>NC_040081.1:109798428-110438115 GCF_003369695.1 Bos indicus x Bos taurus | reverse complement strand
AGGACAAAATTGTAAAAGCTGTCAGATCCCCAAAATTCTACAGGCAGAAAACGGGCTGTGAACAACAGAGATGTATTACTCTTGATAAGAAAAGATGATTCCGAGGGTGGAGAGCTCTGGGAGTGCAATGAGTCCAGGGGGCAGAGGCATGAGCCATGGAAGTTATTTCTACACTTTGAAACTTCACGGAGTTTGCCTAGGTGGACTTTACAAGTGATCAGCTGGCTCTTTTCCTTCATTCTCTCCCTTACTGAATGAGGAAGGACCTGTTACCCTGTTATTTTTGGAACACAGACTTACTTTCTAATTTCACAGGTCCACAGATTTTGCTCCAGGATAGGTTATACCCAGAAGCGCACCCATACATAATTTAGATGGTGAGATATGAGATTTGAGTTGATGCTGTAATGGGCTGAGATTTTGGGAAGCCCCTGGAATAGACGAATGTATTTTTCACGTGGGACGTGGAAGAGTCTGTGAGCACTGGGGGTGGACTGTGATAGGCTGAACAATGGTTCCCACCAAAGACGGCCAAGTCTTAGTCCCTGAAACCTGTATGGTGTCACACACGGTAAAAGGGATTTTGTAGAAGTGCCATTGTTATTCAGTCGCTAAGCTGTGTCTGGCTCTTTGTGACCCCGTCAACTACAGAAGTGACATATGTTGGCCATAAAGATACAAGACCTTTGGATCAGAGATACAACTTATTACTTATAGCAAGAAAAAAAAAAAGGGAACCAGATGAGCATTGTGGGTTCACTGCCTATGCTTCAGTTCCCACAGGTGTCAGCTCTTCACGCAGCGCTTGCACCACAGGAGATGGGTTTTAAGGGGCTACTGGTACATCTTCCTACCCTTCCCCACAGAGAGATTACTCATTACTCTTGGAAGGCAAGCAAATGTCTCCAGGGAAGTAAGAAGACTTGACCTTTACTTCCCAGGGATGTTCCTTGGAAAGAAGGATGTTTCTAGTCTCACCATCCTGAAATGTTCCCTTACATGCATATTCTTAATTTAAATCCAAATACTTTCATTCAGAGGATTCAGATTATGCAGAAATGTGAGCTATCCATGGAGAGTTGTCTTCCAGCTGAAAGCACCCAAAAGGGGGATAAGTCTATTACTTTGTTAACAGAGTAGAAAAATCTAAAAAAATCCCCAAAGATTACAATAATGCTAGGAAAGGCTGATGGAAAGAAACTGCTAACCTGTGATTTTAGAGAAAGACCACGGCCAAAGAAACAGCTGGGGAGGGCGGTCGGGAAATACGAGAGGCAGAAGCTGAAAGCAGTTTGAGGAAGACACGTTAAGCAATTAAGTTGCTTAATTTTCAGCAACGATGTGAGGAAGCAATATCAATCAGTGCTGTTTGGGGACACTTATAATCTGACAAAGATCAGACTTTAAAAAAAATTTTGGTCACACCTCGTGGCATTTGGGACCTTAATCCCCTGAAGTGAAGTGAAAGTCACTCAGTTGTGTCTGACTCTCTACGACCCCATGGACTATACAGCGCATGGAATTCTCCAGGCCAGAGTACTGGAGTGGGTAGCCTTTCCCTTCTCCAGGGGATCTTCCCAACCCAGGGATCGAATCCAGGTCTCCCACATTGCAGGCGGATTCTTTACCGACTGAACCACAAGTTTAGTCCCCTGACCAGGGGTTGAACCTGAACTCCCTGCACTGGAAGGCAAAGTCTTAACCGCTGGATCACCAGGTAAGTCCCCCCAAATCAGATATTTAAATATAAAAAAGGGCAAAGAAATTTGCCATACATTGATTAACTATTCCAGGGAATATGACTTCAGGTTACAAGTGATAGGTATCACAGATTCGTTTGTGCCTCAGCAAATGTAAATGAAATATCCACTTGCTATGTATCATGCAAGATGGGACACAATTTCTGCTCCTATGGAGCATGCATTCCAGGTGGCAGACTGACAGAACCAGTAACCAAATAAATACAAATATTAGAAATTACATACCACCAAGAAAGCAAAGAAATGGAAGAATAATAAAGGATGTACCCAAACTAAGGTGATTAGGAAGGACTTCTTTAAAGAGGCAACCTTTAAATTCAATCTATTCTCAAAACAGAAGTCAGAAGGAGTTTCTGAAAACCAAATTCGTACCACGTCTCTCCTGCACAGAGCCCTTCAATTGCTCTCCACGTCACTGGCAAAGCCCAGAGGCCCTGGAACGGTCCACAGTCCTTCATGATTTGGTCCTCAAATACTTCCCTGACCTCCTCTCTTATTACTTCCTATAGCACTTGTTGCGTTGCATGTGTGTTCAGTTCGTGTTCCAACTTTGTGACCCCAGGGACTGTAGCCCATCAGCTTCCTCTGTCCATGTAATTCTCTAGGCAAGAATACTGCAATCAGTTGCCATGCCCTCCTCCAGGGCATCTTCCTGACCCAGGGATTGAACCCATGTCTCTCGTCTCCTACATTGCAGGGGGATTTTTTACCATTGAGCCACTGGGGAAGCGCGTTCCTACAGCACTTATTACCTGCTAAATATTATAAAGGTTGTATTTATTACATTTATCATCTTTCCCTCCTTGCCAGAACTAAAGCTCCACTAGAGAATGACCTTTTGTTTTCTTCATTTCATATTCCAAATGCCTCTACAACAGTGCATGACCGCTAATCAAAATTCATTAATTTCTGTTCAATGGACATAAAATTATTTTATTAGTATTTAAATTTAACAAAAATAAAACATGTTACCACATACACTGCTATATTAACATTTAAATACAACACAGGAAGGATTACAAAATATGAAACGCCAACAAAAACCAGGTCAGACTGATTTAAGGTGGGGAGTGTCCTGCCTGCGCATGAGCTCGTTCCAGTCTGGAACACAGGAGGAGAGTGCTACCCGCACTTCTGCTGCACCACTGAATCCATTCCCTTCCTTTGTTTTTAACTGGGTTAAGACCAAAAATCCCAGTTCACACAAACTAGTTGTTGTGAATGGTAATAGTAGCAGGATGCTCTTTCGACTTAGCAAAGGAAAATCTTCCTTTATCTTAATCCAAAATGCTGATAAACTTAATGCTTCATAATCATTCTTCAATGTGATTGAAGAACTGAGCTGCAATAATTCATTCTCTTCTTCAGGCACCAGGTCTAACTCAGTTATTGATTCTGGGTTTTGAAAAGCAAATGGATCTTTTACCCAACAATTTTGTCTTAGTGTTTCGAATTTCTCTTCTGGGAAGAAATGGTTAAAGGTTTGAAAGAGAGACGTGAGATGCAACAGTATCTCTAGTTTTATTTCCTCCAAAATGTTCTCATTAATAACATTCTCTTCGATGTGCTGCAAAAATCTTGGAAACATGTAGTAGCTAGGACGCTTGCTTTTCAGTCTCGCTTGCCACAATAATAATGTCTTTTGGAATCCTTGGATCCGTTCCATCTGTTGGAATACATCATTGTTTTTCCCCTGTAGTTTTAAACTGAGTTCATTAAGGATGCCAAAAATATCTGTTAAATATGCCAGTTTCATTACCCAAATATTATCCTCAAAAATAGTTGCCAAATGAGATCTCTTTTCAGTGAGAAAAACATGGATCTCATTCCTGAGTTCATAAACCCTGCTTAATATTTTCCCTTGAGATAACCAGCGGACTTTGGTATGATACAGTAAGTGGGTACAGTTAGCTCCAATCTCTGAACAGAAGGTTTCAAGCAGTCGGCTGTTGAGTGAGCTTCCTTTAATAAAATTAACAACTTTCACTGCATTTTTCAATACTTCCATGAGATTCTGTGGGATCTCTCTGGACACTAACACGTCACGATGTATAAAACAGTGATTCCACGTGGCACTAGTCACCTCGAGCAACTTTTTAATTACTCTGCTCTGTTTCCCAGTTACATTTGCTGTTCCGTCACTTGTGATTCCTTTGCAGTTTTTCCAGTCTAAGTTATAGTGACCAACAATGCACTTTTCCAATTCTGTGAAAATATCTAATTCACTCAGGCATGAGGTTAAGTTTAAACAACACAAAAAATCCTCCATGAAGTCACCTTGCCACGTGTATCTCACATAGACTAAAAGTGCTGTGCAGCTTCCAGTATCAGTGCTTTCATCAAACTGAACTGCAAAGTCTATTCCTGACTGTAATCGAGCAGTAAGCGTGGCCTCTAAATGCTCGGCAATTGTACAAATTCGAAGAGCTATCGTGTTATCGTTAGGAATAGTTTTTAATTTATCTGCAGATTTATCATCAAAAATTGTACGCACTATATCCAAGCATGCTGGAAGAATAATTTTTTCTGCAGCTGTGTAAGCCATTTCTCTTTTGCCACCCGATATGCAACTAAGTACGATGACAATAAGGCTTTCTCACTGACAGCAGAATAGCTAAGAAATGGTGTTGGTGACTTTACGTCTTTTTTCTTCCTTTGAAAATATTCAAGAGGCTTATCAGTAAGTTCAGCATGCTGTGTTTCTAAGTGCCTTTTTAATTTGGAAGGTTTTAAGCTTTCATTTGCAAGAATATTATTACAAATAACACACTGAGGTCTGTCACTTTCAAAGGGTTTTTCACATTTGATAAAACCATATTTTAAATAATCTTCATTATAACGTCTTACACTAACTTTTTTCTTTTTGAAATCTGGTTCAAATGCAGTTGATGTTTGCAGATTAGAGTCAATATTTTTCTCATAATTGTCACTGGTCACACTTCCAGATCCAGAGGCAGAACTTGAGCATGCTTTTGCGTATTTTGCTTTATTATTCCTCTTTCTTTTAAAAAAGAAACGATCCATTTTAAAAGCAATTTTGAATGTTACAATTGCCACTAACTCAAATATAAATGTATATGTGCGTATACATATTTATAGCCTAGATAACATCTTTCCAAAACATTCAATTTGCAACTGAATCTCAGTTGAACATCTCAGACTTTATATCCAGTTGCAAGTTATAATATACAACTAGACTGCATATCAGCCGTTTTGTTTATCAATGAACAAATAACTGAAAAATCGTTTCTTAAGCAATCAATGGACACTATATTCATCATATCCCCTCCATCAAATATCTTTTCACATATTGAAACTGACCTTAGCATTCCCTGCAAGGTGCACGATTCTGGCAAAGGATTTATGCAAAGCACTCTGATATTTCAAATTTTATTTTGTTTTTAAAAATGTTCATCATGACTCACAAATTGATTTCATGACCTACCAAATGGGTCCCACACATAACATGAAAAATACTGATACAGAGACATTTTCTTCTGTTGTGTTGGTAGCTTGACTACGTCTGCTTGATGATCAAAAAAACTAGCTGATCTGCTAAACTGCTGGCTGACACTGGAACTTCCTTGAAGTGGTGGGTATATATCTCAGATTTTTATTCCTGATACTTTCTGATGGGAAGCATATTTTTTAAGATGGCAAATTATGCTTTGATCTAGTAAGGTTCCAATGAGGTTTTCCATGGCTAGGTCAACTATACGGTTGGAGCTGGTGATATATCTTTAGAGCTTTCTTGGAATGCATCCTTGACCTGGGAATAAGACCAGAAATATGACATTAAGCATTACAAGACAGAGCAGTACTATTCCCAGCTATAGTGATCTTTAAAAAATCCAAGGTCATGGATGTTGAAGCAAAAAGCTGTAGGTCTCCTCACCACCATGTTATACAGGTTTAGGCCCATTTCTAAAAGGCATACTACTTCAACCAAGACTGGGAGAGAGAAAAAATGATGTTAAGACCTGGGGGTCAGTACCAGGAGATGCAGAGTACACTGCCAAAGCTGAACACAGCAGACCATGGAGGAGCACAGCTCATCCACCAAGTGTTTTTCCTTAGCTCACTTTGAGTGTGCCCATTTTGAAAGTACTTACTGCACTGCTTTCTTGAACTTGGGATATTTGGGTCTTATCAACATAATACAGCACTTCCTTAAAAACCTCTCCATTAAGTAATGCCACTTTGTGTGTGGGGGAGTGGGGGTCGGGGTGAGAATAGAATGGAAGAACGGTAAAGTCTTCCATCTGTGCTCAGTCACCTCTGACTCTTTGCAATCCCAGGACTGTAGCCTGCCAGGTTCCTCTGTCCATGGCATTTTCCAGGCAAGAACACTGGAGTGGGTTGCCATTTCCTCTTCCAGGGGATCTTCCGAACCCAGGGTTTGAACCTAGGTCTTCTGAATTGGCAGGTGGATTCTTTACTACTGAGCCATCAGGGAAGCTGACAGATGATCTGAATGCCATCAATTTTCATCAGTCCGTCACCACTATATTTATTCCGGTCTAATCTTTTAATAACAACGCCAGATTTAAAGAGGCATCATGTTTTGACCTTGAAACAAGAAAGATGCTGCCAGAGGGAGAAGGCCTTGGTGAGGGTATTCTATAAGACTTCATTAAATTGTATTTAACAGTAAACTTGAAGGGGACTTATAGTATGTCATGTATAATACGTTTTTTTTTTAAATGTAATAAACTTGGCAACTTTAGGTTCACAGCAAAACTGAGCAAAAGGTAGAGATTTTTTCCCACATAGCCCTGCCCCCACATATGCAGTCTTCCCCATTACCAACATCCCCCACCAGAGTGGTACGTGTTACAGGTGACAAAGCCACACCAACACATCGCCATCACCCAAAGTCCATCACTTACACTAAGGCTCACTCTTGGGGTCGTACATCCTATACAAATGAATAACGGCATGTATCCACCATATGGCATCAGAGAGAGTATTTCACTGCCCTAAAACCCTGTGCCTCTATTTATCCTTCCCTTCCTTCCTACCCCCACTGATCTCTGGTAGTCACTGATTTTTTTAACCAGCTCAGCTTCACAATTTTGCTTTTTCCAGGATGCCATACTGTTGGACTTACATGTATATAGACTTCTCAGGTTGGCTTCTTTCACTTGGTCATATGCATTTAAAGGTCCTCCATGTAGTTTCATGACTTGATAGCTCATGTCTTCTTAGCACTGAAAAATATTTGCTTGGTTCTAAGTTTATTTATACATTCACCTACTGAAAGACAACTTAGTTGCTCCCAATTTTTGGCAATTGTAAATAAAGCTGCTATAAACATGGGCTGCCAGTTTTTGTGTGTACAAAAGTTTTCCACTCCTTTGGGTAAACACTAAGGAACCTGACTGCTGCACTGTTTGTAAACATGCATTTTTAACAAGGATGCTCATTTTTAACAAGCCAGCCACTGGAAAAGACCCTGATGCTGGGAAAGATTGAGGGCAGGAGGAGAAGAGGGCAGGAGAGGATGAGATGGTTGGATGGCATCACTGACTCAATGGACATGAGTTGAGCAAACTCAGAGAGATACTGAAGGACAGGGAAGCCTGGTGTGCTACAGTCCATGGGGTCACAAAGAGTCAGACATGACTTAGCAACCAATGGGAGAGAGAATTCAGGGTCTGGTAGATGCTTCTGATTTAATCTTCCTTAGATGTTTCCCCAAAGATGACATGTTCAAAATATCTTACCCTCCTCTGAGAAAGAGGCAAAGCTTTTCTTTGTACGTCTTCCGTCCTGTCTGCCAAGGTAGTTAGCAGGAGTAATGAGTTTCTGGCAGATGCCTCCCAGATGGAGGCAAAGTATGGTGGAAAGCATCACCATATTAAACTGGAACTAAACTGTTGGAAAAGCAACTCCATCTGGATCTCTTTGATAAAGAAGAAGAGCAATAATGCTCTTTAATCGGCTGTGCATCTAGTTTAGCCATTCTTTAGAAGAGACTTTCAAGAGTTAAGGTAACCAAATACTTGTAGCTGAAAGCATCTTATATACCAAGGTGTATTAATAGAGGCATGGGATACAGTTTCAAGTTAGTGACTTTCCACTAATGAATCTTTTTATCTACCTGTTCCTAGAACAGTGTTTGTCACATGGTAGGTTCTCAATAAATGCATTTGAAAGATTAAATGAGAGAATGAATGACACCTATAGTAAACTGTACCACGGACATTCTATTTTTATTAGTCAGTGAAAAATAAGTTACCAAACTATATTTGAACAATTTGGTGATATGTAAGACATAGATTAGTGAGACATTTAAAATTGGATCCACAGTATTATATTTCAAAATAAATTGCTTATAAAAACATAAATGTAAACTATATTTAGATTTTTCTTATAAAGCCAAACACATAAATCTACCTGAAAATAAAGACTTAAAAAACTCATCTCTCATTTATATTATTATGGGTATGAGTAATTCTTTTTTTTTTTTTTTTGAGTAATTCTTTTAGGACAAAAACAATTGTCTTTAAATCATTCTGTTCTTTTTTATTTTTACTATTTTCATTTGGACCCAATCCTCTTTGAAAGTGAAAGTGTTAGTAGCTCAGTCCTGTCCAACTCTTTGCGACTCTCAAGGACTATAGCCCACCAGGCTCCTCTGTCCATGGAATTCTCCAGGCAAGAATTCTGGAGTGAGCTGTCATTCCCTCCTCCAGGGGATCTTCCCGACCCAGGCATCGAACCTGGGTCTCCTGCTTTGCAAGCGGATTCTTTACTGTCTGAGCCACCAGGGAAGCCCCAAAGAGATTATAGAATGACATACGCTTCAGTCGACTCCATGGACTGCAGCCTGCCTGCTAGGCTCCTCTGTCCATGGGATTCTCCAGGCATGAATACTGGAGTGAAGTGCCAAGCCCTCCTCCAGAGGATCTTCCCTACCCAGTGATCAAACCCACTTCCTCTTGCATCTGCAGGAGGGTTCTTTACTACTAGTGCCACCTGGGAAGCCTCTTTAGGAGTCCATTCGGCTGTGCTTCAGAGCAACAATGTATGTTGTTGTATTCAAAAAGTATTCTTAAAGGGCTTACCCGCTTTCTTCAGACAATTCACCTACAGTAATAGTAGACATGGTGTATTAGTGTACAGACCTGAAAAATGTGAGGAAGAAAGCATGTGGAAGTCCTTTTTTAACTGAAAGAGGATACAAGGGAATAACTAAATGGGAGTCTGAAGTAGAAAATGTTGCAAGCTTGACAGAAGGTATGAAATAACTGTCTACAAAAGTGCTGTGAGTGGACTGGGAGAATGTTCTAAGGTTTTAAGCAGGTCTGCATGATTGCCTTACGTGCTTAACACAATGATCATTATTATGATGCCTGACAGGTGTGGTCTTTAATTACCTACCATGAATTTTTACCTCTTAGACATACTTCCATAGAGCTCTAGTACTATCTTCTAAAAATATAGCTCTGATCAGTTTCCTCATAATTCAAAAACCTCTACTGGCTATGAACCAGTGCAATCTCTTCAGGATAATGTAATTTAAACTGGTATCTCCACACAATCCTACACTTCAAGCTCTAAGACTGCCATGAGTTCTTGAAATACCTCCCGCATTTTCACACTTGTGTTTTCATTCTGGCTGGTATTCCCTGTGCCTGGACTACTTCTCTTGCTTTAAGTCATTTAAAATCCTATTTATTCTTTATGATTAAGCTCAAATGCCACAGCATTTATCCATTCAACTAACATGTAAGGATTTACAATGTGCCAGGCGCTGGGAATACAAAGCAAGAAAATGGATAGTGGGTATATGCATACAAAGGAACACACCTGTTCAGATGTTAACAATGAATGAGCTAGAGTTACACAACACTGTCAAATCTTACATTAAGAAAGCTGCCAAAGGATATACACATTTCTGACTGTGAAAACTATGCAAAACAGCACTACGCATGTAATTAAAAAATAAAACATAAAGATACTTTAAAGGGGAGGGGCCTTGGTCAAGAAAGAACAGAATGGAATTGGATGGAGCAGACAAGGGCTTCAAATATATGTATTGGTTCTAGTTTTATTTCTACTTTGTGTCAGTCAAAAAATATTCTATTTTTAAAAGGGATGGCTAAGGCGTGATTCTTTCCTGAAGGCACTGCCTGCTTGTCTCATAACCAATAATTTAAAATTACCTTCTACCTCTGATATTCTCCTTTGTTTCTTGTATTGTTATCGTGCACTCATTAGTTAATTATGCCTTAAGAGGAGGACTTTGCAGGTATGAGCTTTAACTAGATTAGAATGTAATCCTCTTCCCAGGAGACTCCCGTTTCCCCCAGATCTCAAGGGAGCTAACTAGGTCTACGAACCCCAGCCTGACCCCTTCAGCCGACCAGAGAGCATCCGCCCCCGGATCCAGGATCGCAGCTCCCTACCTCCGGTGGACGTCCATCCGTCCTCTGGGCAAAACCGAAACATGCCTCCCACCAACGAACCCTGCAATGTCTCCCTTCAGACGAATCCGGACCACTCCCACCAGAGCTCGCTTTTCTTCCTTCTTACCTCCAGCCCAGAGCCGCAAGCCTCCCGCCTAACCTGCCGAGCGCCAGTGTACCTCGCCCCCCATTCCCTACTCAACACCACTTCCGGCCTCGCCTCCGCACCCATAGAAACCCATCCCACCTGCAACCGGAAGAAGGCCGGCTCGGTCCTCTGCGCACGCGCGAAGCCAGGAGGCGGCCCTGCTCTCGCGGTTGTCTCGCGGTGTTTCCTTTTCTCGCGCGAGGTATTTGAAGGCTCTGGCGGTAACCGAGCTGTCGGCTGTTTGCGGCTGACTGACCGGAGTTGGGAGCGTCTGCTGAGACGCGGATGGTGGTCACTCTCTGGCTGTCGTCAAGCGCGGACGGCTTCGCCTCGATCCGGTCCGGCGCCATGGGAGCGGAGAAGAGGCTGGTACCAATCAAGCAGACCTTCCAGCTGGCCCAGCAGCCGCTCCGGAACCGAGATTGATGATGATTGATGATGTTGGTGACTGGTGATGCTGAACCGCCGCCTCTGGCCGGGCCGCCCCGCTCGGCCACACGCGAACACGCTAATTTTGTCAGTCTCTGTAAGAGAATTACAGAGATTCTTTTAAATTGCCGAGTCATCGGAAAAGACCCTGATGCTGGGAAAGATTGAAGGCAGGAGGAGAAGGGGACGACAGAGGATGAGATGGTTAGATGGCATCACCGACTCAGTGGACATGAGTTTGAGCAAACTCTGGGAGATGGTGATGGATAGGAAGGTCTGGCGTGCTGCAGTCCATGGGCTCGCACAGAGTCGGACAGGACTGAGTGGCTGAATAACAGCAACAGCTATCATTTACCTTGTTTACTTATTTAGGAAGACTTATTTTAATAATCATTTTAGGTTTGTGTCTCTAGGTTAGCAGTCCACCGATTTTTAACATAGATCTGCATTTCATCAAATAGATATAAAATGTATGCAAGTAAATATATATATATTTTATTTCTGCCCTGTGAATGGTTTAACAGAACACGTTTTTAGGCACAAAATAAGTCAGTGCAAAGAAAAATTCATTTTGTTACCAGACAACTATTTTTCAGGTTGATAATACAGGTCTCCCCCACTTTTAAAAGTTTGCTTTAGGCCAGTTCACTTTTAGGAAAGACCTGTATTGTATTAGTGCCTGTTTTTTTGTTTTTTTTTTTAATTGGAGGATAATTGCTTTATAATATAGTGTTGGTTTTTGCCATACATCAACATGAATCAGTGGTCGGTGCTCCCTCCCTCTTGAACCTCCTTCCGGTATCCCACACCCTCTTGCCCCTCTAGGTTGTCACAGAGCACCAGGGTTGATAGTTGAAGGAAATCTGGAAGGGTTTTCACCTTTACCAAAAAAAATAAGCAAAGAGCAACAAGAGTTGGTATGCTTAGCCTTCAGAGTCTTTCACGTGGAGCCTTTACAGGGGCAGATGACCTGCCAAGCTCCCCTCCCTGCAACTACACTGGGCACCTCAGGTTCGGGGCCCCATAGCTTGGGACTATCTCTTCGAGCATCTAGGCTGCATCTCCGTTTATTTCATGCATCAGCAAGTGTGTTCTAAAGTATCCCAAAAGCTTAGTGTGAAACCGGCTGTAATTTTAAGTGTTTTGATCAGGGTGAATGAAACGCCCAGTGTGTGAGTTGAATTTGCTTGGGTCCACTATTTCCATGCAGAGAGAAAAGATCTTGAAAGCTGCCAAAGTTAGTATTGCTTCTGTTGGTAACAAAGTGGTCTCCAAAGTTGGCCTCCAATGATCAGTGAACATCTAATTAACAAATAGATGGGCTTCCCTGGTGGCTCAGCGGTAAAAAATCCACCTGCACTGCAGGCAACGTGGGTTCGATCCCTGAGTCGGGAAGATCCCCTGGACAAGGGAATGGCTACCTGCTTCAGTATTGCCTGGAGAATTCCATGGACAGCAGAGCCTGGTGGACTACAGTCCATGGAGTTGCAAAGAGTCAGGCATGACTGAACAACTAACACACACATGTCTCTTTCTTAATGTATTCCCCCTCCTTCCTTCCCAGAGGAAACCACTATCCTGAATTGTCTGTTATTCATTACTTTGCTTTTCTTTAGAGTTTATTATAAGGCTACCCACTGTATCCCCCAGATATGCAATGTATCTTTGCTTTTTTTAACCTTATTATAAATGTAGCTATTTTGCATGTATTATTTTGTAATGAATTTTTTTCCATTTAACCCTTTCTAAGAATGATCCAGATTTATGCATGTTGCTATGCATACTCAATCACTCAGTTGTGTCTGACTCTTCATGCCCCCATGGACTGTAGCCCACCAGGCTCCTCTGTCCATGGGATTATCCTGGCAAGAATACTGGAGTGGGTTGCCATGCCCTCCTCCAGGGGATCTTGCCAACCCAGGGATCGAACCCACAGCTCCTGCATTTGGCAGGCAGATCCTTTACCATTGTGCTACCTGGGAAGCCCTTGTGTGTAATTATAGTCTTTTCCTTTTCACTACTATATAGTATTTTGCTTTAGAAAGACAATACACTCGAATTATCTGCTATGTTGTTTACTGTTATGAACTAAATGCTATCAGCATTCTCAAACACATACAAAAGTTTCCCTGGCTGATATTCCTAGAGGTGGTGTTATGAGCTGAATTGGGATTCTCCAAAATTCTTAATTGTGGCCCTGATTATCAACATCTCCAAGTATCTCAGGAATTGCCTGCATTTGGAGATAGAGTCTTTAAAGAGATAGTTAATTAAAATGAGACCTTTGGTGGGGAGTGCTCTAGTCTAGTCTGATGTTCTTTTAAGAAGACGAGATTGGAGAGGGGGGTTCAGGATGAGGGACACATGTACACCCATGGCTGATTCATGTCAATGTATGGCAAAAACCACTACAATATTGTAATTAGCCTCCAATTAAAATAAATTAATTTAAAAAAAGAAGATGAGATTGGCCATATAGAGAGACACTGGACATGTGCATTCAAAGAAGAAAGGCCAATGAATACACGGAAGAAGACATCTGCAATGCAAGAAGAGGAGGGGGGAAGAAACCAAACTGTGATTTTGGACTTCCGGCCTCCAAAATGAGGAAATACATCTTTTTTTTTTTTTAATAAATCGGTTTTTAAACCACCCAGTCTCTAGCATTTTTGTTACTGCTACCCTGGCAGATGAATACAACTAGAATTGCTAGATGGGATTATGCATAAGTTCAGTTTAATTAGTAATGCCAATATTATTTTAAAGTGCTTGGACCACTTACAATCCTACTGGCATGTGTGAGAATTCTTATTCTACATCCTTGCCCAAACCTGGTTTTGTCAGACTTGAGTTTCTCCAGTCTGTTGGGATAAGAGTGGAATGTTACTGTTGTGTTGATTGCACTATCCTGAAAACTAAGGAGAGTTGAATATCTTCATGTATTTTTTAAATTTCTATATCAATAAAATTTTTGTTATATATTTGTCCACCTTTCTGTTATGCTATTTGTTTTTTCCTTACTGATGGGTAGGAGTTAATTTTAATGAAAGTAAGATTTATTCTTTAATGCCCTGTCTTATGTCTTATTTAAGAAATTCTTCCTAACCTCCAGAGTAAAAGAATATATTCTTTTTTTCTGAATGTTTTTCATTTCAATCCTTAATGTACCTGGAATTGATTTTTCTTTTTAATGTTTGATTTGAGGTAGATGTATAGTTTCATTTTTCCCTGCACTAATAACAGTTGTCCTAGCCCTATTTATTGAATAGTGTTTGGCAGCTCTGACATACATCAAGTCTGCCTACAATGCAGTTTTCTTTCTGGCCTCTATTCTAATTATGATTTTTGTCTATCTTTAGACCATTATTCAGAAAACGAAGATCATGGCATCTGGTCCCATCACTTCATGGGAAATAGATGGGGAAACAGTGGAAATAGTGTCAGACTTTAGTTTTGGGGGCTCCAAAATCACTGCAGATGGTGACTGCAGCCATGAAATTAAAAGACGCTTACTCCTTGGTAGGAAAGTTATGACCAACCTAGATAGCATATTGAAAAACAGAGACATTACTTTGCCAACAAAGGTCCGTCTAGTCAAGGCTATGGTTTTTCCAGTGGTCATGTATGGATGTGAGAGTTGGACTGTGAAGAAAGCTGAGTGCTGAAGAATTGATGCTTTTGAACTGTGGTGTTGGAGATGACTCTTGAGAGTCCCTTGGACTGCAAGGAGATCCAACCAGTCCATTCTAAAGGAGATCAGCCCTGGGATTTCTTTGGAAGGAATGATGCTAAAGCTGAAACTCCAGTACTTTGGCCACCTAATGGGAAGAGCTGACTCATTGGAAAAGACTCTGATGCTGGGAGGGATTGGGGGCAGGAGGAGAAGGGGGCAACAGAGGATGAGATGGCTGGATGACATCACTGACTCGATGGATGTGAGTCTGAGTGAACTCTGGGAGTTTGTGATGGACAGGGAGGCCTGGTGTGCTGCAATTCATGGGGTAGCAAAGAGTCGGACACGATTGAGCGACTGAACTGAACTGAGACCATTATTATGTTGTCTTAATTATTAATACTACGTGCATTGGTGCTCAGTCATGTCTGACTCTTGCAACCCCATGGACTAGCTCACCAGGGTCCTCTGTCCATGGAATTTTCCAGGCAAGAATACTGGAGTGGGTTGCCATTTCCTCTTCCAGGGGATCTTCCTGACTCAAGGGTCTAACCTGCATCTCCTGCTGCTCCTGCATTGATCAGATCAGATCATATCAGTCGCTCAGTCCTGTCTGACTCTTTGTGACCCCATGAATTGCAGCACGCCAGGCCTCCCTGTCCATCACAAACTCCCAGAGTTCACTCAGACTCACGTCAATCGAGTCAGTGATGCCATCCAGCCATCTCATCCTCTGTCGTCCCCTTCTCCTCTTGCCCCCAATCCCTCCCAGCATCAGAGTCTTTTCCAATGAGTTAACTCTTCGCATGAGGTGGCCCAAGTACTGGAGTTTCAGCTTTAGCATCATTCCTTCCAAAGAAATCCCAGGGCTGATCTCCTTTAGAATGGACTGGTTGGATCTTCTTGCAGATTCTTTACCACTGAACTACCTGGGAAGCCCCTTAATTATTATGGTTTTATAATAAATCTTAATATCTTATAGTAATTGGATTTATTGTTTATATTTATGTGTGTGTGTGTATATATTTGGGATTCTCTGGTAGTTCCATTGGTAAAGAATCTGCCTGCAATGTGGGAGACCCAGGTTCAACCCCTAGGTTGGAAAGATCCCCTGGAGAAGGAAATGGCAATCCACTGCAGTATTCTTGCCTGAGAATCCCATGGACAGAGGTAGGCCATGGTAGGCCACAGCCCATGGGGTTGCAGTGAAGTGAAGTGGATCAGTCGTGTCCAACTCTTTGTGACCCCATGGACTATAGCCTACCAGGCTCCATCCATGGGATTTCCCGGGCAAGAATACTGGAGTGGGTTGCCATTTCCTTCTCCAGGGGATCTTCCAGACCCAGGGATTGAACCCCGGTCTCCCGCATTGCAGGCAGACGCTTTACTGTCTGAGCCACCAGGGAAGCTATGGGGTTGCAGAGTAGAACACAACTGAGCAACTAACACACACACAGTAAGTGGATTGTTTGTTTCAAATTATTTATATATATAATATAGTAAATAAATAAATATGTAATAAAATTGGCTTTCCTGATGGCTCAGATGGTAGAGAATCTGCCTGTAATGCAGGAGACCTGGATTTGATCCCTGTGTTGGGAAGATCCCCTGGAATAAGTGAGCGGTTACACATTCCAGTGTTCTTGCCTGGAGAATTCCATGGACGGGGAGACTGGCAAGGTATAGTCCGTGGGGCCACAAGGAGTCAGACACGACTGAGTGACTTTCGCTCTCTCACTCACCCATAATTAAATTATTTAACAACTGATATGTGTATGATCCTGAAGTTGTCAAATGTGGAGAATCAAGCTAGGTGTGTTTAAGCATAGGAAATGGTTTTTGCCCCAAAGACTTAAAAAAATTCTTTTCAAGGCAACCTAATGAACCTTTTAAAAAGCCATTTCTAATATGAGACCAGGGATTTGGGGGTATTATAGATGGAGTTTAGGTGAAAAAAGATGATCCGTGGGTTGATCTGTCTTGAGGCTAATTAGGTGTATTAATTGTGTAGGTATCAGTGCCTTATTTTCTTAATATATATAGAATTATCACTTGTTAGCTAGTTCAATTGGGTTTTTAAGAAGGTATTTATTTATTTGGTTGTGCCAGGTCTTAGCTGTGGCATGCAGGATTTTTATTCGCGACATGTGAACTCTTGGTGGCAGCATGTGGAATCTAATTCCCTGACCAGTGATCGAACCCAGGCCCCCTGCACTGGAAGTGAGGCATCTCTGTCACTGAACCACCAGGGAAGTCCCTCAATTGGGTTTTTAATGACTCTTTTTTTTCATCTGTTTGTTTTCTTAGGATTTTGTACTTAGTTCAGAGCATTCCATATCTTCAACAAGGCCTAGTGATATATGAGGTAAACAAACATAAAGTTAATGGATTTGAAAGTCATGTTTATTTTTACTGTTATGAAAACTTTCAGAGAGAATAGTAAAATGAACCTAGCAAACCAGCACCTGGCTTTAACCACTATTAGTATTAGACCAGTTTTGTTTTTCTTCCTTCTCTCTTCCCACAGCCCAGACCACATGAATACATTTCACACATCCCACCCTGCTCAGTTAGAATTAGTTGAAAGCAAATCTTAGCTATCATTTCATCTACTCTCCAGTGTTCAGATTTTTCTAATTTTCTTAAAAAAATTGTTTTTCACACCATTTCTTTGAATTAGGATCTAAACTATCTGTATATTTTATATGCTACTTCTTATGTCTCTTTTAATATATAACAGGCTCTCTTCCCCTGTATTTCTTTGACAATTATTTGTGGTAGAGATTGGGTCATTTGTCTAGGTGAATTTCCCATATTCTGGATTTGGCTGATTTCATCCTCATAGTATCATGCAGCCTGTTTAGTTCATGTATATTTCCCATGAACTGCTATTTAAGGGTAGATGATTGACTAGAATAGTTTGTCCTTTTTTTTTTTTCAGGAATTGGGGTAAAATACTTATGTGGTGTTTTATAAACATTTTATTGGGGTTTATCAGGTGGTGCTAGTGTAAAGAATCTGTCTGCCAATGCAAGAGTCATAAGAGATGCGAGTTTGATCCCTGAATTGGGAAGATCCCCTGGAGAAGGGAATGGCACCCCCACTCCAATATTCTTGCCTGGGAAATTCTATCGTCAGAGGAGCCTGGCAGGCTACAGGTCATGGGGCTGCAAAGGGTCAGACACGACTGAGCACAGCACATAAACATTCTATTGCGTTCATATCAGGAGGTGAAAACAGTGTCCTAATGTGTATGATTAAGGATTATAAATGTGTTACTCTGTAGTCTTTTCACTTCTAATATTCCTGTTTTTACAAGTGGGGAAACTAAGGCCAACCTAGATGGGTATTAAAAAGCAGAGACATTACTTTGCCAACAAAGGTTCATCTAGTCAAAGCTATGGTTTTTCCAGTAGTCATGTATGGATGTGAAAATTGGACTATAAAGAAAGCTTAGTGCCGGAGAATTGATGCTTCTGAACTGTGGTGTTGGAGAAGACTCTTGAGAGTCCCTTGGACTGAAAGGAGACCCAATCAGTCCATCCTAAAGGAGATCAGTCCTGAATAGTCATTGGAAGGACTGATGCTGAAGCTGAAGCTCCAATACTTTGGCCACCTGATGCAAAGAGATGACTCATTTCAAAAGACCCTGATGCTGGGAAAGATTGAAAAAGGGAGGAGAAGGGGACGACGGAGGATGAGGTGGTTGGATGGCATCATCAACTCAATGGACATGAGTTTGAGTAAGCTCCAGGAGTTGGAGATGGACAGGGAAGCCTGGCGTGCTGCAGTCCATGGGGTCACAAAGAGTCGGACACGACTGAGTGACTGAACTGAACTGAAACTAAAGCCTAGAGAGTTAAATATTTGCCAAAGGCCAAACAACTAACTTAATAGAAGTAGACCTTTATTCCACCTGATACTCCCTTTCAAATATTCGCCTCAGGTGTGCAGACCTTCATCTGAAGATTTTCATGCATCAGAAAAAAATCAGAAGTGGTCAGGATGGCATTTCTGCCTGTTCCAAGTAGAGTTTTTGTGACTAAGAAGGTAAGTCACAGTACATGTCTAACTGTGTAAAGTGTACACAGTGGTAAACTTTCAACTCTCTTGAGTGGTTCTGTTTTTTTCACTGCCAGTGTGATAGCTAAGACTTGAGAGTGAAAGCAATAGTCAGAGGGGCCCTAGACAGGAACCTAAGCCTGAAAACCTGGTAAACCCAGGATAGGAAGAATGCAAGAAAATCTTTATAGCCTACAATGTGTGCATGTGTGTTTGTGTGTGCCTACACAGT
Source organism: Bos indicus x Bos taurus (assembly GCF_003369695.1). Taxonomy (NCBI): domain Eukaryota; kingdom Metazoa; phylum Chordata; class Mammalia; order Artiodactyla; family Bovidae; genus Bos; species Bos indicus x Bos taurus. Next base: position 110,419,397 of record NC_040081.1, on the reverse strand, counting down.
CACTCAGTCACATCCAACTCTTTGCAACCCCATGGACTGTAGCCTGCCAGGCTCCTCTGTCCATGGGATTCTCCAGGCAAAAATACTGGAACAGGTTGCCATTTCCTACCAGGGGATCTTCCCAACCCAGAGATCAAACTCCTGTCTCTTACCTTTCCTGCCTTGGCAGGTAGAGTCTTTACCATTGCACCACCTGGGAACCCCATAGCCTAAAACAGTCATTGGTTATTTAGTCCTAAATAATTTGTGTGTGAGTGTGTGTGTTCACTTTATTTCTTTTTGTACGGATATGCTTTGTTTTCCATTTTTGTTTTTACTTGTCTAATAAATACCTTCAAGTTCATACCAATTTGAAGAAAATGAGTTATGTAACAAAATAAAGGAAGTGAAAACTAGAGGGAAGTTACATTCCTCTAAAGCTTTCATAACTGAACAGATGCTGTGAAGTTAGTGATGCAAAAAATCTTCTACAAGCCTGGTTACACTTCACTGAAATATCTTGAGTTGCTTTATCTTTATGATGAGTCAAAGTGGACGATAGTGGCAAGATCACTGCTTTCTTTTTCAGTAACTCTCGGTGAACTGACAGGAATTTGCAAAAACAAAGATGGTAGGTACACGACAAATTTTTCATGTAAAGCCATTACTTTGATCATTTTCTAATATAGTAGAAATGAGCTGATAGGGAGGAAGGAAGATTTATGACTAAAAGTTTCATGAAATGATGCCTTTACTTTGTAGGGGAGAAATGATATGATTAAATAAACTTCACTAATATTTAAATGCAGCATAGAAAAATAATCCCAAATAAACACAATACAGATAAAAATCAGGAATATTTTATTTAATGTGATTAGTACGCTGTCTGTTCGTAAGTTCATTCCAATCTGAGATGCACAAGAACAATTCCACATATCTGGTTAATTCTGTCTCCTTTGTTTTGATTGAATTAAATATTGAAAGTGAATCGTATTACAGTAATTCTGCTTTTCAATGAACATTCATTTTTAAAATTGATTTATGTTTTGGTTGTGGTGGGTCTTTGTTGCTGCTTACGGACTTTCTCCAGTTGCAGTGAGCAGGGGTTTCTCTCGTGGGGCACCGGCTCTAGGGCACACGGACCGCAGTGGCTGCAGCACAAGGCCTCAGTAGTTAGGGCTCCAGGGCTCCGGAGCATGGGCTCAGTAGTTAGGCTCCAGGGCTCCGGAGCACGGGCTCAGTAGTTTAGGCTCCAGGGCTCCGGAGCACGGGCTCAGTAGTTACTGTGCACAGGGTTTACTTGCTCCAAGGCATCTGAATCTTCCCAGACTAGGGATTGAACCTGCATCCCCTGCATTGGCAGGTGGATTCTTCACCACTGTACCACCAGGGAAGTCTGTGGACAGTCTTATTTCATCAAAAAGAATCATAAATTTAATGTCTCCTAATCTTTTGCATCTGTGAAAAGCAAGCTGTAATATTTCATATTCTTTAATTACCAAGTATATGCAACTCAATTTCTGATTCAGAGTTTTTGAAGGCAAATGAATCCAACCAGATAGTTTTCTTGAATGCATCAATTTTTTTTTTCTGGGATACAATGGTTAAAAGTTTGAACCATGCCAGAAACAGTAAAAAAAAAAAAAAGAGGCAACATATATCAAAAAATGTTGTTAAACACACTGGACATCAGGCAATGAAGAACAGGCAATAAAGGATGTGAACCCTGAGTGAGAGGAAATGAACAAGGTGAGTTCTATGGTTGCTCCCTCTTACCACCTTGAGAGAATGTCCAGGCTCAGCATGGCTGTGGGGAACACAGGAAGAGCTTGCTGGGACCCTAGGTTGCATGAGAAAGAGCTGAGCGTCTGGTGAAACCACAGTGGCTAGAATTTGCAGCACAGCCTAACAGGAGAGAGCAGCACAGAAAGAGAACTCTAGAAATCTGGAAAGATGCTTGCTTGCTTGAGTTTTCAGGTGAGTACTGATCAGTGCACAATGGTGAGGAACTTGCCTGAGGCCAAGAAAAGGACCTCCTGAAGGTATTACAAGCAATAGACCCCAGCTCAAAGAGAGCTGGGGATAATGGCTGTGCCCACAAGACATATGGAAAAACCTCACTCACAGAGCAATGCATGCAGTACATAGAAGGGTCTTGCCCAGTTACGGGGAATAATTAGCCCTAGGCTGAGCACTGTTCTGCCTTGTATTTAAAACAAGACCTAAAAATACCAAATGGTTTCCAAGTTAACATGCCAGAGCAAAAGTCTTATAGGAACACAAAACTATCTAGTATCTAGAAAGGTAAATCTTTCATTGCTTGGCATCCACTCAAAAATTACCAAAGATGCAAATAAGTGGAAAAATAGGACCCACAGTAAGGAGACAAATCGACTGAAACTGATACAGATGTTAAAATTTGCACACATTATACTGAAACCTCTCAAGTGGTGCAGAGGTAAAGAATCCGCCTGCCAACGTAGGAGACTCAGAGACATGTTCCATCCCTGGGTCGGGAAGACCCCCTGGAGAAGGAAATGGCAACACACTCCAGGATTCGTGCCTGGAAAATCCCATGGACAGGACAGAGGAGCCTGGCAGGCTACTGTCCATGGGGTCACAAAGAGTCAGACATGACTGAGCAACTGAGCACACACTTTGCCTCTATTTTGGGGGGGCTTCCCTGATGGCTCAGATGGTAAACAATCTGCCTGCAATGCAGGAGACCTTGCTTCGATCCCTGGGTTGGCAAGATCCCCTGGAGAAGGAAATGGCAACCCACTCCAGCATTCTTGCCTGGAGAAGCCTGGTAGGCTACAGTCCATGGGGTCACAAAGGAAATGGCAACCCACTCCAGTATTCTTGCCTGGAGAATCCCCATGGACAGAGAGCCTGGTGGGCTTCAATCCATGGGGTCACAAAGAGTCAGACACGACAAATGACTAAGCACAGCATACTGTAACTATTCCCTATGTTTAAAAAGTTAAGTAGAGACATGTGAGATAGACCAAACTTCTAGAAATGAAAACTACAGAGTGTGGGATATAAAACACTGGGTGGATTAACGGCAGATTTGACACTGTAGAAGAAAAGATTTATGAGTCTGAAGATGTTACAATAAGAACTATCCAAAATGAAACACAGAAACAGAAGACCAACAAGTGAGCTGTGAACCACTGCCTAATATGCCTATAATAGGAGACTAAGAGATATGGAAGAAACCTGAAGGATTTATTTAAAGAAATAGCTAAAAAGTTTTTTTTTAATGACAGAAATTATAAATCCACAGACCTAAGGCGATTGATGAATCCCGAGTACGTGAAGCAGGAAAACAACTACCCCAAGCACATCATTATCAAATTGCTTAAAACCAGTGATTAAGATAAAATCTTAATAAAAAAAAAAAAACAAGGAAAAAAGGCACTGTTTCCAACATGAGAGTGACATCATATTTCTTTTAGAAAATAATTCAGTTGAGAAGTCAGTAGACAAACTTATTTAATGAACTAGAGAGAACCCTGTCAATCTAAAATTCTATGCCCAGAGAAAACACTCCAAAAACAAGCAAAATAGCTTTCTCCGGCAAAAGCTGAAAGAATTCATCCCTCACAGATCCGTAATGTAAGAAATGTCAAAGCAAGTCCAGTCTTTCAGGCAAAAGAAAACACACTAGACTAGCAAACTGATCTGTAGCCGTGTTAGTTTACTGCCTACAATCTAATAATAGCTTTTACATTTTAAAAATGTTATTTAAAAAAATATCTCCAGAGATCATCAAATTCTTCTGGGGGCAAAACTGCCTCCAGTTGAGAACCACTGGCTCTTTACCCCTGTTATAATGCAGAGATTGTTGGATTGGATAAAAGAGCAAGACCTAATTATATGCTGCTTATACGACTCATGTAGGTTAAAAACAAAAGGAGGCAAAAAGAGATGTGATAGTGCATGCATGCATGCTAAGTCACTTCAGTCATGTCTGACACTTTGCAACCCTTTTTGGGACTGTAACCTGCCAGGTTGCTCTGTCCATTGGATTTTCCAGGCAAGAATGCTGGACTCGGTTGCAATGCCCTTCTGCAGAAGATATGAGGGTAAAACTAATTAAAAGAAATTTAAAATATCCATTGTTACTAGACAAAGTAGATTTCAGAACAAAGAAAAAATATTTCCAGGAGTAAAGAATGTAAAAGCTGTGACAGATTTTCTTTTTGGGGGGCTACAAAATCACTGCAGATGGTAACTGCAGCTATGAAATTACAAGATGCTGCTCCTTGGAAGAAAAGCTATGACAAACCTAGTTCAGTTCAGTTCAGTCCCTCAGTCATGTCCAACTCTTCGCAACCCCATGAACTGCAGCACTCCAGGCCTCGCTGTCCATCACCAACTCCCAGAGTCCACCTAAACCCATGTCCATTGAGTTGGTGATGCCATCCAGCCATTTCATCCTCTGTCGACCCCTTCTGATCCTGCCCTGAACCTTTCCTAGCATCAGGGTCTCTTCAAATGAGTCAACTCTTCACATCAGGTGGCCAAAGTATTGGAGTTTCAGCTTCAACATCAGTCCTTCCAATGAACACCCAGGACTGATCTCCTTCAGAATGGACTGGTTGGATCTCCTTGCAGTCCAAGGGACTCTCAAGAGTCATCTCCAACATCACAGTTCAAAAGCATCAATTCTTCGGTGCTCAGCCTTATGGTCCAACTCTCACATCCATACATGACTACTGAAAAAACCATAGCCTTGGCTAGTCAGACCTTTGTTGACAAAGTGATGTCTCTGCTTTTTAATATGCTGTCTAGGTTGGTCATAACTTTCCTTCCAAGAAGTAAGCGTCTTTTAATTTCATGGCTGCAGTCACCATCTGCAGTGATTTTGGAGCCCCCAAAAATAAAGTCAGCAACTGTTTCTACTGTTTCCCCATTTATTTGCCATGAAGTGATGGGATCAGATGCAATGATCTTAGTTTTCTGAATGTTGAACTTTAAGCCCACTTTTTCACTCTCCTCTTTCACTTTCATCAAGAGGCTGTTTAGTTCCTCTTCACTTTCTACCATAACGGTGGTGTCATCTGAGTATCTGAGGTTATTGATATTTCTCCCAGCAATCTTCATTCCAGCTTGTGCTTCTTCCAGCCCAGCGTTTCTCATGATGTACTCTAAATATAAGTTAAATAAGCAGGGTGACAGTACACAGCCTTGATGTACTCCTTTTCCTATTTGGAACCAGTCTGTTGTTCCATGTCCAGTTCTAACTGTTGCTTCCCGAACTGCATACAGGTTTCTCAAGAGGCAGGTCAGGTGGTCTGGTATTCCCATCTCCTTCAGAATTTTCCACAGTTTATTGTGATCCACACAGTCAAAGGCTTTGGCAGAGTCAATAAAGCAGAAATAGATGTTTTTCTGGAACTCTCTTGCTTTTTCCATGATCCAGCAGATATTGGCAATTTGATCTCTGGTTCCTCTGCCTTTTCTAAAACCAGCTTGAACATCAGGAAGTTCACGGTTCATGTATTGCTGAAGCCTGGCTTGGAGAATTTTGAGCATTACTTTACTATCGTGTGAGATGAGTGCAATTGTGCGGTTGTTTGAGCATTCTTTGGTGTTGCCTTTCTTTGGGACTGGGATGAAAACTGACCTTTTCCAGTCCTGTGGCCACTGCTGAGTTTTCCAAATTTGCTGGCATATTGAGTGCAGCACTTTTACAGCATCATCTTTCAGGATTTGAAAGAGCTCGACTGGAATTCCATCACCTCCACTAGTTTTGTTCATAGTGATGCTTTCTAAGGCCCACTTGACTTCACATTCCAGGATGTCTGGCTCTAGGTCAGTGATCACACCATCATGATTATTTGGGTCGTGAAGATCTTTTTATGTACAGTTCTTCTGTGTATTCTTGCCATCTCTTCTTAATATCTTCTGCTTCTGTTAGGTCCATACCATTTCTGTCCTTTATCGAGCTCATCTTTGCATGAAATATTCCTTTGGTATCTCTGATTTTCTTGAAGAGATCCCTAGTCTTTCCCATTCTGTTGTTTTCCTCTATTTCTTTGCATTGATCGCTGAAGAAGGCTTTCTTATCTCTTCTTGCTATTCTTTGGAACTCTGCATTCAGATGCTTAAATCTTTCCTTTTCTCCTTTGCTTTTCGCTTCTCTTCTTTTCACAGCTATACTACACTGCAATAAAAAGGAATCACCTATTGAAGCAAACCATGACATAGGTGGGTTTAAAAAATAATTATGCCGAGTGAAAGAAGTCAGACAAATGATTCCATTTATATAACATTCTAGGAAATGCAAACTAAAGACATAGAGACAAAAAGAACTTTAATTGCTGGGATGTGGGGACAAGGGTGGAGGGGCAGGGGAAAGAGCAGGAAGGAGGCTTTCCCAAGATACCATGAGACTTGGGGATGGGGAAGATTTTCATTATCTTTTTTCAGGTAACAGTTTCTTGTGTTTATACTTCTGCCAAGACCTCAAACTGTACATTTTAAATATGTGTGGTTCACTGTATGTCAGTGATGCCTCCATAAATCTGTTACAAAAGTTTGTGCCAGAAACGTTAGATGTACAATATCTTTCCTTCATGGACTTGCCTGGTGGTCCAGTGGCTAAGACTCCACACTCCCAATTCCGAGGTGAGGTTTCAGTCTCTAGACCGGGAAGTAGATTCCCACATGCCAACTAAAGACTCCACATGCTGCAACTAAGACCCAGCACAGTCAAATACATGAATATTTTTTTTAATATCTTTTTTTCAGTTTCAGAAGCTGACAAGCTGGGCAGATGGGCTGGAGAAGGATATTGGGTCTCATCTTCCCAGCCTTTCGACCCTTCCCCTAAAGTCGCACAATAAAACAGTTTGATCCCCACAGCAGATGTATCTTTCTTTCAAAATATCTTATTGTTTTCCATATGTTGTGAAAATTGGGGAGTACTAATATCTTGTGTGGAGGTGATGGAATTCCAGTTGAGCTATTTCAAATCCTGAAAGATGATGCTATGAAAGTGCTGCACTCAATATGCCAGCAAATTTCGAAAACTCAGCAGTGGCCACAGGACTGGAAAAGGTCATTTTTCATCCCAATCCCAAAGAAAGGCAATGCCAAAGAATGCTCAAACTACCGCACAATTGCACTCATCTCACACGCTAGTAATGTAATGCTCAAAATTCTCCAAGCCAGGCTTCAGCAATACGTGAACCATGAACTTCCTGATATTCAAGCTGGTTTTAGAAAAGGCAGAGGAAGCAGAGATCAAATTGCCAACATCCGCTGGATCATGGAAAAAGCAAGAGAGTTCCAGAAAAACATCCATTTCTGCTTTCTTGACTATGCCAAAGCCTTTGACTGTGTGGATCACAATAAACTGTGGAAAATTCTGAAAGAGATGGGAATACCAGACTACCTGATTTGCCTCTTGAGAAATCTGTATGCAGGTCAGGAAACAAAAGTTAGAACTGGATATGGAACAACAGACTGGTTCCAAATAGGAAAAGGAGTCCGTCAAGGCTGTATATTGTCACCTTGCTTATTTAACTATATGCAAAGTATGTCATGAGAAATTCTGGACTGGAAGAAACACAAGCTGGAATCAAGATTTCTGGGAGAAATATCAATAACCTCAGATATGCAGATGACACCACCCTTATGGCAGAAAGTGAAGAGGAACTCAAAAGCCTCTTGATGAAAGTGAAAGTGGAGAGTGAAAAAGTGGGCTTAAAGCTCAACATTCAGAAAACGAAGATCATGGCATCCGGTCCCATCACTTCATGGGAAATAGATGGGGAAACAGTGGAAACAGTGTCAGACTTTATTTTGGGGGGGCTCCAAAATCACTGCAGATGGTAACTGCAGCCATGAATAAAAGACGCTTACTCCTTGGAAGGAAAGTTATGACCAACCTAGATAGCATATTCAAAAGCAGAGACATTACTTTGCCAACAAAGGTTCGTCTAGTCAAGGCTATGGTTTTTCCTGTGGTCATGTATGGATGTGAGAGTTGGACTGTGAAGAAGGCTGAGTGCTGAAGAATTGATGCTTTTGAACTCTTGAGCATCCCTTGATGCTCTTGGAGAAGACTCTTGAGAGTCCCTTGGACTGCAAGGAGATCCAACCTGTCCATTCTGAAGGAGATCAGCCCTGGGATTTCTTTGGAGGGAAAGCTGAAACTCCAGTACTTTGGCCACCTAATGGGAAGAGCTGACTCATTGGAAAAGACTCTGATGCTGGGAGGGATTGGGGGCAGGAGGAGAAGGGGACAACAGAGGATGAGATGGCTGGATGGCATCACTGACTCGATGGACTTGAGTCTGAGTGAACTCCGGGAGTTTGTGATGGACAGGGAGGCCTGGCGTGCTGCGATTCATGGGGTCGCAAAGAGTCGGACATGACTGAGCGACTGAACTGAACTGAATACCTTGTGTGATTACTGTCATGACAGTAATGCCTTTTGGAACCTTTAAATACATTTGTATGTTGAAATAAAACCCTGTAGTTGTAAAGAAAGTTCATCGAGAATGCTGAAAATATCATTTATCTATGTCATTTTATGACTTAGATATTGTCTTCAGAAATGTTTGCAAAATAACAATTATTTTTCAACTAGAAAAAATAGTCGACCAAATAGTACTAAATATTTAATTTAAATAACTATATCCCTGTGTTTTTTAACACCTCAATGAAATTACCAGAATCATATTCAGATAACAGAATTTTGTTATATTGTATGTTAGTTGATAATTATTGAAGCTGATAATTATTGGTGCCTGACAGTGTTCATTATACCACTGTCTCTATTCTTATTTTCATTTGAAATTTTCCATCAAAAATATTTTTTAACTTATATTACCAGCAATACATTATCTGAAATAAATATATCTAATTTAATTTTGTGTGATGTTATAGTTAAACAACATAACATATCTTGTTTGAACTGATCTTGCTGTATATATCCAACAAACTAAAAATGTTATGCAGTTTATTTTCATCAAATTGGGTTTTGAAATCTCTGTGGACTTGTGATAAGTATTGCTTCTAAGTGTTTCACAATAGTAAAACATAAATGAGCTACTGTGTTAGCACTCTGCATTTTTTATTAGATTTTTAATTTATACACACCATCTCCAAACATGCTGTAAGAAAACATGTGAATTATTTTCTGCCTCTCAGTGTTTATGACTCTCAGCTTTAATGACAACAGTAAGGTTTAATCACTAACAATGCTTAGACTGGGATCTTGATGTATCTGTCCCCTTTCCTTATCAATAAATTCAGCAGGTTTTGTCCAAGGAGATTTTTAATTTTGAAGATGTTACACTTCTATTTTAAAAATATCTTTGACAATTTGATAAACCTACATATTAAATTATCTTCATTATGGGAGTTCCCTGCTGGTTCAGTGGTTAGGACTTCATAGTTTCATTGCCAAGGGCCCAGGTTCAATTCCTGGTTAAGGAAGTAAGACCCCACAAGCCACACGGAGTAGGCAAAAAGAGAAAAAAACTTTATTATAATCTTTTGTATTACACTTTTTTCTGCTTTAGAAGGTGTCATGAATGAGGTCAAAATATGTTGTTTAAAATAACTATTTTTCCTTATTGTTTTTACACCCCAGATCCAGTGGGTGAACAGTTTTCACTTAATCATTCTTTATTCTTATTGCTTAAAAAATATGATGTAAGTTCAATTTGTATTCATTTGATTAAAATATTACAAGTTGCTGCTGCTGCTAAGTCGTTTCAGTCGTGTCCGACTCTGTGCGACCCCATAGACGGCAGGCCACCAGGCTCCCCTGTCCCTGGGATTCTCCAGGCAAGAACATTGGAGTGGGTTGCCATTTCTTTCAATGCATGAAACTGAAAAAGTGAAAGTAAAGTCGCTCAGTCATGTCCGACTCTGTGCGACCCCATGGAGTGCAGCCTACCAGGCTCCTCTGTCCATGGGATTTACTTGTGGCAATAGGTATATTCCTTGCTCAGACTTTGAGTATGTTTCTCTGGCATTTTCTATGAAAAAGACTCGCTGGTTTCAGTCCACAATTAGCTTGTGACCTGTTGTTTTTAAAAGCACTATATTATGACTTTTGACTTGTATTTAGAGGCAATATGAGACTTTGCTTAGTCTCATATGAATGTAATGATGAGTCTTTCCACATCTACATGTCAAATGTGCTTAGTCGCTTAGTCGTGTCTGACTCTTTGTAACCCCATGGACTGTAGCCCACCAGGCTCCTCTGTCCAGGTGGATTCTCCAAGCAAGAATACTGGAGTGGGTTGCCATTTCCTTCTCCAGGAGATCTTCCCAACCCAGGGATCAAACCCAGGTCTCCCACACTGCAGGTGGATTCTTTATCATCTGAGCCACCAGGGAAGCCCAAGAATACTGGAGTGGGTAGACTATCCCTTCTCCAGGGGATCTTCCCAACCCAGGAGTCGAACCAGGGTTTCCTGCATTCCAGGTGGATTCTTTACCAGCTGAGCTACCATGGAAAGCTCTACATGTCAAATAGGAGGGTCAAATACATACTTAGTGTGTGATTCATGAAGACCGTAAGTTGTTTAATATCTGTTAAACCTTTCACTTTAACAAATATTGAATGCCTGTATAATATGCCAAGTGTTATGCTAGGCACTTTTGCATTGTTTTCTCATAGATTGTCATAAAAGTTATCGAGCTTGTCCATGACCATGTAGTTGTTTAGTGAAAGAGACAAAGAACTACGAAATGTAGTCAAGTGCCCTTTGCATGACACCATGATTCTAACCAGTAAGGCTGAGATGAGATTTTCATGATTAATACTTGCAATTTGTAACAGTACTAATATTGTTGAAATGTTCACATTAAAATGTTCAGCTTTGATAAGCTGAAAACACTACCAATGTTTAAAACCCTAATCTAGTTAGCAATTGGGTGAATTTTCTCCATTAATACCACGTTGCCTAACAGGCTGCAGTGTCATCAGAGCAACAACAAATCCCATATATTTAAAATCTGAAAGGTCAAATCAACCAAAGTGATTTGCAATACAGAAACAACATAATTAAATGGTCTTTTTTTTTTTTTAAAGAAAAGATTGTGTCAACAGGAACTTGATGCAATTCTGACTGAAATTGGCCATAAGGAAAACGGATCACTTCCTCTTTCTTCAGACCATAGGGTGTGGCGTGTGGTTGTGAACAATTAATTCACTTGTGACCCAGATTTCTTCAGAAGATTCCTCTGGAGAACATAGCTGCATGTATACTGATGACTACAGTCTTCAAGATATATTGTTATATTGACTAAGACAAAGCCATGTAGAAAAGAACCTTTGTCCTTTTCTCCTAGAGAGCCCAGACCCCTTTCTCCTTCTTGAGGGCTCCAGACCCCTTTCTCCTCCTTCTCAGCCACCCTGGACTCCTTATCAACCTGTGAGGGGAAGCACACTGATTGAAACCTCCCACCCTGGCCAGGCACCATAGCAAGAATTTGCATGAGTTATTTTATGACAGGAGATCCTGATAAGGAATCAGATCAGATCAGTCGCTCAGTCATGTCCCACTGTTTGCGACCCCATGAATCGCAGCACGCCAGGCCTCCCTGTCCATCACAAACTCCCGGAGTTCACTCAGACTCAAGTCCATCGAGTCAGTGATGCCATCCAGCCATCTCATCCTCTGTTGTCCCCTTCTCCTCCTGCCCCCAATCCCTCCCAGCATCAGAGTCTTTTCCAATGAGTCAACTTTTAGCATGAGGTGGCCGAAGTACTGGAGTTTCAGCTTTACCATCATTCCCTCCAAAGAAATCCTAGGGTTGATCTCCTTCAGAATGGACAGGTTGGATCTCCTTGCAGTCCAAGGGACTCTCAAGAGTCCTCTCAACACCACAGTTCAAAAGCATCAATTCTTTGGTGCTCAGCCTTCTTCACAGTCCAACTCTCACATCCATACATGACCACAGGAAAAACCATAGCCTTGACTAGACGAACCTTTGCTGGCAAAGTAATGTCTCTGCTTTTGAATATGCTATCTAGATTGGTCACAACCTTCCTTCCAAGGAGTAAGCGTCTTTTAATTTCATGGCTGCAGTCACCATCTGCAGTGATTTTGGAGCCCCCCCAAAATAAAGTCTGACACTGTTTCCACTGTTTCCCCATCTATTTCCCATGAAGTGATGGGACCGGATGCCATGATCTTCGTTTTCTGAATGTTGAGCTTTAAGCCCACGTTTTCACTCTCCACTTTCACCTTCATCAAGAGGCTTTTGAGTTCCTCTTCACTTTCTGCCATAAGGGTGGTGTCATCTGCATATCTGAGGTTATTGATATTTCTCCTGGCAATCTTGATTCCAGCTTGTGTTTCTTCCAGTCCAGTGTTTCTCCTGATGTACTCTGCATATAAGTTAAATAAACAGGGTGACAATATACAGCCTTGATATACTCCTTTTCCTATTTGGAACCAGTCTGTTGTTCCCTGTCCAGTTCTAACAATTGCTTCCTGACTTGCACACAAATTTCTCAAGAGGCAAATCAGGTGGTCTGGTATTCCAATCTCTTTCAGAATTTTCCACAGTTTATTGTGATCCACACAGTCAAAGGCTTTGGCATAGTCAATACAGCAGAAATGGATGTTTTCCTGGAACTCTCTTGCTTTTTCCATGATCCAGCAGATGTTGGCAATTTGATCTCTGGTTCCTCTGCCTTTTCTAAGTCCAGCTTGAACATCAGGACGTTCACGGTTCACGTATTGCTGAAGCCTGGCTTGGAGAATTTTGAGCATTACTTTACTAGTGTGTGAGATGAGTGCAATTGTGCGGTAGTTTGAGCATTCTTTGGCATTGCCTTTCTTAGGGATTGGAATGAAAACTGACCTTTTCCAGTCCTGTGGCCACTACTGAGTTTTCCAAATTTGGTGGCATATTGAGTGCAGCACTTTCACAGCATCATCTTTCAGGATTTGGAATAGCTCAACTGGAATTCTATCACCTCCACTAGCTTTGTTCGTAGTGATGTTTTCTAAGGCCGACTGGACTTCACATTCCAGGATGTCTGGCTCTAGGTCAGTGATCACACCATTGTGATTATCTGGGTCGTGAAGATCTTTTTTGTACACTTCTTTTGTGTATTCTTGCCATCTCTTCTTAATATCTTCACTTCTGTTAGGTCCATACCATTTCTGTCCTTTATCGAGCCCATCTTTGCATGAAATATTCCTTTGGTATCTCTGATCTTCTTGAAGAGATCTCTAGTCTTCCCCATTCTGTTGTTTTCCTCTATTTCTTTGCATTGATCGCTGAAGAAGGCTTTCTTATCTCTTCTTGCTATTCTTTGGAACTCTGAATTCAGATGTTTATATCTTTCCTTTTCTCCTTTGCTTTTTGCTTCTCTTCTTTTCACAGCTATTTGTAAGGCCTCCCCAGACAGCCATTTTGCTTTTTTGCATTTCTTTTCCATGGGGATGGTCTTGATCCCTGTCTCCTGTACAATGTCACAAACCTCATTCCATAGTTCATCAGGCACTCTATCTATCAGATCTAGGCCCTTAAATCTATTTCTCACTTCCACTGTATAATCATAAGGGATTTGATTTAGGTCATACTTGAATGGTCTAGTGCATGGAACTAATAAGCCACCACCAACCTGAAGAGTTCAGGTAAGGTCGAAAGGAGACACCACATATCCGTCCACTTCCCAGAATCCCTCTCGCTAGCATCCATCTTGGCTGAGCGATGCGTGTGCCACCAGGAAAGACTCTCAATTACAGTGATTGGCCAAAGACTGCCCAGAAACTAATCTCATCACCATAAAACCCGAGACGGTGAGCCACACGGCAGAGCTGTTCTCCTGGGTTCTCTTACCCTACTGCTCTCCACCTAGGTGCCCTATCCCAATAAAATCTCTTGCTTTGTCAGCAGATGTGTCTCCTCGGACAATTCACTTCCGAGTGTTAGACAAGAGCCCAGTTTTGGGCCCTGGAATGCGTCCCCCTTCCTGCAACAAACCTACCTAGAAATTGACTCTCTCAATGTCGAACCTAGATAGTATATTAAAAAGCAGAGACATTACTTTGCCAACAATGGTCCATCTAGTCAAGGCTATGGTTTTTCCAGTGGTCATGTATGGATGTGAGAGTTGGACTATAAAGAAAGCTGAGTGCCTAAGAATTGATGCTTTTGAACTGTGGTGTTGGAGAAGACTCTTGAGAGTCCCTTGGACTGCAAGGAGATCCAACCTGTCCATTCTAAAGGAAATCAGTCCTGGGTGTTCATTGGAAGGACTGATGTTGAAGCTGAAACTCCAGTACTTTGGCCACCTCATGCGAAGAGTTGACTCATTGGAAAAGACTCTGATGCTGGGAGGGATTGGGGACAGGAGGAGAAGGGGACGACAGAGGATGAGATGGTTGGGTGGCATCACCAACTCAATGGACATGAGTTTGAGTAAACTCTGAGAGTTGGTGATGGACAGGGAGGCCTGGCATGCTGCAGTCCATGGGTCGCAAAGAGTCAGATGCGACTGAGCAACTGAACTGAACTGAATGTCCTCTTTGTACAATTGCTATAAAACTTCTCACTATGTTCCCCAACTTGGGACCCATGGTTTTGAGGGCATTAGCTTGCTTTGCCCTCCTTTGCCAGGCAAAACGATACAGCCACTCTTTTCTGCTTCACCCAGGACTCTGTCTCTGAGATTAGATTTGGCACTTGTATACAGAGCAGCTGAGCTCTCAGCATCAACACTAAAGCCACTGTTGGAGTGAAGTGGGGATTCTGAATATGACAGTGTGGCTGAACCTCACATTTTCCCTGACTCAGACCCCTAAGAGCAAATCTGGTGTCCAGGGAGCTGCAGGGCTGTAACTGGATACAGTTGAAAGCTATTTCACTAAAGACACAGTGCTGAAATAACCCTCCTTTGGGACCACTTTAACAATATGTCACAAAGAAGAAAGCCATTCTTTACAACTTGGCACCTAAGCTCATGATGATATGAGAATACAGGGCCAGGGAAGAAGGAAGAGACACAATGGCTCTCTTGTTATCTGAGGTAGTGGCATACTATAAAGAGACTGAATTTGTTACAGAGCCTGTGAGAAGTCACGAATGGATGTGAGAGTTGGACCATAAAGAAAGCTGAGCGCCGAAGAATTGATGCTTTTGAACTGTGGTGTAGGAGATTCTTGAGAGTCCCTTGGACTGCAAGGAGATCCAACCAGTCCATCCTAAAGGAAATCAGTCCTGAATATTCATTGGAAGGACTGATGTTGAAGCTGAAACTCCAATACTTTGGCCACCTGATGCAAAGAACTAACTCATTGAAAAAGACCCTGTTCCTGGGAAATGGTGAAGGCAGGAGGAGAAGGGGACAATAGAGATGACATGGTTGGATGGCATCACCAACTCGATGGCCATGAGTTTGAGAAAGCTCTGGGAGTTGGTGATGAACAGAGAAGCCTGGCATGCTGCAGTCCATGGGGTTGCAAAGAGTAGGACACAACTGAGTGACTGAACTTAACTGTGAGAAACACACCTAGGGGCTCAAAAGCACTTCTTAGTGATGTCGACAGGTTCTCCCGAAGCCACAGACTCTGCACTTGCTGGCTGTTGTTCAGTCACTAAGTCGTTCGGTCACTGACTCTTTGTGACCCCGTGGACTGTAGCACTCCTGGCTTCCCTGTCTTTGACTATCTACCTCACTTAGTTTTCTCAAACTCATGTCCATGAGTCAGTGAAGCCAATAACCATCTCATCCTCTGCTGCCCACTTTTCCTCTTGCCTTCAATCTTTTCCAGCAACAGGGTCTTTCCAGTGAGTTGGTTCCTTAGCATCAGGTGGCCAAACTATTGGGGCTTCAGCTTCAGCATTAGTCCTTCCAATCATTATTCAGGGTTGATTTCCTTTAGGGTTGACTACTTTGATCTTCTTTCTGTCAAAGGGACGCTCAAGAGCCTTCTCCAGCACCACAATTGGAAAGCATCAATTCTTTTGCACTCAGCCTTCTTGATGGTCCAACTCTCACATGCTGGTGGGGCAATGAATCATTCGGATTCACATATTAACAGTATTATGGCTTCATCTGTATCTATGGTTCTGCTGGGACCTGGGGATTTATGGGTTAAATAAAGATCAACAAAACAGTGTCCTTACCTTCAAAAAGGGCCCACTTTAGTGGGGAAAAAGACATGGACGTATGGACGAAAGTAAAATGTAACACACTCAATATTGTCACTCAGGAACTATACCAGGTACCTCACTGAATGACATGTATTTGCATCCTATTCAGTAAAAACTGGGGTGGCATTCAAAGTTTTTAATCACGGGAGAGTTATTTATCAGATTTACCTTAGAAACCTTTTGACTGGTTGGTTTGGCAGGATTGAATGAGAGGAAGCTAAAACCAAGGAGACTGGTCATTCAAGCAGAAGGTAGTAGAGCCTAAACTAGGTCTATGTCAGTGTGAGTTGAGAAGGGGATGGATTGGGGGTGTTTAAGAAGGCTGTGTATTTTATTAGATATTCAAGTGATGCAGAGTTAAATCTTTAAAAATAACTCAAAAATCTCTAGAGGCCATATCATGTAAGTTAAAATAACAGGTTTAGGAGATTTCCTTGAAATATGCATGATTAGGACTCTGTGTTTTCACTGTAGAGGGCCCAGTAGGGGAACTTAGATCCTGCAAGCCTTGAGGTGTGGCCAAAAAATAAAAATAAATAAAAAATAAAATAACAGGTGTGGGGGCTAGATTGCCTATGTTAAAATCTTGATTCTGTGTTAGTGGAATAACCTTGGGCAAATTTTGCGTCTCTTCCATCTCAGTTTTTTTTATCTGTAACGTTGTTGTTTTTGTTTAGTCACTAAGTCTAGTGACCTCATGGATTGCAGCGTGCCAGGCTTCCCTGTCCTTCACTATCTCTCTGAGTTTGCTCAAACTCCTATCCATTGAGTCAGTGATGCTATCCAACCATCTCATCCTCTGTTGCCTCCTTCTCTTCCTGCTCTCAATCTTTCCCAGCATCAGTGTCTTTTCCAATGAGTCATTTCTTTGCATCAGTAACATAGGGATGATAATAGTACCTACACTCCAGTCGTTCTGAGAAAAGATAACATTTTATACTGAAAGTCCTTAGAATAGGGTCTTGTACTCAAGTTTGTTTGCTGTCGTTGTTCTAGATGGGGTCACTAGATGAACAGTGACAGAAGCCAGGGTGATAAGAATACAGAGACTTGGCACATGCACAGGACCCAGAAAATGGTGAGTCTGAAACAATGCACCTCAGTTTGGGACTTGAATCCAGCCCAAACCCTGACTGGGCTTTGAATTTGGCCAAAGTAGGAGGTCTTTTAAATGAGGTCACACACCTGGTCTCAGGACTCAATGAAGTTCATGTTTTTGATGTCTCATCTCAGAAAAAATTCAGAGCGAGACAAAGTGATAGGTAATAAGTAGATTTATTCAGAGAGTTGGACTGTGAAGAAAGCTGAGCGCCGAAGAATTGATGCTTTTGAACTGTGGTGTTGGAGAAGACTCTTGAGAGTCCCTTGGACTGCAAGGAGATCCAACCAGTCCATCCTAAAGGAGACCAGTTCTGGGTGTTCATTGGAAGGACTGATGCTGAGGCTGAAACTCCAATACTTTGGCCACCTCATGCGAAGAGTTGACTCACTGGAAAAGACCCTGATGCTGGGAGGGATTGGGGGCAGGAGGAGAAGGGGACGACAGAGGATGAGATGGCTGGATGGCATCACTGACTCGAGGCACATGAGTTTGGGTGAACTCCGGGAGTTGGTGATGGACAGGGAGGCCTGGCGTGCTGCGATTCATGGAATCACAAAGAGTCAGATACAACTGAGCGACTGAACTGAATTGAACTGATTCAGAAAGAAACACATTCTGCAGACAGAATGTGAGCCATCCCATAAGGTGAGTGTGGGTAACTCCCAGGTATGGAGTTATCTGTTTTTATAGGAGTGGGTAATTTCATAGGATAATGAATGAGACGTACTTCAGCTATTCTGGGGAGTATTAGATTCTCAGTCATGTCCAACTCTTTGTGACCCCAGTGGACTGTAGCTGGCCAAGTTCCTCTGTCCATGGAATTCTCCAAGCAAGAATACTGGAGAGGGTACCCTTTTTCTTCTTCAGGGGATTTTTCCATCCTGGGGATTAAACCTGGGTCTCCAGCATTGCAGGCAAATTCTTTACCATCTGAGCCCTTTATGAGGAAGGGGTGGATATTTCTGGAATTGGGCCACCACCCACTTTTGATCTTTGATGGTCGGCCTTGGAAGTGTCATGGAACTGGTGAATGTATCACTTAGCTTGTTGAGGTCTTACAATGAGCATCTACTGAGGCTCAAGGTCTAGTGGAAGTGGAATTGTCTGCCATCTTGGGCCTATTTGATTCTAACCAGTTTGTGTTGTGTCCTCGGGCTATGTCATTCTTTTAAATTTTATGCCCTACCCCCTTCCCCTGTCTTTCAAGTTTACTTTCGGCTGGGTTGAATCTGGAGTTTCTGACGCACTGTGTTTGTTGGATAACAACAGAAATGAACAAAGTCTTCTTTTTTAAACTCTTTGGTTATATGTCAGGCACTCTTATAAAGTCCTTACTTGTATAATCCCATTTAATCCTCACATTTAATTTAATTTTCTGGTTTCAAATCAGGAAAGGAGTACATCAAGGCTGTATATTGTCACTCTGCTTATTTAATTTCTATGCAGAGTACATCATAAGAGATGCTGGGCTGGAGGAAGCACAAGCTGGAATCAAGATTGCTGGGAGAAATATCAATAACCTCAGATATGCAGATGACACCACCCTTATGGCAGAAAGTGGAGAACTAAAGAGCCTCTGGATGAAAGTGAAAGAGGAGAGTGAAAATGTTGGCTTAAAACTCAACATTCAGAAAACTAAGATCATGGCATCTGGTCCCATCACTTCATGGGAAATAGATGGGAAAACAGTGGAAACAGCGACAGACTTAATTTTGGGGGCTCCAAAATCACTGCAGATGGTGATTGCAGCCATGAAATTAAAAGATGCTTGCTCCTTGGAAGAAAAGTTGTGACCAACCTAGATAGCATATTAAAAAGCAGAGACATTCCTTTGCCAACAAAGGTCCATCTAGTCAAAGCTATGGTTTTTCCAGTGGTCATGTATGGATGTGAGAGTTGGGCTATAAAGAAAGCTGAATGCTGAAGAATTGATGCTTTTGAACTGTGGTGTTGGAGAAGACTCTTGAGGATCCCTTGGAGTGCCAGGAGATCCAACCAGTCCATCCTAAAGGAGATCAATCCTGAGAGTTCATTGGAAGGGCTGATGTTGAAGCTGAAACTCCAATACTTTGGCCACCTGAAGCGAAGAGATGACTCATTTCAAAAGACCCTGATGCTGGAAAAGATTGAAGGCAGGAGGAGAAGGGGACAACAGAAGATGAGATGGTTGGATGGCATCACTGACTCAATGGACATGAGTTTAGGTGGAGTCAGGGAGTTGGTGATGGACAGGGAGGCCTGGCGTGCTACAGTCCATGGGGGTCACAAAGTGCTGGACATGACTGAGCAACTGAACTGAACTGAACAGAATTCTCAGACATTGCTGTCAGATAAGTTGTATTATTTCCATTTCACAGTTAATTTAGCAGAAGAGTAAACAGGCTCATAGCTTAACAAGATTAACAGACTTCATTCCCAGAAGGCAAATAAAGTTCTGTTTTTCTCTGCTGGTAGTAAGTGAGAAAGTAGACCAGCTGGAATTGGAATCCAGACAGTCTGATTCCCATCTGGGTCTGCTGAACCATTATAATGGCTCAAACCATTTTGAAACCTGTGGCCTTTAATATCTCTTAATACTAGATTCTATTAATATACAGTATATTTTATATAGTTTTAAATGTTTAGTAATAACAATACCTGTTATTAAGTGAATGGCTACTGTATGTCACTGTTTCTCAGACTTGATAAGGTGATAGTAGAATTCATGAAACTCATGGTATCATTTGCGAAACACAAGGACATGATACCCTAAATGTAATATAGCTCAATTTGCATGACAGATTACTAGAAAAATGATAGACTGTTTATTCATGAGTAAACAGAATAAGAGCTGAGCTCAAATCTCTTCATAATTATGTAACCATGGAAAGTTCCTGAACACTTCTGAGTCTAGGTTGCCACTTCTGTAAAATATTGATTATAATGCCTCAATGGGTTATTGTGGAGATTGAAGATAGTGAACATATAATGCTTGACATATGATAGTGAGTGTGAGTGAAAGTTGCTCAGTTGTGTCTGACTGTTTGTGACCCCAGGGACTGTAGCCTACCAAGCTCTCCTCTGTCCATGGGATTCTCCAGGCAAGAATACTGGAGTGGGTTGCCATTCCCTTCCCCAGGGGATCTTCCCAATCCAGGGATTGAACCCAGGTCTCCCGCATTGCAGGTGGATTCTTTACCAGCCAAGTCACAAGGGAAGCCCAAGAACACTGGAGTGAGTAACCTATCCCTTCTCCAGCGGATCTTCCCAACCCATGAATCGAACTGGGGTCTCCTAATAACTGGAATAGTATTTTTGAAACTTTAGTTACATAGGAATCATATGTAACTAAATCATATGGTCTGAGACATTGATCCAAATATACTAACTCAAATTTCCAAAGGTGAGTCTCAGAAATCAAATCTTTAAAAGAATGGGGTGTGATATTAATTGAGTTCCAAAAGGACCATGTTTTGAGGAACATCATCAGGAACAGGACTAGTTAGGGACTCTTGGCACCACAGCTCTCTGGTTGAAGTGCTACTCTACTTGCATTGTCTGCACCATACCATTAACTCTTAATTATTATTTCAGATCTTCTCTCATTAATTTAGCTAACAGTAAGCTGACACTTAGCTTAAGAATCTTGAGGCAGTATGCACTCTGTCTCCTGTTCTGCCGTATATTATTCCCCACTGTCTGCACTTCTAATTAAGCTCTCAGCAGACTACATGGTAGGATTTGTGTTTAACAGGAAGTGAAGTACAGGAGGGAAAGAGTCTCATGGTGCAGTGAAAATGAGAGATACGACTTCAAATCCTACTTGCACCTCTGAGCTTTGGTTCCCTCCTGTGTAAAATTGGGTTGGCAGAGCCTACTTCACAATATTGTCAGATAAGGTGGTGGCTGGTATATAGTCAGTCTTTCCCTGACTGATGGCTGTCATCAAAGCATGATTTACCCCTACAATTGTAGAGGAAGATCATAGAAATATTAAAACTGTGTAAAAAGTGAGGGGGGGAATCTCATTTTCCGGGAATGTTCAGTTAGAGACAGGCAAGATTAAACATGTTTAAATCTGAATGATAGCATTCCTTTTATTTCGACCCATCCTAAAGCTGACTCACCTTGGGCATTTATATTTGGTAAGTATTTCACAACTATCTCTTCCTTATTCATTATTTCCTGGTAGACTCGGTCAGTATGCCTTACTGTTGTATTTTTTGTGGCTAGATTGTCGGTTCAACTGTATTCTCATGAGAGAACCTGAGCTAGATTGACCCAACTAAGCCACTGCTGCTGCTGCCAAGTCACTTCAGTCATATCCGACTCCATGCGACCCCACAGACTAATCCCCTGAAACTGTGACACAAAGGTTGTAAACCACTAAGTTTTGGGTAATGTGGTATACAGCAATAGATAGCTAATACCACAAGACAAAGGGAATACCTCTATCTTGTTTCAACCACTGACTGACATTTTGTGCTTTACGTCACTTAACAGCCAAATCTAACTCTGAGTCCCTCTCTTCTCCTGCTAAATTAATCTGTAGAATTAACCTGAAGAAATATCTTTCAAGGTACTATTTTTGGGTCCCAGAGGCTGAGAACTGCAGGAGACCAAAGAGAGCATCTTGTCCCTTCATTTTATAGGTAAAAGTAACAGCGAATATTTAATGTTTCCTATGCTGGGCTCTCTGTTCCACACAGCATGTAACTCTCAGGATATCCTGGGAGGTATAGACTCTCACCGCATTTTACAGGTGAAGAAACTGGGTCCACATTACTACCCACTTTGCCTTTACATCCTCTATACTGTTACAGAATACTTTCAGTTCAGTTACAAGCATATGTCAATGTTTCATTACAGTCTTGCACATAAGGTGAAAAGTCTGTAGTCATCTGAAGAATCATCCTGGCAGAGATGTTTTAGGAAAAGTGGATGGAACAAATCACAGGTAAACTAGTTGAAAGGCTCAAACTACCGCACAAATGCACTCATCTCACACGCTACTAAAGTAATGCTCAAAATTCTCCAAGCCAGGCTTCAGCAATATGTGAACCGTGAACTTCCTGATGTTCAAGCTGGTTTTAGAAAAGGCAGAGGAACCAGAGATCAAATTGCCAACATCCGCTGGATCATGGAAAAAGCAAGAGAGTTTCAGAAACATCCATTTCTGCTGTATTGACTATGCCAAAGCCTTTGACTGTGTGGATCACAATAAACTGTGGAAAATTCTGAAAGAGATGGGAATACCAGACCACCTGACCTGCCTCTTGAGAAATCTGTATACAGGTCAGGAAGCAACAGTTAGAACTGGACATGGAACAACAGACTGGTTCCGAATAGGAAAAGGAGTAAGTCAAGGCTGTATATTGTCACCCTGCTTATTTAATGTATATGCAGAGTACATCACGAGAAACGCTGGACTGGAAGAAACACAAGCTGGAATCAAGATTGCCAGGAGAAATATCAATAACCTCAGATATGCAGATGACACCACCCTTATGGCAGAAAGTGAAGAGGAACTCAAAAGCCTCTTAATGAAAGTGAAAGTGGAGAGTGAAAAAGTTGGCTTGAGCCTCAACATTCAGAAAACGAAGATCATGGCATCCGGTCCCATCACTTCATGGGAAATAGATGGGGAAACAGTGGAAACAGTGTCAGACTTTATTTTGGGGGGCTCCAAAATCACTGCAGATGGTGACTGCAGTCATGAAATTAAAAGACGCTTACTTCTTGGAAGGAAAGTTATGACCAACCTAGATAGCATATTCAAAAACAGAGACATTACTTTGCCAGCAAAGGTCCATCTAGCCAAGACTATGGTTTTTCCTGTGGTCATGTATGGATGTGAGAGTTGGACTGTGAAGAAGGCTGAGTGCCGAAGAATAGATGCTTTTGAACTGTGGTGTTGGAGAAGACTCTTGAGAGTCCCTTGGACTGCAAGGAGATCCAACCAGTCCGTTCTGAAGGAGATCAGCCCTGGGATTTTTTTTGGAGGGAATGATGCTAAAGCTGAAACTCCAGTACTTTTGCCACCTCATGCGAAGAATTGACTCATTGGAAAAGACTCTGATGCTGGGAGGGATTGGGGGCAGGAAGAGAAGGGGACGACAGAGGATGAGATGGCTGGATGGTATCACTGACTCCATGGACGTGAGTCTGAGTGAACTCTGGGAGTTTGTGATGGACAGGGAGGCCTGGCATGCTGCAATTCATGGGGTGGCAAAGAGTCGGACACGACTGAGCAACTGAACTGAACTGAACGGTCAGTTAACTATTTTTTAAAGTATTTATCTATTTGGCTGCATCTGCGCTTAGTGGCAGCACATGGAATCTTTGTTGCATCCTGTGAGATCTTTTGTTTCAACGTATAGGACTCTCTATTATGTTGTGGCACACAGGCTCCAGAGTTCAGTAGTGTTGCCTGGAGAATCCCAGGGATGGGGGAGCCTGGTGGGCTGCCGTCTATGGGGTCGCACAGAGTCGGACACGACTGAAGTGACTTAGCAGCAGCAGTGTGGCACAAGAGATGGAATTAGATCTCAGGACAATGTTTAATGAATTAACCAAGTTGTTCCCCCAAACCCAATCAATTAATGAGAATCAGGTGTGTATCTTTTGTTACGTGACTCAGTTACACTCAACTCTTTGCGACCCCATGGGCTGCAGCATGCCAGGCTTCCCTGTCCTTTAACTCCAGAGTTTGCTCAAATTCATGTCCATTGAGTTGATGATGCCATCCAACCATCTCATCCTCTATCTCTGTCACCCCTCCTCCTGCCTTCAATCTTTCCCAGCATCAGAGTCTTCCAATGAGTCGGCTCTTCACATTGAGTGGCCAGCATACTAGAGCTTCAGCATCAATCCTTCCAGTGGCTATTCAGGGTTGATTTCCTTTAGGATTGACTGGTTTGATCTCCTTGCTGCCCAAGGGACTCTCAAGAGTCTTCTCCAGCCCCACAGTTTGAAAACATCAATTCTTCGGTGTTCAGCCTTCTTTATGGTCCAACTCTCACATCTGTCCATGACTACTGGAAAGGAGGTGTATATGACAGCCCTGTTTTCTTCTGCTGATATAACTCTTGCCATCCATATGGGCTTCCCTGGTGGATCAGATGGTAAAGAATCTGCAATGCAGGAGACCCAGGTTCAATCCCTGGGTTGGGAAGTTCACAGGAGAAGGGAATGGTTACCCATTCCAGTTTTCTTGCCTGGAGAATTCCATGGACAGAGGAGCCTGGTAGGCTACCATTCATGGGGTCACAAAGAGTCGGACACGACTGAGTGGCTAACACTTACAGGACTTTCATATACTTCTTAGCGTTTAAAAAATTTCCGAGAGTTGTCTTATACAGCTGGGAATATTTTTTGTACTGTATTTTGGGTTTATGAGGAAGGAAACCGAACTGGTACTTCTCTAAACACTCACCTCCGCCTGCGTAGGCAAGAAATTAAGCAATCATCTGCCAGATGTCATCATTACAATGAATGCAAGCCTGACAATTTACAGGAAGTTTATCATTCCTTTCCATTCCAGAAACTGGTTATACTTTCCCTCACTACATGTTGAAAACAGCTAAAGCAAGTTGTCCATGATACTAGTCACCGCCTTTCCCTTGGGCCATATACACTGCACCATCCTGCAAGTCAGCTCCTAATAGAGTCTTTGATTGGCGTTGGTGTTGACTTGGCATGTTAAGAATAGGTAAGTGACACACAGGTATGTCTAGGAAATGGAAGGCTCTTATTTCTCTGGAAATTTTGCAAAGAAACATTATGGACCACTATGCTCATCTTATCTCCATATTTCTACTGATGCTGAAAGCTTGACTTTTCTGTGCACTGGTGCTGAATTGAATCTTGGAGACAGAGTTTTGGGTGAAGTAGAAAAGTAGCTTTATTGCTTTGCCAGGTAAAAGGGGACACAGTAGGCTAATGCCCTCAAAACTGTGTGTCCCAACTTGGGGAACATAGTGAGAAGTTTTATAGTAATTGTTCAAAGTGGGCATGATCAGCTTGTGCACATCTTTCTAATGAGCTGGTAGTGAGGTTAGCAGGAGTCAATATCATCAACCTTCAGGTCCAACTGGGGTCTACATGCTTTTGGCAGCATTCCATCGACAATTGTTAACTTCTTCCACCTGGAAGGGGTTACAGTATTTGCAAAATAGCTCAAAGCTATTGTTGTGCATGAGGCTTCCCTAGTGGCTCAGTGGTAAAGAATACTGCCAGTGCTGGAGACATACGTCTGATCCCTGGGTTGGGAAGATTCCCTGGAGAAGGAAATGACAACCCACTCCAATAATCTTGCCTGGGAAATCCCATGGACAGAGGAGCTTGTCAGACGACAGGCCATGGGGTCACAAAAGAGTCGGATGTGACTTAGCACCTAAACACAAACAACATTTTATCCCTTGATGGGGAAATAGGACCTTGCCCCGAGGCTGCTCCTGATTGTTAGTTTCTCCTGAGTCTCACATCCTCTCCCTTCCCCAGTTATCAACTGTTTGAATCTGCTCTTTGGAACTCAGGGAAGGTCATGGAGGATAAATGAAGGCTATTTCCGATCAACAAAGAAACAGAAGACATGAAAGGCCTCGTGCCTAGAAGCCCCGTGGGGCCCTGCCCAGTACCACTACTGGAGCAAACTGTAGTCTTAGCATTATCTAAACTATGTCTTTTCCAAAGATAGTCTAAGGAACTGAACTACGCTATATTTAGACACTTACGTCGTTTGTGGTGTGGCCTATATTCTTCCTTGTCACCTTTGGCTCCTGTTAAAGGGTGACAGCACAGGTTAGGCGTTTAGTGTGTTGACGTAAAGTGATGACAGAGAACTGTTTTTCAGTGTAAGGTTTAGCACAGGTTCTAGGGTGCGAAAGACATAGATTAAATTCCGGATTTCCCACTCACTACCTCCACGACCCTGGACAAATAGTAACTCTAAACAGTATTTTCCTTTTCCCATCAAGTGGGAAAAATGGTAGAACCTTCCACGTGTAGTCGTTGTGGGGATTACACATGACAATTCTCATGTGAAGCACTTAAGTACCTGGTACATGTTAAGACCTCAATGCATTTTAAAAAATTTATTTATTTATTTGTCTCTACCAGGTCTTAGTTTCGCCACTCGGGATTTAGTTGCAGTGCAGCTCTCAGTGTTATGGCGTGTGGGATCTAGTTCCCCGACTAGGGATCGAACCTGTGTCCCCCGCATTGGGAGCACAGAGTCTCAGCCAGTGGAGCACCAGGGAAGTCCTGGCCACGGTGCGTCTTTTTTTTTTTTTTAATTGAAGAATAATTGCTTCACAGAATTTTGTTGTTTTCTGTCAAACCTCAACACGAATCAGCCATAGGTACACACATATCCCCTCCCTTTTGAACCTCCCTCCTGTCTCCCTTCCCATCCCACCCTCTAGACTGATACAGAGCCCCCGTTTGAGTTTCCTGAGCCATACAGCAAATTCCTGTCAGTATATCCTGTTTATTGTTTTCTTCTGTTT
Organism: Bos indicus x Bos taurus; assembly: GCF_003369695.1. Taxonomy (NCBI): domain Eukaryota; kingdom Metazoa; phylum Chordata; class Mammalia; order Artiodactyla; family Bovidae; genus Bos; species Bos indicus x Bos taurus. Next base: position 110,392,676 of record NC_040081.1, on the reverse strand, counting down.
ACTTCCACCTATATCTTTTATCTTTCTTTAATCCTTCCCCCACTCCGCGTTTCCTCATCTTTTAATTTCTGTCTTATATTTCATGCCTCTTCTTCTCCGCAGCTCTTCTGTTCTCCTGTGCCTTTGTGTATGTCCCAGCATTTCTTTTTCTCACTTGTGAGGCATGAGTAAACCTCCTCTTGGGGAGAGAGCTCCACACCTTGAAAAAAAGGCTAGAGAAAGTAGCACCAGCATTCGGATCTGTTGCCTTCTTCTTTGAGTCAAGCATGTGCTCCAGAAATGCAAACGTGAAGTTCTAGAAACGGATGCAGACTCACTGTGAGCACAGAGGGCCTCCAGTCAGGAAAACGCCCAATGTGGTAGATAACCCCGACTTCCTAGCGGCTAGCTGCACTTTATTATTTACTTTTTTATTTATCTGTGGCTGTGCTGGGTCTTGGTTGAGGAGCAGGGGCTTTCTCTAGTCGCAGCGAGTGGGGGCTACCCTCCAGTTGCGGTGCAGGGGCTTCTCATTGTGGCGGCTTCTCTTCTTGCAGAGAATGGGCTCTAGGGCACTCAGGGTTCAGTAGCTGGGGCTCCAGGGCTTAGTGGGGCCATGGTATGTGGGATCTTCCCCTACCAGGGATCACAGCCTTGTCCCCTGTATTGGCAGGTAGATTCTTAACCAGTGGACCACCAGGGAAGTCCAGGGCAGCCTAACCTTGGTGAAGAGGGTCCTGTGTCTATGTCCTGTAGGAAGTGCCACAATGGCTTCGTGGTCTAAGGAAGAGAACTCAGCTAGAACTCACTGGAACGGCTTCCTAGTGACAGACTGGGAGAGGCCCACGCCAGAAGATGGGACTGTGCGGCAGGAGATGCACGCACAGGTCTCTGGCACAGGTACAGGAGGCATCTATATGTCTGGGTGGTAGCGCAGGGCTTCTGAGAAACTGGATATAGCTCTGCAATGGTCATCTAAAGATGATCGATATTAATTAAACTGAAATCTTAAAAAAAAAAACCCAAAACCTTAATTTTGTTTTTCAAATACAAAATTTGAAAACAAATTCGTTGCTAAAATTTTGAGGAACAAAAGTAGCTCTCCTCGCCTCCAACCAGTCATAGCCCCACCACTAAAAGCCAGTGCCAACATTCTGATACACAGCGTTTTCTTTTACCCGCTTTCCAAGTGTAGTGAAGTTGCTCAGTTGTGTCCGACCCTTTGCGACCCCATGGACTGTAGCCTACCAGGTTTCTCTGTCTGTGGGATTTTTCAGGCAAGAATACTGGAGTGGGTTGCCATTTCCTTCTCCAATCCCCTTTCTAAGGTATTTTAAAATATAGTTGCTGTAAGATTGTTTGTAATATAGTCATTTCTGTATTCTGACATCAAAAGTAAACATACTCATTCAAAACACTGGAAAGAACAGAAACACCTAAAGGAGGGAGGGAATCATCTGTAACTGTGTCTCTCAGAGGAGACTTAATAAGACTCTGTGCCATTTATTTGCAATCCTTTTTATGCATTTTTATAAGCTTGGTGTGGATCATGTGAAATTTTGATCATGTTGTTTTCAGTTAACCTTTTATCATACCTACTTCTACAAGGTCATTAAAAACCCTGTCCCTTCCCTCAAGGAGGCTTCCATTCCTACTAGAAAAACAGATGTGGACCCAAGGGCAGTGTAATCAGAGTAGTCAGAGGCAGGGCAGATTAGAATATAGTTTTGGGGTAATCATAAATAGAAGGTGAAAAAGTGGAAGCACTGATGGGTTTTATTTTCTTGGGCTCCAAAATCACTGCTGATGGAGACTGCAGCCATGAAATTAAAAGTCACTTGCTCCTTAGAAGGAAAGCTATGACAAACCCAGACCACGTATTAAAAACAGAAACATTACTTTGCCAACAAAGGTCCATATAGTCAGATGTATGATTTTTCCAATAGTCATGTACGAATGTGAGAGTTGGACTGTAAAGAAGGCTGAGAGCCAAAGAATTAATGCCTTCCAACAGTGGTGCTGAAGAAGGCTCTTGAGAGTCCCTTGGACAGTAAAGAGATCAAACCAGTCAACCCTAAAGGAAATCAACCCTGAATATTCACTAGAAGGACTGATGCTGAGGTTGAAACTCTAATACTTTGGCAACCTGACATGAAGAACTGATTCATTGGAAAAGACCTTGATGCTGGGAAAGACTGAGGGCAGGAGAAGAGGGAGGTAAAGGATGAGACGGATAGATAGCATCACCGACTCGATGGACAAGAATCTGAGCAAACTCTGAGAGACAGAGGACAGAGGAGTCTGGCCTGACACAGCCCTTGGGGGTGCAAAGAGCTGGACACAACTTAGCAACTGAGCAACAACAACATAAAATGGCTCTACCTGAAACTAGAACTGTAGCTACTGATTATATACAACCAAACATGTTAGTATATTTAATGACTTAAAATGTTCTTAAAATGCATTACTATTGATAGATTTTTATACCTATCAGGAAAACAGGTGAACACAGAAAAATATTAAAACTGTACCAAAGGGTATGGATGTATTTAAAAACATTTAACTGTTTCTCATCCTAGGAGCCCTGCTTACAAATTTTTGCTGTCTTATTCTAGAAACACATACTATATTAAAAAAAAAAAAGGAGAACATATTTAACAAAATGTTCTCTCCATTGTTTTTTCCCTCTTAACTTGGAACACCTTGGTTTCATTTCATAGCAGCAAATATAGATCTATCTTATACTTTCTAGCAGGTGCATATTTATTTGTCTACTGAATGAATGTACTATAATTTATCACCTATCCAGTATTCTATTGAGAGACATCCAGTTGTTTCCCATTATTTTTCTCATTGTGCAAAAGCCTTTATTATACTTTATGACAAGCTTTTCTTTCTGTAGAGTTAAAGGCTAAATTGTGCTCCCTTCAAATTCATTTATTGAAGTCCTAACCCTCAGGATCTCGGCGACTGTATTCTGAGATAGGGCCTTTAAAGAGGTGATTAAGTGAAAATGAGGTGGTTGGGGTGGACCCTAGTGCAATCATGCTGGTGTCCTTATTTGAGAAGGAGCTTAGGACGTAGACGCCAGACGGGCACAGGCACAGAGCAAAAGCCGTGTGAGGACACCGGGGGAAAGTGGCCATTTCCAAGCCCAGGAGAGAGGCCCCAGAAGGCACTAAACCTGCGGGCACCTAGATGCTGGACTTCCAGACCTGTGAGAAGCAAAGTTTCTGTTGTTAAGTCTGTCATATTTACTTTTGACCACCCCAGCAAAAGAATACACCCAACCACTCATCTCTATTTAGTAAAAACCAATGGGAAAATAATAATAGCACTTGCTATTTAAGTTAAAAGAGAGAAAGTAAAAGCTTGCGGCAAAATGCAGGCCTATGTATATTTCATATTCTGAGCTTTGTGTGCAAATACAGCATTTGAAAGGAAAATGAAAGAAAAAAAATGAAAAACAAAACATAGCATTGGGCCTCACATTTCAACGCATTGGCTATCTTTTCTTTTAAAAATGCCATCATCCCTGCTAAGAGCTTTACTCCTAAATCAATCAACCTAGCCTGCCCTGTGTGTGTGTGTGTGTGTATGTGTGTGTGTGTGTGTGTGACAGTAAGGATCAGCTCTGGTACTGAGTTAGGTTTGGGATTCCAACTGTTGGGGGTTGCTGCTGCTGCTGCTAAGTCGCTTCAGTCGTGTCCGGCTCTGTGCGACCCCATAGACAGCAGCCCACCAGGCTCTTTTGTCCCTGGAATTCTCCAGGCAAGAACTCTGGAGTGGGTTGCCGTTTCCTTCTCCATTGGGGGTAGCAACGACCTTTCATCGCTTACTTTCACAACTAATGCACTGCTTGCCTGGAAAACTGCTGTGTCATAAACTCAGTTAAACACAGTTAAATATAAATGCCTTAGAATGGACTTTCCCTGACTCATAACCCTCTCCAGGGTCCTCAAAACCAGGGCTGGAAAATAGTGTTGCTGCCAAACTTGGCTTTCTCTGCCCACCAAATATGAATTAAAAAAAAATGGAGACAGAGTTTGGAGGAAATAGGAAGGTGGCTTTCTATTTCTAATCTTCAGCTGGTGGAGTGGTGAGGGCGGGGTGGGGGGGATGTTGGCTTCTGCCTGAAGAACTGCCCCTGGCCCTTCCACAAGGAGTCAAGAGGCTTATATAAGATGAGGGGGGAGGAACAAGGGGGTCAGGATCTTGTATTCTTCTTCCTCGTGCTTTGTTTCAATTAACAGTCACAGGCTGGTGTCAGGTAACCCAGTAATTGAGTCTGGCAGTCTGGGAGCACTGTGGCCTTCTTTCTCTGATGCAAAAAGAGAAAAGTTAAGAGGGGTGGTTTGTAAAGGTGAGCCCCAGAAACAGGATGTAATTAGCATAGAATCAAATGGTAACAGGTGTGAAATGTAGCTCCTGCGGATTTAGGGGGCAGAAAAAGCAAATTTAGTTACAGATTACAGATCGTTGTTCAGTCACTAAGTCATGTCCGATTCTTTACAGCACGCCAGGCTTCCCTGTCCATCACCAACTGCCATCTAACCGACTCATCATCTACCACCCTCTTCTCCTTTGGCCTTCAATCTTTTTCTAGCATCACGGTCTTTTCCAATGAGTTGGCTCTTTGAATCAGATGGTCAAAGTAACAGAATAAAAACTAGGAGTGATCAGGCCTGCTCACTACCTTTGTTCTTAGGAAAGAAAAAAAAAAAAGAAACCAACTCATTCCTGTTTTGCCCTTTTCACTGCAACAATACCAGTAAAGAGGCCTCATGTCATCAGACACTTAGGTCACCAGGGAATGATTTGGCATTTTTTCCCCCATAGCATGCTGTTTTCAGAGAGAATGAGTAAAGGAAAGGCGTTACCAGTCCACCAGGCACTACGCACTGTGCATTGTTGCTGCTCTGTTTTCATGCCTTATCTAGTCCCTTGTTACCTGTGACTTCTCTGTGCCTCTGTTTCCTCATATGTAAAATGGAGTTAATACAGCCATTAAATCAGTGCTTGTGCCCTCATCAAATTCAGATGTTGAAACCCTACTGCTCACCTGATGTTATGAGGAGATGGTTGTTAGAATTCCTTCACTTTCATTTGTCAGAAGAAATCATAAAGGCATGATTAAGCCAATAACCTTGACCTTAATAGCAGTTCCTGATCTGCTGTAGTTGCAGGAACCCATAAAAATGATACTAGGCTGATCAATGTCTTCTTTTTAGGGCTAAAGTTTAATGTAAATCAATCATGTATTCTGGATATATCTGGTGATTAATTATTACCTTACTCAGCACATGGTGCAAAAGTTAATAGCTTTTTCTAAAGGGAAGAATGACCCACGGGACTTACTACTTTTTTTTTTTTATTACTTTCTTTCATTTTATTATCTTAAATTCCCTGAAATGACCAGTCCAACCTGGGTGTTACTACTGTTCAGCTAACTACACTGCTTCAAGGTCTAGGTTACAGTGAAACTGTGGAATGCCTTTTTGTTCGTTTGTTTGTTAAGCACCGATTCAATGTGCCTGGTTCTAGGGGTATACTGGTGAACGACAGACACAAACTGGTATTGTGAAACAAAATGTGGTGAGAGTCTGCCTGCAATGCACGAGACCAGGGTTCAATCCCTGGGTTGGGAAGAGCCCCTGGAGAAGCAAATGGCAATCCACTCCAATATTCTTTCCTGGAGCATCCCCTGGACAGAGGAGCCTGGCGGGCTACAGTCCGTGGGGTTGCAAAGAGTTGGACACAGCTGAGCGACTAACACAAGAAATGGTGAAATTACAGAATGCTATGAACTTCCCTCATTCCTTCTTTCTTTATTCAACAAAGATTGAGTACTCAGTGTATGTATGACAGGCATTGTTCTAAGTGCTGAGGATCAAGCCATGTGCCTAGTCTCATGGAGCTCATTGCTCTGTGTAACTGGTTGACCTGAGGTCTGGGTCCACATTTCGAGACAACGCGAGTGACAGATCAGAATAGGGTAAAGTAACAGAAGGAAAATAAGAAAATGTCTTCTGGAGGATATCAGAAAATATAGACCCAAAGCCGTAGTGAAATAGTAGAGTTTAAAAAGAATGAAGACGGGGGAGAAGATCTAGATCTGATAGATAGAGTGCCTGATGAACTCTGGAATGAGGTTCGTGACATTGTACAGGAGACAGGGATCAAGATCATCCCCATGGAAAAGAAATGCAAAAAAGCAAAATGGCTGTCTGAGGAGGCCTTACAAATAGCTGTGAAAAGAAGAGAAGCGAAAAGCAAAGGAGAAAAGGAAAGATATAAACATCTGAATTCAAAGTTCCAAAGAATAGCAAGAAGAGATAAGAAAGCCTTCTTCAGCGATCAATGCAAAGAAATAGAGGAAAACAACAGAATGGGAAAGACTAGAGAGCTCTTCAAGAAAATCAGAGATACCAAAGGAACATTTCATGCAAAGATGGGCTCGATAAAGGACAGAAATGGTATGGACCTAACAGAAGCAGAAGATATTAAGAAGAGATGGCAAGAATACACAGAAGAACTGTACAAAAAAGCTCTTCACGACCCAGATAATCAGGTTGGTGTCATCACTGACCTAGAGCCAGACATCCTGGAATGTGAAGTCAAGTGGGCCTTAGAAAGCATCACTATGAACAAAACTAGTGGAGGTGATAGAATTCCAGTTGAGCTATTCCAAATTCTGAAAGATGATGCTGTGAAAGTGCTGCACTCAATATGCCAGCAAATTTGGAAAACTCAGCAGTAACCACAGGACTGGAAAAGGTCCGTTTTCATTCCAATCCCAAAGAAAGGCAATGCCAAAGAACGGTCAAACTACCGCACAATTGCACTCATCTCACACGCTAGTAAAGTAATGCTCAAAATTCTCCAAGCCAGGCTTCAGCAATATGTGAACCATGAACTTCCTGATGTTCAAGCTGGTTTTAGAAAAGGCAGAGGAACCAGAGATCAAATTGCCAACATCCGCTGGATCATGGAAAAAGCAAGAGAGTTCCAGAAAAACATCTATTTCTGCTTTCTTGACTGTGCCAAAGCCTTTGACTGTGTGGATCACAATAAACTGTGGAAAATTCTGAAAGAGATGGGAATACCAGACCACCTGATCTGCCTCTTGAGAAATTTGTATACAGGTCAGGAAGCAACAGTTAGAACTGGACATGGAACAACAGACTGGTTCCAAATAGGAAAAGGAATACGTCAAGGCTGTATATTGTCACCCTGCTTATTTAACTTCTATGCAGAGTACATCATGAGAAACGCTGGACTGAAAAAAACACAAGCTGGAATCAAGATTGCAGGGAGAAATATCAATAACCTCAGATATGCAGATGACACCACCCTTATGGCAGAAAGTGAAGAGGAACTAAAAAAACAAAGATCATGGCATCCGGTCCCATCACTTCATGGGAAATAGATGGGGAAACAGTGGAAACAGTGTCAGACTTTATTTTTGGGGGCTCCAAAATCACGGCAGATGGTGACTGCAGCCATGAAATTAAAAGACGCCTTCTCCTTGGAAGGAAAGTTATGACCAACCTAGATAGCATATTCAAAAGCAGAGATATTACTTTGCCAACAAAGGTTCGTCTAGTCAAGGCTATGGTTTTTCCTGTGGTCATGTATGGATGTGAGAGTTGGACTGTGAAGAAGGCTGAGCGCCAAAGAATTGATGCTTTTGAACTGTGGTGTTGGAGAAGACTCTTGAGAGTCCCTTGGACTGCAAGGAGATCCAACCAGTCCGTTCTGAAGGAGATCAGCCCTGGGATTTCTTTGGAAGGAATGATGCTAAAGCTGAAACTCCAGTACTTTGGCCACCTCATGGGAAGAGTTGACTCATTGGAAAAGACTCTGATGCTGGGAGGGATTGGGGGAGGAGGAGAAGGGGATGACAGAGGATGAGATGGCTGGATGGTATCACTGACTCGATGGACGTGAGTCTGAGTGAACTCCGGGAGTTGGTGATGGACAGGGAGGCCTGGTGTGCTGCGATTCATGGGATCGCAAAGAGTCCGATAGGACTGAGCGACTGATCTGATGTGATCTGATCAAGGACCTTCTCTATATTCTATTATACAAGAATTGTTCCCATTTCTAAGACAGACTATACACAAGTTATCATCTCTGTATCCTACACAACTAACAGAATGCCTGGCACGGTATCATTGGGCCTAGATCATATGGCCAGATTCCTCACTAATTTATGGGATGCTAGGCAATTAATACCAAGACTTAAGTTTCCTGCAGTATACCTCACACAGTTCAGTCACTTCAGTTGTGTCTGACTCTTTGTGACCCTATGGACTGTAGCCTGCCAGGCTCCTCTGTCCGTGGGATTTTCCCAGCAAGAATATTGGAGTGGGTTGCCATGCTCTCCTCCAGGGGATCTTCCCGATTCAAGCATGAAATGCACGTCTCCTGTGGCTTCCACATTGCAGGTGGATTCTTTACCATTAAGCCACTGGGGAAACCCTACTATGTGCTAGGTACTCTTATAAGCAATTCAACTATATGAATTCTCTTAATTCTCATAACAATCTTATGAGGTAGGTATTTGTCTCAGATGCTCAGACTGTTAAAATACCACAGACAGCGAAAGTCACTCAGTCGTGTCTGACTTTTTGAGACCCCGCAGACTGTACCCTGCCTGACTCCTCTGTCCATGGAATTCTCCAGGCAAGAATACTAGAGTGGGTAGCCTACCCCTTCTCCAAGGGATCTTCCCAACTCAGGAATCGAACCCAGGTCTCCTGCATTGCAGGCAGATTCTTTTACCAGCTGAGCTACTAGGGAAGCCCATGCATAGGCAGGGTAGCTTATAAGCAGTTGAAATTTATTTTCCCTAGTTCTGGAGGTTGGAAGTCCAAGATCAGGTGTCAGCATGCCGAGGGCCTGATTGTTGATTTCTCACGTCTTCACATGCAAATGAGCAGAGAAGGGTAGTGAGCTCCTTAGGGATTCATTATTAGGGTTTTACTTTCATGACTTCATCTAATCCTATTATCTCCCAAACGCCCACCTCATAACATCACATGAGGAGCAGGGTTTCAACATTTGAATTTGAGGGGGGCACAAGCATTGAGTTCATGGCTGTATGAACCCCATTACATATATAAGGAACCTGAGGCACAGAGAAATTAGGGAAGCTTGCTCAAGGTCACACATGCAGTATCCTTCAAACCAGGAATCCAACTTCAGCGCCAAACTGTGCTCTTAAAAACTGCTCATACTGCCTTTCAATAAGTGGCACATAGATTAGAAATAAACGAAAGCATTCTTATGCAAAGTTCTTACACTATTCTACTCCATCATTTATTGAACATTCATCAAACCCCTATGTTGTCTTGGAACTCTCATAGTACGGATGTAAGGGTTGAACAGAATACACCTGCTTCTTGCTCTCCTGGAGTTTACAGTCATTAAGCAAATTACCTAACAGGGCTTCCCAGAGGGCTCAATGGTAAAGAATCCACCTGCCAATTCAGGAGATGCAGGAGACATGGGTTCAATCCCTGGGTCAGAAAAATCCCTTGGAGGAGGAAATGCCAACCCACTCAAATAATCTCGCCTCGGAAATCCCATGGACAAAGAAGTGTGATGGGCTACAGTGCATGGGAGTCACAAAGCGTTGGAGGTGACTGAACACACACACACACACACACACACACACACACACACACACACACACATTCCATAACCCCAGGTTTTCAACCTTTCCTGTTTTCTCTTCCATTTCTCTGTGTGTTCATGAACCCTCCAACCAACCAGCTGTCGACTAAAAAATAGTCAAAACCTGAAAGTAGAAAGTTATTTTATTTGATGGGACCAGTTAGGACCCAAGCTGGGGAGACAGCATCTCAGTAGCTCAGAGAAAACCGCTCCAAGGAGGCAGGGGCGGGGGAAGTCCAGGCTATATACAAGCGTGCAACAAAAGGAGCCAGGCAGTCTGAACTTCAAAGATTATTGTGATGTAAGAAAAATCAAATACACAGCGTGCTATGTATGGGAAAAGGCCAGCCTCTGGGCTCACTGAACTCAGCCAATTCTGTTTCCTCGATCACCTTAAGGAATGGCAGATAGCTGCTTCTTGCATCCGCCACCCTCCGCCCCACGAGCAACACGCCCCCCCCCCCCCCCCGCCCCCAGGGGGTGGGTGGCAGCATCTGTTGGATCACAGACACTGTGTTCCATTTTGGGCACCTCATTCACATTGGGATGCCAGAAATCAATGATGGCCGTAAAACATTTCTTATTTATTGACATGGCAGGCAATATTTTCATTTCACACAGTCCAGGTCTGATCTGGACGAGCAAAGCCCATAACAGGGTCTTCCTAGGTCTCCTGGAGGACTGAGGCCAGGATCAGTCGACCGTCCGGAAGAGACTGACCTTTTTCTTGCCAGTGACCTGGTTGAAGTAGTCTTTCTCTCTGAGTCTCAGCTTAAAATGGAGGAATGTGTCCTGCGGTTCTTTCCCCGCAACCGACTTTCTGGGATTATTTACCCTCGAGACTCTCCAGCACCCAGGGCCCTTACTGACATCCCTGACCGGGTATTTCTGAGCTTCAAGCGTCTTCCCGCCTTTGATTCCCAGGAGACACTTTCCCTCCCAGGAGTCTTCCTTCACGATTCCACTCGGCCTTCCCGCCCAGCGCCCAGCCCCCAGCCCCGGGCTTCCCCGCCCGCCCTCAAGCCCAAGGGCCGCCATTGTCCGTCCTCGGCCTGCTCTCGCTGTTTCCCGAGTTCTGGAGCTCCCCAGGCCCGGTTCCCCTCATCGCTGGGGACCCCTGGCCGGCGGGCAGGGAGGTCAGCGCTCCGGCCGGGGGGCCGAGCAGGCACCTGGAAAGGCCTGGAGGCGAAGGGGGGTTCGTGGGGGCCGGGGCGCGCCCAGCGCAGGCGCTCAGGCGAACTGGGCGGCCGGGCCGACCGACCGCGGCCCTTTGTACTCGGCGCCTCGGCCTCAAGGCCTGGTGGGCGCAGCGGCCAAAAGGAGCGCCGACAACGCCTCTGAGACGACACCCTCTCCCCTCAGAGCGTGTCTTTTCTGTTGCGAAACGTTAACAGAGAAACAAACAGGGGAAAAGACTCGGTTTCTTTCTCGGGCAGACGAGGAACGAGAGTGGAACTGGGAGGTGGAAGCGCGAGCCTCCACCGCGCGTCGGGTCACGTGGTTCGGCAGGGACCGCATGGCGGCGGCGGCCCGCGCGCGCCCCCGCGCCTCCTCCGGCAGGGCAGCCCGGGCGCGCGCGCCGACGGGGCGGGCGCATGCGCAGGGGGGCGCGCCGCCTCTGCCCCGCGGCGAGGGTGTCTATGGAGAGGCGGCGGCCGCGGCTGCTGAGGCGGCGGCGGCTGAGGCGGTGGCGATGGCGCCCTTCCCCGAAGAAGTGGACGTCTTCACCGCCCCGCACTGGCGGATGAAGCAGCTGGTGGGGCTCTACTGCGACAAGGTACTGCTGTGCGGGGCCCCGGGCTCCGGGCGGCGCGCGGGCGGAGGGGAGGCGCGGGCCGGTCTCCGGGCGGGCCGGGCCTGCGCGGCGCCCTCAGCGTCCAGGGGCCGTGCGCCGCGCGAACCGCCGCCTGCGCAGCTGTCAGCGCGGCGCTGTCCCCGGGAGCCCGCGTCCTGCCGGGCCGGCCGCCTCGGACGTGTCCCCGCGAGCTCGCGGCGCGGCCCCCTCCCGGCCGAGGGCCTGGCCACCCGCTGCCCTCGGGGGCGCGCTCCCCGCGGCCGCGCGGGCCTCCCGCCGGGTCCCCCGGGGGAGCGGGGCCCCTTCGCCCCCTAGCCTCCCGCCGACCCCTGGGGACCCGGGCCGGCCACCTGCGGGCTTCCTCCGCCCGGCGCAGGCCGTCCTCGCAGCTGCACCCCCTCCCCTTTCAGCCTTGTTCCCCTCCGCCCTGCCCCGGCCGGCTTTGGGGGAGTCTCCCCGTGCCTCTTCACCCATCCATCCTTCTTCTGAACCCCTGACTTGCATCCTGGCCCCGCAGGCATCTTCTTCCCAACTCCGTCTGCCCATTACTATTATTATTATTTTTAAGCGCCCTCAGCTTTGCAGGGGCTTGATGTGGGAGAAAGGTTTCTTGGCTTACGAAGCAGAGAACATTCACTCTTTTATTTGCGGTCATTTTTTTTCTTTTTTCTTTTCCCCCTTGCAACTTTGATTGTCCGGAGCGTTTACTGGAGGTCGGTTTTGTTATGAGACAGCTATTCTCTGCTGGAATTCTTTACGTGGGCTCGAATAAAAGGGCCTGGGAACAAGTTGGTGGAACTGCGAGAGCCGTTTTGTGCTCTCAATAGGTGCAGCCTAAAGCGGAAAAAGCACATTTGTGGAGCTATCCCAGGGCTTTTTGCCTATGATTTTAAAACAGTGTTAGGAGTCATTTTTGTCAAACATTTGTGTTGGGGAGAGTCCACCTTCTGGCAATCCTGCTTTGTGTAGCAGTGAATCAAACAAAAAAGCACTTAAAGACCTGTAATGTTTCAGCATAGAAGTCAACTTTGATGAACTTTCAGAAATGACAGCACTGTTGAGAGAAAAGAGGTGTTCTTACAGCCCAGTGAGTTGGTTGGAGGATGCCCTTAGTGTTCAGTGCCAGGCCACACTTAAAAAAGCATCCACAACCATCTTTTTCCTCCCTCCATTTTGAAAATTAAAAATACACGATTCAGATATCGGTTTAAATACTAGGGTAGTCTAGGATAGTGGTTCTCAACCTTCTTTGCTCATTAGAATCACCTCGAAAGCTGTTAAAAGTCCCGATGCCCTAACCGCTACAATCAGCATTTTGGAGGGTGGGACCCGGCATCAGGTATTTAATTTAAAGTTCTCCGTGAGTCCAGCGTGCAGCCAAGGGTAAGAGCCACTTATCCAGGAGAAACATAATAGGTGCGTAAGTGGTCAGTTAAGTCTGTATACTTTGGATTTTTGAGTTAGCCTACTGTAGTGTTTTTACCTGCTCTGACCTTTGAACTTAGTTATTCTGACAGTATCCTTCAGTTGCAGGAAAGAAAAAAATTGGGGAGGTTTTTTAACTTTCTCAAAATTGCAAAGGTAAAGTTAATGAGGAAGTAATAGAATGTGAAGTCTTCTATTATAGGTTGGGGAGAGGCAGTCCAAGACCACCTGGAATTTTGAACATTTTGGTGCATTTTTCTAAGGACTTAATGGCTTTCATCAGATATCCAAATAATAGTGACCCTCCCCAAATAGTTAAGGATCACAACTTTATTTAGTTACACACTAGACTAACCCAGCCCTATTTAAAAAATTTGAAGCAGTCAGTCACTAATGTTGTGTATCATTACCTGGTGATTGAGAAGGTTAGAACAAATTTTGAAAATACAGTGCCCTTTTTAAAAGCAATATTTTAGTCAAATAAGATTCTTGGTAGTTGCAGTGCGCCTTCTTGAAAGCATTGTCAATTTGATATAGCAGAAATTAAAATTATCACTAATTTTGAATTAGATTGTTGTATATATTCATCAGGAAGACTAATTCCAATTTTTATGAACTATGGATCAGAGACCAAGGTGATTTAGGGGGGAAAATGCATAGGAATTCTACATCTGGATTTCTTTTTGATGCTAATAGTTAATTGAAATTTCTCCTAGTATGCCCTTGGGGGCTAGAAGAGAAAAAAGTATTTTATGATGGCTGAATTGTCTCAAAGGACTATATGTTTTTATTCATTTATCACCTCAACTTTTGCCTTTACCATGTTTTGTTTGGATAGACCAGGGGTATCCAACCCAAACAGCATATAGTAAAACCTCACAAAATGAGAATTAGTTTTTGTACTTAAAGGATACAAGATATGTTAATTCATGGTATTCTTTATGTTGTCTCTGAATGCTCAGTAATTATAAAGAAGTCAGTTTTATTTTGAATATTGACTTTTCAAGTATGGTGTATTTTAGAAGCAGTCATTTGTTTATTAGTAACAACCATTATTTATGTGCTTAGGCCAGTTTATTTAGAATAATTTATTCTAAAGTTGTGAGCTATATTAAATATTGCTCTATAATACCTAATTTAATACTTTGCTCATGGGTTTTCTTTTACATTTATAGGTTTTATGGAAAAGTTTTTTACTCTTGTTATCCAGATAGCAGTCTTTTTAGTTAGGTGTGTGTAGGCGATGTGTAGGCTTAGATTAGTTAGACCAAGTTTGCATAAGTAGTCAGTGATGGATCCAAATGGAAACCAAGTCAGGATCCTGATTCCTAGTTTAATTTTCTTTGTATGAAGCCAGAATAGTTTCTGAAAAAATTTTTGGTGACAATCTATTATGAAATGCTGCTAATTCACTCACCTTCCAAATTGGGATGATTTTACGCAACATTTATATTGGATCACATCCTTTTTCCAGTTTATTCTAATGCCTCAGTTTTTCCCTAATCCTCAAAACTTAACAGCATTAATTCTCCCAATGAGCGTGGAGTTTTTACTGTCAGCTGGCCCTGTAGTAGCTTGTATTGGCCGTTTGAGACCGTTTCTGTTCTTCAGATGATCGTCTAAGGTTTGTGCTGTGTGGAAATCCAGATGACCTATGTTGGGAGCAAAGGGGGTGATACTTGGTCAGCTTTACATTAAAGGGTCAGAAGTGGGCTTACAGTCTCTCTGAGTTGATTTCTGAGAGCAAAGTATGTGATGGTTGTAAGGATGTGCATGGTACAGAGATTTCCAGACTTATACGTTGACCAGCTATTAAAAGTTCAGTTGGTGGAGGCTTCATGGAGTGCCCAAGTTTTTCAGAGAAGAATCTTATGCAATCTATTTTATCATTTTATAAAGATAGGACATTTTATGACCAAAGCCTTAGGGAGAAAACAAGCTCAGAATAATTTGAACAGATTATTTTTTTTAAAAATTGAATGAGTATAGCTTTATGAAGAATATATTTAGTTTTCCTTGTTTTTCTGTCTCTGCATACCTGTTGAAACTGTTACTGACTGACATTGGGAAGATTGATTTATTGGAGAGAATATTGAATTGAGAGCTAAGGAGGGGAAAGAAAAGGGAATTCAATGCATTCTTATTACGTGCTTCTGTATTTTTAATCCTCACAAGAGCCCTGTGAGACAAGTATTGTCCTTATTTAAAGATGAGGAAGCAGACTTAGTGGTTAAGTATTAATAACTTACCGAACTAACTCACTCAGCTTCGAACCTGGGTCTCCCGCATTGCAGGCAGACGCTTTACCGAACCCAGGTCTCCCGCATTGCAGGCAGACGCTTTGCAGTCTGAGCCACCAGAGAAGCCCAACTAGTAATTAGGGGAGGCTGAATTTTCGTCTTTAGGACTCTTTTTTTTCCTTTCTGAAGCCCATGTTTTTGTGTCACCGTACTGGTTCTGCTCCTTATTACTAATTACATGATTTTATGCAGAACATTTCATTGGTGGATCATAGGTTTTTCTGTCAGTTTGAGCAGATAATTACTAAGGTTTCTTCATTCAGTGTAAATCTGTCTTGATTAAATGAAAGGATTATCTGGCTGAGGAACGAAAAAGTAAAAACTTACTTGGGGTAATATTATTTGAGTTTTTGTTATGCTGTTTTTCATATCTGTTTTTGAACTTAATACATAGTCTTTTTTAAGTGACACACAACTTCAACTCAGTTTAAAGCCAGGCTGTAAGTATGATTTTACATTGTAGAGTGTCTGAGACAGAAAGTCAGTTAAAAATTCTTTGAAAATATAGGAGGTACAATGCACTGAGTGTTGTTGTTTGTTGATTATATGCATCCTGGTCCTGTGTTAAGTTTACCATACATCAAGGGATATAAGCTTACAGGTCACTTTGGAACTTTTATAATCCTACCGTGTTTTTCAGAGTGAGTTCTGTGACCCATTAGTGGGTCATAGAGTCAGTTTTGTGGATCAGAAATAGCATTAAAAACATGAAATAGTAAAGTAAATGATAAAGAGAACATCACAGGTTAGGGAGGGAAGTGTTGTTTCCTGGAATTTGGTGGAAGTGTCTGTGATGTGTATGTGTCTGGACTGGAGTGTATTTCACACTAAAGGTCGTGGTTAAGCATGGCTGAAAAAACTCTCTTTGGAGCCGTGGTTCTCAAGTGCAGCGCTGCTCACATTTTGGGCCGGGTGATGCTTTGGTGTGGAGGCTGTCCTGTGCACTAGGATGTTTAGTCCTTTCCTGCCATACCCACTGAGATGCAGTAGAGACAGCTAAACATTCTCTAGACCTTGTCCATGAGTTCCTCAGTGAGAAGGAGTCCTTTAGAGCAAGCACTGACAGTGTACTCTGTTGGATCTGAAAAGATAGCTTCATGATGGAGACTAACATGATGTCTTGTGGGAAGTAAGTAGGTTTCACAGGCCCAGAGACTTGATCTCTGTTTTTGTGTCTGCGAGTTGTATGGTTTGGGATAAGTTATTTTCTCTGAGCTTCAGGTTTTTCACCTATAAAATGGTAAATGTAACATCAATTTACTAGGATTGTTGTTAAGAATTAAGTAATACGTGAAATTATTTAGTATAGTACCTACCACATGTAGGCCTCAATATGTCCCAGATGTTATTAGTGTCTAGGTTTATTTTTTTTTCAATCAAGTCTCTATGATTGAATAACTTTGCAGAGGCAAGCAATTTTAAACAATGATTCATATGCGTAATTTTTTTAAAAGTTAATTTGTATATGCTCAGGTTATTCTTTTTACTGCACTCACTTTAGATACCTGGTTAAAGACAGTTGCTCTTTTCAAGTGGAGAAAAACTGTTGGGTAGAATAAGGACTTCTAATGATAACTTTTTTTGGGCTAAATAGCTCAGTTGGTAAAGAATCTCTCTGCAATGCAGGAGACCAGGGTTCAGTTTCTGGGTTGGGAAGATCCCCTGGGGAAAGAAATGACAACCCACTACAGTATTCTTTGCCTGGAGAACTCATGGGCAGAGGATCCTGGCAGGCTACAGTCCATGGAGTCACAAGAGTCGGACACAACTGAGTGACTAACACTTTCACTTTCACTTTTTCATAGGACTAAGAGAAAAACCTAAGTAGGATTATGTATGTTATATTCCTTGTTCTTTAAATATATTAGCTTATTAAATTGTCACAAGAGCCTTATTAGGTAGTTAATGTCATTAGACCTGTTTTACTGGGGAAGAAGGGGAGTGAGGGACCAAGCTGGCAGAATGGGTTCACACCTAAGCAGGCTAGCTGCAGTCAGCATCTGTAACCGCTCTGCGGGACTGACTCTGTACTGCAGAGAGTGCTTTCCTCTGATTTGGGTTCTCAGTCTGTAGCATGACCTGATCTTTACCTGAGCTTGTTACTAAATATGAAAGATTTTCTAATAGTCCAGTGAGAACATATGTAAAACTTCCTGCGAGTCTATTAAGATGTTATTTTCCATAACTCACGTGAGGGCATTATTTAGTTTTCTGCTATCCTTTTTGTTTTTTAAAAAATTTTATAGTTATCACTAATGTTTTCATTTGTTATACCTCTTATCAATATCTCTACTGACTAATTTTTAATAGTGACACATGATAGTATTTGCTGAGATTAGCCACTAGTGAATTTTGTTGTAATTTTGTGTAACATTTCTTAGGATAAAATTTACAACCTTGGGTTAACCATCTTTATCCAGTCAGTTATTTTTGTGTGGCTAAGGAGCTAAGAATGGTTTTTACATTTTTAAGTCTTTGGGAAAAATAAGAATAATATTTTATGACATGCAAAAATTATATGAAATTAAAATTTTAGTTCCCATAAATATTAATAAAATTTTATTGGAATATGGCCATGGATTCATGTGACTACTTACGTGCTACAACAACTAATTAAATAGTTGCTACAGACGGTATGCCCCACAAAACTTAAAATATCTGGCCCTTTACAGAAAAAGCTGCCAGCACCTGTTATAAGTAATTTATTTATTGTGATTGGTTTGTTATTTTATTTCCCATCACTAGAATGTAAACTTGATAGAGGCAGAGACGTCTGTTTTGTTCACTGAGCTATCCCAACTACCAGAAACAGTGACTGGCTTATAATAGCTGCTCATTAAATATTTGAATAAGGTTTTTTAATATGAAAAATAAAAAAATTCATTTTTACATGAATTTTTATAAAAATGAATGCTTAATTTTCAAAGTAATGATAGCTAATGTTTACTAAGCACCAGTTTAATCTCACAGCAGCTATGTGAAGTACAGGTAGTTTTATCATTCCCATTTAACACCGAGAAGAAACTAAGACGTTGGTGAAAAATAGCTCACCCAGAGTTACTGAGCCTGGTGGACAAGTAGGAGGGAACCACCCCTAGAGAATCTGACTCTAACGTCTGCTTTTTTGTAAATGACCCTTATTCCTCGTTCCTCTGCCTGTCACAGAAGATCCTTGGTTAAATTATATAGTGGAATAGTCTTACTTTAGGAGTCTGTCATCTTTCTGATGCTGCATCATGAGCCTGGTCTTCTTGCCCAAAACAGGCAATTAAGACACCATAGACTGTTTTCCATTTTGGGGATACTAGATCAGACTTGGCAGAATAAATCTGGGAAGTATGGTGTTTGTAGCTTCTTCTTCATTTACTCTGTGTTGTTTTTAACCTAATCAGATTTTCACTTTTAAAATGGGTTTTGAAACTGGAATTGACATCATAGAAGATGGATTGAATATGACAGTGGAGATAACAGAAGGTTTGAATATTACTTTGAACTTCAGCTTGAATCAAGTTTCTTGATAATATGTATGCTTTCAACATGAGAATTTAACTTGACATTAAATGCAGAAAAATAAAATTATATCAGGATTGTCATTTTCTCTTGTTGAACAGAATTAGAGAAAGTGACTGTGTATATATTTATTTATATTTTCATTGATTTTTAGCCTTTCCTTCAAGAGCATGTACTTTCTTATGCCCTGATGTACAAGGTTTTCACATTGTACTGCTGAAGTGCCTCCGCTCTAGAAAAGTACATGGGTCCTTATATAAAATGCTAATTGTTTACCATGGTTTTCTTTAAAAAAAAAAAAAAAAAAGAGTTCTCCTAAAATTAATAATGTTCTGATAGCTTAGTACTTTATTTTCTGAACAAATCATACTCATCTTGATATTAAAATTAAAACAATTTATAATAGAAAGTTTCTGAATTTTTTATATTATAAAAGTAGTATAATAGCATACAGGGCATTTGAACAAAGAAAAAAGTGTGTCACTTTATCCTAACACAGCTCCTTTAATGTTTACATATAACTCTATGAAGTATCTGTGTTTAGTATATGGAATTTAGTATATGGATATAGAGTAATGGAATTTTAGGTTTTGAGGGAGTCTGGTTTAATCTGATATTTAAAGAAACTGTGATTTGTTGGTGTATACATCCTTTCCTTCAGAAATCAACATCTTCCTGACCTGGGGCACTTTTTATTATACCATAAAAACTTATAATTTAGGAGTTTCCTTTTCTGCTTTAACAAAGTGTAAGGGAGGTATTTTGCTCTGTACAAAACTAAGTAGGAATGCATTTGAATATTTCCTCTTGATGCATATTTGCATGTACTTATTATGTCTTCTTTTTAATTTTTTCCAGCTTTCTAAAACCAACTTTTCCAACAACAATGATTTCCGTGCTCTTCTGCAGTCTCTGTATGCTACTTTTAAGGAGTTCAAAATGCATGAGCAGATTGAAAACGAGTACATTATTGGATTGCTTCAACAACGCAGCCAGACCATTTATAATGTTCATTCTGACAATAAACTCTCTGAGATGCTTAGCCTCTTTGAAAAGGGTCTGAAGAATGTTAAGGTGAGTTGTACAAATGGATATTTATCACAGCTCGTGCCATCTTCTGATATGTCATTGCCAAAACTTGTTAGTGTTTCATAGCAGATGATACCGTGTTTTAAAAAAATGACACTTGTTAAAGACAGTAAGGAAGACTTTTTTCAGGGGATTACTGCAGTGGAGTTTTGCAGTCAGGGAGAGAGATTGGGCTAAACTCCCGAGTATGACAAGGGCTAGTGGGGAAAGCCAGAGAGCAGGCTAAGGTTCAGGAAAATTAGTAAGAGGAAGCATCAAGGCTGGGAGATTCCGGCTAGACTGACCCTTGTTGCCTTTTGCTGAAGACAGACCAAGGTGGCAAGAGATTGAGATGCATAGATAACAGGGTTATCAAATGCTGAGGGTGGTCAGGGTAGGGTGAATAAACTGATTCTGGATGATTTTTGCTGAAACTGGAATAACTGGGCCAAGGACAGACCTCAGGGTCAGAGCCTAATTGAGAAGACTCGGCGGAGCCCGAGAAGACTCAGGTTTGTGAGCATCTTTGTCGTACCTCTTTGTGGTTGGTTAGTCGCTGTTTTGCTACCCTATGGCCGGTAACCCACCAGGCTCCTCAGTCCATGGAATTCTCTGGGCAAGAGTACTGGAGTGGGTTACCATACCCTCCTCCAGGGGCTCTTTCCAACCCAGAGATCATACCTGGGTCTCCTGCTTTATGGGCAGATTCTTACCACTGAGCCACCAGGGAAGCCCCAATAGATGCAGTTATTGGTGACTAAAGGTAAGATGGGCTTCTCTTGTAGCTCAGTTGCTAAAGAATTCACCTGTAATGTAGGAGATCTGGGTTCGATTCCTGGGTCCCAAAGATCCCCTGGAGAAGGAAATGGCAACCCACTCCAGTATTCTTGCCTGGGAAATCCCATGGACAGAGGAATCTGACAAGCTACAGTCCATGGGGTCGCAAGAGTCGGACAGGACTTAGTGACTAAACCACCACCAAAAGTAAGATTGTTACTTAGAATGAACAGGGCCATAGGGCTGATTACAAAGAATAATTTTTAATTGTTTAACAGAAGATTAAAGATATTATTGGGTATCATTTAGGATAATTGTGTAGAGAAATTTCTCTATTAATTTTATTTATTTATTATAGGGTATTTGAAATTTGATCTTCCTCTGTCCCCCTTTTGGCTTGGTGAAACATGGACTTCAGTTGCAGCTCTGTCAGACCACCATGGACATTTCATTGATAAGTTTATATTCTAGAAAGAGTGTTGTGCAGCAGGGAAGAGGATGGATTGAAGGGAAAGAAAAGGCTCAAGCAGGATGGTTGTTATAAAAAGATGATTGTAATAGTCAAGAGTATATGGTAGGCGCTTGTAGGGAGGTGGGAGATTGCCTAGGGAGAGGTACTGGGAAGGAAGGTGGTATTTATTACATGCTTCATTATACTCTTTCATATTTTGTTCATGCGTTACCTATGCAATGAAATGATTAAGATCAGAACAAAAGTAGTGGCTAGCAAAGACAGAGGGGAGGGAACAGACTTCAGAACAACGTAGGACATGAGACTGATAAAGGTAGTGCTTGCGAACAGCTTCCCTAGTGGCTCAGTGGTAAGGAATCTGCCTGCCTGTACAGGAGAAGCAGGTTCGATCCCTGGGTCAGGAAGATCGCCTGGAGGAGGAAATGGCAGCCCACTCCAGTATTCTTGCCTGGGAAATCCCGTGGACAGAGGAGCCTGGTGGACGATGTCTATGGGGTCCCAAGAGACGTTCCTGACTTGGCGACTAAACACCACCAGCGCTTGCATGTAACGGGGGAAGGAGAAAGAAAGAAAATGAAACTGAGACTCGAGCTTGACTTTCTAGGGAGTACAGATGAGACTTGGGGAATGAAGGGATCCCGTATGGACAAGTTGAGTGTGACCTGTTTGTGCAGTCCAGGTGCACGTTGATTAGCAGGAGGAAGCAGTGGTTGGGCTTCAAGCTTGGAAGAGTAATTTGGTTTGGAAAAGCAAATTTGAGTATGCTTAGGGAAAATGTGTAAAATCCTGAGAGAATAGGACGTTGGATAGACTGTTAGGAAGCAGTTGACTATAAATTAGTTCAGAAAGGAGGAGACTAGAGAGAGAGGACTCAGCAGGGAATAAAATGTTCCCACATTTTATCAGTTTCACTGTTTTGTAAATTCTCCACATGTAGTGATGGATAAGTTACAGAGAGATATGATCTTAGTGTGAATGGGGAGGAACAGTGTAGCTGTTGTCCAGGATTACAGTGCTTTACTTCAAGCAGTAGCAAGAGCCTTGCCTTTAGAAGTGTATGTGGTGTTCTGCAGGGTCATGCAACAGCTATTCTGAATTGTTCAGTGGAGGATACACTAGGCGACCTTAAAGGGATTTTGTAGTGAATATAGTCCAGTAGACTCTTGTGGACTGCTTAGAGGTATATTAGGAAAATGAACATATTAAAATGGTATTAAATACATGCATTAGAAATCAGTAAAAGTTTTGAGCATGTGCTTGCTATTCTAGACTTCTTAAAAAGAAGTAGGAGATCACATTAGTAAAGGATGTCAGGATTCTTGAAAGAGATGTTTCGAGGCCATCTTTTGTACTTAGAAAAGTACAGAGCCCACTTTGGTATTTGTTAGTCTAATTTTTTTCCTGAAGTTTCAAGTAACATTTCAAACGGACTTTATAGGATCAGATATAATATAAATTAAGATGCAAAATTTTTATAGAATACAATTTTTTATTTCTAGAATGAGTATGAGCAGTTAAATTATGCAAAACAACTGAAAGAGAGACTGGAGGCTTTTACAAAAGACTTTCTTCCTCACATGAAAGAGGAAGAGGAGGTAAGTATAATTTTTCCTCCTTGTGATTTTGATCTATAAAATTAAAAAGTGTTATTTTGATTCTTCAAAATAATACATAGGAAGATGAACCTCTAGAACATTTTAGAAAACAAAAGAAAAAACCCAAGGGAAAAAAGCATTTATTTTGTCTCCTTAGAGAGCTTATTGCTTTCCATTGAATGAAGGATGGATTCATGTACTCAAAACACATTTGTTGTTTTACTGTGTGGATGTACCATGTTGAATGTTAACTGTTTATGCCTCTAATGTCTTTTCTGAACTGTTAGCAGACTTTTTTTATATATATATTTTAATGTTTTCTGTGTTCATCCTAAGTTTAAACATTTTTAGTGTTCTTTTTTTTTAGTAGTGGATTTTAGTAATTAAATGGTGGTATTGAACTTAGCAGCCTTATGCCCAGTGCATGCCTGTTAGGATGTCACTAAATGGATGAGCAAAACACTTCCTCATTTTCTGTTTTCTCTAAATTGGGGTGAGTATCAGGAAAGGAATAGAGGGAATATTTTGTGAGGTACTGGATTTTTGTTCAGCTGTAAATCAGGTATTATAGTGGTTCTCACTGTAATAAGGCTTCACTTGATAATCAGATGGCTATTAAAAACAAATCTACTTTTAAGCCCTTCCTAGATCAGTTAAATCATATGGAAAGTAGGTATTAACCTGGGTATATTTTAAAGGCTCCCCAAATCACTGTAAAATGAAAATATGCAACCAGTTCTAAAACCACTGAGTTATTAAAGCAGTGTTTCTTAACGTGTGACGCACCACTGACATTATCTGTGGAGCAAAGGAAAAAAGTGCCCTTAGCTCCACCTCTGAAGATTCTGATTCTATCAGTTGGAGGTTGGGACCAAGCATCTATTTTGAAGATGAAATCTCCTAGATGATATTGAATAGTTGAAGGAGTCATCGAGCTCTGATTTTTCTGGTTCCAGTGCATTGGGTACCATTCTCATGTGATTCAGAGGCCCTGCTTGGGTAGAGGTCAGTTACTGTAGTGGCAGAAGACAGTTAACTGACTTAAATGTCTCACCAGAAGAGGATAATTAAGAGTGTATGATGCAGTGTATGCAGGAAGACCTTCTCGGTCGAACACTTTCAAATCGACTGAAAAAACCATAGAAGGATCTTGATGGTGGTATTCTTTGCAAGTTTTGGGTAAATTAGCTTAGTGTTAACAGCAGCTTTTATGCCTTCCAAATATGTGGTCATAATAGTACACTTGAACTATTAATGCTTTAAAAGTTAGAGATTAAAACAAAACTAATTAAGCATATTTCCTTATGAGTATTGTGTTTCCTTTAGGTTTTTCAGCCCATGTTAATGGAATATTTTACCTATGAAGAGCTTAAGGATATTAAAAAGAAAGTGATTGCACAGCACTGCTCTCAGAAGGATACTGCAGAACTCCTTAGAGGTCTTAGCCTCTGGAATCAAGCTGAGGAGCGGCAGAAGTTTTTTAAATATTCTGTGGATGAAAAGTCAGATAAAGGTGAGAGTTATATGTTTAGATAGCTAGTGATTTATTCATCCCAGGGCCATTTACTTCTTGTTGTTATGAAGTTAATATTTTGCTTGAAAAATAATTGAAGCCATTTGTTTTCAAGTATAGTAAATTTAATTGAGGACAATAGTTTCTTAGAATTTATTGTTGTCTGTGATAATTTATGGGCTTCCTATGGATGTGAGAGTTGGACTGTGAAGAAAGCTGAGCGCCGAAGAATTGATGCTTTTGAACTGTGGTGTTGGAGAAGACTCTTGAGAGTCCCTTGGACTGCAAGGAGATCTAATCAGTCCATTCTGAAGGAGATCCGTCCTGGGTGTTCTTTGGAAGGAATGATGCTAAAGCTGAAACTCCAGTACTTTGGCCACCTCATGTGAAGAGTTGACTCATTGGAAAAGACTCTGATGCTGGGAGGGGTTGAGGGCAGGAGGAGAAGGGGACGACAGAGGATGAGATGGCTGGATGGCATCACTGACTTGATCGACATGAGTTTGATTGAACTCTGGAAGTTTGTGTTGGACAGGGAGGCCTGGCATGCTGTGATTCATGGGGTCGCAAAGAGTCGGACACGACTGAGTGACTGAACTGAACTGAACTTGGTGGCTCACTGGTAAAGAATCTGCCTGCCAATACAGGAGACATGAGTTCGATCACTGGGTGGGGAAGATCCCTTGGAGAAGGAAACGGCAACCCATTCCTGTATTTTTGCCTCGGAAATCCCATGGACAGAGGAGCCTGGTGAGCTGCAGTCCATGGAGTTGCAGAAGAGTCAAACTAAACTTAGCAACTAAACACCAGTGATAATTTATACAGCTCATTTATTTGGGCCACATGCAATATAGTATTTCTTAAAGTAGTTTATATATAATAATATTGATTAGCAGTAATAACTGTCAATACTACTTCTTATATATAATAATATTTTAATAATATTTCAATAATACTAGGTATTATTATTATTTCCAATCAGAATTATTGGAAACTACCATATGTAGAGCACTTTTGCAGTATCATCCAATTTTCTGAGCTCCACTGACCACAGTGGCTGTTTATATCTGTCCCTGGTTTTGTTAAATCAGTTTTCAAAATCATTTAATGCTTATAGTTTCATCTTTACCCTTTCTCATAGCTTATATGCAGAAATACACAGGGGAGTGAATATGAGAGGTGTAGTTTTCCTGTGTATATTCAGTTTGAGAAAATAAATGACAAATGGAAATAAAATATGCCTGCTTTTTTCCTTAACAGACTGTTTCCTCATTTTTATTCTTTCTTTTCTTCAATAACTTTGTGTTTTAAAACATCATTAAATAAAATTATTGATATCCTTAGGCTAGTAAAGATTCCTTTGCTTTTGCTAGATGAGCATAGCAATGATATTCCTTAAATTGCTTCAAAGTCTTTGAAATTGGTCCTTTTCTCTTATTTTTGTTTAACAAAGTAGGTGAGATGCATGTTGAACGTGTTGAAACAAAATTGTTTTTGTAGGTTAGGCTGTAATTAAACCCATAAAGCTTATGTGCTTCACTCTGAAGTACAGCTTCTGCCTTACACACCAAGCCAAGACCTGTTGTGTCTGGTTTGGTTGTAATTATAACATAAGATTTAAAAACACCACACTTGTTACATTGAGTTTTCCCATTCCTTCAAAGTAAATTATAGCTGTGTTGTGTTTAAAATATTTGCCATTTGAAAAGGGTTAGGTTAAAGTAATTTCATGATAGCATTTCTTTATTTAAGTTGCTTTGTGAAAGACAAATGTATAAGATATTCAAATTCTTCTCACTACTTTAATGATGAAACTTTTTTATTTTACATTGTTTATTGTATATCTCATTTTCAGTTTTCCTTTGGAATATTGCTACTGAAATAATACATTATAGGCAATTGGATGTCCAGCGACTGTTTTCTGTAACAGTTGCTGACAAAAGATCCTTGGTAAATGTATACCAGCATTAGAAATAATTACGTTGTATTGTCTCAACTGGCTCTTAAGTAGGATAAGTAGATTAGGGCACCGAAAGGTTAAAGAGGTCAGATTTCACGAGCTCTTACATGAAACGTGAAAATCAAAGAGGAAACACAAGGGAAATACTTGTCATGCATGAACGGAAAACACGGTGAGATTGGTATGTCATTATAAATGCCTTGGAGATCTCATAATCTGGCTGACTCTATATTTGCTGACTTAAAGCTGTGTAACCTGTTGGATTGCTCTTTCAAATGATGCTTCTTATACTATAAAGTGAGCATTGTTTTTTTTTTTTGGTGACGCCTTTGTAAAAGGAAGTCAGTTCTGTGTTCATTACTGTAGCTCCCACTGATGCAGTATGATTTGGGCCATGATCGTTTAACCCTGCAGATCCTTAACAGTTTAACATCTCCATGTTACCTCTAATCCATGTTATTTCCTTTTCACATCTTGCAAGCAGGAAGGAGTGGACTTCAGGCACTGGATTTTACTTATAGAAATGTGATTGTAATTTCTTACTGCATTTGCTCTTGTAGCCTTTAATGTTAAACTTTTCCTTCTTTATTTCAGAAGCAGAGGTCTCAGAACAATCCACAGGTATAACTCATCTTCCTCCTGAGGTAATGGTGTCAATTTTCAGTTATCTTAATCCTCAAGAATTATGTCGCTGCAGTCAAGTGAGCACTAAATGGTCTCAGCTGGCAAAGACTGGATCACTCTGGAAGCATCTTTATCCTGTTCATTGGGCCAGAGGTAGGTAAAGAGGTACTTAATTTGTTTTAAAAATATTTTAGTCTTTTTTTTTTTTTTTAGGTGAACACATATAGACATTAATAAGCAAGGCCAGAGAGGGAAACTCTTGAAAGGTTGACTAAAAGCTAGGTTTTATAGTTAGATTATAGGTCTTTCTTTGTATACAGTTTGTAAAAGCTAGTAATGCTTAAGTATTCATGGGTCAATTGTGTGATATGTGAATTTCCTTTAAAATAATTATGAAAAAATAATTGGGGATGGAATGAAAAATAATTGGCAAAATGTTGGTAATTGTTGAAGATAGGTGATAGGTACATAGGTGTTGGTTATCCAGCTCGTTTAATGCTACTTACTCCTACTTTTGACTGTGATTGGAGTTTTCCATAACAGAAAGTTAAAACTAAAATTAATAGGTTGTCAGAGCAGCTTTAAATAATTAGATGAGTATTTTAAAAATACAGAATAATCTGATAAAATTTAAAAATGAGGCAGTATTGTTTCCATTTTGATAGTGGCTCAAGATAACTTAATTTGTTTTTGTCTATAGCATATTTTTTTGTGATTAGTAATGCCTCATTCTATAACTTAACCATTTTGAATTAGTTAATTTCATTGGGCTAAGGAAAGAAAGAAAATTTTGTTTTCATGAGCATGTGATGCAGTCATGGTATAAATGCAACTAATATGGCATTTATTCTTCTGTCACTGAATTAAAACAAGTTTTCTAGGTGAGTATTTACTTCACATTTACATTGTTTTTTTTTTTTAATTTTCTGTAATTTGTCACTTTGACATGGAAATATATATTATTTTACATAAGCTATAAACCTAATTTTAAAAGTTTTATTTTTTTATATTAATATGTAGCACTTTTAAAATAGGCTTTTGCTGGGTATTTAATGTTTTTTCATTAAGTTGTTTGGAGTATTAGGTAGACTTATATAAACCAAGTGATTAGAATTATTAACGTGAAATAATTTTTCCTATTGAGGATAATAATATATTAAGTCAAATAAATAAAAAGTCAAATAAAGCAAGTATGGATATATCAAATATTCTTTTTTAACTGTATCTTTGATTATGAAAAATTACTATTAATACATAATTAGGTACTGTTTGATATAAATATCAAATATAACAATGATAGGCTAGATTTCTGTGACATTAACTAGATCTTGTATATGCTGTATTTTGGTTTTTTCTTTCTGTTTTTAATATACTTTAAAAGTTCCAATAAAAATGATTTTAATTTATTTACAGTATTTGTTTCCTGTTGTTCTCGATCACAATTGATTTTACCCCTTCCAAGGGATGTTTTGAAATGTCCCCTGCTTTGAAATGGAGGCATTCTTATTTGTCCCAACTTGGAGTATTACACTGACATCCATTGAGTGGAGGCCAGAGTTACTGCTCAACACCCGTCCAGTGCATAGGAGGGCCCTCTGCAAGGAAGAATTAGCCAGCCCAGAATATCAGTTCAGTTCACTTCAGTCGCTCAGTCGTGTTTGACTCTTTGTGACCCCATGGCTCATCCTCTGTCGTCCGCTTCAGGATATCATTGGTGCTGAGGTTGAAGATCCTTAACCTTAGAATCCAGTCAATCCTAAAGGAAATCAGTCCTGAATATTCATTGGAAGGACTGATGCTAAAACTGGAAACTCCAATACTTTGGCCACCTGATGCAAAGAATGGACTTACTGGAGAAGACCCTGATGCTGGGAAAGATTGAGGGCGGGAGAAGGGGACCACAGAGGATGAGATGGTTCGATGGCATCACCGACTCAATGGACATGAGTTTGGGTATACTCCAGGAGTTGGTGATGGACAGGGAAAGCCTGGTGTGCTGCAGTCTATGGGGTCACAAAGAGTTGGACACGACTGAGTGACTGAACTGAAGATTGAGGAGCACTAAGTTATTGATAGATTTACTAATGTTAGGAGTTCAGAAATTTAATTGTGCATAGTCTCTTCACAATCAAGTAATTTAATTTCAGTGCATTCTGCTGGATCTTTAAATGTATAGTTTACCTTATTTTTTCCTTTGACTTCTGTTCCCACCTACTTCTGAATTGCTGACTAATTCATTGCTGAATAGAAAGTCTTGCTTCGTTTTGTTTATTAGCTGTTGTAATGGAGGTATTGCTGGAGCCAGTGTTGAAGCCACAGCAGGGGAAAGAGGTTTGGTTGTTTTCAGTCATTTCCGAAATTGCATGTTAAGACTATTGATAATTATTTGTCGTAGTTCTTTTGGTGTGTCTGAAATTGAATTTTCTGCTTATTTAAGTGTACTTTTTAAAATCGCAGTTGAGTATTTCTAACAATAGTTAGCTCATTGCCTAGAACTCATGTATTTTTTTTGTGCCGAGATTTTTGTTGTAAATAAGTTACGTTAGGAGAAGAAGAAGAAAAAAAATTTTTTTTTTTTTTTTTTTAATGATAGCCAATCTAATCTTGGGCTTCCCTGCTGTCTCAGACAGTAAAGAATCCACCTGCAATGCCGGAGACCTGGGTTTGATCCCTGGGTTGGGAAGATCCCCTGGAGGAGGGCATGGTAACCCACTCCAGTATTCTTGCCTGGAGAATCCCCATGGACTAAGGAACCTGGTGGGCTATAGTCCATGGGGTTGCAAAGAGTCGGACACAGTTGAAAGACTAAGCACACAATCTAATGCTCCTTTTGTTTACTTGTTGCGTAGGTGACTGGTATAGTGGTCCTGCAGCTGAACTTGATACTGAACCTGATGAGGAGTGGGTGAAGAGCAGACGAGATGAGAGCCGTGCTTTTCAGGAGTGGGATGAAGATGCCGATATAGATGAGTCTGGTGAGCTATGCTTAGAATTAAAACTGTTACATAGTGTTTTAATAATTAATGTTACATTTAACAAGGACGTGGCGAAGGAAATGTCTACCCACTTCAGTATTCTTGCCTGGAAAATCCCGTGGACGGAGAAGCCTGGTGGGCTGTAGTCCATGGGGTCGCAAAGAGTTGGACACGACTGAGCGACTTGACTTGACTTGACTGACTTTAACAAGTACGTAGGTGCTAGGATTTATGTAGTTTGTGTTTTCTAAAGTAACTGGTGTTTTTAAGCCTACTGCTTTTAAAACTTTGACAGAATAGTAAGTGTACTTAGAATTCTGTTAAATTTTTAATTGTGTATAGGCTTGATTCCCATATGCTTTTGTATTTATGCAAACACCTAAAAAATCGGAAGATGATGGCTTTTTTCCTTATTGAAGTAATATACATTTATTTTAGTGCTCTGCAGTTTACCATGTGTTTTTAGGGCCACTTCATTTGATCAGTTCAGTAGTATTTTTGAGTTGTCTGTGGCCCAGAGGAAGCAGCATGAAGCTGTTTATTCATTTGTAAACAGTCATGCCACTTGCCTCATGTGGTGGCTGTAGAATTAAGAAGTAATGTATATGGGAACTCCTTGTAAATGGTAGAGGATTTTATAGACTAGTGTAGGCATTCATTTAGCACTGTGGGAGAATTCAGAGGTGACTAAGACTTCGTGTTGCCCTCAAAGAACTCACAGACGGGAGAATTGAGAATACAAGATTCTTCTTCATGGTGCATATTGGAAAATGCTGTAGGAGAGGTGCAGAAAGATGCTTTTTGGGAATATGGAGGAGAAGGACACAATTCTGTCTTGATATTATCCTAGATAATGATTATTAAAAGATGATGAAGTAGTAAAAAGAATTGATGAATAAGATATTCTTATACATCATAAAATTGAACTTGTAGGAATTTATTTGTAAGCTGCCCACTTATAGTTAGCTGGGCTGGCAAAATAAACTTGTGGAAAGTAAGGACTATAAATACAGAGATGACTCTTTCAGTATCAGGTTTATTTTTATGAAATAAACAATGTGGCATAGTTTTAAATGTTTTGAAGGTGTCATATAAGGAAGAGGTCTGTTCCAGTGGTATTTGGTGATATGCTTACCCTGTGGCAGGCACTTTTTTGGCATGAGGTTAATATTGAACAAAATGGAAAAGAATCCTTGGCTTTGTTTAGCTTAAAATTTAGAGGAGGTGACTGAGTAAACACAGGCAAAATACGTACTTTATTAGGTAGTATCAAGTGCTGTGGAGAAAAATAATGGAAAAGTGTGTCAGGAAGAGAGGAAGAAGTTACCATTTCCCATAGAGTGGGTAGTAAGGTCTCTTGAGAAATTTGAGCAAAGCCTCAAGGAGTTACGGTCTTTAGTCTTATGTCACCTTAGGGAAGTGAAACTCATTCAGTTGTATCTGACTCTTTGTGACCGCATGGACTATACAGTCTTTGGAATTCTCCAGGCCAGAATACTGGAGTGGGTATCCGTTCCCTTCTCCAGGGGATCTTCCTAATCCAGGGATCTTGCCCAGGTCTCCCGCATTGCAGGCGGGTTCTTTATCAGGTGAGCCACAAGGGAAGCCCAAGAATACTGGAGTCGGTATTCATTCCCTTCTCCAAGGAATCTTCCCGACTCAGGAGTTGAACCGGGGTCTCTTGCATTACCGGCAGATTCTTTACCAACTGAACTATTAGGAAAACTTGATTTACCCATTCTAAAAAAATCAATTCATAATATCTGCGTTGAGTTTTAAAGATCTTATCAAACTTAATGTGTTTACTCAGCTCTTAAAGATAGACAAAGAGACTGTTGTTTTCTTTGACTTTGAAAGGGAAGGGTTAAGGTTATAATGATGGAGCCTTTCTAAGGTAATATATCTTTTTAGCTGTGTAGTATATCCAAGACTAAACTGCCATCTATGTTAGTGCTTTTTCAGCTTAGCTGTTTTTACTAGTCTTGCAGAGAAGTTATTACTCTTCATAGGATGTTTTGTTTTCTTTTTCTTAGGATTTCACAGTAAACAGTACATATTTAGAGACAGCCACAGAAACAAAAGAATCATTTGGAAATAAAATTATAGTAGAATAAATAGGGTTCACTAAAAGTCATTTTTATTTGGAAATAAAATTATAGTAGAATAAATAGGGTTCACTAAAAGTTATTTTTATCCCTATATTTTACATTTATGTTTGGGTAAAGGAAGAATTTAGAATAATATCTGTAACATGGAAACATTAGTCAAAATTCAGAATTACTCTTTGTACTTAAATTCCTTTTGTCTGCTACACTCAGTTTTGTGTTAAATGAGACTTCCTTAGCTTCTGTTGAACTGTTTTATGTTTAGAGACGTTCGAGTTAGATCTTCAGGTAAGCAAGAAAGTAATAGGATAAGATTATTAATTCATTGTTCTTAGTGTAGTGTGTTTTTTCCTTGTATCAAATTGGGTTTTTTATTTTTTGGTTTTGGTACTTGTTACAGTATTGCATCCTTTTTTAAACATCTAAGCTTTATAGACGTTATTAAGCAAAAAGCAAAAGCTTTGCTCATTTTTAATTTTTTAAAAATTCTAAGGTATTTTTCCTTCCTTGACTCATTATGGCCAACCTAACTTGTTTCAAATCTCTTCTAGGTCCATGTCCCTTTTATTTATGTGAGATAATGAAAATACTTTTTATTATTTTTACTGTGGTTCATTTTCCTCTTCAATTCCTATATTCTTTTGAAGAACTTGCACTGTTCTTTAAGTAGTCAAAGTATTTTTTCCAAAATTTTTTCGGTACCTGAAATTGGAGTTATTTTTAATCTTCCCTCTGTTAATTAGCTTGAGAAGAAAATTAGAAAATTACCTTCAACCTTGAATCATGTGAAAACTTTATCCCTTCCTTCCCATTTAAACTTCTTTTCCCTGTTTGTCTCTTTTCAGTTGATATCAAGACTGTTAAATGTTAAGTGCTGGCTGATGAGAACTTGTCCATTAAATTTGCTTTGCATATGTAAGGGAGTTTAAGGAGAGCAGAAAGTATTTCATATTTAGTGACATAGTGATTCCTTGAGTAGCCTGATTATAACTGGTTTATCATGTTCTTAGACTTTTGAATTCATTTTTCAGAAGAGTCTGGAGAGGAGTCGATTGCTATCAGCATTGCACAAATGGAAAAACGTTTACTCCACGGCTTAATTCATAATGTTCTACCGTATGTTGGCACTTCTGTGAAAACTTTAGTGTTAGCCTACAGCTCTGCAGTTTCCAGCAAAATGGTAGGTATAAATTTGCGCTAGCTTGGGTATTAAGAAAAAGTAGCAATGATCTCCATTTGGTTTGCTTATTGCTAAGCTTAATTAAGAAGAAAAATAACTTTACCCACGAGTGTGCCTTCCCATAGGTAGGCACACACTGCTGATTTTGTCCTTTTTTCATTTCAGTTCTCATAGTAATCTTTGTACGTAGATATCATCGCTACACATTATAGAAAAGGAAACAGAGACTAAGAGAGGTTAAACAGTTTACTTAGTTTCACAGATGTTAAGTGACGAAGCTCAGGTTTTTTTGTTTTTAAATGTTTTTCTGCTGCACCATGAGGCATGTGGCATCTTAGTTCCCTGACCAGAGATTGAACCCACGCCTCTTGCCTTGGAGGCATGGATTCTTTTTTTTTTTTCATTTTATTTTTTAAATTTTAATTGGAGGCTAGTTACAAGGCATGGATTCTTGACCACTGGACTATCAGGGGAAGTCACACATGACTCTATATTATGTAAGGCATGGTAAGATGGGCAGATGAGATTAAATCACGGTTTTATAAAAGATGATCTTGTGACATCCTACATCAGAATCTCCTTGGGTATTCCTTAAAAATGTAAATTAATAAGGGTTTCATCACAATATATATTTGTAATGCAAAATTGAAGTGATTTTTACATGTAGAAAAGTTTGAGAACTCCTGGATATATTGTTTACTGAAAGTTATGTCTCCAACCCTAACTAAGCATCTGCAGATCTTCACAGTGATTATTTTCTCCCTTTTAGGTTAGGCAGATTTTAGAGCTTTGTCCTAATTTGGAGCATTTGGATCTCACCCAAACTGACATTTCAGATTCTGCGTTTGACAGGTTAGTTATTTTTGAGTATTTAAATTTGATGATTTCCAACTATGAATTGATAGAATTGTTCTATAGTTTGTCATTTGCATCATCACAGTTTAATCATGCCATTATTTTTTGCTGTCGGATTTTGGTCATGTTATAGCAATAACTTGATAGCGCCCTCCAATTCTTTATTCTTGTCTTTAGGTCCCCAGACTTACATTTGTGTCATCCTGTCATCTTTATAATCTCCACCTGTGTCTAGGCTCTTGCGCTGTGCTGTGCAATGGTATAGATTGGGGCTGTATTTTAAGGACGTTTTTGTTTTCGGTTGGTCTCGCAGTACCATTTGGCCAAGCTCGCTCTTACTCTTTGTACTTATTCTGAAGTTCTGACTTTTTTTCAAGCTGCATTCAGACTTTATTTCCTTGGATGCCACTACTTTCCTCCTCCTCTGCCTCACCCTGCACTTGCCCACCCAGGCTTTTATCAGTACCTGTCTTCCTGTTTCACAGAGGGCCGTGTATGCTTCCCTGGCTAAGGCTGATTCTCTACCAGTCCCTGGAGCTTGTTCTTCTGAAACAATTAAGAGAATGCTCCTCTTAATTATTATTTTCCTTCTCTCATGTGTGTGCAGCTTTTCTCCTCGACTGGTTATTTTTCAGGATGAAAGACAGTCTTTCCTTTCCATACCCTTCTCCTTCCCTCCCCTTCTGTTGGGTTAACAGTACTCTTAGTTCCCAGTTACTCCTGTTATCTTTGCATAGTCCCAGCATCTAAAAAAATGCTTGACAGTAGATATTCAGTAAATGTTTTATTGATTATATTAGATTTAAACTCTTTCCTGTAGTTTCCATTTATTTACATATAAATAAATGCTTTTGAAGAATTTAACGATATTCACTAATAGTCTTGTTATCTCTTAATTAACAGTTGGTCTTGGCTTGGTTGCTGCCAGAGTCTTCGGCATCTTGATCTATCTGGATGTGAAAAAATCACAGATGTAGCTCTAGAGAAGATTTCTAGAGCTCTTGGAATTTTGACAACTCATGAGAGTGGCCTTTTAAAAACTTCTACAAGCAAAGTTACTTCGACTACGTGGAAAAATAAAGACATTACCATGCAGTCTTTCAAGCAATCTGCTTGTTTGCATGATGTAACTAACAAGGATATTGGAGAAGAAGTAGATAATGAACACCCCTGGACTAAGCCTATTTCTTCTGACGATTTCACTTCACCTTATGTGTGGATGTTAGATGCTGAAGATTTGGCTGATATTGAAGATGCTGTAGAATGGAGACATAGAAATGTTGAAAGTCTTTGTGTAATGGAAACAGCATCCAACTTCAGTTGTCCCTCCTCT
Organism: Bos indicus x Bos taurus; assembly: GCF_003369695.1. Classification (NCBI taxonomy): domain Eukaryota; kingdom Metazoa; phylum Chordata; class Mammalia; order Artiodactyla; family Bovidae; genus Bos; species Bos indicus x Bos taurus. The sequence continues at coordinate 110,357,529 of NC_040081.1, read as the reverse complement.
GCTTGTTACAGTAAGGACATTGTTGGACTAAGGACTAGTGTCTGCTGGCAACAGCATTGTGCTTCTCCGGCCTTTGCGTATTGTGGTCATTCATATTGTTGTACAGGAACAGCTTTAAGAACTATGTCAGCACTCCCAGAGTCTTCCGCGCTGTGCAGAAAAGCACCAAGGACTAGACTGCTTAGGGAAAAAGACTTAATTTACTCTGGGAGTGAAAAATCTGATCAAGAGACTGGGCGTGTGCTTCTGTTTCTCAGTCTGTCTGGATGTTATCAGATCACAGACCATGGTCTCAGGTGAGTAATCAGTAGCAGAATATTAGGAAACGGACATGTTCTCCTCAGTGGAGTGTAAAATTCTGAATCTAAGTCATTCTTTTCAGCTGGTTTGTTTACCTGAAAGAGTTAACCACTTCTGCTATATCGCACTGTTGGAGTGATATAACTTCAACATGACATTTCAGTGAGTTCAGTTTGTTTGTGGCGAGGAAGAACTTAAAAAGTTTAACAAATACTTAGCAAATACCTCCAACACATTTGCTAAGGTGCTTTAGTTTATGTAAAGTTGAATAGGATAGTTTTTACCTTCTAAGACTTGTAACAGAGAAGGAATACACATCTTCTGTGTATTGTGTGTGTACATTCTCTAAGGGATGTTGGGTTAAAGATTCTCTGAGGCTCAGAGAGAGAGAGAGGCCTCTCATCCAGTTGCAGCAAATGATCAGAAAATGGAATGAAAAGATGACCCTGAATTGAACTTTGAAGAAAGACGAGGGATATCGATGGATGACAGAGGGAGAAGAGACCATTCCAAGCGATAGCAGGCATTTGAGCCCAGAGTAAAGTGCCTGCCAAGCAGGAGATGGGTTCGATCCTTAGGTTGGGAAGATCTCCTGGAGAAAGGCATGGCAACCCACTCCAGGATTCTTGCCTGGAAAATCCCATGGACATAGGAGCCTGGTGGGCTACAGTCCCTGGGGTCCAAAGAGTCAGACATGTCTTATCGACTAAACAGCAGCAAAAGCGCTGTGTAGCTGTTGCCAGGTTATTTTGCTGTGACGGTGTTCTCGCATTAATAGTGTGCAGTAGTTGTGTTCATTATCTGTGACATGAGCCTTCAGAAATTGATTGCATGCTTTCTCTTTTACCCTGTCATAGACTTGAATTTTACTCAGGCTCTTTAATAATGGGTGTCAGGCATGTTAAACAGCGAAAATTCATCCAGCATAAAGCCTAAGAATCCCACTTGTCTTTTAAGTATGGTCTTTAGCAGAGTAAGTTGGACTCTGGGCAATATTCAAAGGAGACTTAGTTTTCTGGTTTGGTTGTAGTAAAGGATGTGTATTGGGAAATAGTGGGCAATAAGGCTATGACAGAGTTTAAATTCAGGGAAGAATTCATTGGGGGAATGGGGAATGCAGGAACTACCTTAGGAACTGCAGTTTGAGTGCAGCTCAGATTTTACAAAGTGCAGGTCTTTTAATTAGATTATCTTGGTAATGATTATCTACTGGGTGACTTGCCCTCTTCCAGCTGATAGGGATCCAGAGTAAATGAGACAAAGTCCTTGCTTTCATAGAGTTTTCAATCTAATGGTAGAAGTAAGACAAGAAAGGTAGACTATCAGACAGAACAGTCAATCTTTTAAAATTTAGTAAACCTTTAAAAATTTTTTTTGTGGCCAAACATGGTCTTAAGTATTCCTTGTGCACTTGAGAAGAATGTGTGTTCTGCTGTTGACTGGAATGTTCTCTATGTGTTTGTTAGGGCTAATCAGTTTAGAGTGTAGTTCAAGTTCTCTCTTTCCCTTTTGGTCTTCTTCCATTGTTCTATCCAGTATTGAAAATGGAGTATTGAAATCGCCAACTGATTTTGGAGGACTGTTTATTTTTCCCCTTAGTTCTTTCAGTTTTGTATATTTTGGAGCCGTGTTAAATGTGTGTTTGTTCATAATTTTTTTAATCTTCTGAGTGGAGTGGTGAGCCTTTTGACAGGATATCATATCCTTTGCTTTCTAAAGGTTACCTTTTTAAAATTTAAAATCTCTTTCATTTCACAGTGTTACAGCCACCCTGGCTGTCCTTTGGTTACTTTGTTTTGGCCACGTTTTGTGGCAGGTTGGCCCTAGTTCCCCAACCAGAGACTCAGCCAGTGTTCCCTGCAGTGGAGCTGTGGCGTCTTAACCTCAGGACTGCAGGAGGTCCTCTCCTTTGGTTGCTTTCTGCATGGAAATGTTTTCTCATGCTTTCATTTTTAACCTCTTTGTGTGTTTGCATCAAAAGTGAGGTCTGTCATAGAGAGTGTATAGATGGATCCATGTTTTTAAAATTTTTTGATTAAAATTTTAAAAAAATCTGTTGTCTGCTAATTGCTACCTTTTTGTAGGAGAATCTGATGGATTCATATTTCAAGTAATTACTGATGAGGGGGACTTTATGCTATTTAGCTATTTCTTTCCCTTATGACTTTCATTTTCCCTTATCATTTTCTCAGTGATGTCCTCTTTTTATGTTTTGTTGTATACCATGTGATTCCCTTTCTCCCTATTTTCTTTGTTTAAAAAATTTTTTTTTTGTTTGGGGTTAAGGGATAAAATTAACACCTTGAAACTTAAAACAATGTAGTTTGATAATCAGCTTAGTTTCAGTCATCTACAGACACCCTGCTCTTGACATCTGTCTCATCTCCCTTTATATTGTTACAGGTACAGTTTACATCTTTGTTTTTTTTAAAACCTCAACATGAATCAGCCATAGGTATACATATATCCCCTCCCTTTTGAACCTCCCTCCCATCTCCCTCCCCATCCCACCCCTCTAGGTTGATACAGAGCCCCTGTTTGGGTTTCCTGAGCCAAACAGCAAATTCCTGTTGCCTGTCTGTTTTACACATGGTAATGCACGTTTCCGTGTTCCTCTTTCCATGCATCTCACCCTCTCCTCCCCTCTCCCCATGTCCATAAGTCTGTTCTCTATGTCTGTTTCTCCATTGTTGCTCCGTTTATACATAGTACAAAATACAAAGTGAAAGTTGCTCAGTCATGTCCGACTCTGTGACCCCATGGACTATATACAGTCCATGGAATTGTCCAGGCTGGAATACTGGAGTGGGTAGACTTTTCCTTCTCCAGGGGATCTTCCCAACCCAGGGGTCAAACCTAGGTCTCTTGCATTGCAGGCAGATTCTTTTACTAGCTGAGCTACAAGGGAAGCCCAAGAATACTGGAGTGGGTAGCCTATCCCTTCTCCAGTGGATCTTCCCGACCCAGGAATCGTACCAGGGTTTCCTGCATTGCAGGCGGATTCTTTACCAACTGAGCTATCAGGGAAGCTCTTTATACTTTGTGTACCCTTTAACATAGATTTATAATTACGTTTTATGCTTTTGTGTGGGCATTTTTAACTAATCACTTTCTGCTTTCAAATGGTATTATACGACTTCACAAAGAATGTAAGAATCTTAAAAGAGTAAGCTCTTGTTCCCCTCCCCATTCTTTGTGCTGTTTTTGTTATATATTTTATTTCTATATAAGTTTTAAACTCCAGAATAACGTTGTTAATATTTTTTCTTTGAACAGTTGTCTTTTAGAAAAAAACATTAACAGACACATTTTGTTTCACCTTTTTTGGCATTCTTCTATTATAAAGTTTCATGTTTCCATTTGGTAATATTTTTCTTTTGCCTGCCAAGTCCTCTGTAGTTTTTCGCACTGTAAGTCTTTTGACAGTAAAAATTCTCTCAACTCTTGTCTGGAAAACTATTTCACTTTCATTTTATAAAGATTTTCACTGTGTATAGAATTCTAGGTTGGTAGTTTTGTTTTAGTACTTTTAAGATGTTCCATTGTCTTTCAGTTTGAATAATTTATGAAAATTGTATTCAACTTTTATCTTAATTCTTCTGTATGTAATGCATGTTTTTTTCTTTAGCTGCCTTAAAAACTTCATTTCTACTTTGAAAGCGGTTAGCACATGGTATGTATGCCTTGGTGTCTATAGATATGGATAGCTTCATCACCTTGCTTGGGATATCTTATTGAGATTCTTGGATCTGTTGTTTCTAGCTTTCATAAAATTGAAAAACAAGATTCAGCCATGATTTCCTCTAGTACTGTCCTCTCTTCGCTGTTCTGTATAGCCCTTGCTTCCTGCTGGGAATTCATGTGTGTCAGACTTCTTGATGCTGTCCTATAGGTCACTTAATTGTAATAGTTCCCTGACTGTCATAACACAGTACCACAAACAGAGTGGTTAAAATGATAGGAATTTATTCTCTCACAGTTCTGGAGACTAGAGTTCTGTAATCAAGGTGTTGGCCAATCCATGCTCCCTCTGGGAACTTTTAAGGGAGCGTCTTTTCCTAAGGTTCCCACCTCTTATGGAACGAGGTGTCGCTTGGGCTGTGACACAGTAGGCCCGGTCTGTGCCTTGGTCGTCTTCTCATGGCCATCCCATTTTTGTGTCTGTGTATTTATACATCTTCACATGGCATTATCTGTGTGTGTATGTGTGTGTGGGGGGCATCAGTCATGCTGGATTAAGGCCCACCCTAATGACCTGATCTTAACTTGATTAATTCTGCAAAGATGATATTTCCAACTGGAGTCACATTTATGATACTGAGGGCTAAGACACAATTCAACCCATAATACCAGGGCTTTTTTCCCTCACTGTTTCTGTTTTTCTGTTGGCGCTTCGTTTTGGTTAATCTGGTCATTCTTCCAAGTCCACAAATTGGTTTTGCAGTGTCTAGTCACTGCTGAGCTCCTTCAGTGTACTTTTTGTTTCAGGTCCTGTATTTTTCATGACTTGAAGTTTCATTTGGTGTACTCATGTTCGCACCCATATACCTACACACACACACACAAATACACAATGTATGTAAATGTATTAAAACATACCCAAATAGTAAAAGTACATAGATCTTTTTGTTTCATTATGTATTTTCTTTTAAATCCTTGAGCATATTTAACATAAAATCCATTTTAAAGTCATTATGTGTTAATTTCATCATCTTTATCATTTATTGGTCTGTTTACTGTTTGTTTTTTTATTCTTTCTGTGTTTAATAGTTTTTGATTGGACACCAGATAATGTGAATTGTACAGAATCATTGAATTCTGCATTTTGTTCTGTCCTTTTAAAGATTACTGCTTTGAATCACTCCCTGATCTGTATTATTTCCATAACTTGATGTATTTCTAAAACTTTTTTTTCTTATCACATGTATTATTAATACTTTGTTTAAATGTTTCCGTCTTTGGTTGAGGGCAGAGATTGTGTTTTGCATTTTACTGTGTAGGCCTGTGCCTGGCATACTTGGACGTTGGTGATAAAAAGTAGACTGGAGTCGTCTTTGTAGAATGCATTTCTTGTTACTTGTTATTACTCCTTTATCTCAGTCTTGCAGTGAGTCTAACTGCCCTTTGATGAGAGTTCACATCCTTGGCCCTTGCTTGCCCCTGTAGTTTACCTCTTGTTACCTTCTGTAAATATCTTTTTACTTCCTCCCATCTTCACCTTTTACAAATAAAAGACATCAAATAGGTGAATATCAATGTGACACACACACACAAGAGAACCATCCTTTCTTTAACTATACTCAGCTATTTCCTTTTCCTCCAACATATAGGCATATCTTGTTTTATTGTATTTTGCTTCATCATACTTTGTAGATAATTGCATTACGTACAGATTGGAGGTGTGTGACAACCCTGCATTGAGCAGGTCTGTCAATGCCATTTTTCTAACAGTATTTGCTCACTTCACATCTCTGTGTTACACTTTAATTTTTCAAACTTTCATTATTATTATATTTGTTACGATGGTCTGTGACCAGTGATCTCTCATGGTACTATTGTTTTGGAGTGCCACAAACCATACAAGACTGCAAACTTAATTGATAAATGCTGTCTGTGTGTTCTCACTGTTTCACCAACTGGCTGTTTCTCTGTCTCTCTCCATCCTGAGACGCAGAAGTATTGAAATTAGGCCAGTAAATAGCCCTATACGTGACCTCTTCATGCAGAATGAAGAGTCACGCATCTCACTTTAAATCAAAAGCTAGAAATGATTAAGCCTAGTTAAGAAGGCATGCCCGAAGCCAAGGCAGGCTGAAAACTAGGTCCTTTGCACCAGTTAGCCAAGTTGTAAAAGCAAAGAAAAATTTCTCGAAGGAATTAAAAGTGCTACTTCATTGAACAAATGATTGATAATAAAGTGAAACAACCGAGTTGCTGGTAAGGAGAAAATTACAGAGGTCTGGATAGAAGATCAAACTAGCCACCGTATTTTTCAAAGCCAGAGCCTAACTCAGAGTAAAACCCTAACTCTCTTCAATTCTGTGACGGCTGAGAGAGGTGAGGAAACTGCAGATGGAAAGTTGGAAGCCAGCAGAGGTTGGATCATGAGGTTTAAGGAAAGAAGCCATAATGTATTAAAATGCAAGATGATAGAAATTGCAGTCAATTATTCAGAAGATCTAGCTAAGGTAACTAATGAAAGTAGTTGAACTAAACAACAGATTTGCAGTATCAGTGAAACGCCTTATATTGAAAGAAGATGCCGTCTAGAACTTGCCTAGCTGTAGGGGAGAAATCAGTGCCTGGCTTCAAAGGACAGGCTGACTCTCTTGTTAGGAATTAATGCAGCTGATGATTTCAAGTTGAAGCCAATGCTTGTTTACCATTCTGAAAATCCTAGGGCTCTTAAGAATGATGTTAAATCTACTCTGCTTGTGCTCTGTAAATGGAATGACAAAGCCTGGATGACGGCACATCTGTTTACAACATGAATTATTTAAGTCCACTGTTGAGATCTACTGTTCAGTAAAAAAAAGTTTGTTTCAAAATATTGCTCAGAGATAATGTACCTGGTCACCCAAAAGCTCTGATGGAAGTTTACAGTGAGATTAATGTTGTTTTCATGCCTGCTAACACAGCATCCATTCTGCAGCCTGTGGATCAAGGCAAACCTTCCTAGCCCTATTCAACTTTTGAAGCATTGGATGTGCAATGTGCAGTCGGTCATTGTCATGGAAGAGAACTGGGCCCTTTCTGTTGACCAATGCCAGCTGCAGGCATTGCAGTTTTCGTTGCGTCTCATCGATTTGCTGAGCACACTTCAAAGATGTAATGGTTTTGCTGGGATTCAGGAAGCTGTAGTGGATCAGACAGGCAGCAGACCACCAGACAGTGACCATGATCTTTTTTCTGTGCAAGTTTGGCTTTGGGAAGTGCTTCGGGGTTTCTCAGTCCACTGAGTTGGTTATCACTGGGTGTCATATAAAATCCACTTTTCGTTGCACATCACAGTCCAATGAAGAAATGGTTTGTTATTGTATAGAATAAGAGAAGAAGACACCTCAGAAGGACAGTTCTTTAAATTTGTGGTCAGCTCATGAGGGACCCATTTATCAAGCTTTTTCACCTTTCCAATTTGCTTCAAATGCCGAGTGACCTTGTGTAGTTTTAAGAGGATCAGCTTTGGTGATTTCCATCAGTTGGCTGTCAGCTTCCGGTGCCGGCCACTGCGCTCCTCCCCGTCAGGGCTCTTGTCTCCTTTGCGGAACTTCTGGAACCACCACTATTGCACGTTAGCATTTCCTGGGCCAGATGTGTTGCTGATGTTGCGAGTTGTCTCCACTGCTTTATGACCTATTTTGAACTTGAATAAGAAAATCACTCGAATTTACTTCTTGTCTAACATCATTTCCATAGTCTAAAATACAATACGGTAAAGAACCCACCTGCCAATGCTGGAGATTCAAGAGATGTGGGTTCAATCCCTGGGTTGGGAAGATCCACTGGAGAAAGAAATGGTAATTCGGTCCAGTATTCTTGCCTGCAGAATCCCACGGACAGAGGAGCCTGGCGGGCTATGGTGCATAGGATTGCAAAGAATCGGATTGGACTGAAGCGACTTAACATGCACACAATAAGTCGTTAGCAAAAAAACAAAACAAGAAATGTGCATTGGAATGATGTATAGCTTAACCATCTTTATTTAAGAAAGTATTCTAATATCAAATGGCAAATTTCAACAATGCAAAATCTGCAGTTACTTTTGCACCAGCCTTTTGTTGTTCAGTTACCCAGTCATGTCCGACTTTTTGCGACCCCGTGGATTGCCAGCATGCCAGGTCTCCCTGTCTCTCACCATCTCCCGATGTTTGCCCAAGTTGATGTCCATTGCATCAGTGATGCCATCCAGCCATCTCATCCTCTGATGCCCTCTTCTTCTGCCCTCAGTCTTTCCCAGCATCAGGGACTTTTCCAGTGAGTTGGCTGTTCACATCAGATGACCAGAACACTGGAGCTTCATCTTTAGCATCAGTCCTTCCAACAAGTATTCAGGGTTGATTTCTCTTAAGATATGAATGATTTGATCTTCAAATGCTGAGTGACCTTGAAACAGTTGACCCTCTTCAGCAACGTCTGAGGGACTTTCAGGAGTCTTCTCCACCACCACATTGGAAGGCATCAGTTCTTTGGCATTCTGCCTTCTTTATGGTCCAGCTCTCACAACTGTATGTGACCACTGGGAAGACCATAGCCTTGACTCTACAGACCTTTGTTGACAGAGTAGTCTATGGTTTTCAACACACTGTCTAAATTTGTCATAACTTTCCTTCTAAGAAGCAATCGTCTTCTGATTTCATGGCTGCAGTCACCATCTGCAGTGATTTTAGAGCCCAAGAAGAGGAAATCCGTCACTGCTTCCATCTTTTCCCCTTCTATTTTCCATGAAATAATGGGGCCAGATGTCATGATCTTAGTTTTTTTAATATTTAAGCTGGCTCTTTAACTCTCCTCCTTCACCCTCATCAAGAGGCTCTTTAGTTCCTCTTTGCTTTCTGCCGTTAGAATGGTATCATCTGCATATCTGAGGTTGTTGATGTTTCTCCTGCCTATCTGGACTCCAGTTAGTAACTCATCCAGCCCCGCATTTTTCATGATGTGCTCAGCATATAGGTTAAAGAACAAGGTGATAGCAGACAGCCCTGTCATACTCCTTTCTCAATCTTGAACCAGTCAGTTGTTCCATACAGGGTTCTACCAATTGCTTCTTGACCCTCATACAGGTTTCTCAGGAGACAGGTAAGATGGTCTGGTATTCCCATCTCTTGAAGAGCTTTCCACAGTTGATTATGGTCCACACAGTCAAAGGCTGTGGTGTACTCGATGAAACAGAGGTAGATGTTTTTCTGGAATTCCCTTGCTTTCTCTGTGACCCAGCGGATGTTAGCAGTTTGATCTCTGGTTCCTCTTCCTTCTTGAAACCCAGCTTGGACATCTGGAAGTTCTTGGTTTGCATCATGCTGAAGCTTAGCATGCAAGATTTTAAGCATGACCTTACTAACCTGGGAGATGAATGCAATTGTCTGATGGTTAGCACATTCTTTAGTACTACCCTTCTTGGGAATTGGGATGAAGATTGACCTTTTCCAGTCCTGTGGCCACTGGAATCTGCAATTACTTTTGCACCACCCTAATAGCAGTAAAATGTTTCTTATTAAGGTGGACATGACTGAGTGACTGAACTGAATTGAAGTGATGCATATAGTTATTTAGACATTGCTGTTGTAAACTTAATAGACTCTACAGTATGATGTGAACACAACTTTTTTACATGCACTAGAAAAACAAAAAATTTGTGTGACTTGCTTTATTATGATAGCTGCCTTGTGGCAGTGGTCTGGAACCTGACCCGCAGGCATCTCTGAGGTCTGCCTGTACTCTATTTCTCTTGTCTTCATCCATTGGCTGTCTCTGTAACATGCATGTATTGGCTGACTTCTGCTTGTTTCTATCTCCATTCCAGTTAAAATGTTGCTTCTTATGGGAAACCTTTTGCGATCCCCTCTCCCCCAGGCCACCACCATCCTTAACTGTATTCCCGGAAGAGCATTCATCATATAATTGCTTGTTTACTTTTGTCTTGTTTGATATCCCACTAGATGCGGTGAGGCGAGTGAATGCATATGTAGCTCACTCAAGTGTGTTTCTGATACGGAGTTTTATATTCCATGCAGTCTGTCCTCAATGTCCTGAAAGTTTTTAAGTTTTAGAACATGAGGTAGTCTGTGCATTGAGGTACCTTCTGAGATCTTTTAGGTCCCTTTTTAGAAGTTGTTTTATTTTTTATTATGAGCTATTCAACTTTACAGGAAAAAAAAAGATTCAATAAACTGTAAACCTTATATTGTCTTCCTTTAAAGATGTCTGTCTGTAATTACTTGGCCCAGTGAAGACAGAGGTTCTGAACTGCTGCTGTTACTAAACTCTGGGATGGATCAGGGAATCTGTGATTTAAGAAAAAGAATCAGTCTTTTTCAGTTAAAATATCAGGGGAAGTGTGCGTTTAAATCTGTCATGTATATTGGGGTCTTGATAAATCCTTTTTGGTTGACCAGTTTTTTCTTTTAAACATGCAGTGACAAAACATTAAAATGTATTTCCCGACGTTTGTCCGTCCGTGTTTCTGAGTATATAAATATTTCCCTAGTTTATTCTGATTTCAATAGTTTACATGCATTTCCTTACCTTTACTTCCTAATTTCCATGTGCCTGTGTAATGATGCTAATTATCCTTTTTTTTTTTTTTTTTTACTGAATTTATTGTATTATAGGCTTTTTGATATCCCTGTCCAGATGGACTGTTGCTAGTTTTCCCAGTTTTTGCTGTTGCATACTGAAATTTGATGTTCTCAATTTTGCTCTTGCTATTTTTCAGCTCTGCCGTTGTCATTTTAGTCAATTTCTCATTTTACCATTTTTGTATAAATAGTATTTTAAAAACTTCTTTTAAAGTATGCCATGAAACCTAATGTTTTCATTTTTAGTGAAATGGAATTCACATTAAATCTGTTTTTTTTTTAAGGGTACAAGTCAGCGGTTTTAATATATTTACAAGGTTGGCAACCACTGCCACTATCCAATTAGAAACATTTTCATTAAACCAAAAAGAAGCCATGTACTCATTAGGAGTCGTTCCTCATTCCTCTTTGCCCCCAGCCCCTGGCAGCCAGTAATCCACTTTGTCTGTCTGTCCTGCCTATTTTGGACATTTCGTATAAATGAAATTAGCTAATATATGGTCTTTTGTGTCTGACTTTTTTCATTTAGCACTGAGTTTTCAAGGTTCATCTGTGCTGTAGCATGTATCAGTACTTTGTAGCTGCGTAGCTGCATCCTGTTTATACTAAATTTTGTTTATCCACTCATTCATTGGTGAACATTTGGATTCTTTCCACTTCGTGGGTATTATGAGTAATGCTGCTGTGAACATTTGTTTGCAAGTTTTTCTGTGAGCATGTGTTTTCACTTCCCTTGGGTGTGCACCTAGGAGAGTAATTTTGGGTTATAGGCTGACGCTAACTCTTCGAGGAACTACAAAACTGTTTAGTAATTTTCTCGATAATTTTTACTTAGACAATTTGGTAGGAGAATGAAGATTACAATTCTAATATTCAGTATTTCCTTCCTGTAAGAATTGACTTACTATCATGTTCTTACAAAGAAAATTTCAGAAGACTTGTTTATTGAATGAATGTCTTTGTAAATGTTCCCATTAAATGTACAGTGTCCTACCTAAGGATGAAGTTAGTTGTCATGTTTTATAGAAATTCTTTAGTTTTCCTCATTTTCAGACTGAAGGGTCTGTTCATATTCCATTGGACCATGCAGATGTGTAAGTTTTCAGAGTCGTCTTTTAATTGTTAATCTGTTCTCATTGTTGGATTGCTTCTCTTGCAGGGTTTTGACTCTGGGAGGAGGGCTGCCTTACTTGGAGCACCTTAATCTCTCTGGTTGTCTTACTGTAACTGGTGCAGGCCTGCAGGACTTGGTTTCAGCATGTCCTTCTTTAAATGATGAATACTTTTACTACTGTGACAACATTAACGGTAATGCCTTTTTTAACAATGAGATAATTTTGGAGGGGTTGATTTAACACTTTTTAACAGTTCTGATAATTCTTAGGATTTCTATTGTTTTCTAGATTTCTAATTACCACACATTTTTGCAATTTCAGATTTAGTCCTTTTCTAAACTTGAGCTTTTCTTATGGAGAGAGATTTCAGCTATGCATTCCACCAGATTTTAGAAATATGTAATAGTTTAATCAGTCCAGAGGGGCAAGTTTTTGTAGAATTACTAAAGTTCTTATAAAATTTGGGGAATTTCTTCTAGTGAAAGAGCACTCATTAACGGTAGAGAGGTACTGACGTTCTAGATAACACCCAGTTCTTAGGGAGGATAGTCAGTTTTCTTGTAGGGCAAGAAAGCGTCATAATACAGTAGAAAAGGGGGGACTTGGGTGATGTGAGCTCCTCAGGGACCCTGAGTCTGGTTCCAGATAAACCTCTTGGAAGATGGAGGAGGATGGTGAGTGTGGTAATGGGAAGAGACTGAGGTGCTTTAAATGTGACTAAAACCCCTATAGTATTTTGGAGATTGAGTCCTGCACTTTCTTCCAACATCATCAGGTAAATATTTCTTGATGTTTTGTTTTGTTTTGTTTTTTAAAGCCTATTCCTACCCTGCAGAGGGACTGTTTAATGTGCTTTTTCAAAGTGCATTCACTGCCCTGTTGGTCATCTGGTAATCGCTGGTGGACACTGCAGTTCAGAAGTCCTGAAGCATAAGCAAATCAACCTCCTGTATTTCTAACTGGGAAAAGTTTACGTGGTTCAGATTCTGCTGTGTCTTTTTACATCATACATTGTTATTTTTGAGAGTCCAATTTCATCTTAAGATCATGGGAAGATCAACTGAGTTTCTCTCAGGCAGGAAACTGGACTGAGGCCAGGAAGACTAGAGGAATGGTATCTTCTTGAACGGCAGCCCAGTAGGCAGAGAAGTTAGCACATTTGCTGTTTCTCGGAGATCAGGTTTTTATTAAAATACATATGAAGAGACAGAAGATAGCACCTCTTTTGTTTCTGGAATCACACTGCTGATGCAGGAGATGACCTCCTGTGTTCTGGAAATCGCAGCTCTAAGTTGGAGCATTTCTTTGCTCTCCATTGCCTGTGGTGTATGATAAGAAATGTTTGTGAAAGTGAGTGTCATATTGGTTGCAACCTGCTACGTGTATGAAAGAAAGTGTGAGTGCTGTGGTGGCGCATGTGCTTCTTCCGGAGTTTGGGAAGAGTTTTACTTTTTTGTTTATTTTTTTGTATAGTTATGTCATTGTAGTTTCACCATTGTAGTTACTAAGGCTTATATATTATGAGAAGTAATCAATAAGCAATTATTTTTTGTAGGAAAAATAGCTTATTGGTAGGTTACATTTGATTTGTCTACATTGATTTCAGTATAGGTTATACTTATGGGAATAAATCTTCAAACCTAATTTATTATACTTATTTTAGGGTATATAGATATTATTGGGTTGGTGGGGGGATTTGGTTTCACTTCATTTTTATGACCTGTCTGCTGCTTTTGCATGTATCTTTTTTAAAACTTGTTAGTATGTTAGAAATTCTTTAATTTTGACCTATTTTGAATATATAAATCTTAAAGTGTTCCAGAGGAGCTGCTATATTTGTTGAATGTTTGTTGAATTCCTTTTAAGATTTTTTTTTTTTATGAAATGAGTGCTAATTTTCAATAAGCCAATTTTAATGACCATATCTGTCTTTAAAGGGTTTGAAACAAAATAGACAGTGCTTGTATAATCGAATACCAAGTCTCCTTTAACAGCTTCTTAAAGAATGATTTGCGGGAAATGGAAATCCTTTAAAATTTACAGGGTGACTTGTCATATGAACTTATAATATGTTCCAGAGTTCCAGCCGGTTGCTCTTAAAGCAGTACTCCAGTAACAGTCTTTTCCTTAAAGGACATTTTGACAACCTAGAAAGTGTTAAATAAAGTTGCCTTGTTTCCAGTTTTGCAAGATGACATGGGATTGATCCAGTATCTTTTATTACAGTTCGGCTTGTATAGTAAATATTTAGTGATTGTGTAATGGCTGTCTTTTTATTATTAGTTTTATTAGTTTGGAAAGTAGCCAGTATTTTTATACATGTTCTTAGGCTAATAGGGGGCATATTCAGGTGATACATTTTATTTTAATATTTGAGAATAACACAGTGAAAATTCATTTTGTCAAAAGAGTTTATTTACATAGTTAACTACTAGGTTACTACTAAAAGAAGTAAATACTGATAAATAATGTTCATTAAACAAGTGATGAAGCAAAATTTTCTGTTTCCTAAGCACTAGCAGAGATTTTGGAGAAGATACATTAATTATCAAGCATTGTCTCCTGTGAGCAAGACACTGTACTAAGCACTGACATAAAATGACATTTTTGTTCTTCTGAATGATTCTTTGTGACATTTAAACTTGTTTTTTGACAAAAAAGTTAAGATTTAAGTATAAAGAAGACTTCTTAGCTGTGACATTTAAAAAATTCTTTGTCATTTAAGAAGCAGTAGATGGAATTGCATGATTTTAGCGCTCTGAAGAACGTTTGAGCAGTGATAGCACATAGACTTTTCGTACTGATTTGCATTTCAGTGTATGTTTGTGAATTAAGAGAGATTAGCTCATGGTAGGTGACACAGTCTCAGATGACTTGCTCTCTTATATTTCTAATTTAAGTTAAAAGGAATTTTAAAGGTAAGTGAAGGTAAGTGCAGATACACAGCATAACTAATGTGCTTAAAATCTGAGAAAAATAATTCAGTAATAAAACTTTGGGAAGATAATGATAGCTAACATTATAGCTCTTCTTTTCTAATATTTTTAAAGAACATTTTCTTACGAAATTTATTTTTACCATGCATTTAAAGATTTTATTTGATGATTATGCAGATGTCAGTTTTCTATTTATTATCCTGTACTGTAACTTAATCCTCATATATTATAACCATTGGGTTGTTTTTTTAATCTCATATCAAGATTGCTATTTACTGGTGATAAGTCCAGTGTTTACCTTTTGAACTCCATGTCTACGTAAGTGCATCTAGAGATCCTTGGCAACCCAGCATATCTTAGTCATATCTCTTTCTAATTCTACCTCGCTTTTTCTGTGGCCTGTTTATTCTATTGTCCATTTATTCCCTTTTCTGAACAGTCCTCCTGTGACACTGGAGCATCTTAACTGTTAGCATTGCTTATGACTTCTGTGCTTTGGAAATTGCTGTTCACCCCTGTTTCCAACAGTATGAAACTAACTTAAAAACAGTGGTTGTCTTTACCTTTGCTCTGCTGTAGGCTTTCAACAAAATAAAATCCATTCATGGATGAATCCACTTTTATGGATTATTAGGATCAGTCACCTGGAATGTCATTGACCTTTGAATGGGATTGTAGTTTTGAGGTGGTGTTATAGTTACTGGCTAAGTACAGTTATGCCCTTAGACTTCGGTTGAAACTCAGACAGATATCCTAGTGTGTGTTTGAGAAAGGGAGCCCATTTTATATCAGTAGGAGCAATAACTTTGTGACGAATAAGGAGAGACTGACAGGTATCAGGATAGGGTTGTTTCTACCTAACGTAGGGCACATACTTTCATTCCTGCATTTTCCTTCCTTTATTAGCGCTACTGCCATCCCTGAGACTTTGAGAACAAAGAGTGACTCAGCTGTCCAGAGTGAACACTGAGGATCCTGGGCCTCTGTATTTGGGGGAGAATGATGAAAAAACTGTGTGGTATAGGCATTCCTCGAAGATATTACAAGTTTGGTTCCAGAGCACCATAATAAAGGAACGTTGCAATAAAGTGAGCCACATGAATATTTTGGTTTCCCAGTGTATGTAAAAGTTACGTCGGCACTATCCTGCAGTCTATTAAGTGCGATAGCTTTATGTCTAAAAAAGCAATGTACGTAATTTAAAATACTTCAGTGCTAAAAAATGCTAGCCATCATCTGAGCCTTCAGAATAGTCATGGTAGTACATCAAAGATCACTGACCATAGATCACAGACTGTAACAAATATAATAATAATGAAAAAGCTTGAAATACTGTGAGAATTACCAAAATGTGACACAGAGACAAGAAGGGAGCAAATGCTGTTGGAAATAGTGCCAGTAGACTAGCTCAGTGCAGGGTGGCCACAGACTTTTAGTTTGTAAAAATGCAGTATCGGCAAAGTGCAGTAAAGCAGATCACGGTTAAATGGAATATACCTTTGTTTGGAAAAGTACGACTCTTTTAAGTGGCGTGATTGATCCACTTGGCTCCCATGAAAGTGAAAGTGGAGTTGCTCAGTCGTGTCTGACTCTGCGCGACCTCATGGACTGTAGCCCACCAAGTTCCTCTGTCCATGGGATTTTCCAGGCAAGAATACTGGAGTGGGTTGACATTTCCTTCTCCAGGGGATCTTCCCAACCCAGGGATCGAACCCTGGGTCTCCCATATTGCGGGAAGATGCTTTACCATCTGAGCCACCAGGGAAGCCCTTTCACTTTCTCCCTTTTTGCGAACCAGTAGATACTTTACTTCATTGCTTTCAGCCATCGCTTAGGACTTTTTCCTAGGCCACTTTTGATTTCAGTATAAAATTTCTTCCTTACTTTCTGTCCTTTTAAAGAAAATACGAATATAGACATTTTGAAGTATTATCAGATCAGATCAGTCACTCGGTCGTGTCCGACTCTTTGCGACCCCACGAATCGCAGCATGCCAGGCCTCCCTGTCCATCACCAACTCCTGGAGTTCACTCAGACTCATGTCCATCGAGTCAGTGATGCCATCCAGCCATCTCATCCTCTGTCGTCCTTTTCTCCTCTTGCCCCCAATCCCTCTCAGCATCAGTCTTTTCCAGTGAGTCAACTCTTCGCATGAGGTGGCCAAAGTACTGGAGTTTCAGCTTCAGCATCATTCCTTCCAAAGAAATCCCAGGGCTGATCTCCTTTAGAATGGACTGGTTGGATCTCCTGGCAGTCCAAGGGACTCTCAAGAGTCTTCTCCAACACCACAGTTCAAAAGCATCAATTCTTTGGCGCTCAGCCTTCTTCACAGTCCAACTCTCACATCCATACATGACCACAGGAAACACCATAGCCTTGACTAGATGAACCTTTGTTGGCGAAGTAATGTCTCTGCTTTTGAATATGCTATCTAGGTTGGTCATAACCTTCCTTCCAAGGAGTAAGCGTCTTTTAGTTTCATGGCTGCAGTCACCATCTGCAGTGATTTTGGAGCCCAGAAAAATAAAGTCTGACACTGTTTCCACTGTTTCCCCATCTATTTCCCATGAAGTGGTGGGACCGGATGCCATGATCTTCATTTTCTTAGTTCCTCTTCACTTTCTGCCATAAGGATGGTGTCATCTGCATATCTGAGGTTATTGATATTTCTCGCGGCAATCTTGATTCCAGCTTGTGTTTTTTTCAGTCCAGCGTTTCTCGTGATGTACTCTGCATAGAAGTTAAATAAGCAGGGTGACAATATATAGCCTTGACGTACTCCTTTTCCTATTTGGAACCAGTCTGTTGTTCCATGTCCAGTTCTAACTGTTGCTTCCTGATCTGCATACAGGTTTCTCAAGAGGCAGATCAGGTGGTCTGGTATTCCCATCTCTTTCAGAATTTTCCACAGTTTATTGTGATCCACACAGTCAAAGGCTTTGGCATAGTCAGTAAAGCAGAAATAGATGTTTTTCTGGAACTCTCTTGCTTTTTCCATGATCCAGCGGATGTTGGCAATTTGATCTCTGGTTCCTCTGCCTTTTCTAAAACCAGCTTGAACATCAGGAAGTTCATGGTTCACATATTGCTGAAGCCTGGCTTGGAGAATTTTAAGCATTACTTTACTATCGTGTGAGATGAGTGCAATTGTGTGGTAGTTTGAGCATTCTTTGGCATTGCCTTTCTTTGGGATTGGAATGAAAACTGACCTTTTCCAGTCCTATGGCCACTGCTGAGTTTTCCAAATTTGCTGGCATATTGAGTGCAGCACTTCCACAGCATCATCTTTCAGGATTTGGAATAGCTCAACTGGAATTCCATCACTTCCACTAGCTTTGTTCGTAGTGATGCTTTCTAAGGCCCACTTGACTTCACATTCCAGGATGTCTGGCTCTAGGTCAGTGATCACACCAACCTGATTATCTGGTCGTGAAGAGCTTTTTTGTACAGTTCTTCTGTGTATTCTTGCCATCTCTTCTTAATATCTTCTGCTTCTGTTAGGTCCATACCATTTCTGTCCTTTATCGAGCCCATCTTTGCATGAAATGTTCCTTTGGTATCTCTGATTTTCTTGAAGAGCTCTCTAGTCTTTCCCATTTTGTTGTTTTCCTCTATTTCTTTGCATTGATCGCTGAAGAAGGCTTTCTTATCTCTTCTTGCTATTCTTTGGAACTCTGCATTCAGATGTTTATATCTTTCCTTTTCTCCTTTGCTTTTCGCTTCTCTTCTTTTCACAGCTATTTGTAAGGCCTCCCCAGACAACCATTTTGCTTTTTTGCATTTCTTTTCCATGGGGATGGTCTTGATCCCTGTCTCCTGTACAATGTCACAAACCTCATTCCATAGTTCATCAGGCACTCTATCTATCAGATCTAGGCCCTTAAATCTATTTCTCACTTCCACTGTATAATCATAAGGGATTTGATTTAGGTCATACCTGAATGGTCTAGTGGTTTTCCCTACTTTCTTCAATTTCAGTCTGAATTTGGCAATAAGGAGTTCATGGTCTGAGCCATAGTCAGCTCCTGGTCTTGTTTTTGCTGACTGTATAAAGCTTCTCCATCTTTGGCTGCAAAGGTATAATCAATCTGATTTAGTTTCATTTTGGAATACTGTACTGAAGTCTCCATGTCTCTTTCCTCTTATTTCTCCCTTTCAGAAAAGTTAGAATTATATACCGAGAAAATTATAGTTATGTTTTCGTAAAAGCCGCCAGTGTAAACATTCTATCCCCAGGGGCTGTGTCAGGGCAGGGCAGGGCAGTGGCAGTGAGGCAGGGCCTTGGGTCTCGGAGAAAGGTGCCTCTCAGTGACTGGCGGGCCGAGCAGTGACCAGAGTAAGCAGGGAGGAAAGCGGACTCAGAAAGGAAGTTGGGGAGTATCAGTTAAAGCTGAAAATGTGTTCAAAGGGAATACCTGGACAAAGGTCGTCAGTGCGAGAAGATTTTCAAGCCACAGGTTTCCTTCCTAGGGTGTTTCTAATATATGATAACACAGTACTAAGAGATTTCATTTTGACTCTGTGATTAAGATTGCTAGTGTTGTGTCTTATTTTAAGAGAAAATAATCTTAACAAAAGTGCTGCTTTGTGAATTTTAAGTTTTGACACATTCAAGTTTTTATTTTAAAAGAACACATTTTCATTTTGATTAAGCAAAAAATAGGCTTTGTGGTAATTCAGTTTTATATTTGAAATGATTTTAGACTTAAAATTATGGAAAATTTTAAACATATAAACATAATAATACAGTGAAGCCTATGTATCATTGGCTTCAGCAGTTACACACCCGAGGCCAGTCCTCTTTGATATACCATTATGTGTTCCCTTATTTGCCCCCTATATCCCAGACATAATATTACTTTAAAAGTTAAACATAAGTATTTGGAGACAAATGAAATCATAAGCTATTGCAGTTCCACTATGGTTGTAAAGCCCGTTTCTTTCTTTTCCTAAAGATACATTATTATTTTCATAGTTAGCTATATGAATGCTGTACTTCTTTGTATATCCTAAGAAATTAATCTTTAGTATTTTGTATATTGCCATTTCAAGAATACAAAGAATAGTTAAATTCTGGGAAGTAGGTGTGTTCTGGGTGTTGATTTGCAAGTTGTTATTTTCTTACGTTGGTATTAGCATAGTTGCCTTCTTTTGCAATGGTTTGATACTTCAGAAAACAAAATGAAACTAACTTAGCATATTTTTCTGAGTTAACGTCTTGGTGTCATCCCAGAGTACTATGATTTTTCAGTTTTAATCCTTTTTATAAAATGTTATTTTCTACAATAAAATTATATTTCATGTATTTTTATCGTCCTTAGTATTACAAATGCAAATCTTTTGGTTCTAATTGATGAGTAAAGAACTAACTTTGTTCATGGTGCAGACATACATATGGTATAAATGTATTACCAGTAAAAAAGGCTTCAATATAGTTAAAATGTCTTTTTCCACATTTGCTTGCCTTTTTGAAAACTATGATTCATTCAGAGTACTTAACATTTGAATATGTGCCATGCTGTCTCTTTGACACTTTCTAATTCTCAGCTGCGTTCCCTAATGCATCTTTTAGTCTAGTGTCTTGAATTGCATAATGTGATTGGAATAAAATGTCAGTTATCCCACAGATGTTTAATGCTTTCTTTGTAATTGAATCACAGTTTTTATTATGTTTTAGATGTGTTTTTAATTATTTATTCATTGCATACTTAATTCTGGAAAATAATTTAACCATAGCACAAGATTTATTTGGGGGAACAGATGTTAAATAACAATATGGCAAACATGTTAAGGCTAGATCTACATAGTTTATTTTTAACAGATATTGTAAATATAGTATTTATTATAATTTTTGAATAGTGGATTCTTTAGCTTATCTATTACAGATGAGGTTGTTTTTGCCTTAATACTATTTCTGGGAAGGATGTTCATGGTGTAAGAGATCCATTGTTCACTTAGCCTGGCAGTCTTGATTCTGTGAGTTATCTCACCCTGGATTTTTTATTTTGTAGGATTATTGCCAACAAAATTATTTCTTTTCCTTCCTCTTTTTCATTTACCTGTGTTAGTTAAACTGCTTTTGGTGACTTTTGTGCTGAATAATTTTTTATACACTCATGGGGCTTTCATTTCTATGGTATAATGTATTACCAGTAAAAATAATAAGTGTTTTACAGTTCTTTCATTGGCAAGCTTACTTTTATGTGATGAGAATTTCCTCCTTTCACACTTCTCTGTTTTCACGCAGGTCCACATGCTGACACCGCCAGCGGATGCCAGAACCTGCAGTGTGGTTTTCGAGCCTGCTGCCGCTCTGGCGAATGACCCTTGACTTCTGACCCCTGTCTACTTCATTTAGCTGAGCAGGCTTCCTTTCATGCACTTTACTTATAGCACATTTCTTGTGTTAACCATCCCTTTTTTGAGTGACTTGTTTTGGCCCCATTTCTTACAGCCTCAGAAATCTTAATTTACCAGTGAATTGTACAGTGTTGTTTCTCTTTGCAAATCGTACTTTTGTTTTAGAAAGGGATTAGATCTTTTCATAGGGTGAGAACAGTTTTATCAAATTTCTTTAAAATTGAATAATTTGAAAAAAAAATTGTCACTAATGCCATGCCATTTAAAGTATTTTTTACATTATTTTGAGTTTTGAAGTCAATGGGTAATTGGTTATCTTTATATAGATAAACACTGTACCAAGCTTTGCAGATCTTTTCAGACATACATTTCTTAAGTTTTATTTTCAGAGACTGCACGTTTTGGAAACCGGTCTCTTTTCCATAATGTTTCCTTTAATTTGAACAGTTCCCAGAGGGCCAATTCAAACATACCCACATGTAAGATCTTCTTAAGATTGTGAAATAAATCGGCTTCCTGGTGTCGGCTCCTTGAGCCGGCACAGCACCAGTGTCTTTGTACTTTCTTCAGAGACCCCAGTCCCCACCACTGTCTGAAAACGTGTCATGTTTGGGAGGGGTTTTTAAAAGTCCCACAGTCATTTGAAGAAATACATAAATAAAATCTTCTTTGAGGACTTTACCAAGTAATCTCTTTTGTGTTTTGATTGTGTTATAAATCTCAGTCCAGAGTTACTTTACTGTGAAATAGGACAACATGGGTGTTTTGAACTCCCATGAAATCAGTGACCCTAGAACTGTCTGTAGTTTTAGATGGATACCTGATTTTGTTGAGCTGAATTGTCTCTTTGAAATTAATTGTGCAGTATTCGAAATTCAGATTTGTAGGCTCATCTTTGCTGCGTGAAATGACAGTTGGGATGGAGACCCGTTACTCAGAAAGGCACATATTGACTAAAGTTCATGTCATGCTGTGTGTAGTAGTATATCAGCAGCATACCATATTATTTTTATAAATATCTATAAGGCTGTAGAAGAGGAGGTAATCTTGCAGTCATGTTTCTTGTGGTCCCAAGTATTTTTTTGTTTGTTTCATTGAGGAAGAGAAGGAGTAGGAAAGATACCAACTAGAGGTGGGCAGATTCCAGTTCAGGCTAATTGGAAACTACTTTACACAGAGTTGGCTAAAATGAAGGAAGAATCAGTTGATAAGACTATAAATCAGGAGGAGTCACTCTGCTTTTCAGTTTACCTAAAGTTTCAACTAAACACTCCGAGAGAAGATCACCTGTAAGAAAGGACGTCTAATAACTCTGAAGTTTCACTTTCCTCTAAGGATTCTGTGATTTTGATTCCATTGCTGTTAACATTAGTGAATTGTTAGGATGGAACCCCTGTAGTTTCTTGTATGTAGGGTGGGGCAGCTGAATGATCAGACCATCTTATCCTTTGAGTGTGTGTCTCTTAGCTTATAAAGTCCTCATGCCTCTTGTGGCAACACTGCACCTCGCTGCCTCCTTTAAAAGTCGGGTTCCCTTAGAGAACTTGAGAGGACATTTGAGTTTTAGGGAACGGTTACAGGGTCACAAGTTTTATTTTGTAGGTTGAGTGTTCTGTGGTTACTGTATTTTTATTTCCTTAAGCATTTAATAAAATTTGTTTGAATAAATTGAATAAGTTGACATTAGGGACAATTTCAAGAAAACAAACTGAAATAAGTCTTCTGGGGGACTTCCATCAAACTGCATGAAGTTAGTCATTTGTAACTATGGTTGTGAGTCACCACAGGAGGACTTAAGGTTATACCCATGTAATCATAAGACTGTCATATGCGGGGAGTAAAAGTTTTGATAATACTTAAGGAAAAAATCATGATTAAATGGTATTTGGAGACTTGGCTTAAATGTTATTCTTTATAAAGTAATTAATTTGAGCAACTGATTTTCTAGGAGTTTCAGGTAATTGAGGGGCTCCTCTTTCTCTTTGTTCTGTGCTACTTGATGTTTAGAAAACTATTAAACAGGACTTGGCAGTCTTGAGCCAAACTGACTTAAGTATGTGAACATATTGTCATATGGAAACTCACTGTTTTTCTATCACCTCCTGACCTGTTCCATGGGAACGTAGCATAACCTGCATTTAAATTTTAAACAGCACTGCTGTTTGATTTAAGGGACTAGATCTGATAGATAGAGTGCCTGATGAACTATGGATGGAGGTTCATGACATTGTACAGGAGACAGGGATCAAGACCATCCCCATGGAAAAGAAATGCAAAAAGGCAAAATGGCTGTCTGGGGAGGCCTTACAAATAGCTGTGAAAAGAAGAGAAGCGAAAAGCAAAGGAGAAAAGGAAAGATATAAGTATCTGAATTCAGAGTTCCAAAGAATAGCAAGGAGAGGTAAGAGAGCCTTCTTCAGTGATCAATGCAAAGAAATAGAGGAAAACAACAGAATGGGAAAGACTATAGAGATCTTTTCAAGAAAATTAGAGATACCAAGGGAACATTTCATGCAAAGATGGCCTCAATAAAGGACAGAAATGATATGGACCTAACAGAAGCAGAAGATATTAAGAAGAGGTGGCAAGAATACACAGAAGAACTGTACAAAAAAGCTCTTCACGACCCAGATGATCATGATGTTGTGATCACTGACCTAGAGCCAGACATCCTGGAATGTGAAGTCAAGTGGGCCTTAGAAAGCATCACTACGAACAAAGCTAGTGGAAGTGATGGAATTCCAGTTGAGCTATTTCAAGTCCTGAAAGATGATGCTGTGGAAGTGCTGCACTCAATATGCCAGCAAATTTGGAAAACTCAGCAGTGGCCATAGGACTGGAAAAGGTCAGTTTTCATTCCAATCCCAAAGAAAGGCAATGCCAAAGAATGCTCAAACTACCGCACAATTGCACTCATCTCACACGATAGTAAAGTAATGCTTAAAATTCTCTAAGCCAGGCTTCAGCAATACGTGAACCGTGAACGTCCTGATGTTCAAGCTGGTTTTAGAAAAGGCAGAGGAACCAGAGATCACATTGCCAACATCTGTTGGGTCATGGAAAAAGCAAGAGAGTTCCAGAAAAACATCTATTTCTGCTTTATTGACTCTGCCAAAGCCTTTGACTGTGTGGATCACAATAAACTGTGGAAAATTCTGAGAGATGGGAATACCAGACCACCTGATTTGCCTCTTGAGAAACCTGTATGCAGATCAGGAAGCAACAGTTAGAACTGGACATGGAACAACAGGCTGGTTCCAAATAGGAAAAGGAGTATATCAAGGCTGTATATGGTCACCCTGCTTATTCAGCTTATATGCAGAGTACATCATGAGAAACGCTGGGCTGGAAGAAGCACAAGCTGGAATCAAGATTGCTGGGAGAAATATCAATAACCTCAGATACGCAGATGACACCACCCTTATGGCAGAAAGTGAAGAGGAACTAAAAAGCCTCTTAATGAAAGAGGAGAGTGAAAAAGTTGGCTAAAAGGTCACCATTCAGAAAACGAAGATCATGTCATCTGGTCCCATCACTTAATGGGAAATAGATGGGGAAACAGTGTCAGACTTTATTTTGGGGGCTCCAAAATCACTGCATATGGTGACTGCAGCCATGAAATTAAAAGACGCTTACTCCTTGGAAGGAAAGTTATGACCAACCTAGACAGCATATTCAAAAGCAGAGACATTACTTTGTCAACAAAGGTCCATCTAGTCAAGGCTATGGTTTTTCCTGTGGTCATGTATGGATGTGAGAGTTGGACTGTGAAGAAAGCTGAGCGCCAACAAATTGCTGCTTTTGAACTGTGCTACTGGAGAAGACTCTTGAGAGTTCCTTGGACTGCAAGGAGATCCAACCAGTCCATCCTAAAGGAGATCAGTCCTGGGTGTTCTTTGGAAGGATTGATGCTATAGCTGAAACTGCAGTACTTTGGCCACCTCATGTGAAGAGTTGACTCATTGGAAAAGACCCTGATGCTGGGAGGGATTGGGGGCAGGAGGAGAAGGAGACGACAGAGGATGAGATGGCTGGATGGCATTACCGACTCGATGGACATGAGTTTGGGTGAACTCTGGGAGTTAGTGATACACAGGGAGGCCTGGTGTGCTGCAGTTTATGGGGTTGCAAAGAGTTGGACACGACTAAGTGACTGAACTGAACTGAATGGTTTAAAATTTTTTCTAAGTTTATTTTTTATTAAAATATAGTTGATGTACAGTGTTGTTTCAGTGTACTGCATGATAACTTGACACCTATTTATTATATAACAGGGTTTTTACCTCTTATTCCCCTTTCCCTAATACCCCCCACTCCCTTCCCATAGCCACTGGTTTGTTTTCTATATTTATGGGAGACTGCTTTTGTTTTGTTTTTTAGATTGCACATATAAGTGAAATCATGTCATATTTTTTTCCCTCTGTTATGACATATTTTACTTAATATCCTCTAGATCCATCTATGTTGTTTCAAGTAGCAAGATTTTTTTATGGCTAAGGAGTATTCCATACACACACCCACACGCACATGTGCATGTACACATTAAATCTTCTTTATCCATAGATCTTTCCATTGATTCAGGTTGTTTTGATACCATGGCTATTATAAATAATGTAGCAGTGAACACTGAGTGCATTTTAACTTTTCAAATTAGTGTTTTTGTTTTCTTTGGGTAAATACTCAGAAGTGAAATGGCTCCTTTTTTTTTTTTTTGAGCTTCCATACTCTTTTCCATAGGGGCTGCATTAATGTACAGTGCCACCAACAGTGCATGAGGGTTCTCTTCCCTCCTCGTTTTCACAGCACTTGTTACATATTGTCTTTTTGTTAGTAGCTGTTCTGGCTGGTTTGAAGTGGTACCTGATTGTGGTTTCGATCTGAGCATTTTCCTAGTCACGATGTTGAGCATATTTTCATGGATCTGTTGGCTGGCTGTATGTCTTTGAAAAAATATTTATTCAGGTCCATTGACCATTTTTATTTAAATTTTTTTTTTTTTTGACGACCATTTTTCAGGTTTTTATTGAATTTTATACAATACAGTTTTAAGCAATATAATATTGCTTAGGTTTTATGTTTTGGTTTTTTTTGGCCACAAGGTTTGTGAGATCTTACCTCCCTGACTAGGGATCAAACCGGCACTCTGTGCATTGGAAAGCAAAACCTTAACCACTGGACTGCCAGGGAAGTCATCTACTGACCATTTTTTAATCTGGTTTGTTTTTTTGATGTGGAGTTGTATGAGTTCTTTGTATGTTTTGGATATTAACACTTTGTCAAGTATATCATTTTGCAAATGTCTTCTCCCATTCAGTAGGCAGCCTTTTTGTTTTGTTGAGAGTTTTTTTTCCTCCTCTATATAAAAGCTCATTAGTTTGATGCAGCCCCATTTGCTTGTTTTTGCTTTTATTGTCATTGCCTGAGGAGACATATCGCAGCTATTGGTAAGACCAATATCAAAGAGCATACTGCCTATCTTTTCTGGTGAGAGTTTTATGGTTTTGGGTCTCAGGTTTAAGTCTTTAATCCATTTTGAGTTTATTTTGTATTTGTTGTGAGAAACTAGTCCAATTTTATTATTTTTATAATATAGCTGTCCAGTTTTTGAAATACTGTTTATTAAAGAGGCCGTCCTTTCTCCATTTGTATTCTTGCCACCTTTGTCATAGATTAATTAACCATTTTAGTGTGAGTTTACTTCTAGACTCTACTCTGTTCCATTGATCTGTGTGTCTGTTTTTTATTAGGAAGCATGATTCGTCCAACTTTTTTGTTCTTTCTCAAGATTGTTTTGGTTGTTCAAGGTCTTTTGTGTTTACATTCAATTTTAGAATTATTTGTTCTAGTTTTGTGGCAGTTCTTTTGGTATTTTGATAGAGCTGGTGTTGAATCTGTAGATTGCCTTGAGTAGTATGGCCAGTTTAACAATATTAATTCCTCCAGTTCACAAGTGCAGCGTATCTTTTCATTTGTATTGTCTTTAGTTTCTTTCATCAGTGTCTCATAGCTTGTACTTTACCTCTTTGGCTAGGTTTATGTGTAGGTTTTGTATTCTTCTTGATGCAGTTGTAAATGGGATTGTTTTATTAATTTCTCTGATAGTTTGTTATTACCATATAGAAATGCAACAGATTTCTGTCCAGTTGGCCCTCCCTCTGTGGTTTCTGCACCTGCGGATACAACCAAACACGGTTGGAGAATATTTCACAATCTGTGGTTGATTGGATCCGTGGATGTAGAACCTGCAAATGCATGTGACCAACTGTAAAGAACTTGAACATCTGAAAATTTTGGTGTCCAAAAGAGGGTCTTGGAACCATCTCCTGTGGATACTAAGGAGCAACAAATACTAATTTTGAATCCTGCAACTGTGTGGTATTAATTAGTTTGAATAGTATTTTAGTGATGCCATAAGGGCTTTCTATATATAGTATCATGTCATCTACAGGCAGTGACACTTTCAACCTTTCCTTTCCAATTTGGATGCTTTTTCCTTTCCTTTCCAATTTGGATGCTTTTTTTTTTTTTTTTTTGGTCTTAATGCTGTGACCAGGAGTTCCAATAGTATGTTGAATAAAAGTGGCAAGAGTGGGCATCCTTGTCTTTTTTTTTTTTTTCATTTTTAAATTATGGAAGTATGATAACATTATTTTGCCAACAAAGGTCCATCTAGTTAAGGCTATGGTTTTTCCAGTAGTCATGTATGGATGTGAGAGTTGGACTCTAAAGAAAGCTGAGCGCGCAAGAATTGATGCTTTTGAACTGGGGTGTTGGAGAAGACCCTTGAGAGTCCCTTGGATTGCAAGGAGGTCCACCCAGTCCATCCTAAAGGAGATCAGTCCTGGGGATTCATTGGAAGGACTGATGTTGAAGCTGAAACTCCAGTACTTTGGCCACCTGATGTGAAGAGCTGACTCATTTGAAAAGACCCTGATGCTGGGAAAGATTGAGGACAGGAGGAGAAGGGGACGACAGAGGATGAGATGGTTGGATGGCATCACCGACTCAATGGACATGAGTTTGGGTGGACTCAGGGAATTGGTGATGGACAGGGAGGGCTGGCGTGCTGCAGTTCATGAGGTCGCAAAGAGTCAGACGTGACTGAGTGACCGAACTGAACTGAGCTGGAAAATATTGGACAAAATTGCATATAGGTCTGCTGTAACAATTATTTTTAAAGTAGATCTAAGATTTTTAGTTGGATTTTCAGTATCAAACTCCCTAAAATGAACAGAATGATTAGATACAAAAGTAGAAGGATATGGTAGACCTGAAAAGCACTATGAACCAATACAATATAATTAAGATTTAAACAGTTTTCACACAACAGCAGGATACAAATTCTATTCAAGTTCCCATAGACTATAAAGCAGGAGACCCTGGAACATATCTAGGGATGAAAACAAGGAGCAAAAATTTCGTGGTCTAAAGATATTGAAATCATAAGGAGTCTTCTCACTTTAGAAATCAGTATCAAAAGATATTTGAAAATAACCCACATATTTTCAAGTGCAATGTGACATTTGCCAAGAGAGATATTTGGCTTAGCTGTTGAAAGCTTCAAGGTTTTAACCTTTAAAAGATGGAAAAAACAGGGTGATTGCAGAGAAGAAAGCATAGAAGAAAGATTTCATAGAAGAAAGCAAAGTCAGTAGTGCTGCTGTTGAGAAATCCTGTTTTACATGTTTCTATTTTGTGTACCACTTTCCATGTCAGTACATATATTTAGTTTTTTTTTAATATTACCTGACTTTTGATTAGTTGATTTGGGCTGTTAAAAGAGAATGCCATAATCTGGGTGGCTTAAATAACATGTATTCCTGACATTTCTAGAGGCTGTGAAGTCCAGAGTCAAGATTTTGGCAGATCTGGTGTCTCATGGGGTCTCTTTCTGGTTTGTTGATAGACATCTCATTGTATCCATGCATGGTGTAGAAGTGAAGTAAATTCTCCTGTCTGTTGTTAGAGCACTAAATTCAAACTTGAGGGGTCTATCCTGAGTGCTCTATAACCTAATTACCCTCCCTGGATACCTCTTTTTCTGAAATTGAAGTAAAGTTGATTTATAGTATTGTTAATTTCAGATGAATAGTGTATTTTAGGTTTTTACAAGATAATATAGTTCTTTGTGCTGTACAGTGGGTCTTTGTTCTTCATCTGTTTTATATGTAGTAGGGTGTATCTGCTAATCTTGTATTCCTAATTTATCCCTCTCTCCCTTCCCATTTCGTAACCATAAGTTTGGTTTCTGTGTCTGTGAGTCTGTTTCTGCTTTGTAAATAAGTTCATTTGTTTTATTTTTTAGATTCTACATATAAGTGGTATATTTGTCTTTGTTTGACTTACTTAATATGATAATCTCAAGGTTCATCCATGTTGCCACAAAGGGCAACATTTCATCCTTTTTTAATGACTGAGTAATATTCCACTGTCTGTGTGTACCACATCTTTTTTATCCATTCATATGTTGATGGACATTTAGGTTGTTGCCATGTCAGGGCTATTGTGAATAGTGCTTCTGTGAACATAAGTGGGCATGTATCTTTTCAAATTAGAGTTTTCATCTCTTTTGGGGATTGCTGGATCATATGATAACTTTACTTTTATTTTTTTTTTTAGAGAACCTCTATAGTAGCTTCACCAATTTGTATCTCACAGTGTAGGAGGGTTCCATATTCTCCACACCCTCTCCAGCATTAACTTACAGGCTTTTGGATGATGGCCATTCTGACCTGTGTGAGGTGGTCCCTCACTGTATTTTCGATTCACATTTCTCTTACAACTAGAGATATTGAGCATCTCATCATGTGCCTGTTTGTCATCTGTATGTCTTCTTTGAAGAAATGTCTTATTTAGGTCTTCTGCCCACTTTTTGATTAGATTGGTTTTTTGATACTGAGCTGTATGAGCTGTTGTGTAGATTTTAGAAATTAAGCCCTTGTTGTTTATGCCGTTTGCAGATGTTTTCTTGCAGTCCATAGGTTGTCTTTTTGGTTTTTTTAATGGTTTCCTTTGTTGTGCAAAATCTTGTAAGTTTGATTAGGTCCCATTTGTTTATTTTTTATTTCTTTTGTGTTGGGTGACTGATCTAAGAAAAAATTGCTATGATTTAAATCAGAAAACCTTGTTTTCTTCTAGGAGTTTTATGGTGTCATGTCTTAGATTGAGTCTTTAAACCATTTTGAGTTTATTTTTGTTCACAGTGTGAGTATGTGTGCAAAATTCATTGACTTCCGTGATGCTAACCAGCTTTCCCAGCACCACTTGCTGAAGTGACTGTCTTTCTCCATTGTATATCCTTGCCTTCTTTGCTGAGGATCAGTTGTCCAAAGGTGTGTGGGTTTATTTCTGGGCTCTGTTCTGTTCTGTTGATCTATATGTGTGTTTTTGTGCCAGTACCATGCTGTTTTGATTACTGTGCTTTTACAGTGTTGTCTGAAGTCTGGGAGGACTGCTTGCTACTCCTGCTTTGATTTTGTCCTCAGGATTACTTTGGCAATCCTGGGTCTTTTGAGGTTGCGTAGAAATTTTAGGATTATTTGTTTCAGTTCTATGAAAAATGTCAAGGGTAATTTGATAGTGAGCACCTTAAATCTACAGATTGCTTTGAGCAGTATAGCTATTTTAACAATATTAATTCTTTCTATCTAAGTGCACAGGATATCTTACTGGCAAAGAAGAAGATCATTCCCAGTAGAAGGTGAGCCAAGTGTGAAAGCGTAGAACTATAAAGGTCATAGGAACTCTGAGTTGTCAAAGTTGAATTTAGGGTCAGAGTGGCAGAGACAAGGCAGACTACTAAATTTGCACATTTTGAAAATCATGATAATTTTATTTCATTATTTGCAAGTATTTTCTTTCCTCTGACAGATCAAGAGCACTTAAAAAAATATTCTCACATCTTAATTATAAATTTTACATGATATAAAACATACAGGGAAGTATTATCTATTTCGTATAAGGGAGGCAACGTAGATCCAGACAGACAAAACATTTCTGGGGTATGGGTGGACATACACAGCTAAAGCAAATTCAACATTAGGAGCGTCAATATTATGTACTCCAGTGCTGTACACAGCTTCAATCAAAGGCTTCACCTCAGAGTATGGCATGTGAAGGGGGAATCCAGAGAACTGCAGGAAAACAAAACAACCAACATTTTAATCATTATTGAATGTGAAGTTTTCACTGTATTTTCCCCCTAATTAAGTATGTGCAGTTCTAAGTAGGAAGTCTTCCTTTTGGGTCTTAAAGTCATTTATTTAGCTTTGTTTTTCCATTCAGCTATATATTAGCATTATAGAAAATGGAGAGAGGCTAAGTGTTTTAATTGCTAACATACTGACTTGATGTTTAAGATACCTGTTAATCACCCAGCCACCCTCCACTGTTCCCTTCCTTCTTCCTCATAGCCCCGAGTTTTCATAGAAAGAAACCCATGCAGTACCAGGAACCTAGGGTAGATGAACACATTCTACCTGGCCTCAGTGTTGATCTACAGGAAAGAGGGTATGTGATCTGGGGAACTTGTAAGGAGTAATGGCATACAGATGTTCTCTGCTGCTTAGAGCAAGGTGTGTCCCTTTGTGAGCCGTACCAGGAACTATTCCAGCCCACGTGTGTCCATATATGAGTGCTACCAGGAACTATTCCTGTGCTCCCATGAGGAAAACCAGTCTGTGGATGATGCCATCACATGGAGGAGGGCAGAGTGGGAAGACGTACAGACGTGGTATAGCCCCAATAGCTACTCACCCCTAAAATTTGTTAATGCTCATGCTTGTTTGAAATAAGTTTTCTGTTACTTGAAAGCATCGCAGCTGAAACCTAGCCTTAGAAGTCAAAGGGTAAGTTTTAGTCACTGAATAAAATTAAACGTCCAACTTGGGACCTTCCTGGTGGTCCTGTGGTTAAGAAGCCGCCTGCCAACGCAGAGGACATGGGTTTGTCCCTGGTCCGGGAGGATCCCACATGCTGTGGGGAACTAAGCCCGTGCACCACAACTACTCAGCTCACGCGCCTAGAGCCTGTGCTCTGCACCCAGAGAAACCACTGCGATGAGAAGTCCATGCGTCGCAGCTAGAGTGGCCCTTGCTTGCTGCAACTAGAGAAAGCTCGTGTGCAGCAACAAAGACCCCGTGCAGCCAGAAGTAAAATGAAATAGATTTAAAAAATGTCCAGCTTGGTTTCATACTGTTGACCAATGAGGCTTACTGTTTCAGTTTGCCACTGCTTTCTAGGTTTCAGTATCCAGCTATAGGGTATGAACACACAGCACTACTGACAGCAGAGAATATATATTGCCTAGTAAGGAGAATTTTTCTTAGCAACAAAAAGCAATCAGAATAAAGTCATATCCTTAAAGTCTGCTCAAGAATGGTTGGCTTTACCTTTATGCTCAGTTGAGTCTAACATGATTTAGCCAGACATTTTCATTTTATGTAATACTCTTGTGATTTTATAAAAGATATTTTTCATAGGACCCTCCTACAAAAAAATGGTGATATTTCTGTTATATAGAGACGTTTTGCTATTTAATGGTGGGTTCATTCTTGAGCTATGAACTTTTAATCACATTTTTTAGTCTCTGCTGCTTCATCTATATAGTTTGGGAAGTAATCTAGACACTTTGATTCCAAAGCCCATCGTACCAAGCAGTTTCCAATTTGAAATGGACTGCTTACCCTGTAGTCTCCTAGCTGTTTGAGCAGTTCTGCTCTGTGGTCGTCCTCCACGTCGTCTTGGTTCCTTTCTAAGAGAGGCAAGAAGTGACGCAGCATGGAGGTGCAGTATCTGTTCCACCGAGTCAGATGGCGCGGCCGCCAGTCCATGATTTTTTCTTTTAGTATTTTTTCAATCCTGTTTATGAAAAAAAAAAAAAAGCTCCATTTTTTGGGGTTGACTTGACTTTTCCCTCATAAACAAAAGTACCAAAAATAGCATTTTGAAACTTTGAGAAGAAACAAGATTTTTTTTTTTTTCCAGCTATTAGTTGTTCTCAGAATCTCACAACTTTATTTTAAATTTGGAGTTGAGAGTAAATGGGTGTTTTTTAGTAATAATACCATAAAAGGCTCACTGTGATCTTGTACAGTTTGACATGCACCTCTTCCTGTGGCCTGAGACAGCAGAAAGGACATACAGGCTTTGGAACTGGGAAGGTCTGGCTGGGCTCAGAAGCCCCTTAAACACCTGACAAGTACAGGGACCTCTCTGAGCCTTGTGAAACTGGAAAAATAAAAGTTGTGTTTTACAGGGTTCATGATTAGGATTATGGGCCTCAAACGGGCTCTTACCAGCCATCTTATTAATGCCATGTGCTAGGTTTAGAAAGTAGCTGAAGTTCACTGAACCACTGATGGGACAAAATGGGCCTATTTAAGCCCAGGATTGTGAGATTACTGCATGGGACCCATGCATGCATGCTGTTGAACTCTAATCTGGGGGGAAGTTTCTGGAGAAACTTCACTGGTGGTGACTTCAGTGGTGGACTTCACTGCCCTGTGGCTCGCACCATGCTGATGCCAGAGCCTTGGGATTCAGAGGCCACACTGGAACTTTGTAAACACAAATTAAAGTTTAATTGCCGTTCACACTGATCCAGGCTGAGAACTGTTTCGTTTGACAGTAACACTCCTAGTGACAGACGGCATGTGGATTTATGGGTTATCATGTGACCTGTCTTGCAGTTCAGCTGCAGCCACCTTGTCTGTGCGCTGGTAAATAAGCTCTTCTGGCTATAAAAGAAAAAAAAACAGTTGAGAAATTTTTTAGGAATCAGTTTATTTTAATAGCTGTACATCCTTCTCTAATTTTTTTTAATTATGCACTCTTCATTGAGTTAGGATAATATCGCAGATGCCAGTGTACCCAAGATCTACTTTTAAGTAAAGCATCACAAATAAATTACAGTGCTGTGTAGTTCTTTCTCAGTTTTCTTACCCTTTCTCTCACAGAAGTAACCACAATCTGAATTTGTTTTTTTCAGCACTCTTTCATTCAACATGTATTGAAGACCTACTGTGTGTCAGACACTTAAACAGGTGAAGAGGATGTAGCCCATATGAACAGAATCCCCGCTCTTGCGGTGTTTACGTTATAGTCAGTGCAGACAGGCAAATTAGTGAACTGTGTTTGTGATTTAACTACAGATATACATATCCCTAAACAGTATACTGTATTGCTTTTCACTTTTCTAAACTTTAGTAATTTTATCCTGTGAACATATAATTTTCTCCTTTAACATATTTAGAGAGGATAGCAAATACGTATTTTCAGTGTGCTTAACTAAGATTCATAAATATGGATCCATTTGTGTAATTACTATAAAATACTCCACTATATATACACCATAATTTACCCCTTCTGTCCTTCCAGTCCTTAGGCTTCTGCAAACAATTCTCCTATGCAAACTTTTACGTTACCTTGTATCCGTGAAGAATTTCTCTACAGTGATTTTTCTTAAAATGTTTTTTGGAAAGATTTGATCCACAGCAAAGAATACATTTTATATTACACAGTTTGTATATATCACACTAGGGCCACAGCCTTGTCTAACTCAGTGAAACTAAGCCATGCCCGTGGGGCCACCCAAGACGGGCGGGTCATGGTGGAGAGGTCTGACAGAATGTGGTCCACTGGAGAAGGGAATGGGAAACCACTTCAGTATTCTTGCCTTGAGAACCCCATGTTCAGTATGGAAAGGCAAAATGATAGGATACTGAAAGAGGAACTCCCCAGGTCAGTAGGTGCCCAATATGCTACTGGAGATCAGTGGAGAAATAACTCCAGAAAGAATGAAGGGATGGAGCCAAAGCAAAAACAATACCCAGCTGTGGATGTGACTGGTGATAGAAGCAAGGTCCGATGCTGTAAAGAGCAATATTGCATATGAACCTGGAATGTCAGGTCCATGAATCAAGGCAAATTGAAAGTGGCAACAAGAGATAGCAAGAGTGAATGTCAACATTCTAGGAATCAGCGAACTGAAATGGACTGGAATGGGTGAATTTAACTCAGATGACCATTATATCTACTACTGCGGGCAGGAATCCCTCAGAAGAAATGGAGTAGCCATCATGGTCAACAAAAGAGTCCTAAATGCAGTACTTGGATGCAATCTCAAAAACGACAGAATGATCTCTGTTCGTTTCCAAGGCAAACCATTAAGTGTCACAGTAATCCAAGTCTATGCCCCAACCAGTAACGCTGAAGAAGCTGAAGTTGAATGGTTCTATGAAGACCTACAAGACCTTTTAGAACTAACACCCCAAAAAGATGTCCTTTTCATTATAGGGGACTGGAATGCAAAAGTAGGAAGTCAAGAAACACCTGGAGTAACAGGCAAATTTACCTTGGAATACGGAATGAAGCAGGGCAAAGACTAATAGAGTTCTGCCAAGAAAATGCACTGGTCATAGCAACACCCTCTTCCAACAACACAAGAGAAGACTCTACACATGGACATCACCAGATGGTCAACACTGAAATCAGATTGATTACATTCTTTGCAGCCAAAGATGGAGAAGCTTTATACAGTCAACAAAAACAAGACCAGGAGCTGACTGTGGCTCAGATCATGAACTCCTTCTTGCCAAATTCAGACTTAAATTGAAGAAAGTAGGGAAAACCACTAGACCATTCAGGTATGACCTAAATCAAATCCCTTATGATTATACAGTGGAAGTGAGAAATTTAAAGGCCTAGATCTGATAGATAGAGTGCCTGATGAGCTATGGAATGAGGTTCATGACATTGTACAGGAGATGGGGATCAGGATCATCCCCATGGAAAAGAAATGCTAAAAAGCAAAATGGCTGTCTGGGGAGGCCTTACAAATAGCTGTGAAAAGAAGAGAAGTGAAAAGCAAAGGAGAAAAGGAAAGATATAAACATCTGAACGCAGAGTTCCAAAGAATAGCAAGAAGAGATAAGAAAGCCTTCTTCAGCGATCAATGCAAAGAAATAGAGGAAAACAACAGAATGGGGAAGACTAGAGATCTCTTCAAGAATATTAGAGATAGCAAGGGAACATTTCATGCTAAGATGGGCTCGATAAAGGACAGAAATGGTATGGACCTAACAGAAGCAGAAGATATTAAGAAGAGATGGCAAGAATACACAGAAGAACTGTACAAAAAAGCTCTTCACGACCCAGATAATCAGGTTGGTGTCATCACTGACCTAGAGCCAGACATCCTGGAATGTGAAGTCCAGTCGGCCTTAGAAAACATCACTATGAACAAAGCTAGTGGAGGTGATAGAATTCCATTTGAGCTATTCCAAATCCTGAAAGATGATGCTGTGAAAGTGCTGCACTCAATATGCTAGCAAATTTGGAAAACTCAGCAGTGGCCACAGGACTGGAAAAGGTCAGTTTTCATTCCAATCCCAAAGAAAGGCAATGTCAAAGAATGCTCAAACTACCACACAATTGCACTCATCTCACACGCTAGTAAAGTAATGCTCAAAATTCTCCAAGCCAGGCCTCAGCAATATGTGAACCGTGAACTTCCTGATGTTCAAGCTGGTTTTAGAAAAGGCAGTGGAACCAGAGATCAAATTGCCAACATCCGCTGGATCATGGAAAAAGCAAGAGAGTTCCAGAAAAACATCTATTTCTGCTTTATTGACTATGCCAAACCCTTTGACTGTGTGGATCACAATAAACTGTGGAAAATTCTGAAAGAGATGGGAATACCAGACCACCTGATCTGCCCCTTGAGAAATCTGTATGCAGGTCAGGAAGCAACAATTAGAACTGGACATGGAACAACAGACTGGTTCCAAATAGGAAAAGGAGTACGTCAAGGTTGTATATTGTCACCCTGTTTATTTAACTTATATGCAGAGTACATCATGAGAAATGCTAGACTGGAAGAAACAGAAGCTGGAATCCAGATTGCCAGGAGAAATATCAATCACCTCAGACATGCAGATGACACCACCCTTATGGCAGAAAGTGAAGAGGAACTCAAAAGCCTCTTGATGAAAGTGAAAGTGGAGAGTGAAAAAGTTGGCTTAAAGCTCAACATTCAGAAAACTAAGATCATGGCATCCGGTCCCATCACTTCATGGCAAATAGATGGGGAAACAGTGGAAACAGTATCACACTTTATTTTTGGGGGCTCCAAAATCACTGCAGATGGTGACTGCAGCCATGAAATTAAAAGACACTTACTCCTTGGAAGGAAAGTTATGACCAACCTAGATAGCATATTCAAAAGCAGAGACATTACTTTGCCAGCAAAGGTTCGTCTAGCCAAGGCTATGGGTTTTCCTGTGGTCATGTATGGATGTGAGAGTTGGACTGTGAAGAAGGCTGAGCGCCGAAGAATTGATGCTTTTGAACTGTGGTGTTGGAGAAGACTCTTGAGAGTCCCTTGGACTGCAAGGAGATCCAACCAGTCCATTCTGAAGGAGATCAGCCCTGGGTGTTCTTTGGAAGCAATGATGCTAAAGCTGAAACTCTAGTACTTTGGCCACCTCATGCGAAGAGTTGACTCATTGGAAAAGACTCTGATGCTGGGAGGGATTGGGGGCAGGAGGAGAAGGGGACGACAGAGGATGAGATGGCTGGATGGCATCACTGACTCGATGGACGTGAGTCTGAGTGAACTCCGGGAGTTGGTGATGGACAGGGAGGCCTGGCGTGCTGGGATTCATGGGGTCGCAAAGAGTCGGACACGACTGAGCGACTGAACTGAACTGAACTGATAGCTATCAAATTTAAAGTTTTCATAATACATCTCAGGCTTGCTATTTATAATCTAATAATGTCCAGGACCCTCTAAATTAATGAGTCCATCCTGGATCATGCCCTGAACTTTGATTTCATGTTTCAACATGAAACATGTGATGAAGTTAATTTATTGAATTGAGACCAGCATCTGAAAAATTAAATGAAATATATTTTGTCACAGGACTCTATCAAATTTATTCTTTTATGTATGTATAGTGGTTCATCATATGATGGTCTGTTTCTTATTGGGAATTAGCCTTAACTAAGTTTGAAAATGAAGAATTATCCTAGACTAAATACCTAGGAGTGGAATTAAGGATCAAAAAATATCTGGCTACCCAGTATAACGATGTCAAATTCCTCCCTTTCTTTGTCTGCATTTGAAAGTAAAAGTATTAGTTGTTCAGTCGTGTCTGACTCTTTTGCAACCCCATGGACTGTAGCCCACCAGGCTCCTCTGTCCGTGGGAATCCCCAGGCAAGAACACTGGAGTAGATTGCGATTTCCTTCTCCAGGGGATCTTCCCAAACCAGGGATTGAACCCGCATCTCCTCCATTGCCGGCAGGTTGTTTACTATCTGAACCACCAGGGAAGACCTGTCTGTCTACATTTAATTGTTAATAAAAATATATACATACCTGAACACTGGAAAGGCCAGGATATGGAAGACTTCTTGAAAAGAAAGATTTCCATAGCTTGGGCTTGGTGACATCAAAATTTATCCGTAGTGGGGAATCATATTGTTGAATATTAAACCAAATCTAAAAAAGACAAGACTACATTAGTGTATATGGTGGCAGATGTATGTGTATACACGTGTGAGTGTTTCAAGAGAGGCAGCAGAGAGACAGCAAGACGACACACTGCTTGCCCATTTTTTGTCATGTTTTGATTCTTAACACCGACAAGCATTTTACAATCAGTGGCATCACGTAGTTGCCATGGGCCATTTCTTTACATTTTTGTATACCTGCAGTCGAGGTGGACCTTACTATTGAATGTAGATTGCTGAAATAAGGTAGTTCCTGGTGATTAGAAACTTACCTCCTCTATAAAAGTGGGATAATAGTACTTACCTCATAAGATTAAGCGAGTTAATTTATTTACGTCTCTTTAGAACAATGCCTAGTACATACTAAGTCCTCAGGAGCTGTTAGCTATTTTATTACTACTGTTTGTATTTATTGTTGTTTGTCTCACTAGACTGAGATGTTTCCCTGAGGACTTCTGTCCCGTGCTGTATTCACCACTGCGTCATTAGTGTCTGGCACAGCTCCTGGTTGGCATGTGATAGGCATGACTACCTACCTGTAACTGTGCGCCTGAGTGGTGAATTTGTCCCATTCAACATAATCGTCAAGCATCTTATATCTAGGCTCAGTTCTAATACAGTCGTGGATAAAGTTGTAAATGAAACAGAGTTTCTACCGGCACGTAGTAGCTAATGAGAAGACAGTGCAGACAAACAGATAGATGGGATATCAGACGATACGTGGCGTGGGAGAGAGTATCACTGGCCCAGTTCTGCACCCCTGCCTATACCTACAGCCTCTGCCCTGTTACTTGGCAGTTGTTGTTTAGTCACTAAGTTGTGCCCAACTCTTTTGTGACCCCATGGACTGTAGCCGTCAAGGTACCTCTGTCCATGGGATTCTCCAGGCAAGAATACTTGAGTGGGTTGCCATTTCCTTCTCTAGGGGGTCTTTCCGACCCAGGGCCTGAACCTGCATCTCCTGCATTAGCAGGTGGATTCTTTACCACTGAGCCACCCAGGAAGCCCGCCACTAAAAGGGTAGAAATTAGAAATGTATTTCCTTGGCTCTTGACTTGTGCTAAGTAGAGAGGCATAGCGTGACCGATGGTGTCACTATTCTGTGTCCCAGCCCCCAGAGAAGCTCTGCATGTTCCTACTTGCCCTCTTGTGCCCCCGCCGACTGTCATTGCCCCAAGTCCCAGAATAAAAACGCATGAAGCAGGGCGCTCCCAGCCTTGTCAGCAGAACCATCCTGGCTGGCTGACGGGTCCATGAGAATAACGGTCTGAAGCCATTTAGTTTGAGGATGAGCTTTTAGTGCTTTGTTGTGGCAATAGTTAAACTTAACATGGGTTATAGAGAAAGCTATGCAGTAAGAGGTGAGATTGGGGGCTAGGCAAGAATGGCAACCCACTCCAGTATTCTTGCCTGGAGAATCCCTGGACAGGGTCGCAGAGTCGGACATAAGTGACTACACACGCACACGCACACACACACACACACACGGATGTTTTCACTGGAGAGAGCATGAAGTGAGGGGAGAATTAAGCTGTCTGGTAAGGGGAAGGGTCATCCATGCAGAGGAGATAGCAAATGCAAAGCGTGTTTGAGGGACAGCAAAGAGAACAAGGTGACTTCAGAGGAGTGAGCACGTAGAAGCAAGAAAGGGATCAGGGAAGATGGGGCCAGGCAGGTGTCAGGTCGTGGAAGCCTTGGGGCCACTGTAAAGGTTCAGGCTCTGACTTTGGACTGAGCCAAGAAGTCACTGGAGTATTTTAAGCAAAGGGATGAAAATCTGCCTTCTGTTTTAACAGGAATATTATTTGCTCTGGAGACTAGACAGGGATAGGGGCAAGTAGTTTTAAGAAGGCAAGGTTTTTAAGAACTACAGTCTGGCTGTAGGGTAGGGAATGTGCAGAAAAGCAGTCGGAAATAGCACTGGGAAGACAGCTGAAGTCAGATTAGAATCCAAGGTGAGACGTTTATTCTTCAATTTATATACAGTGAGGTGCCTTCAGTACTTTCTGAGCCATCGCACGAGGAAAGCTGAACACTCGGAAATAACCAGGCATCAGAGGACCAAACGATGGACGGAGCTGGAGACAGATAATTTACTTGGCTATTTATAGTAATGCAGGACGAAATAATAATGACACGACCTGGAAAACAGAAGGGGCGGTATCTGTATCATTTGGTACTAATATCTGTTAATAGGATTGAAGTAGGAAGTAGGGGAGGGGGAAACTCAAGGACAGTTCCGGGGTTTGAATCTGAGTGCCTGACCTCTGTAGAAGTGGGAGGGCCAGGAGGAGGGGCTGTTTTCAGAGATAAAGGAAAAATGACTTGAGTTCTGGATGTCCTGAGTTTGAGATTTTGATCAGCACCTTGCTGTCTAGCAAACAGTTGAAGATTCAGGTTCCAAAGATTCCTGGGCTAGTGATAGAATTATGACTTTTTTTTTTTTGCCAGGATAAACTAGATAGAGCTATAATGAATAGTAAGTGTGGTTCTGCAAGAAATCTAAATATAGAATTTTCAGGAAAATCTACTTTCAAAGTGTGGAAAGAAAAGTTAGTGCCAGAAACCTGAGAAGCTGTTGCAGAGAAATGAAAACCAACAGTCCTTTACTAGTAAACCAAGGATGGTCAAGTGTTTTTTTTTTTTTTTTTTTCATGAAGAGGTGATTAGTTGTGTCATGTGCCATAGAAAAGGAGAAATGAGTGAGGAGAATAAACCACTGGACTTATTTATCCATTAGTAAGACAATGGTACTTCTCAGAGTTTAATTCTGTAGGCTGATTAGGGAAGAGGACTAGATTATAGAGGATTGAAGTCTGAGAAGGAGAAAAGGGCATCGGGGATGAGATGGCTGGATGGCATCACTGATGCAATGGATATGAACTTGGGCAAACTCCGGGAGTTGGTGATGGACAGCGAGGCCTGGTGTGCTGCAGTCCATGGGGTCGCAAAGAGTCGGACACGACTGGGCGACTTAACAACAGCAATAAAGTCTGAGAAAGTGGAAGCAGGGCATATAAATAGAATTTAAAGAATTTTGGAAGGAAGAGAAGGAGGGGCAGTGGTAGTTTAGGGTATAGCTGGGTTGGGAGAAGCATATCTACAGAGAATGACAGAGAAAACTTAACAGAGGCAAGTGTTGGAGCGGGAGTGGAAACACAAACATGGATGGAAAGGACTGACTTCTTGGCAGAGGAGTGAAGGAGGAGAAAGCCTGGCAGTCTCTTAAGGAGGTGGTGGAGCAGAGGCAGTGGAGGTTCAGAGGGCCGGACCCAGAAAGTGAGCCTCGGGCGGGTCCTCTGGAGGGTGACCGAGGCTTCGAGCAGGTTCCCTCCCAGCCGCTGCCGGCACCCTGAGCCACTGCTGTCCGTCTTGACAGAAGAGGAGGAAAGGCTTCTTTCTTGCTCACAGCACTTGGCTTGATGTGAATTGGTCAGCCATACGGTAATTGTTTTGAGAGCTAGTAATTCTGACAGAGAATGGAATTCTTCGAAGGCTTTTCCAGTACCCACTGACTCTGCCTGACTACTAATATGACCTTAAAGTGCTTCTCTACATGTAGATGGAGCTTAGCAGATCATCTGTGATTA
Source organism: Bos indicus x Bos taurus (assembly GCF_003369695.1). Classification (NCBI taxonomy): domain Eukaryota; kingdom Metazoa; phylum Chordata; class Mammalia; order Artiodactyla; family Bovidae; genus Bos; species Bos indicus x Bos taurus. Next base: position 110,315,420 of record NC_040081.1, on the reverse strand, counting down.
TCCCTATGCTTTTAATTAAAAACAGTACCATGCACACGGGATACTGCACTTCTCTTTTCACACTTGTGGTTAATAATAGTTACTGTTTGCTGAATCCCTGTGGCAGACAGGTACTTTGCTGGGTGCTCAGCGTGTCTTATCTCTACTCCTGGTAGTAACCCGTAGACCAGAGGCCTTCACAGCAGGGAGCACATCACAGTGACATGGGAAGAAATTTTAGACCCTCTAATTATCTCTCTTTAAGAAAGATATGTCTTCTCTGTGTAATGTAAATAATGTATTGATACATAAGTAAGTATATAATTTACAAATAAGAATACATATATTGGGGCTACCTGTTGAAATGATTCTTCTGAATCATTTTAGTAGTCAGTTCAGAGATTCCTAAGGTAGATGATGATCATAAAAACAGTCACAGGAGCCAACACGGGGTTGCTACTGTGTGATAGTTGCTTTGTATTGATTATCTCATTTACTTCTCACAACTACTCTGTACTTACTAGCAAATACCTTCATTTAACCGGGGAAGAAACTGATGCTGTTTAAGATTAAGAAACTTTCCTAAGCATACACAACTGGTAAACATTGACATTGGAGTTTAAACTCAGGCAGTGAGATCTAATAACTCATGTTTTTAACCAGTGCCTTATGGAGTACCTTTGCTTGACACTATCTTTAATTACCAATACCAACTCAATAATTAATTGAGTGTGAAAAGTAAAAGTGATAGTTTCTCAGTCACGTCTGACTCTTTGCAACCCCATGGACTGTAGCTCGCCAGACTCCTCATTCCATGGAAGTCTCCAGCCAAGAATACTGGAATGGTTTGCCGTGCCTTTCTCCAGGGGATCTCCCCGACCCAGAGATCAAAACTGGATCCCCTACATTACAGGCTGATTCTTTACTGTCTGAGCCACCAGGTCCAGTACAACTCAATGGACATGAACTTGAGCAAAGTCCAGGAGATAGTGGAGGAAGAAGGAGCCTGACGTGCTGCAGTACATGGGGTTGCAAAGAGCTGGACATGACTTAGTGACTGAACAGCAACAATTTTATATATATATATATACATATATATATATATATATACACACACACACACATATACATATATATGTAAATTTTCTGGCACACAAATATTATTAAAATTAATAGGTCAGTTAAAAAAAATAGTCAACCAACCATATTTCAGAGGAAATGGTAATACTTACATTATCAGGACCTATTAAGCAGCTCACACTTTTTAAGGGGCAGAAAGTATCAAATTGTCCATAAAAATGTCCACTGCAGGGGTTCCATATTAAATAGTGACTTTGTTCCCGAGTTAGCACATAGGCGGTTGGACCCTGAAAGAAAACAGCCATTAAGCCAATTTCCAATTAATTATGCAATTAGGGCCAAGAGGAGTTTGTACAGACAGTTCATTATTTTAGTTGGACATCTAATTTCTAAACCCCATGGCTAATGGTGAAAATTAGTTTGAAGTTCTAGATTATGTTGAATTAATAAAATCAAAAGTTTACTCTTGCATAATTCTTGCCCCTTCAACTACTTCAGTATGGTGACCAAATAGGGATGGTCATGTTACTGAACTAATGTATCTTGTTTTTAAAAGTTAAATGGGATACATATATTTTCAATTTTTTTTGATATAATTGGCATACAGTGCTGTGTAAGTCTAAGGAGTCCAATATAACTTACTTACATCATCAAATGGTGGCCACAATACGTTTAGTGAACATCCATCATCTCATATAGATGTCTTTAAATAGACAAGAAAAAATTTTTTTTCTTGTGATGAGAACCCTTAAGATTTACTCTCTTAACAGTTTTCATTTACAATGTACAGCAATGTGAATTATCTTTAGTATATTGTACATTGCATCCTGAGAACTTGTTTTATAACTGGAGGTTTGTACCCTTTGATTATCTTATCTAATTCTAACTCCCCAGTCCCCTGCCTCTGGTAGCCACAAATCTGATCTCTTTTCTTTGAGTTTGTTTGTTTTGGAGTATAATTGACCTACAACACTGTGTTAATTCCTGGTAAACAATATAGTGATTTGATATTTCTGTACATTTCAAAATGATCATCGTGATGTCTGGTTATCATCTGTTAGACATTACATAATTGTTAACTATATTTCCCACACTATACATTTCACGATGAGTAGCTGTAACTCATTTATTTTGTAACTGAAAGTTTGTACTGAACCCTCCTCACATATTTCTCTCCTCGCCACTGTCCGCCCCCCAACCCCTGGCAATCACCTGCGTTTTTTGCTGTATCTGTGATTCTGTTTCTGTTTCATTATTTTGTTAATTTACTTTGGCTTTTAGATTCCACATTACATTATTTGTCTTTCTCTGACTTATTCCACTTAGCATAGTACCCTCTAGGTCCATCCATGGTGTTGAAAATGGCAAGATATCTTAAGATTGGCTGAAGCATGATTATTGATGGAAATAAATAGTAACTGGGTTTTCTTTTTAGAGTGAGCAAGCTTGCCTTTTAAGTATTCAGAAGGCTGATTATATCTGAATAATACTTTTAATTCCTGTTTAGAAGGAAAATTCGAAACAGAATTTGAAAATTCCTGTTTCTAATACAGGGATTGATATGTGATACACTTTTATAATTACGTAAACGAATAGAAAGTACTGTGAAAGGATACTTCTGAACTCTTGACGGTTGAGTATACCCGAGGAGGGGTGGGCTTGGGAGTGAAAACTTGCAGAGGGATGTTAACTTTTTATTCAGAATACTCGTGCATTATTAGACCCTCCTTTTACAGTGTGCATTTATTCATTCGTTTATTTCTTGTGTGATTTCATTGATGCTCACTCTAGGCTTCTGGGGAAGGTGGGGTAGAAATTATCATCCCAACTTTCTTTATATGAGGCTCAGAGTTGTGAAGCAAATCGTTTAGAGTCATGCAGCTTGTCAGGAGTGGGCAGAGCCTTGGACCCGGGCCTGGGGACTTCCTAGTCCTGTACTCTTTTCCCGGTTCCAGGCTCTCTGGAAGACAGAGACTGAAAATGACTTAGGGTTCAGTTGTGACCTTGCCTGTCTAGCAGCAGCCTGTGCTGTCTAGTCACCAAGGATTCCCAGAGCCTGGGAACCTGTTTTCTGAAACACTTTTAAGTTAAGCTGCTTCAATCCATGAGACTTTTTAAAATTTGTACCCTCAAACTACCCCCAACCTGCCCCCAGTTTAGGGGTATTTGCAGTGGGCTGGGGAAACAGATTTTAGTAGTCTCTATTTCTGGTCTAATAAAAATAACAGAGACACCAGTACATGGCATGAACATTCTTCTCTTTGCCCCTGTGGTTATCTGCCTTGTTCTGCTTCGCATGCCAGCCTAACAGCAACTGCTTGTGGAAGAAGCAGGCGTGAAAGGATCTCTACCCTGGCCACACTTCTTCAGATCCTTTCATTCCTCAGCATGAATAACACTCGATAGCTGAGGGAATCAGAACTCTTCGTAAGATGGGCGGGAGGGCAGAGCCAGGTGGGGGTGATGGGTGGAAAAGGGCTCAGATTTGCCCAGAACATCCTCAAACGTATAGGGCTCAAGTACCCCGAAAACCCTGTCATGTCTCATCACTGGTTCTCTCTCCCTACTGTGGCTTCTCTGGGCTACTTTGCAGCTCCAAGAACTGCTATGAAAATAAGTCCTGCCCGTGACCTGGAACATAACAGCACCATGTTAGACAATGACCTTCTCAGAGAGAGCCAGCCTAATGGTCCTACCTCGGGAATAGCATTGCCCGTCACCAGCCAGGCCTTCTTTCCCATGGAGAGGAAGTAATTGCATAGTAAAACTGCGTGTTCTTCTTCATCTCCTGCCAGGAGATCGAGAAATTGCTGAACAAAAGGAAAGAAAAATTATGTTCATTGGCTGCTTCACTCTAGACGGGCCGTATAGGATTTTTAAAAGACACTCTTAAAACTAGTGGTTTAAAAGATAAGATATATTGTTTAAAAAAACACCCAATTTTAGTTGGACATGGTGTTTTCTCTGACATTTCAATGACATGAATTTCTAGAATCGATTGTGGGGTGGGGTCAGGGAGATAAATTTCAAAGTTTCAGTTTTCATGTTGAACTTATATATGATAGCCCTCTATGTGGAGAAGGCAATGGCACCCCACTCCAGTACTCTTGCCTGGAAAATCCCATGGGCGGAGGAGCCTGGTAGGCTGCGGTCCATGGGGTCACTAACAGTCGGACATGACTGAGTGACTTCACTTTCACTTTTCACTTTCATGCATTGGAGAAGGAAATGGCAACCCACTCCAGTGTTCTTTTTTTGTTTGTTTGTTTAGCATGCTTAGTATCTTTAGAACTCAGGGATTTGGAGAATCCCAGGGACGGGGGATCCTGGTGGGCTGCCGTCTATGGGGTCGAAGAGTCGGACAGAACTGAAGTGACTTAGCAGTAGCAGTATGTGCTAACACTTTCTTTTTAAAGACTTTATTTTCTAGAGCAGTTTTAGCTTCACAGCAACGCTGGAAAGAAGCTACAGATATTTCCCATGTTTTCTTGTTCCCACACATGCACATCATCAACATCCCCAACCAGAGCGGGACACGTGTTAGAGCTGATAAACCCACACTGACACCATAATCACCTAAAGAGCATAGTTTACATACAGGGCTCCCTCTTGGTGTTGTGCGTTCTGTGAGTTTGACGAATCAGTCATTGTGGTATCATGTGGTGTGTTTTCATTGCCCTGGAAATCCTCTGTGCTCTGCCTGTTCACATCCTGACCTCCCATCCCAGCGCCACACTGTTTTTTAAGCACACCACATGAGTCAGTTCACTGGATCCTGGAATAAACCTTTGAAGGCCATACTCTCATCTTCCCATTTTACAGATGAGGAAGTGGAGGCACAGAGAGATGAAGCAATACCTAGGAAGTGGAAAGCTTGTCTGGCTCTAGAGCACATAGCTCTTCTATTCATTGTATGTCTTCTTTTAAATATCTTAAGGTTGTGAAATTTTATCTCTAAAATTGTGAACACTGTGTTTCTAAAATATATTGGGGAACAAATAATTCAAAGTATACTTCAGTTTCTTCCTTTTAGAGCTATTCTTCGAAGGGAGTTGTGTATCACAGTTCAACTTTATGCCAACACAGTAGCTGAGATCCAGAAGCCAAATGAATACCAGTGATAATACATGTTTATACCATTGAAGACTCATTCCGAAGTTTATGTAGCTAGCATACATTGATTGTAAGTTCCAAGAGGTCAGAGGCCATGTTTCTTCTGCTCATAGCCTGAACTCTGTATAGTGTCTGACATGTGTCAGGGAACGAAGAAATACTTACTACCTGAATAATGACATGCCTTAAGAGGCCCCCATAAATTAAGGAATATGCAATTTCCAATGTAATATAAAATGTGATTTTGATTATTTTATGAATAAAACATTGGGGGGACAAATCAGCATTAAGACATCTGAAGTAGTGTGTGTGTATATGCACACATAATTAGTTTTTGCATAACTCCTGAAGTGTGGGTAGACTGAACCAGGAAGAAAAAAGTATTTCAGAATGAATTTAGTTCATTCTGTTAAACAGTTTTTTGCATAACTCCTGAAGTGTGGGTAGATTGAACCAGGAAGAAAAAAGTATTTCAGAATGAATGTAGTTCATTCTGTTAAACAGATGGCCATGTAGACTTTTATAATGACTAACTTTTATAATTTTAAATGTTGCAATTTAAAATTAAGCAAGCCATTTACTGATATTCCATGAAGCCAGCACATCTGTGAGGAAGAATACTTACATCCGAAGTGCTCCACAGGTCACAGACACCAGCAAAGGAGACCGTGTCGGGCAAGAAAGGAATCAGAGACACGTATCGGGCCACCAGTTCCTGTTTAAACAAAATTAGCTGTAACTGTTTTCCCAAGACCATAGAAAGCTGGATCCTGTACCTCATTTCTTGCAAGAAAATTTCATGTACCACAGACATTTATGTGAACAAAATGAATCCTCACAAGTGCTAACTAAGTGTTGTGTTAATAGTATCTCGTTTAATCCTCTCCAAACATCCCGAGGAAGACTATTGCTATTATCCATCTTTGACAGATGAAGAAAGCCTTTTACAGAAGGCTCTTGTGTGTCTTTGAAATGTCCTCGTCTTCTTTTTCCTTTCCCCTTACTGTTAGAACTCTCCAGGATCGTCTTTTATTTTCCTGAGCACCCATTTCTCTAATAAGTCCTGGTTCTGTTTAGATAGCTGTTGTTCAGTCGCTAAGTCGTGTCCAACTCTATGCATTTAGATAGAGAACCGTGGTATTTAGAAACCAAGGCTGGTGCATCGCTGTGGTTGCCATTCATATTTCTGTAATTTCTAAGGAGGACGAGCATCTTTTTATATGCTTATTGGCCCTTCATGTTTCTACTTCTGTGACTTTGTATTTAAGTATTTTGTATATTTTCAAGTTTATTTGTAGTTTTTAAAAAATATATTTTAATTACTATTCTTTTGTCTATTATATGACTTCCCTGGTGGCTCAGCTATAAACATCCTCTCGCGACTGTGGCTTGTCTTTTCATTTCCTTTGTGCTGTTCTTTTGTTAGACTCAGGTTCTCAGTCGTAATGTGGTCAAGTTTATGCTTTCTCTTTATAGTCAGTGCTTTTTTCTGGCTTGTTTAATGATCTTCCTATATCAGGTCTTATGGATAAAAATGCCTTTCATATTTAAGTTCTCAGTCTATCTGTTGAATGGTGTGAAGCAGGAATTGATGTTTATCTTTTTTCCATATGTAAAATCAGTGATCCCACTACAGTTTATGTAATAGTTTTTCCTTTACTAATTTCCAGTGCCAGCTTTGTCATACATCAGGTTTGAGTGGGTCATATTTGTGTAGCTCTATTCTGGATTTTTAAATTCTCTTTTTTTATCTGCGTGTCAGTACGATTTTACCTTAGTGACTATATGACATGGTAGATCTTCCCACTGAGCTCTTCTTACTCTGCAGGATTATTTTGCTATTTTTGGCTCTTTGCACTGCTGTATAAATATTAGAATCAGTGTGTCAAGTTCCACTACAAAGTGTTTTAAAAATCTAGCTGTACAGTCTGTGTTTTAACTGGAAAGTTTAATCCCTTCACTTTGATTGTGATTACTGGTAAATATTTAGACTATTTCTACTACCTTATTCTGTGCTTTTTATTTTTCACACTTTTTCAGTGTTTTTTCCCCTTCTCACTCTCTTTACTCCATTTTGTTATTTTATCTTCTGCTAGTTTGGAAGTTATACCCAATTTTTAAGATTCTTTTAAGTTGTTAATCTAGAAATTTCAATTTGAATATTTAACTTGAACTCTAAAGTTGGGCTTTCCTGGTAGCTCAGATTGTAAAGTGTATGCCTGCAATGCAGGAGACCTGGGTTCAATCCCTGGGTTGGGAAGATTCCCTGGAGAAGGGAACGGCAACCCACTCCAGTACTCTTGCCTGGAAAATCCCATGAATGGAGGAGCCTCGTAGGCAACAGTTCATGGCGTAGCAAAGAGTCGGACATGACTGAGCGACTTCACTTTCACTTTCTTTCTAAAGTTAAAAACATTTATCTTTGCCCTTGGAAAATATAGGGCATTAAAATGGTCTCATCAATCCGTCCTGACATATATACATGTTTTTCAGGATTTTTGTTTTATCTTGATTTTTCAACCACACAGGTTTTATATTATTTCTATGAAGACAATGCTTGTTGAAAGTGAAAGAAAGTGTCAGTCACTCAGTGATGTCTGACTCTTTCCAACATGGGCTATAGCCTACCAGGCTGCTCTGCCCACGGGATCCTCCAGGCAAGAATACTGGAGTGGGTAGCCGTTTCCTTCTCCAGGGCATCTTCCCGACCTAGGATCGAACCCAGGTCTCCTGCATTGCAGGTGGATTCTTTACTGTCTGAGCCACCTGCTGCTACTGCTAAGTCGCTTCAGTCGTGTCCGACTCTGTGTAACCCCATAGACGGCAGCCCACCAGGCTCCCCCGTCCCTGGGATTCTCCAGGCAAGAACACTGGAGTGGGTGGCCATTTCCTTCTCCAATGCATGAAAGTGAAAAATCAAAGTGAAGTTGCTCAGTCATGTCCGACTCTTCGCAACCCCATGGACTGCAGCCCACCAGGCTCCTCCATCCATGGGATTTTCCAGGCAAGAGTACTGGAGTGGGGTGCCATCACTTGTTGAATTCTACACAGATTTCCTGTTTTCTTTACCTGTCATTATGTGTTGCATCTAGGATTTTCTGAGAGCCTTCCTTCTCTGTCCCTAAATTGCTATATTAATAACTCACTAGCAGGGGTTACTGTCTTACAATCCACTCTCCAAAGACAGTTAAGAGTTACAGTGTTCAATTAAGAATAGCCTGTTCAAGACTTTGTATGATTTTAATACCTTTATATCATGAAAGTTTTGTACCTGGTCGTATATCCCTGGATATGTTCCAGTGTCTCCTGGTTTACAGTCTACGGGAACTTGAATAGCATTTGTATCCTACTGTTGTGTGAAAATTGTATAAATCTTAATTACCTTGAATTGGTTCATTGTGCTTTTCAGGTCTACTATATCCTTCTACGTCTCTATATATTCATTCTATTAATTTTTGAGAGTTTGATACTGAAACTCCAACTAAAAATCTTAATGTATCTACTTAAAAAAATAATTGTAATATATAGTGGAACTACATGGTCTGTATTTTCCAAGTCTCCTATAAATGTATTATCATATTTTAATAATTTGAAAAAATTTAAAAAGAAGTTAAAAAAAAAAAAAGACGGTGCAACGTTTATGTATAAAATAAATAAGCTGGAAAGGATAAAAAGAGTAGTCTATTCAACACACAGTTCTGTTCATTTGAGACTCTGATAGGTGTGGTTCTTTACAGGCAGAGAACAATGCACATTTAACAGCCTGGTAGGGATGTGCTTTGTGGAGATGTCCTAAATGCTGTACTCATGGGGAGCGTCTTCCAGGTGTTAATTTTCCAGCACCCAGTGTAATGTCAGGGCCACAGTAAGCACTCAATAATTAATGAATTCACTGAACGAATGGAGCAAGGGTACCTTGCTGGTACCTTCAGACTTCTGTAAGGAAAGGAAGCCTCGTGGTACTAAAAAAAATCTTAATCATTAATCACTAATGTTCTTGACATAGTTACTATCCTAAGTACCATGAAATATGATAATTAAGAGGGTAACATACTGAACTTTGGGCTTCCCTAGTGGCTCAGATGGTAAAGAATCTGCCTGCAATGCGGGAGACCTGGGTTTGATCCTTAGGTTGGGAAGATCTCCTGGAGAAGAGAATGGCTACCCATTCTGGTATTCTGGCCCAGAGAATTCCATGGACAGAGGAGCCTGGCAGGCTACATAGAGTCCATGGGGCCGCAAAGCGTCAGACACAACTGAGCGACTTTCACATACTGAATTTTAAAACCTTTTAAGCACCGATACTGATTCGCTATGAAATGCTTACCGCTGTTGCCTGGGGGTTGTTGGGGTAAGCATCAAGGAGCTCCTGAGGAGGGTTTAAAGGCTTGAGATAACGAGTGACGAAGACGGTCTTCCCGCTAACGTCAACCACTGTGGTGAGGCACTGCCGGTTGGGAAACTTCACGGCACACTCAGCTCGAAACTTCTCTGTTGCTTGAAGCAATTTCTCATCTTCCTGAGAATCAAACTTCAAAAGGAAAGATGTGTATGATTACAGGAGATATGGTGGAACCTGTTCGGATCCCACAGTCAACGTGGACTCAACATGTGCTTCAGGAGGTGTGATTCGGTGACCCCCCCTTAACAACACTGTCATGCCCTGGTGTTCCTGAAGCCTTATTTAATTGTATTTATAATCTAAAAATCAGATGGACTCATTAAAAATGACTCATTAAAAATTCAATGACATTGAAAGGAGATCAAACCAGGCAATCCTAAAAGAAGTCAATCCTGGATATTCATTGGAAAGACTGATGCTGAAGCTGAAGCTCCAATACTTTGGTCACCTGATGCAAAGAGCTGACTCATTGGAAAAGACCCTGATGCTGGGAAAGATTGAAGGCAGGAGGAGGAGGGGGCAGCACAGGATGAGATGGTTAGAGAGCATCACTGACTCAATGGACATGGTTTGAGCAAATCCTGGGAGATAGTGAAGGACAGCGAAGCCTGGCGTTCTGAAGTCCAGGTGTCGCAAAGAGTCAGACACAACTCAGTGACTGAACAACAGCAAGAAAGTAGTCATTAGGCATACAGCCATATGGAAAGTATTAGATTAATAAAGCAACACATAAAAGTTAAGCTATGATGTACTGATTCTGATTGATGAGTCCAAGCAATAGTTTTATGTGTATTTTGATGTTGGTGTTAGAGGGACTCAGAAACCTAATGTCTCAAGTGCAAAGCTAAAGCAGCTCATGTTAAAAGGACAACATGTATAAGTATATATCCATGCATCTGTGCTCAGTTGCGCCAGCTCTTTGACCCCATGGACTGCAGCCCGCCAGGCTCCTCTGTCCATGGCATTTCCCAGGCAAGAACACTGGAGTCGGTTGCCATTTCTTTCTCCAGGGGATCTTCCCAACCTGGGATCGAACTCGCATCTCCTGCATTGGCAGGCAGCTTCTTTACTGCTTAGCCACTGGGAAGCAACAAGTATATATGGATGTGTTAAAAGGTTTTAATCCATAGCCAATGTAATAAATAACAGTAATGAGCCTGAAGTAGAAGGAAGCAGAACTAGAAATGTGAAGGATATAATACTTAAACATTTATAAAATACTTTAAAAAGTGGTTCTCTGATCCAAGCTGAGCCAAATCTCAGCCTTTTTAGTAACTCAAGCAGATGAAACAGATTTCACTTGTCTCTGGACATATGGTGTCATTTTTCCTTAAAGGCATTGCTAAAAAGTAGCATGAATAAAGCAGATATTTAAGTGTTCTTATAAGATTTTTGTTGTTTAGTATAAAAATTTATGTATGGTTGATTACTTACTTTGACAAACACAAAATTTTACTAGAAAGTCAACTTTTAAGTAAGGTTTACATTCCTGGCAGTGCTTGAAAGTTGGTTTTTTTTTTTGTTTTGTTTTTTGTTTTTTTAGTAGGGAAATACCTCCAGACATCCCCTTCATACTTTTTATTTATTTTAGCATTTAAAGCTGCTGACATATTTGATTACACTGTCTCCCTCACAGAACAGGACTCCTGAAGTCAGGGATTTTGTTTTGATCTGGTTTTTTTTTTTTTTTAATCTTCAGTATTGAGGGTACTAGCCAGCACATGGTAAAGTGTTTAATAAGTGTTACCAAATGAATGAATGAGAGCACAGATAACATCCCATTACTATTTTATGACTTTTAATAGGACCTAGAATATAAAATTGTTCTTTTTTTATTCCATAAGTTATGGCTTTAAAAAATTTTTTAATTGGAGGATAATTGTTTTACAATATTGTGTTGGTTTCTGCTCTACAACAACATGAATCAGCCATAAGTATACACATATCCCCTCCCTCATGAGCTTGGATTGTTCTTGACTTCTCTTATATTGGAGCTGAACTGTGGTTCCTGTTTCTAATTTGATGGCTGTACTCTAAGAAGTTGGCGGGAGATAGGATGGAGGCATCTCCAAAAACCTCCTGGGTATTCTCACAAGACGTCCACTTACATCTGAATCTTAACATTGTCATTACACCATCATCATTATGACCACGTATTCAGCACAGTGCCAAGACTTGGTAGCTACCAAATAGGTGTCATGATGAATTTATAAGTAAATGAAAAAAAGTGAGCTTATAAAACTTCAGTATGGGTGTGTCACAGATGCTTAGGGTAGAAATAATCATAACCTTAAAGAGACAGAGAATTATGAAACAAGGGTGATGTGAAAAAAAGCACCCTTTTGAATTCATCCCTGCTTCCTTTAAACTGATTAGTTTATATATTTATCCATCTATCCAATTATTAAAAATATTTGCTGAAAGTCTAAAGGGTTTGAGGCAGTCTGGATAAGTGTATATAAGGCAGACCCCTCAAGAAACTTCTAGTCTAGTTCAGTTCTGTTCAGTTCAGTCGCTCAGTCGTATCCAACTCTTTGCGACCCCATGAACCGTAGCACGCCAGGCCTCCCTGTCCATTACCAACTCCCGGAGTCCACCCAAACCCATATCCATTGAGTCGGTGATGCCATCCAACCATCTCATCCTCTGTTGTCCCTTCTCCTCCTGCCCTCAATCTTTCCCAGCATCAGGGTCTTTTCCAGTGAGTCATCTCTTCGAATCAGGTGGCCAAAGTATTGGAGTTTCAGTTTCAACATCAGTCCTTCCAATGAACACCCAGGACTGATTTCGTTTAGGATGGACTGGTTGGATCTCCTTGCAGTCCAAGGGACTCTCAAGAGTCTTCTCCAATACCACACTTCAAAACCATCAATTCTTGGGCGCTCAGCTTTCTTTATAGTCCAACTCTCACATACATACATGACCACTGGAAAAACCATAGCCTTGACTAGACGAACCTTTGTTGGCAAAGTAATGTCTCTGCTTTTGAATATGCTGTTTAGGTTGGTCATAACTTTTCTTCCAAGGAGTAAGCTAGTCTAGAGGAGACCATTAATAAGGAATCAGGGGCTTAAAATACTAATACTTGACCAGAGATCCTATAGGGATAGACACTGTGTGCCAGGGAGGCATTAGAGAGAGGCACCTATAGGCACTGTCCAGAGAGAACAGTGAAAATCTGGCATCAGCACTGACTGTTGGCATTCTAGATTGAAACAAGTATGTACTGGGTTGGCCAAAAAGTTAGTTTGGGTTTTCTTTTTTTTTTTTTTCGTTTGGGTTTTCTGTAAGCTGTTATGGTAAAACATGAATGAACATTTCCGCCAACTCAATATAAAACTTTTCCTACCACGTAGACCTGAATATCTGCTGTGCATTTTGACTCCATGGCCAGTGCTTCCTGGGAGCAGGGCCCATGTCTGAGTCATTTTGTGTTCTTCTCTGCACCAAGCATGCATAAGGTAAACGTTTAACAGGTATCTCATAATGGTCGTTAATACCTGTTTAAATTACCAGAATTACCATTTAATGGGCTGAAGCAGTAATTTAAGGAGCAGTATGCTAAACTGGTGAGGGTTTCCCTGGTTTCTCAGTGGTAAAGAATCTGCTTGCTAGTGCAGGAGACACAGGTTCGATCCCTGGGTTGGGAAGATGCCCTGGAGAAGAAAATGGCAACCTGCCCCAGTATTCTTGCTGGAGAATTCCATGGACAGAGGAGTCTGGCAGGCTACAGTCCATGGAGCTGCAAAAGAGTCGGACATGCCTGAGCAACTAAACAACAACAAATGCTGAGTTGGTCATCTGAGAAGTGCCAGGCGAAAGCCAAATGCTAAAAGGATTGGGGTTATTTATTATAAAACAAAGGTAGAACCAACAAATTCACAGTTGATTCAGCATGAAATTTGGAAGATTCTTAACTGGCTCAATTCCTTAACTTTTGGTTAATGTGAATATTTACAGAAAACTGAATGTTTTCTTTCTTTTTTTTTTCTCCCCCTCTCTTTGACTACCTATACTGTGGCAGCTCCACTGGCCAGAAATAAGTGTCATAGCCACGCTGCTTCTGTAAGAAGCAGGTCATGGGTTTTATGGGCTTGCAAACAGTGGAAGTGGCTCCCAGTATGCAGGTGACATTCTGACATGTGACTTCCAGATTCAGAGCTAAATAAGAATCTTTCTGACAAGATGACATGGGCCCAGAGGCAAGACTAGACAGGAACTGCAGACGTCTGTAGTTCCAGGCCAAGGGATTACACATACATTAGGACCCAGCAGCTTCTATAACGAGGCAGAGGACAGAAGCAGGTGACGGAAGCTCAATAACCACTGACTGATGAACAGCAAAACAAAATACATGGTACCTTTTTAAGCATGTCACCCATCTATCAGAGGCAAGAAAGGAAAAGCAAAATAAGAGGAAGACTTCATTAACAGAAATCATCTACTTTAGAACACTTTCGTTTTTACCGACACAAAGTAGGGATGTTAAAATAAGAGTTTCAGGAGTTACTACTGATTTTCTTAGACCATTCCATGAGTAAATCACTTAAGAAAAATCGCATGGTATGGCTCAGCGTGGGATGATGGTGGAGGGAAGACTAATCTGCTAATCCTGGCAGTTGCTGTTGAGCGGAAAAACAATTCCAGGTTATGGTCCCTACTGTTTAGGGCAAGACCCTCTCTCTCTCCTGAAAGACCTGCAGGGGCTCCCTGAGGGCTCGTTTCTGCTGCTGTGTGTTTAGGACGCCCGGGTCCTGTCAAGGCACAAGGAGCGGCCGAGTTTGCATTTCAGAGGGATTTTCCTAAGCCCGCATTTTGGAGGTCTAAGAGAAATGCCACCTGCAGCCACAGTGGGGCAGTGAAAAGCCACTGAAGGCAGCAGCTGACAGCTTAGATAGTCTCATTTTAAGGAAGGAAGGCCACGGGACTCTTAAAACTCCTGCAGTAGGAGGTCAGTTGCCTGGGAAGAATGCCCAGTGCAAAGGGCCCTCTGGTTTTCGGCCTGTCGGCCCCAGTCGTAGTCTGCTCTCTCCCCGTTTGGAAGCTCCCCTCTGAATGTAATAATAGATGCTCAAGAAAGGAAACCTCTGCTTATCTGTTCAGTCTAATTTTACGAAAGCATAGCCTAGCAAGCCTCTCTCACGTTTCATCTGCATCTCATATGGGATTCCGGAGACTACACAGTTACCTTTTCTCGAACCGACTCCCCAGGAACTAGCTGAGGCTCCAAGGTAATAAACAGGGTGATGTAAGAGCCTTCACTCAGGCTTCGGACAGAGTCAAAACCCCGGTCCATCATCACGCTTCGCTCCTTACTGTAGCCCAGGAGCACTGGGGGAATATCGATCTTAAACGTTCCATCAATCTGTGAAGAAAATACAACTAGTAAGCATCCTGGTGAGAGAGAGTGAGAGTGGTCATGTGTGGATGTGAGAGCTGGACTAAAGAAAGCTGAGCACAGAAGAAGTGATGCTTCTAAACTGTGGTGTTGGAGAAGACTCTTGAGAGTCCCTTGGACTGCAAGGCGATCCAACCAGTCCATCCTAAAGGAAATCAGTCCTCAATATTCACTGGAAGGACTGGTGCTGAGGCAGAAACTGCAATACTTAGGCTACCTGATGCGAAGAGCTGACTCACTGGAGAAGACCCTGATGCTGGGAAAGATTGAAGGCGGGAGGAGAAGGGGACGATAGAGGATGAGATGGTTGGATGGCATCGACTTGACAGGCTCGAGTTTGATCAAGCTCCAGAGGTTGGTGATAGACAGGGAGGCCTGGTGTGCTGCAGTCCATGGGGTCACAAAGAGTCAGACATGACTGAGCAACTGAACTGAACTGAAGCGTCCTGGTGATTTTCCAACAGAAGTTCAAAGGCAAGTCAGCTCCCCATGACGTGATGAATTCAGTAGAAACTGCTCAGACTGGTATTCAGGGCGCACCCGTCTCTCTAGACTTGTCTTCTTACGCCCCGTCAGCAAGGCTGTCTCTCTCCCTGCCTGCTGTGCTTGGCTCAGCAGAGCGTGTACTAGTTGTGCAGGCTGATACCCACACTAGGTGGTTGTTCTTCAGTGGCTCAGTCATGTCCCACTCTTTTCGACCCCATGGACTGCATGCAGCTCGCCAGGCTTCCCTGTCCTTCGCCATCTCCCTGAGCTCACTCAAACTCATGTACACTGAGTCAGTGATGCCGTCCAACCACCTCATCCTCTGCTGTCCCCTCTCCTCCTGCCTTCAGTCTTTCCCACACTAGGTTGCCTGGGTTCAAATCCTGGGTTAAACCCCAAGTGACTCAACTTGTGCATGTGTAAAAAGGAAACAATAATAGTACCTACTTTGTAGGGTCATTATGTGTGTTGAGTGGATTAATAGATGCAAAACACTAAGAAAAATGCCCGGCCCATGGCAAGTGTTAGCTGGCAGCCAGCCCCCTTTGCTGGGATGCCCAGCTCCGTGTCTCCACATTTTAGAATTTGAATCATTTTTCAAGGCTCAGGTCAGATGCTATCTCCTTCGTGGTTTGTTTTGTCATCTCCGCCAGCCTCACAGGTAGCTTGCTTCTTTCATTTATCGCACTGACACATTCTGCCAGGCTTTGTTGTTGCGTATTTATCGTCTACTTTTAGATTACTGTTCTCTGCACACAGAATCTGCGTTGTGTTCCCCTTTGTGTCACCCTTCTCCGACAGGTAGCAGTGTTTGGTGTGCATACACAGGAGGCTGGATGCAGGCTCAATGAATTACAAGCCACTTACGTAAAACGACCTAACTTACACAGACGTTCAAAAAGGCAGAACTTTTTACACCTTTGTAGTCAAAACAATCAAGTTTACAAAAGACTGTCTGGTGCCACAAAACTACTCAGGGCTAGAATTTTAGACTCACAGATTTTCAAAGAATCCAATTTTTATTTCAGTCTTTTGCGACATTTATTTCTCAGAACAAAGACAGAAAGAACTGAAGCTTTCAGTGACTATGCCCTCTAGAGAGGAATGAAATAAGCTCTTATTTATTTTCCTCCTTGCTTTGGTGGGTCTTCCCTGGTGGCTCAGTCAGTAAAGAGTTTGCCTGCAATGCGGGAGACCCAGGTTCGATCCCTGGGTCGGGAAGATCCCTTGGAGAAGGAAACGGCAACCCACTCCAGTATTCTCGCCTGGAGAATCCCACGGACAGAGGAGCCTGGTGGGCTACAGTCCATGGGGTCACAGAGAGTCAGATACAACTGAGTGACTAACACTTACCTGGGAGCTTCCCTAAAGCCTGAACCAGGCAGATGGGAGGATGCAGGGGGAGGAAGAGTGTAAACACAGAGCTGTATAAACTTCAGCTGAAACAGCAGATGAGCCAGGAGGCAGTGGCACCATCTCCAAGTAGCTGAAGTGTAGGAACTTAAGACAGAGCTTCTCACCCTGGGCACTGTCGGTTGGGACTGATAGCTCTGTGGGAGGCAGGCCTGGGCCCTGCGGGGCATTTGCAGCTTTCCCGGCCTCAGTGCACTAGGTGCCAGTTACACCCCTCCTAGTGCATGCGTGCGTGCTCGGTGGCTCAGTCGTGTCTGACTCTGCGACCTCATGGACTGTAGCCCACCAGGCTCCTCTGTCCATGGAATTTTCCAGGCAAGAATACTGGTGTGGGTTGCCAGTTCCGCCTCCAGGGGATCTTCCCGACCCAGGGATGGAACCTGCATTTCCTGCGTTGGCAGCCAGATTCTTTACCACTGAGCCACCTGGGATGCCCAAGTTCCTCCCTGGACCCATTACTCATAGATCTTGGTTTGCTGCCACACAAAATGAACAGAATTCTGATGCAGTAATAATAATAGAAATAAATGGGCCACCAGGGACGCCCAATAATAATAGTAATAATTGTATTTATCAGGACCATATCATATAGCTAGTTTGTCACCTTAATTAAACCTCACGACTCAATCGGCAAAACAAGTCTGTGGCAAAGAATCTGCCTGCCGATGCAGAAGATGTGGGTTCGATCCCTGCGTCGGGAACATCCCCTGGAGAAAGAAATGGCAACCCACTCTAGTATTCTTGCTTGGAGAATCCCAGAGACAGAGAGCCCTGGTGGGCTACAGTACATAGGGTCGCAGAGAGTCAGACTTAGCGGCTAGGCAGCAACAACAGGGAGGAACTTGGCTCACGGCACAGTTCAAAGAAGAAACTGATGACAGAGCGACTGGAAGGAGAGCAGGCTTCCCTAGAAGCCAGTGAGGTGCTTACTTTAGGGGACTCAACCAGAGTGTGGTTGTTACCAGAATACAGAAAAGCAGTTTACTCTTTTATCGGGAAGAGCTTTGGAGGAACTACTTCTGAGTACCCTTCCTCGTGTGATGCCACATAACATGGGAAGTAGGATTTGCAAAATGATGTGCTCTTTAAATTCTATTTTTCATTTCAAATCTAGTCCAAGAGGAAAGTACTGTAGAGTATCTGGCAAGCATAAAACTGCGGCACCACCTACAGACAGTCCCTTTGGTCTAGGGAAGACTGCAATGCTAAATGATTCCTGATATTCCAACCAATTCAAGCCTCTCAGACTGGAGTTTTGTTCTGGGTCTTGCCCGAGGCTCTGACAGAGGCAGCGTTTGTTCCACGCGGCCATCACCTGTGGAATTACACTGTTTCCTCTGGAGCTGTGTGAGATTAGCATGACTTTGCCTCAAAGCTCCCTGTTGCTATGGATTTAATACTGGGGTGTTAATGCCATTTCAAAACCTTTAACTGTCCCAGATTAGAGTTGCTCTGCCATTCAAGAATTGTTAACCTGATGGATCCTCTTACACAAAATTGTTAAACTCTGAAGAACGGTACTTAGTTGAGCGAGTCAACCGATGTTCATTTCTGAAATAGTGAGGACTCTGGAAACATGAATGCACTTAATTAAAGGGGCCATCAGCTGGCCTGATTGTTTTCTTCAGGTTATTCTCAGGCATCTGTCCACCCGACTCCAGTCATTCTTGACATGTTTCTACTTTGTCCTACCTTCTTCACATCTATTTAAGTGTTAAAAAAAACTATCAGATTGGAAAAGCAGCACGTGAACTACTAATCGTCAGGAAGATAGGTGTTTTAGTAAGTCATGCAAATATGACAGATCAGTGGCTTTACACAGTGATATTTATCTTTCCAATAGTGGCCTTGCGTGTCGGTCCTCTCAGGGTTAAGGGTGCTCCTGCTCAGTCGCTGAATCGTATCCGACTGACTCTGGGGCCCCACAGACTGTAGCCCACCAGACTCCTCTGTCCATGGGATTTCCTAGGCAAGAATACTGGAGTGGGTTGCCATTTCCTCCTCCAGGGGATCTTCCCGACCCAGGGATCGAGCCCCCATCTCCTGCATTGGCAGGTGGATTCTTTACTACTAAGCCACCAAGGAAGCCCCAGTGTTAAGGGTATACCTCCACAAAGAAAGCTGTACCAGGAAAGCTGGATAGAGCAGTTCCCCACTGCCATGGAATTCTGACTTCAGACGCTTACCCTTGCTTGGAAATATATCGTGCTGAACGGAATTTTCACACACCCCAGCCAGTGTCTCTCAATACGAGTGTGGATTCCACTTCCTCTTTCACGGTCGTCCTAAAGGAGGGGTGGGAAGTCATAATTGTTTAACAACTCCAGACAGTCATTTAATAAGTAACTCGACAGCAGGAAAGCAGCAGGATTTTAGCTGAAAGCACAGTAGGTTTAGGTTAAACAGATATAAGTCACATTCTTGTTGAGACACTTAATAGTTATGTAAAAACCAGGAAAGTCATTTAACCTCTCTGGACCTCAGTTTCCTCATCAATAAATTGGGAGTTTAACGGTCTACTTTGGGGACTTCCCTGGTGGTTCAGTGGGTATGATTCTGCACTTCCAATACAGGGGGCCCAGGTTCAATCCCTGGTCAGGGGACTAGCTCCCACATGCCACAGCTAAGACCCAGTGTGGCCAACTGAATAAATTAATATTTTAAAAAAGAAAAAACAAAACAACAAGAAAAATGATAATCTATTTCATGGGTTATTTTAGAATTAAGACAGTGTGCTTAGAAAGAGCTAAGGCAATGTGCTAATAAAGAATTAGCACAATTCCTGGATCATAGCAGACACTCAGATTGAAAACAAAAGGGCTGGTTCTCAGGCTTCCCTGGTGGCGCAGTGGTTAAGAACCTGCCTGCCAGTGCAGGAGACATGGGTTTGATCTCTGGTCCTGGAAGATCCCGCATGCCTTGGCGCAACTAAGCCCACGCGCCCTGGAGCCGGTGAACAGAAACAAGAGAAGCCACGGCAGTAAGACCTCGCACTGCAGCTAGAGAAAGCCCTCAGAGAAGCAAAGACCCAGCCCAGCCAAAGATAAATAAATAAAATTATTGTTTTAAAAAAGCTGTTTCTCTTCCTCCCTCCTCCCGTTCCTCATTCATACATGTCAGGTTTCAAACATCCCGAATTTGGGGACCTATGGTACTGAGGGCAGGCTGCCCCCAGACCTGCCAAAGTGGCAGATTGGTTATTTTGAATTCAAGTTATTTGAAAAACAGCTGGTGCAAGAACACCCAGACCCTCCTTTGTCTCCAGTCTCCAGAAAGCAGGAAATAACCCACCCCCCCCCCAACCCCAACCCGAGGAAAGGTACCTTCCCTGCATCTTGCGTAGAGAGACACCTTTTCACCAGAGAGGGACTCCAAGGCCGGGGAGGCTGCATAAATGCACCTTGTTAGCCTTTACTAATTTACCACATTGAATCCAAACGTCCTTATCTCGTCAACTCCTCACATCTTTATCATTTCTTTGTCTAAAAAGTATAAAAGCTATCTGCCTTGGTCACTTCCTAGATACTGATATATGAGACTTCTGTATGCACAAAATTAAAAGTTGGTTTCCTTCCCCCCTGTTAATCTATCTTGTGTCAGCTTAATTATCAGACCAGCTAACAGACCCCACAAGAATAAGGGGAAAATTTCTCCTCCCTGACAGGCCTTACACGGCGGGTAGAGGATATGAAAACAAGTACAGACATCTTCCTCAAAAACGTGAGCTCACCTCCAAGACGTCATACAGCACTTCATCGAAGATGTTGATGAACACGTCGTCTTTCACTGACTGCAGGCTGGCGGCGCTGTAATCCCCGTTGGGGGCCCTGCAGATGCGCACCACGATCAGAGAACACGAAAGAAGCAAAAGAGAAATAGTGAGCACTCCAATGTCCAAACAGGAATATGAGCAAAGAAATGAGGACTAACGGCAGTTCTTTCAGTTAAAGGGTTTCTCCAGCACGGGGATCCTACAGTGTGGTTTGTTGTTTCATCTCTAAGTCCTGTCCGACTCTTTGTGACCTCATGGACTGCAGCCTGCCTGGCTCCTCTGTCCATGTGGTTTCCCAGGCAAGAATGCTGGAGTGGGTTGCCAATTCCTCCTCCAGGGCATCTTCCCCACCCGGGGATTGAAGCCGTGTCTCCTGCATTGGCTGGCGAGTTCTTTACCACTGAGCCAACAGGGAAGCCCAGTCACTTTTCCTGCCAATTAACCAAGGCCGAGCTGAGGTTCATCTGCTACATCAGCTGCTCTGAGTTTTGCCAGGCCTGGCCAGAGCAGCCCTCTCCATGGCATGGCTCCAAACCGGGCCACTGCATCTGCTTGGTTGAGCGTTGGCCTTGAACTTTGCTCATTCTTTTTTGCTTATACTGTGTAGAAAAGTGGTATCTATTTCTCTCTCTCTCTTTCTTTTTGTTTTCTCCTGTTTGTCTTCTGACTTAACTAGTTCTGTTTCCAAGGTGGCTCAGTTGGTAAAGAAACAACCCAAAATGCAGGAGACCACCTGCAATGAAGGAGATTTGGGTTTGAAATTACTTAAGGCTCCCAGAGCTGGGGAGATAGGGAAGAAAAAAAAAATCAGTGTAGGGCCTATGGGGTCAAGGGAGTGGAAAGCTTGGGCTCTGAGGAACCAGAGCCTGGAGTTGAGTGGGGTATCCTAACAATGAACCCACATTTCAAAAGCTGGACATTTCCCATTTTTTTTCCCCCCTTGATTGGAACCACTTGTGATATGAGAAAAATATGCCTACCTAAATGGAAGTTCAAGTTCTTCATTCCAGCTGGGATTTGGTCCTTCTGCTGTAGTGGTATGGCAGATTGTTCGCTGAAATGAAACTTCTACAAAAGGACGTACTAAAACCTTTAAAAAAAAAAAAAAAAGAACATGTACAGTTTCTGTTTAGCTAGATTTTTTGTTATTGGTTTGTTTCAGTTTAGGATTGAAACCCTTTTCAGCTCACTAAATCCCGAGCAGAAACTGCAAGTTTGGAAGTTTATGCATATACTTTTAATAAATTTCTATACTATTTTTTTTTAATCAAGAGAAAACAGTCTGTAACAGTTAGTAGAATTATTTTGTTCTGAGCAGAGGAAAAACATGATTCTAAATAGTATATTTCCAAAGAAAATGAGACATAAAATGAATTATGAACTTTCTAGGCAATTCTTAAAAACATAAGGGGCAAGATTCTAACCAGAGAGCCAGCACTTGGGTATCTCACCTGGCCGAGGGGGTAGTCGGCGCTGTGGGCTGGGCTGTGTGTTGTCGGGGAAGCAGCGTGCTTTTCAGTGAAGGTCCTTGAAGATCTTGATGTCTGGTGGAATTTACTAGGAGGGAAAAATGAACAGAAGAAATAAATGACAGGGAAAGTCTAATTATGTTACTGAGCAGATGGTTTCTCCAAAGATGTTTGGTGCTGATAGTTATCCTGGCAGACATTCTTGCAAAGCTTGTTGACGCTTTAGAAGTCTTTTCATATGCTCTGGTCCTCCCTACTCACCTAGTGACTACCAGAACCTTTCCAACGTCCTTCCTTAGGTCTGCATGTCTGGCTGGAATAGAAGAAGAGACCTTTTCTCTCTACGGTCTCGTGGGTGCCTTTCCCCCATAATTGAGAGCATCAATCCCTTTCAGGTAGCAGAATCCTGAGCCTCCTAACCAGCCTGCCCTGCCTCCATCCAATTCAGGTCCTCTTTCTCTGTATGTTTTTTGAAACTTCATACTCCAGGAAGCTTGAGCTACACATTCCAGGTAAGATCTCTCTCTCTGGGCCTGCCAGGCATCACTGGCAAAAGGTGGTCAGTGATTCCTAGCTCGAGTTAGGATCTACGAGTCTTGTCCTCTTTCCCTTTTGAACTGCCATTCATAAAGGAAGAAATGAAGGTCATGTCCAGAGATCCTCTCCCAGACGCCTTCCCCCTCATCCCAACAACCCACTTGCATATTTGTTTTGAATTTTCTGGTGTATCTAGTATTTCACATTCAGTGGCAAAGTACACCTTGTCTCTTTCCACCAGACTGTCTTACCTTTTCACAGAAAGGGTTTCAGACAAACTACGAGACAAGGAAAGTGGAACATTTAACTCAACAGCTACCAGAGAAAACCTTTTTCCTGTTTGGAACACTGTCAATTGCATTATTACACAAACATCTGTTTAGTACCTCCTGTACTTTAGCAATCTGTTAGACTCTGGGGCTGCAAAGGCCAATAAGATACACTTTAGCTTAGACTAGATAAACAAAGAGTCATAATATAGTGGGGCATGTGTTAGACTGGAGGGCATGGGATGTAAGAGAGCAGAGAGAGTACTGAAAATCCTATTTAGTTTAGTTTTAAGGGGAGAGGGCTAAGATTTGGGTGGATTTAGTGCAAGAATTGGTATCTGAGCTGACTTGATGAGTCTACACTAAATGTAAAACAATAGGATCAATTATGCTTCTTTGTAATGATTTGAATGAAATCGTTTAAATCTTAAAAAACTTAACAGAAATAAAAAATAATACCTATTGCCTATTCATTAAAAAATAACAAAAACAGCTTTTCACCCCACAGTTGAGCTTTAATGCGATCAAGATGAAAAGGCTGGGATGTGGCTTGGGGAAGCGATGCTATGGCACAGATTCAAGAGCTTAGACAGACATTCACAAAACAAAATGTGACCAAACTCTGGGAATAGTTGGTGATGATCGGATGTTCTGTGATGGGTAGATGAGTTAGAAGAAAAAAAGGAGGGCAAAATAATAGGGGGGGGGGTGGGAGTGGATAGATCATTTAAAAGGAAGAACCTAGGGAGGAAAGAGGCCCAGGCTAGAACAGAGGACTTCTGTAATCAGACGGCTGGAGGCCCTTGGGCAAGCCACGACAAGCTCTTCACTTCCATTTGCCCTTTTGTAAAATGGAGACAGTAATAGTAGTGAGAAGTAAGTGAAATCATAGATACGGAAGTGCCTGGGGTAGTGCCTAGAACACTGTGAATGTACCGTAAGGTATAGCCTCCCTCATCACACTGGTAAGGCCACCAGCAAAGAGGAGTAATTCTTGTTCCTTCTGTCTCTGTTCTCCAAGGGGCTAAGAAATTTAAGCTCACCTTACTTATAGTTGGGTTTCCCTGGTGGCTCAGACAGTAAAAGAATCTGCCTGCAATGCAGGTGACCCGGGTTTGATCCCTGGGTCAGGAAGATCCCCTGGAGAAGGGAATGGCAACCCACCCCAGTATTCTAGCCTGGAGAATCCCATGGACAGAGGAGCCTGGTGGGCTACAGCCCATGGGGTCACAGACTCAGACACAATGAATCGATTAACACTTCCTTATGGCTGAGGAGTCCCCATTGCCCCAGTGTATGAAATACAGTGGGTGTAATTCCTTTCTCTGGGCAGATAAAAAAGAAGCCACAGTTTTGTGCTCACAGCACATGTTTCGGAGTCTAGAATATGCACCTTTGGGGTATCTTCCCAGCTCTCCCCCACTTCTCTGAGGACTGTCCCCCGTCTTCAGGGCTGGTCCCTGTGAACCCGCCCCTGACTGTAGGTAACTAGATGTGGCTCAGCACCCGACCTGGGCTAGGACCTTTTGGGGAGCTGATGACTGGGGGTGGAACCATCGAGGATGAATCACTTCCATCACACAAAGAGTGAAGCAAATTCACACGGAAGCAAGAGAGACAAAGGGCCTTTGAAGATGCCAGCTTAATCTTAGGTCTCCCTCGTGGTTCCACCACATCAGCTGTCCTCTTGTTCCGTGAGATATAGCCAACAAAGCCCCTCTTTACCCTAAATCGACTGATTTGGTTCTGTTGTGCTGTGCTGTGCACAGTTGCTCAGTCATGTCTGACTCTCTGTAGTCCCATGGACTGTAGCCCACCAGGCTCCTCTGTCCATGGGATTCTCTAGGCAAGAAGACAGGAGTGGGTTGCCATGACCTCTCCAGGGGACATTCCAGAGCCAGGAATCAAACCCGCGTCTCTTGCATTGGCAGGCAGGTTCTTTACCTCTAGTGCCACCTTGGTTCTGTTACTTGGAACTAATGGGGCCCTGACATCATCAAGAACACCCACCCTCACCCCCATCCCTCCCCTCAGCCCCCACAGAGCAACAACTCTGTTGATGATGAGAGTGAACACACTGTGAAGAGGTGGGGTCCTGCAGCTCCCACCCCAGGCCGGCTTGGAGGGCTCTCACCTTGCCGTCGGCTTCCTCACCGGAATGTCGTAAGCCCGGATGATGTTCACCAGCAGCTTTATGTCTCCGTCGGACAGGTTTTGGGCTGTCACCTTCTTCCGGCCTTTTCTCCTCGGCCTCAGTGGTCGCTTTTGCTCTGCCAGCTTGAAAAGGCTCAGGCCCAAAATGCTAATGATTACAGAACAGAGTTAGGACTCTAGGGGAAAGAAAGACTGGGGAAGTTCACGAGACACCTTCCCACACTCTGCCCCAAGGTCCCTCATGGGCCCCCGAAAAACTCTTTGTCTCTTTGAGGAGGGGTGGGAATTGTCAAAAGATTCTCCCAAGATGGGGGAGATCTACTGCGTAGATGATGAACGTATATTTTAGCAGCTTCTGATCCGAGGCAGATAACTCAGGTTCTGGGCCCCGCCCTGCACCTCCTGCTTGCCCTCTGCCTTGTTCATCCCGCAGCCCCTCAAACGTGGCCTGAGCTTGCCAACTGTCCACTTTTGCTCCTGCCAATCCTGCAACACCCAATGCTTCCTTCCACCTTCCTCGTTGACCCTCTTCACCTCAGTTCTACCGCTTTTCAGGGCCAGTATTTCCAGGCCAGTGCATCCTGCTCACCTTGGGCAAATCATTTCACCTCTTGCTGTCTCTGTTTCATCATCTGTAAAATGGAATATTAATACCTACCTCTTGGGGTTATTGAGAGGACTAAGCGAGGCACGTACACAGAGCCCCTGGGTACGGGTCTAGCATTAGCAGATGCCCTAACACAGTGACTGTTGGGATGATGACAGTGGTCACGATGCCACGGTGATTCTGCTGGAGAAAGGAGGGGATGGAGATAGGAGGAAGGCAGGGGAGGGGGGCCAGGGGGATCTCTCTACCTCTCTATGTCTCTGCCTGTCACTGAGATGAC
Source organism: Bos indicus x Bos taurus (assembly GCF_003369695.1). Taxonomy (NCBI): domain Eukaryota; kingdom Metazoa; phylum Chordata; class Mammalia; order Artiodactyla; family Bovidae; genus Bos; species Bos indicus x Bos taurus. The sequence goes on along the minus strand of NC_040081.1, from coordinate 110,289,461 downwards.
ACCCATGAACACTTCCTGGAAGGTGAAAGCAACACAATCTATGAATGAGAAGGGCCAGGGAACAGCGAGTTTAATTCTGCCCCAGAGACTAAAGAGAGCACAGTGGACACTTCGTATCGGGAAGCTGATGTGAATGGCTAAGCCCGACAGCCACAGAGCAATGCCAGCTGGGCAGAGCTGGCCTCAGGCTGGCAACGCTCACGCGGCTCTTCTCTGTGAGTACGGAAGAGCTGGCTGGACTGGAGCCCTCCTTCCAAGAGGCACGTGCCAGCCCAGGGAGATGACTCCCAAGGGACTCCCAGGGCCCGTGGTTCCGTGAGCCCCCCAGGGCCTTCTAAGGGAGCACAGAGGAGCTCCCGTTTACCAGCACCGCTACGGTTCAAGCAGAGTGTGAGGGGCCTTACGTATACTCTTTCTAATCCTTACAAGGGTGTTACCCCATTTTTCATATGAAGAAACTGGAGGCTCTGAGAGGTGATAGAATTTGCTGGAGGCTCCTAAATAGAAGGAGAGGGAGCTGAGGTTCAAGCTCAGATCACCCTGACTTGACAGCCCAACTTTTTCTTTGAATATCTGCACATATCTTTTCATTAACTCATTTGGGACAAGAATAAGTGCATTATATAACAATGTGATGTAAAATTTGTGAAAAAATAACTATCTTTCCCAAAACCAAGAGTGTGAGGAGAGTGACACTATTTTACATTTTTGCAAATGTCTTTTTTGGTTTTACCGTACATTTTAATTTTAGAATTTTAGTGAGATACAGTTGATATATAACACTGTATAAGTTCAAGGTATACAGTAGATGTGTTTGATACATTAACACATGGCATTATGGTTACCACCGTAGGCAGCATTAGCCAACACCTCTATCTATCACTTTAAGTAATTATTGTTTTTTTTTGTGTGTGTGTGTGGTGTGAACAATTAATATACAGTCTCTTAGCACCCTTGAAGTTTATATTGTTGACGATAATCACTATGCTGTACATTAGATCTCCAGGACTTATTTATCTACTGGTTGCAGGCTTATACCCTTCTACCCTTAAATATCCCCCCAATCCCCCTGCCCCTAGCCCTGTGTGACCAACAGTCTAGTCTCTGTTCTTATTAGTTTGGCTCTTTTAGATTCCACATATGTGAGAATCCCAGAGATCTTCTCTTTCTCTGACTCATCCTATTTAACAGAATGCCCTCAAAAGTCCATCCACACTGACACAAATTATAGCCCATCTTTTTAATCACTCTGCCAGGATGCCTGCCTAACCCAGACTTGGGAACCTCAGAGAAAAACCTTTGCCAGGAGGTTGTAACAAAGCACATCGCTTCTTTCCTCAATACTTGCTCCCTCCCCGAGGAATATCTCCTGTCACAAGACTTAGCTGTCCCCATAGTCAGCATGAGAACATCATGGTGGCTGGAACCATTATATACAGAAATATCTTAATCTAAAGCCAAGAACAAACCAAAATGAAAAGAAGAAAGAACATACCCTGAGCCTTCAGAACTTAATGCAGAAAAGTAAAGCAGAAAAAAGAAAAAGAAAGAAAAGAAATGGAAAACAGCATGAAAAATCATCATCTAAAGTGTAATTTTCATGATTGAAAAAGAAAACAGTCAATGATTGGACTGTGGGCCTGGAATGGAGAGGACTTCCCTGGTGGCTCAGATGGTAAAGTGTCTGCCTACAATGCGGGAGACCTGGGTTCAATCCCTGGGTCGGGAAGATCTCCTGGAGAAGGAAATGGCAACCCACTCCAGTATTCTTGCCTGGAAAATCCCATGGACGGTGGAGCCTGGTAGGCTATAGTCCATGGGGTTGCAAAGAGTCGGATATGACTGAGCAACTTCACTTTCACTTTGCATGAATTTTCTGTGGGCACAGCCTCCCTTCTGTATGAGGATGGAGGCAAAGCCAGGAAAAGGGGCTCCCATGGATTGCACCAGTTTTTTGTCTCCTTGCCAGCTGGGTGGCAGAGAGGAAGTCCATGCGTAGGAAATAACCTTTTCAGGAGACCATCTGTTGTGTCCAATAACTTTGCGACATATGTCCAAAGACTTTTTGTGAGTTTGCACAAAAACTCTTTGCAACCCTGTGGATTATACACTCCATAGAATTCTCCAGGCCAGAATACTGGAGTGGGTAGCCTTTCCCTTCTCCAGGGGATCTTCCCAACCCAGGGATCAAACCCAGGTCTCCGACATTTCAGGCAGATTCTTTACCAGCTGAGCCACCAGGGAAGCCCTTTCAGGAGACCAGGAGATTTAACCACAGGAAGGGTCATGAAGTCAATGGACTGTGCAAGCCCACCAATATAGAAAGTTCTCTTTCATCTTTCATGCATCCGCCTCGACTTGAGACCATTTGAGAATTATTTTAAATGACAGGGAGACGATTTAGCAAACACATAGAGTCAATTCCCAACTTCTATGAAAATATCCATTTTCCCCTGCTGCCCACCTGTTACCAAACACAGGGCAGCTCTGTGCCTCCCAGCAGCAGTGCTGGAACCAGGCCTCTCCCTGACACTCAGAATCTCAGCGGGATAATTCTCGACCACCCCACTGCCCTGTGACGGGGGAGTGAGGGAGACCTTGGCCCAGGGAGGTGATGAAGGCAGGAGGACGATGTGCTGGAAAGGATGCTGTCACATTTCACGTGACTGGAATGAGAAGATAGCCAAGGCTGGGGAAGTGCCCTTGGGGGTGGTGGGAGGTGAGATGGGGTCCACTGGAATGTGATGGAGAGGGTCTCGTGATACTCGTGCTAACAGAATCCCCCCCAAAATGTGACATCAGGCGTTCATCAGGCTTTACCAGTTTCCAGTACTGTTAGGGGGCCAAATGCATACCATACCCTGATAGAAATCTTACATTCACAGGGAATATTTAATATAATACAATACAAATAATTTTTACAAGAAATAACAAGATTTTTTTTTTTACCTGATATTGGGAACTTCTTCTTCTACTACCAAATCCGAAAGAAGAAAATGGTGTTTCGCAATGAGGAAACGATTTATCACTGATTCTCTAACCTGAGGGAGAGAAAGACTTATTTAAATGTTCTTGTTTGCTGACCTGCATCATTCTCTGCTCGAAAGTCACTGCGGTGTGGTGGCACTTTCACAATCCATCACAGCTCTGACCCCTTCCTACAGTAAATCAACCAACTTTCCTTGCTAATGTAAGCTCCCTAAGGCAGGAGCGTTCTATTTTGTTCACTGCTATATTCTCAGGATCTGGACAAATTCCTGGCAGAAAATTTAGCTGAATGAATGAATGACTCTTTGGAAAAGACCCTGATGCTGGGAAAGACTGAAGGCAGAAGGAGAAGAGGGTGACAGAGGATGAGATAGTTGGATGGCATCACCGATTCAACGGACAGGAACTTGGGCAAACTCCGGGAGACGGTGAGGGACAGGAAGGCCTGGCGTGCTGCAGTCCATGGTATCGGAAAAAGTCAGACACAACGTGGCAACTGAACAACAACAAAAATGAATGAAAAACTACAGAAAACAGGACCTGTCTTGAAACACACGAGGACTTCCCTGGCGGCTCAGATGGTTAAGAATCTGCCTGCAGTGCAGGAGACCTGGGTTTGACCCCTGGGTCGGGAAGACCCCCTGAAGAAGGGAATGGATATTCACTCCGGTATTCTTGCCTGGAAAGTACCATAGACAGAGGAGCCTGGCGGGCTACAGTCCACGGGGTCACAAAGAGTCGGACACAACTGAGGGACTAAAGCTTTCACCTTTGGCTTCCCTGGTGCGCCAAACTGTAAAGAATCTGCCTGCAATGCAGGAGGCCTGGGTTTCACCCCCGGGTCAGGAAGATCCCCTGGAGAGTGGAATGGCTACCCATTCCAATATTCTTGCCTGGAGAATTCCACGGACAGAGGAACTTGGCGGGCTCGAGTTCATGGGGTCACAATGAGTTGGACACAACTGAGTGACTAACACACTTCGAAGCACACACACTTCAGAACTGATTAAGTTCTTCCCCTATTCAGAGTGATTTAGTTCCTAATTATTTTTTAAATGGAGGCGCTCTTAAATGTCATACATTATTTTTTTATACAAAACCTAAAGGGTAGATTAACTGGCTGGGGAAAATGTACTGTAGTTATTGTAGCACTTCTTACAAGTTAAATTAATTAAAGGAAGGACAAAAGAATACTTTCATTTTCTAGTGCAGAAGGGCAGTGAGTATGTGGTTTATAAAACTTTTTTATTACCAAGGTAGTAAGATGCACACATTCATATGGTAATTCTATATTTAGTTAGTCTTCCAAGGCAATAGAAATAAAAACAAAAGTAAGCAAATGGGATCGAATCAAATTTGGAAGTTTTTGCACAGCAAACATTCAAATATTTTTTTAAAAAATCATGATTTAGAAAGTAAGTGCCTTGTAATCATACCCCTCAAGATAACCACTGATGATAAACTGAGACCAATCTTAGAGGTTTCAGTGTTTCCTCACTGAATACATTCCCTTTGGTGCCTGAGCTAGTTCAAACTGGACTTTTTATCACTTACAATCATGAATCCAAGCTAATACAAAGGAGAACCAAGTAACTATGTTACAAAGATGAAGATAGTTGCTAATCAATTTTATATCTGTAAGAATGAGGAGGGCTTCCCTGGTGGCTCAGTGGTAAAGAACCCACCTGCCAATGCAGATGTGGGTTTGATCCCTGGTTGGGAAGATCCCTTGGAGAAGGAAATGGCAACCCACTCCAGTATTCTTGCCTGAACAATCCCATGGACAGAGGATCCTGGCAAGCCATAAAGGATTGCAGACTACTATAGGATAAGTGACTTTATGTCTAGTCTTAAAAGGAAGAGAGAGGTTATTCATGTTGCCATTGTGACCCTAGAATTTTTCAGTTTAGAATATTCTTTGAGGGACTCCCTAACAAGGAAATGGCAACCCACTCCAGTTATTCTTGCCTGGGAAATCCCACGGACAGAGGAGCCTGGTGGGCTACAGTCTATAGTGTTGTAATAGAGTCGAACAACAGCAACAACGATCATGAGAAAATAAGCCAACAAGGGTTGAGGATAAAGACCCCCCTTCTCCAACATCAGGATGCTGCCTGTTTGTCCCCTACGAGGACTGTTTGAAATGATTTTCCTTACCTGCTGGAGGTACTTTGCTACTGTGGCCCTGTGGGTGTCTATGTGGTCCTTGGTTTCGATCACATTTCTGTCTCGTAACCGTTTCTCATAGTCCTAAAATTAAAAGGAAACAATACTTCTATGATTTTAAAATACTGGTACTCTCATGCCTTTTTTGAAATTGGGCTTTCCTGGTAGCTCAGACAGTAAAGAATCTGTCTACAGTGCAGGAGACCAGGGTTCAATTCCTAGGTCGGGAAGATCCCCTGGAGAAAGGCATGGCAACCCACTCCAGTATTCTTGCCTGGAAAATTCCATGGCAGCTACAGTCCAGATTAGAGAATTATTCGTCATGTGTAGTTTAAGTCACAAATTGTGGTTCTAAATCTTCCTTCTACTTCCCTCTGAACTTCAGGTTCAGAGTTGATCTTTGATGCAGCATCCAGGATTTGGAAACAGTTGATTGAACTGCTTTACAAGTAGTTACAAGTTACAATGCTTTTTAAAAGTTTTGTTTAAAAATTAGAGTATAATTGCTTTGCAGTTTGTGTTGGTTTCTGCTGTACAACAATGTGAATCAGCTATATGTATGCATATATTCCCTCCCTTTTGAGCGTTCCCCCCACTCAGGATCTCATCCTTCCAGGTCATCACAGAGCATCAAACTGAGTTTCCTGTTCTTTGTAGCAGCTTCCCATTAGCTATCTACGCTCTCAATTCACCCCTCTGTGTCCGGAGTCCATTCTCTAGGTCTGCATCTCTATTCCTGCCCTGCAAGTAGGTTGTCAGTACCATTTTTCTAAATTCCTTGTGTAATACATGATATTTGTTTTTTACAAGTTACAGGGTTCACGCAGAAAGAAATTGAGGCCATAGAGAGAATCAAGTCACTGTAGATCAAGATACTAAGCTCACCTAAATGGCTTAGCCAAGTTCAGTTCAGTTCAGTTCAGTTGCTCAGTCATGTCTGACTCTTTATTTTTGTCTATTTCAAGTAAAGCAATTACAAAAAGAGCACCTAACATCTTAGTTGTTAGTAACTGGTTGCAGTTGACCTGGGTCACCTACTTGGAGGAGAGTAGTGGGTGCTTTTGGCTTTCTTTTCCTAGGCAGCTGTACTTTCCTCTTTTTCTATCAAGAAAATTCCATGTGGGCCCCAGGAAGCTGCCATGATCTCCTTCAGTCCTTCTCTAGCTCTTCTTAAGAGCTGTCTTCAAGATGGTTTTCTTTTTTAAAAAAATATTTATTTACTATTTGGCTGCATAAAAATATTTATTTATTATCAGGTCTTAGTTGCAAAACATGGAGTCTTTGTTGTGGCATGTGAGATCTCAGTTCCCCGACGAGGGATCAAACCCTCATCCCTTGCCTTGCAAAGGAGATTCTTATCCACTGGACACCAGGGAAGACCCTGTCCCCAAGATTGTTAGACTTGGGACAAGAGGACACACCTCTCCCTCCTGGCTGAGGCTCCTAGGTATGAACTTGGGTGATACTGGTGGCCAAATGATCAAGCAGAGAAATCTGTCTGAAATGGGGGAAAATGAGGCCACCATACCACGTGAAGCCCCCACAGGAAGGAGAAGGAGCCTGGCACTCCTTGGGTGGCTCTGAGGGGCAGACGAGCTCCTGTCATTCAGATGTCTTAGACGCTTAACTTGATTTTGTGATTCCGTCATCTCATAAATTCCCCCGGTACAGGAGCTGGTTCAAATTGGGTTTTCATCACTTATAATCACAAGTCCAAACTGATAACAAAGAAGAACCAAGTAACCAAAAACATCTCTCCAAGAATAATTTCTGCATGAAAAATCATACTGCTTTTGATGAAAGACCTAAATGTAAGGCCACACTCTATAAAACTCTTAGAGAAAAATGTAAAGCAGAATATTCTTTGATATAAATTGCAGCAATATCTTTTGGGATCCACCTCCTAGAGTAATGGCAGTGAAAACAAACAAACAAAAGAAGTCATACTGATATTAATTTCTAGTGGCTATTTCTTTACCTCATCAAACATAAACTTGTCCAGCTTTCCCTGGCCCGCCCCCCCCCCCCACAGGCCTGTTCCCTGTAACTCCTCAAAGGCTCCCTGCCCCACTCCAACCTCCCCCAAGGCTTTCTGTCTCCAGCTGCCTGCAGCATCCTGACCAGACCTGTTCCCCACTTCCTACCCCTTCACCCAGGCTGTTCAGATCCTACCCATCTATCTTCCAAGCAGCGCTTACCGCTGTGCTTTGTGCTTAGTAAATACTTACTGGGTTAAAATGGCATTGAGGGACCTCCCTGGTGGTCCAGTGGTTAAGAATTGGCCTTGCAACGAAGGTGACGTGGGTTTGAACCCTGGTCGGGAAACTAAGATCCCACATGTGAGCCACTAAGCCCGCAAGCCACAACTAGAGAGTCTGTGCAGTGCAAGCAAAGATACCTCGTGATGCAACGAAGATCCTGCGGGCCGCAACGAGACCGATGCAGCCATTTAAGTAAATAAATTAATTTGAAAAAAAAGGGCATCGAATTCCTGACTAAGCCAGGCAGGACTGTTTGCCACACTAACACTGAAGAGATTCTTCAGCCCTATGACACTAATTTTTCCTAGTTTAGATGTCATTAGACAGAGACAAAGAGATGATTTAAACATTGGATTCAAGAAAAATAATGAAAAGGCTATGTAAAGTGCAATAAAGAAGAAACCAATATTGCTACTGAGAACACCACAAGGACACCTACATATATATAATAGTATACAAAATGGAACAGTAAATATTTCATTATTTTATTAACCCCTCTAAGGCAATCTCTTACCTGAAATACTTTTTCCATAATTTCTCGGTCATACAGTGGAATTTGCTTATAATGTCGGAACTCTGGCACCTCCTGGCTTCTAAGAAGCAGCAGCCTGAATCGTTTAGATCTATTTAATTCCTCATCCGAAACAAAGTTAAATTCCTGTTGTAGCTGTTCGAGTCGGAAGAAATCAGGGATGTAGGATTCACCACTGGTAGCAACCTATAAAAACCAGGAAATACAAAGCTCTAGGTGACAGGCAGATTTCACCCAAGGAAACTTGGCACTGAGCTTCTTGGGAATGATGTTGAATGTTGAACAGTTTTGGATATACTTGAAACATCCACTATTTCATTTGAAGAGAAAACACAGTCAAATATAATGGCAATGAGGGAGATGCTATTATCTTCATTGAATAGTTATTAAAAGTACCATAAATCATTTTTTCCAGAGAAATAAAAAGTAAACGGTTCATGTCTGGTATGCATGTTCCCTTAATAGGTGTTATGAAAATATAACAGACTGATAAATGAGTCAATTATATCAGTGTGTTACCAAACGCCTACTCCAAAAAATACACAGGAGACTCAGGTTCGATCCCTGGGTCAGAAAGGTCCCCTGGAGAAGAAAATGGCAACCTACTCAGTATTCTTGCCTGGGAAATCCCATGGACAGAGAAACCTGGTGGGCTACAGTCCATGGGGGTCACAAAGAGTCAGACATGACTGAGCGACTCAGCACACAGCACTGCAAATAAGATTATTCATATACATAATATATATAAAATATATATTTAAATGTATTTTTAAAACCTTGTAGCTCAGTTGGTAAAGAATCTGCCTACAATGCAGGGGACCTGGGTTCAATCCTTGAGTCAGAAAGATCCCCCGAAGAAGGAAATGGCAATCCACCCAGTATTCTTGCCTGGAGAATCCCAAGGACAGAGGAGCCTGGCAGGCTACAGTAAATGGGGTCGCAAAGATTCAGACACTACTTAGCGACTAAAACATTTTTAAAATATAGTTTTTAGACTATATCTATGGACATAAATAAGGGCCCCAGTCAGCCAGCTTCACTTGGCTCCAGGGCCTTGTTGTCTTGTTCCTGGACGCCACTCTGTGGTTTTGGTTGTGAGGACAAGTGAACCAGAGATGGACCCAGGCACCAGCATAGACAGCACAGCTTCAGCAACCCTGAGAGGATGAGCAGGTCTGGGCTGCACTCTGCCCCGGTGTCCGTTTGCTCCTCTGCTGGGAGCTTTGTCAGCTGCAGCCGTGACCTGCAGAGAGAGATTCTGGGAGCAGAGATCCGCTGGGGCTTTGCAATGGGAAAGGTGATCCTGCGGTGACAATCCTGGTTCATAAAAGGGGCTACTCAGGAAGGAAAGGATGAGGTGGTTGGATGGCATCACCGACTCAATGGACATGAGCTTGAGTAAACTCCAGGAGATGGTGAAGGACAGGGAAGCCTGGTGTGCTGCAGTCCATGGGGTCGCAAAGAGTCGGACATGACTGAGCAACAGAAACAGGAAAGCAAGCCCTGTGTTTTGTGCTTCTCTGGGAGGCAAATGGTTAAAAAGAAGAAACATCAAGGGGACCAAGTGTTTAGTCACTCAGTTGTGTCCGACTCTTTGTGATCCCATGGTCTGTAGCCCTCCGTGGGCTACGTTCCTCTGCCCATGGGATTCTCCAGGCAAGAATACTGGAGTGGATAGCCATTTGATTCTCCAGGGCATCTTCCCAACCCAGGGATCGAACCTGCATTGCTTATTTCTCCTGTACTGGGGTGTCTTCAGAAATGGTGGTTTTGCTCATTTTCTGGTTGGACGATTAGATTACCATTTAGGGTTCTTTACCACTGGCGCCACCTGGGAAGCCCTGTAACCTCAGCAGTATCCAGTGCTTCCTGCATGCTGAGTGTGGACAGCTAGAGGCTGACACCAGCAGCCCATTTCTTGCCAACAACACTGTGAGGGCATCACGGGCTTCGGACCACGTTTGTCTTGCTCACACAGTCAGTAGGTGCAGAGCTAGAATTTAAACCTGTCATTCAACCCAGCCCTCACATTCTTACACACTCCGGCGCAGGAGAACGTAGTGTGAAAGACGACCTGTGTAAAAAGCCCTGCCCTTTGGTTTCCACACCGAGGGGAGAAGTGGTGTGTGCCCATGTCTCCTGCCACGTTACCGAGATCAGCTGCATCAGGGGGCCATTGCTGGGGTCGTTGGGGTCAAGCTTGGACTCTGCTGCCCATTTGGCCAACTTCTTCATGTCTGTCAGGCCTGACGTGCCGATAGAAGAGATGGCATCTGCTCTCTTCAAAGCGCTGAAAACAGAAGTTGATTCCTTGAGACAGACTTCCTCACAGAGCAGTCTGCATCAGGACCACAGAACTGCAGGGTCCGCCCTGCTCTGCGAAGGAAAGTCTGATTGTAGGAAGGACTTCTGCCATTTTTCCTTACCTGATAGTTTCTATTAAATACATTATAAGGGTAAAAAAAGCGCGAATGGTGGCAGAAAATATTTTCAAAGCATGTGTCTAATAAGGCGTAGAAACATCCAAACAATATAAGGAACTCATTCAACTCAATGGTGACAAAACAATCTGATTAACAAATGGGCAAAGGATCTGAATGGACATTTTTCCAAAGACATACAAATGGCCAATAGACACATGAAAAGATGCTCAATGATCAGGGAAATGCAAATCAAAACCACAATGAAATGTCACCTCACACTTGTCAGAACGGCTGTCATAAAAGGCAAGCAATAACAAGTGCTGGCAAGCATGTGAGAGGGGAATTCCTTGTGCACTGTTGTGGGAACGGAAGTTGGTGCAGCCACCGTGAAAAACAGTATGGAGGCTCAGGAAGTTAAAAGTAGAGCAAGCACATGCTCCTGCAATCTGGCTTCTGGGGATACATCCAAAGTAAACAAAATCAGTGTCCTGGGGAGGTCTCTGCACCCCATGTTTAGCAGTATTAGTTATAACAGTAACAGTTATAACAAGACATGGAGACCACCCAAGTGTCCGTCAGTGGACACATGGATAAGTAAAATGTGATCTGTATGTATATATATATATATATATAATTCAGTCATCAAAGAAGGAAATCCTGCCATTTGCAACAACATGGATGGACACTGAGTCATCATGCTAAGTGAGACGATCTCACTTTGACGTGGAATCTAAAATAACCAAACATGTAGAAACGGAGAAAAGACTGGTGGAGCCAGAGCTCAGGGGGGTGGATAAATGGATGAAGCCATTCCAGAGTACAAACTTCGGGTTGTAAGATGAATAGGTTCTGGGACTCTAATGTACAGCATGGTGACCGTAGCTGTTGCTGTTGTTCGGTCGCTCAGTCGTGTCCATCTCTTTGTGACCCAATGGACTGCGGCACCCCAGGCTTCCCTGTCCGTCACCATCTTCCAGAGTTAGCTCACATTCATGTCCAGTGAGTTTGGTGATGCTATCTAACCATCTCATCCTCTGCCACCCCCTACTCCTCCTGCCTTCAACCTATGTATGATTATATGAGTGTAGCTAATAATACTCTATTGTACACTTGGAAATTGTTAAGAGAGTAGATCTTAAAATTTCTCAGCCCAAGGGGGGAAAAATCTGTAATTATGTGTGTCAATGGATGTTACCCAAACTTATTGTGAAAATCATTTTGCAATATCTAGAATATCAAATCATTATGTTGTACACCTTAAACTTACACAATTTTACATGTCAATGAGATCTCAGTACATCTGGGGGGAAAAGAAGCATAAATAGAAGGAATGCAAATGTGACCCTGCATTTCTGCAACTGTGCCCAGCACACCAGTGTCCTGAGTCGCTGGATCCAGACCAGGGCACCTGGTGTAGGATGCCGGGAAGGTCCCACCTCCCAGGTAACTGGGGACCACTTGGGGCTGAGGCTAAAATAAAAGAGAAGAAACGAACATTTATGCAACTAACTTAAGCCCCAACTTTGGACATGACTGAATTCCAAGGGGGCCAGGTGGTCACCACAGGTCAGCTGGGCCTTTATTAACAGGGCTGCGTCTCCCGTCACTCACACTGTTTTCCCTTCTCTCCTGAGGAGCTGGAGCTTTAACCTCAGCAGGAAACTCAATGAGACAAAGTACAGGAGGCTTGTACGTAAAGGCATAAACAAGCCTCCCCTGGAAATGCTGCCAGGCTCCTGGCTGAGAAAGACCTTATTGTTATTATCACATGGATACAGGTGTTTACATTGGAAGGAGAGGGCGTAAAGGGAATAAAACCAGCCCCGTTCTGCTGTTTTTCCACATGTTGAAAATGACAGCCTGTGACTTGGAACGTATCTTCCTGATGATCAAGATAAGTCCTCTTGGGACTTCCCTGGTGGTCCAGTGGTTAAGACTCCCTGCTCCCAAGGCAAGAGGCCTGGGTTCGATCCCTGGGCAGGGAACTAGATCCCATCACGACTAAGATGCTGCACACTGCAACGAGGACTTGGTGCAGCCAAATAAATAAAAATTAAAAAAAAAAGAAAAGGTAAGTCCTTTCATTTTATGGAGGCTACTGAGGCCACGGCAGTAAGATGATCCACTCAAGACACATCTACTGGAGAGCGACAGAAGCAAGACTGGAACCCAGGCACCTGGCTCCACAGTCCAGGCTGCCTGGATGGGCATCAACCACTAAGAGGGGTGGCCTGTCCGTCTGGAGTGAGTCCCTTCCTGCTGTTCTGAGTGAAACCGACAGCTAACAATCAAGGAAGGGGACTGAGAATAGGGCCTTTCATATACCCAGAAGTTTCTACATCAGTCATACTTTACAGTGATCTCTGACTGAGGGCCAAATAGATACAACTGTATGCCATGCCAATGTTCATTGGAAGGACTGATGCTGAAGCTCCAATACTTTGGCCACCTGATGCAAAGGGCTGACTCATTGGAAAAGATCCTGATGCTCAGCAAGATTGAAGGCAGGAGGAGAAAAGGGTGGCAGAGGATGAGATGGTTGGATGGCATCACCAACCCAATGGACACAAATTTGAGCAAGCTCCTGGAGATCGTGGAGGACAGGGGAGCCTGGTGAGCTGTAGTCCATGGGGTCACAAAGAGTGGGCCTCGACTGACAGACTGAACAACAACAACACGTACCATGTACTTTTCCCATCTGCAAAACTGTGAAAAGAATATTTCACAGGCTTACTGGTGCCTGATGCTGACAAACATCCAATATTTGTTAGGATATTAACATTTTAGTTTTTATCATAAGAACACACACAAAAAAAACCCTGAAAATACTGGCACATGACAATAAAAGGAAAGACTGTGAGACTGCAAGCCTTTCCCCCCTGAATCGCGCTGACGCCAATGCTGTCCTCGCTCATCAGCTGTTCTAGCCACACGTTACCTTCTGAATCCAATATTCTGCTGCGACAACGGAGGAATTAAAGGAATCCCATTTTCTCCAATGGCCCATGCCACGCTGTTGGACACTTTCCCTGAGGTCATTAGAATCAGTTGATTACCACCGTCAGCTTCAAATGAGAAGGGCACTCCTGAGGAAGCAGTGGATGAAAAAGGATGCTGTTTAGAAAGAGGGAGTGAGCCCCGTGCTTGTGAGAAGGCAAAGCAGAGGGCAGACAAATGGAACAGAATGGGTGGGGGTAGGGGGATGGAACACATCATTCAGATCAACAATGTGTAGCTTCAGGGGGTGACACAGTGGGCCCCTCGGCTGCATCTCTGATAGCAGAGTGTAGCATTATGAGGAGTGATGCACTCTGCACTGGGACCAACTGCATATATATTCTGCCACTTAACAGCTGTGTGACCATGGACAAACTGCTTAACTTCTCTGAACCTCAGTTTCGCTATGTATAAAATGGAGATAATAATAATGAAAGTGAAAGTTGCTCAGTTGTGTCCTGCTCTTTGTGACCCCCATGGAGTATGCAGTCCATGGAATTCTCCAGGCCCAGAATACTGGAGTGGATAGCCCTTCCCTTTACCAGCATATCTCCCCGACCCAGGAAGTGAACTGGGGTCTCCTGTGTTGCAGGTGGATTCTTTACCATCTGAGCTATCAGGGAAGCCCATACTATAATAATAATAATAGCACCCCCTTTTAAGGATTACTGTGAAGACATCCTTCATTCATTTAGTAGATACCTATTTGAGCCCCTACTTCATGCCAGGCACTACTCTAGTCACCAAGACAGTAGTAAAGAAAACTGATAGGAATCTGTGACCTCACGGAATTTACATTCAAGTAGGAAAGACAGATTATAGATGTGATAAATAAAGAGATGAGGCTAGCATGTTAGAGAGTGGTGGTGGTGATTTAGTTACTAAGTTGTGATCACCTTTGCGACCCCATGGACTGTAGCTCATCAGGCCCATCAGGCTCCTCTGTCCATGGGATTCTCCAGGCAAGAGTGGGTTGCCATTTCCTTCTCCAGGGGATCTTCCTCACCCAGGGATCCAACCCACATCTCCGGCACTGCAGGCAGATTTTTTACCACTGAGCCACCAGGGAAACCCCATGTTAGAGAGTAGTAAGTGCAAAAGAGAGAAAAAAAAAAAAGAAAAGTGTTAGAAAATATATGTTTGAGGAGGAGGCAGGGGTTGAACTTTCCAATGTTAAGTGGCAAGGGAAGGCTCCATGAGAGGTCCCTTCTGAATAATGAAAGGCCTGAAGAAAGTGGAAGGGAGGCATATAGGTATCTTGGGAAAGAGCCTTCTTGGCAGAAGGAACAATGCAAAGGCCCTCAGGTGAGAGCGTGCCTGGAATGAGAAGCAGCATGTCAAGTGAGGAAAAACCTGCAAAGCCTCAGACCTGGCAGGCACTGACCAGTCCACAGACGCTGTCGCTCAGCTACGGTAGAAACTTGAAGGCCTCACTGACGGGGCTCCCACTGATTTGACATTAATGACAAAACGTCTCTGGACAGGACATTAATCATGTAAAAGAAGATTTTTAAGCATGAAACATAGGCTTTCCTGGTGGCTCAGCTGGTAAAGAATCCCCCAGCAATGCAGGAGACCAGGGTTCGATCCCTGGGTTGGGAAGATCCCCTGGAGAAGGGAAAGGCTACCCACTCCGGTATGCTGGCCTGGAGAATTCCGTGGACTGTATAGTCCATGGGGTTGCAAAGAGCTGAACACAACTGAGTGACTTTAACTTTTTCACTTTCATAGGAACTTCTTGTTCTGGAGTCCAAGTTAATATTATTGATATTAACACAAAACAGCACCACTGGTAACCCTATAATAGCCCCTTTGTGTTTTCTAAAGAGCTTTCCTTCAGGGGCTTCCCTGGTGGTCCAGTGGTTAAGAATCTGCCTTCCAATGCAGGGGACACGGATTTGACCCCTGGTCCTGGAACTAAGATCCCACACGCCACAGGGCAACTAAGCCTGTGTGTCGCAATGAAGAGCTGGAATGTTGTGATGAAGACCCAGAGCAGCCAAGATAAAAACAATTAAATAAAGTGTACTTATTTTACTTTATGACTTAAAAAAAAATCTTTCCTTCATACTGAACACTGCATCTTGATCTTCAGAATAACCCCATAAGACATTTAAGGGAGGTATTATTAGACCCCTCTTATGAAAGAGGAAGATGATAGTCAAAGAGGTTACGTGATTACGAGGGTCACACAGTTTGTCAGTAACAGAGTTGGAACTAAAAGCTTAGATCTCCAGACTTTTTGACTGGTGATCGGATTTCAGACTCAAGGGATTCTTGCATCCAGATATGCACTCACAACAAAAAGGCAGCAGGCATGCGAGGAAACAGAATCAGACCGATAAGCAGAAAGGTGTTGGAATGCCAGATACAGAATACTGAAAAATATTCTCGCCTGGAGAATTCTATGGACAGAGGAGCCTGGCAGGTTACAGTCCACGGGGTCACAAAGAGTTGGACACTACTGAGAGGCTAACATGCACACAAAGAATGGAGGAATGAATGAATGAATGAAATAAATGACTGAGAGTGCCAGAAAATGACAAAAGGCTGTCAGAACTGATTGTGAAAAAAGCTAAATAGGAAGGGGAAAAATACAATCGTTGAAATGAGGAACTCAGTGATGAATTTCAATGACTAGACACAGCCAAAAAGTGAATTCATGGCTTAGAAGACTGATTTAAAGAGATTACACAGAATATAGAAGTGAAAGAAAGAGATGTCAAGTACATTAAAGAGAGGTTAAAAAAACATGGTTGACAGAGTGAGAAAGTCCATGAGAAAATGAGAGATGAGAGAATAGTATTTAATAATATCCCCATTACAGTTATTTTCTTTCAAACTTTTCCACCATACAGATAACACTATGATGTACTTCTTTTTTTTAATGCACAAAATTTCTATCTTCATTTTGAATTATTTTTTCAGGAAAGATTCCTAGAAGTTGAATTAAGGTGTCAAAGGCAATCTAAATGCCCTTAATGCACGTGGCCATACTTGTACAGTTACATGAATTTACTGGCCGCCCATAGTGTGTAAAAATTACTTTGCAAAAAATCGTATGTGATTATTGCTTTCATCTGAATTTCTGATAGCAATGTTGTAATTGTCTGGTTGTCTGATAAGGGACAAGAAAAAGATATTCAAATCTGACAGTGATTCTGTGAGCCGCTGAGGCCTTCCGTACCACTTCCGACTCCCTCGTGGTCCAGGGTCACATGCTGGTTACTGCTAAACTCCACTTCTTCAATGGGAGCCCTTCCACTGACAACAGTGGTTTCAGGAATAGGCAGAAACACTTCCGCCAGCAAGGTGGTACCACTGTGTCCAACTGTCTCATAGACCTGAAATTGAGGAAGAGAAAGAGCCAAATAAAAACAGCAACAGAGGGTGCTCACTCCCAGATAATCAGTCCCTTTGTCTGTGCTGTTCACTGTTCTAGTCCAGAGCATCCATGTCAGAGTGGAGGGTTGAGTCGTGCTGCCCTGGCCCCCATAGAGACCAGATCATACCCTATTTGACAAGTTATCAGCATCCTGTCTTCTTGCCTGGCCCAATCATCTGTGGTAGAGAGGTTGATTACAAAGTACCAGGCTACTGCAAATATTTCTATTTCAAACTAATATGCATTAGTTTTGGAGAATAGGCTTCCTCTTTTTCCTGGTTCCAGTTATTTCAGAGAGCAACAGCATCAGGTAGAAAGGTGAGATAATTTGGACAAGCCACCAGATGGTTTATTATCTGCACCAACTTCAGAGTCAGTAGGAAAAGCATTATACCCTGAAGTACTCTAGGGTATTGAGGCAAACCTATTATTGGTAATAGAAAAGTATTATTTGTATTATTAATATAAAATCTATTATTGGTAAATCTCTCAGTCTTTCCTTTAGGATCTTCATTTTTTTTGTTAGTTGCTGAGCCCTATCCATCTCCTTCACAGACCTTTTCTCCCAAAATGGGGTCAATGGGACCATCTATAGTTCTGATGCTAATTACTGTGGTATGTCTCATCACCATGCCATCACCGTGAGATGAAGACCCCATTGCCAGGGCATCCACAGATTACAAATATACAATATGGTCTCAGTCGGACCCTCTGCTCCATGTGATCAAGCTTCCCCTGTATTCCCGGATCATTTCACTTTTGTGGGAAAAAGATAAAATATTTCTCAGTTCTGCTGCCTTCCTTTCATGTTCCATTGTCTCTCTCCATGAAGCCTCTCTGGCTGGTACATATTTTTCTAAAATGCAGATCTTGCTCTTTTATTTCTACTAATGAAGCATTTCTATCTTTTTATTTTTAATTGGAGGATAATTGCTTTATAATGCTGTGTTAGTTTCTGCTGTACAACGATGTGAATCAGCTCTAAGTATACGTATATCTCCTCCCTCTTTTTTATTTTTAAATTTATTTTTAATTGGAGGATAATTGGTTTACAGTGTCATGTTGGTTTCTGCCATATATCCATATGAATCAGCCAAAGGTATACATATGTCCCCAGCCTCTTGAACCTCCCTTACACCTACCCACTTCCTGCCACTCTCAGTCATCACGGAGCCCTGAGCTGAGTCCCCTGTGCTGTACAGCAGCTCCCCACTAGCTCTCTGCTTTACACGTGACGGTGTATATACATCAATGCTGCACTCTCAGTTCGTTCCACTCTCCCCTCCCCTGTACTGTGTCCAAAAGCCCATTCTCTACATCTTATCTCTATTCCTGCCATGCAAATAGGTTCCTCAGTACCATTTTTTAGATTCCATACGTGTATATGGATGTATACGCTAATATATAATATTTGTTTTTCTCTTTCTGACTTACTGCACTCTGTATAACAGGCTCTAGGTTTATCCACCTCACTGGAACTGGCTCAGTTTCGTTCCTTTTTATGGCTGAATAATATTCCATTGCATGTATGTACCACAACTCCTTTATCCATTCATCTCTCGATGAACTGTTTCTATTTCTCTTCTGATGTAATCGATCCCCTCTGATTATCTTTCCACTCACCACCTGAATGTGCAAAGATGACACTACGGAGTCTCTCTGCCCATCCTTCCTTAAAACAGCACGTGTTGTGCTGTGGATTCTTTTCTAAGGATGAGAAGGATGGATTCGTGTGGCCTGCTATCCAGGCCTCATCTGCCTGGTATTCACCAGCTCACATTTGCAACCTGGCTGATTGAGTTTGGAGGGGCTACTGGGACAAAGACAAAGGCAGAGGCTCCATAGGAACTGAACTCAAGACCCCAGACTGAGTACCACTGTGAGCTATTCTAACAGGCTGGGCCCACCAAGAGACCTGTGACTGTTCAGGGCTTACCCCTGCTTGATTCAAGGGCTCAGCAGGGAGCGCATGAGTTGCACATTTAAGCCACACTCTCCAACTTCATCTTTATTAGTAGACAGGTGATATTTTTAAATATCTTGCTGATATTGTGATCTATATTAAAAAGATCTTTTAAAGAAAGTTTCAAATATATGTAATATCAGAAGAATAATATACCATGAACCCATCACCTACCTAGCTTCAATTACCATTAAGTTATTGTCAATCTGGTTTTATCTATCTTCTCAACTATTTGCCTCTTCATTAGTATTCTGAGCTTAGACATCATTTCATCTGTAAATATTTCAATATATATCTCTAAAAGAGGATATAAAAAGGCATAATTACCATAGAGTTATCACAGCAATTCCTGAGTAATGCCAAATATCAGTAAGTTTCAAATGCCCTTCAGAATCTCAAAAAATTACTATAATATTTTGAATCAGGATGACAATGATTTCATACACAGCAGTTGATTGGTATGTCGCTCAAGCCTCTATTAATTTATAAATGATCCCTCTCTTTTTGTATCTTTTTTTACAGATTTTCTCTATACTTTTATTGGTTTAGAACTCTAATAGAAAAAGAAAGTTCCATAAGTTTTGGCTTATCCCAGCTTCTCATAAGACCCTGCAGTTTTATAATATCACAGACTATAAAGAACATGGAACAGGTTGTTGCTTACTGCACAAGAGACCTTGGTTTGATCTGCTAAGTTATGGACTCTCTGGCATAAAGTTCCAGCCAGAGAGAATGGCGCATTTTTCTTTCTTTAAAATTCTTTTTGTACTTCTTGAATTTTTATTCACCCAGACAGGCCTTTCTTTGTGTGAAGCCACTAAGAGCTTTAGGTCTGATACCGTGCTTAATTTTAACCACAGTCCTATAAAGGATGGCTTCTGGTAAAGATTGAGCAAGATATCAGACCCCGCAATCCTAGATGATGGATGTGGGGCTCAGCGGAGGGGAGAAATTTCTCCTGGTCCTTCATCTCGTGAGTCACAAAGCTGGGATGTGAATCTACCACTCTCTCACTTCAGGATGCATTCACTTTTTGTTATGCTTTCCTCTCGGGTCAAGGAAAATCAGAAAGGTGAATAAAAGTTAAGAAATCTTTTAAAGCCCTAACTATAATCCATGATTTATAAAGTAAATATAATTACCTTAGACAGATTGGTGAGAAATAATGATTGAAAGAGAATTAAAAACCTAAATGAAAGAGCCACAAAACATGGAAATGCTGTATAAACAATGGCTAAAACCAAAGGTTGGGTTTCCCCGGGTGGCTCAGTGTTAAAGATATGACCTGCTAAGGCAGGAGACATGGGTTCAATTCGTGGGTTGGAAAGATGCCCTGGAGAAGGAAATGGCAACCCAGTCCAGGGTTCTTGCCTGGGAAACCCCATGGACAGAGGAGCCTGGCGTGCTACAGTCCGTGGTGTCGAAAACCAGTGGGACACAACTTAGTGACTAAACAACACAACAGTAACAAAAGGTTAAAGCACAGCCTTTAGCACGGGCAGTTGTGATTAAAAGATCACTGAGCTCTTCCTGTCTCCAACTCTCTGGTTTCTCACATTCTCAAGGGACTGGCTCTCCTGGCCAGGGGAGGGTGCACTGTCCACTTTGTGAGGGTGTTCGAACTCCCTCGGACCCTGCGTGAGCACTGCACGAGGTTGTCACATGCTCACCCACACTTACTTGAATGCCCCCACCAATCCCTGGGCTTTCCCTGTAGGACTGCTTATCCCCAAGAAATGATAAAATTCCTTGTTTATCATTTGTCTCAATGAAGAGTGAGATTCCTGAGGGTAGGGACCTTGTTTGATTTCCCTTTGATTGCTCAGTACCTCTCCTCTGTGAATTGATATCTTTAGAAAGGACCACGTTAACTCTCACTGGAAGTGAGGTGTTAGATGACAAATACATGGGATGGAATTGTTCCCTTCTCTGAACTGCCGGTAGACTTGGGAGTTGCCCAGTGGACGGTCAGCTCCTCCCACTGCCTGCAGAGGGCGGTGTGGTGGACAGGATGGGGCAGGATCTGAACCCTGACACTGCAACTTGATCTTGGGCGTGACATTCCCCCACTTTTGCTCTCATTGTAAAATGAGGATGTTACCCAAAGTTCAGCAGGAAGGCAGTGGTGCAGCTTAGCTGAGATGGATGAAAAACCTCTTTCCTTCTGTATAAATGCCATTTCTTCTTCATCTGGTCATACAGTTGGCAACAAGCATGTACATTTTTCTAATACTTTGCAGTTTACAAAGGTCTTTCATAAACATGATTACATTTCCCAAATATCTCATTAAATCCTGTTGGCCAGTTGCTTTTATTCACTTTTATAAAATAGTCATTTCTTTTATTTAAATTAAATTTTAACTTGTAAGAATGTCTTTTCAAGACATCTTAGTTTTTTTCAAGGAAGACATTAAGCTTCTGAGAACCTATAGGAATGTTAGGGCATATTCCATATTTAGAGTTAAATCATCTATATTTCTGGGTACCCAAAAATAAGGAGGTAAAAAGCAAACTGCTGCTGCTGCTGCTGCTAAGTCGCTTCAGTCGTGTCCGACTCCGTGCGACCCCATAGACGGCAGCCCATCAGGCTCCCCCGTCCCTGGGATTCTCCAGGCAAGAACACTGGAGTGGGTTGCCATTTCCTTCTCCAATACATGAAAGTGAAAAGTAAAAGTGAAGTCGCTCAGTCGTGTCCGACTCAGCGA
Organism: Bos indicus x Bos taurus; assembly: GCF_003369695.1. Classification (NCBI taxonomy): domain Eukaryota; kingdom Metazoa; phylum Chordata; class Mammalia; order Artiodactyla; family Bovidae; genus Bos; species Bos indicus x Bos taurus. The sequence continues at coordinate 110,268,041 of NC_040081.1, read as the reverse complement.
CCCCATGGACGGCAGCCCACCAGGCTCCTCCATCCATGGGATTTTCCAGGCAAGAGTACTGGAGTGGGGTGCCATTGCCTTCTCTGAAAAAGCAAACTACATTGTCTCAAATGCTTAAAAACATGAGGGACTAATAAAACTTTGATATTACTTCAAGTTAAGGGAATAGAAACCATACCAACAGTCAGAAAATACCATTTATGCTGGTAAAATGCTTCAGAAGGTGACATAAATGCAGTATTAAGCATTTAGTTAAACCTTTCCTGACTTTGTATCTCTAACTACTCTTGGGCTTCCCTGGTTGCTCTGACAGTAACAAATCTACCTGCAATGCTGGAGATCCGGGTTGGATCTCTGGGTCAGGAAGATCCCCTGGAAAATGGAATGGCTACTCACTCCAGTATTCTTGCCTGGAGAATTCCATGGACAGAGGAACTAGGCAGGCTACAGTCCCTGGGGTCTCAAAAGAGTCAGATAAAACTTAGTGACTAAACAACAACAACAAAAGCTTTGTAAAATAAGAATTTCTTTTATTTACATTAAACTTGAATATGTAAGATCTGTCTTTTCAAGACTCCCTAATTTTTTAAATCGCAGCTCTATTTAATGCTAGAATAGAATGCTCTTTTTAAAAGTCAAAGAGTGGAACCTTGGCCTTCATCAGTTCAGTTCAGTTCAGTCGTTCAGTCGTGTCCGATTCTTTGCGACCCCATGTACGCCAGCACACCTGGCCTCCCTGTCCATCACCAACTCCTAGAGCTTGCTCAAACTCATGTCCATTGAGTCATTGGGCTTTATAAATATTTATAGACCGCTTTCTGTATAATTAAGTTGAAATCGTGTGTTCTTTCTAAGTCTGGGGCTCTCAGCTTCAGCATGCCTAACTTCGGGGCTGAACAGCCCTTTGCTATGATGTGTCATCCTGCGTGTTGCAGTGTTCACCAGCATCGCTGGCTTCTACCTACTAGAGGTGCCAGCAGCTCCTCACCACCTGTAATGATTAAAATGTCACCAGACATTGCCGGATGGCCCCCGGGGGTACAAAGTTATCTTCACTGAGAAGCACTGCTCTAAGCAAAATGAGTGTGTGTGTCTGTTTGAAGGTGAAATGTTAATGAAGAAATAAGACAGGGAATATAATTTGATTTATGTTCAATGGTTCAAAAATTCCTGTTGTATTAAAAAAAAAAAGGCAGCAGTGAATTCAGAATAGCAATTAGATCAACTGCTACCAAACTGGGACTCTGTGAGGTTATTATTAACTTCTGCTGCATTTGGAATGAGGTTTGCTTTAAGCCAACATTCTGGTGCAAATTTACCTACTAACAGCAGTGCTTAGGATAGTGTCGATAAGCCAAATCTTAGAAAAATGTAGGGGCATTAAGCCAGACAGAAGAAGAGTCCATCGTGAAGTGGTTTATATTGCACGGTCTTAAGTCGTGATTCTCTGATCTTAAAACCTAAGCAAAGCAAAGCACGGCACGGCTTATCCTGCAGGTGTGGTAGCAGCGGATTTGGTTCAGGGGGCCGCCCTGCGATCTCAGCCCCAGTGGCGCCGTGGCTGATGTCCCCACTTCCCCTCAGTGTTGGATCAGACACTGTTTACTCCTGCGCCCAGAGACTCCCCTCCCTCCCTGAGAAGACTCTGGGTGACCGAGGCCCGCCCTCCTCTGTGTCATCACTCCCAACTCAAAGGACCTTCCTATTCTGTATTTTTTGTTGAAAGAGTGTTTTTGATGTGGATCATTTTTGAATTTGTTACAATCTTGCTTCTGTTTTCTGGTTTTTTTTTTTTTTTTTGATGCAAGGCATGTGGGATCTTAGCCCCCGACCAGGGTTTGAACCCCCAGCCCCTGCACTGGAAGGCAAAATCGTAACCACTGGGCCACCAGGAAAGTCCTGCTATTCTGTCTTGATTCACCTCTCATGAACCTATGGGATACTACAGGTTCATGAGTTTCCTGGTTTCTCTCGCTTTTCTGTTAGAACCATACTCTCGGGGTGGGGACACCGGTCCTATTTGGAGATGTGTCCTGGATGGCCCTCCTCCGTCTCCCCAGGACGAGGGGGAGAAAGAATGAAGATACCCAGAGGACGCTTCCTCCCAGAAGCTCAGCAGAGAAGGAGTCGGGGGTTGACAGGACGTGGTGTACTTTAGGGTGTTGTTGACTGGAGCACTTGTGGTTGATGGATGGAGTATCCCATCCCATCATCTCTCAACACTCCCACCCTCTTTCCCTTTCCCACCCTCTCCTTCCAGTTTTCCCTTTTATTTTCCAAGTCATCAATCTTTTCTGTGCTGGCCACTTTTCCCACAGCTGACAAACGTGCTCCAATCAACCACACCCTAAAGTAAACCATGGTCCCCTGTCAACCCCCGATCCCTTCCCTGCTGAGCTTCTGGGAGGAAGCCTCCTCTGGGCATTTCATTCTCTCTCCCCCTTGTCCCGGGAAGATGAAGGAGGGTCATCCAGGACACATCTCCAAACAGGACTGGTGTCTCCACCCAGAGAGTGCGGTTCTATCAGAAAAGCCAGAGAAACCAGGAGGGACTCTGGAAGGGAGAGTCAAGTGACTTCCAGCTGGGTTAAAAGGAAAGTTCCCTATCTCAGTCCACGTGCCAGGAATATAAAAGCTCAACAGGACTGATTCATAAGGAAAAAAAAAATAACACTAAGATGCTTAAAAGCCACCCAACAATATTACACAGCTGTTGTTAGTTTGGGGGAGTCAGGTTGATGAGTATGGGGTGGCATGACAGGTGTGCATGATAAAGGAAAAGGAGTGAAGGTCATTATCACTAAGCTTTCTCTATTTCTAAGTCAAACTTCATTTTTGTGAAAGACCAAGTCCATGGAGTTGCAGAGAGTGGGACACGACTGAGTGGCTGAACAACAACAAGCATTTATTTTGGAAAGACTTCAGAATCCTCAAGTTTTGAGACCTTTCTGGAAGGACTCTGGTCCCGTTTCAGCTTCCATCCTGTGAAGTCCCATCTCACCCTTCACTTGGGGCCAACTCTGAGGCTCTTTCTTTTTACTCTCTCTAGTCAAACCATCACAGGCTTCCCAGGTGGCTCAGTGGTAAAGAATCCGCCTGTCAATGCAGGAAATGCGGGTTCAATCCCTGGTCTAGGAAGATCTCCTAGAGAAGGAAATGGCAACCCACTCAAGTATTCTTGCCTGAAAAACCCCATGGACAAAGGAGCCTGGCGGGTTACAGTCCACGGGGTCGCAGAGTGTCGGACTCAACGCTAACCCTAACGAACAACAACAAACGAAGCCATCATCAAGTCCTGCCAATCCCTCCTTTCAAGGCTGTGTGTGTGTGTGTGTGCTAAGTCACTTCAGTCATGTCTGACTCTTTGTGACCCCATGGACTGTAGCCCCCCAGGCTCCTCTGTCCATGCGGATTCTCCAGGCAAGAATAACCGGAGTAGATTGCCACGCCCTCTTCCAGGGGATCGTTCCAATCCAGGGACTGAACCCACGTCTCTTATGTCTCCTGCATTGTCAGGAGTATTCTTTACCACTAGCGCCGTCTGGGAAGCCCTCAAGGCTGCAGTGTTGCTTTAATTAATTCCTTCCTCTCATTTCCTCTGTGAGTCCCCAGCCTCATCCCCTCCCTCCTGGGCTTTCCGGGTGAGTTGGTGGCCTTATCCTCTGCTTTGTAGGGTTGCCCTGGCAGCCTATCTCAAGCCTGGCTAGGAAACACTGAGTCCTATGGTTTGAAACATGCAAAAAAAAATCAAACATCACAGTCGACACTGTTCCCTTCCATATCCCCTGTATCCATACTCTGCTTAGTGTTATTTCTTTGCATTGGGTGGATCAAAAGGGTCATTTGGGTTTTTTGTGACAACGTATAGAGAAACCTGAATGAACTTCTGGGCCACTCCAATAGTTGTCTCTCTCATCCCCCAGCTGGATTTAAAGCTCCCACAGGCAGGGCCATGCACATCGCTCTTTATACACAGCTTCCAATGTTCCACTAAACTCCTGGCTCAGCATCAGACCCTCAGTTGGCTCTCCACAGTCAAGCAACAAACATTTGGAGCTTGGTGTTGAATCAAGGGATACATGATCATTCTGAGAGTCTCGGAACATTTTCTGAAGCACATTACCCTCTAAAGTTAAGCATTTGATAGCACTGGCATAAACAGATGCTTTTAAGGTGACTTTTCTTACCCTCCTGAAGTTGCCAGTAATTGTTGAACCTTCCCTTATTCAAAACTTGCAATCATATGGAAAATTTCCAAATGATACAATATTATTTCTAGACAGTCAAAATACAATATTCTCTCAATTAATTGTATCTATAACCAGTACTCAATCATTCAGTAGAGAAATACTAAAATATTTTGATAACTACACAGCTGTAGTTGTATCTGTGGACTTAGTGTCAATTATAATAAGAAATATTGGCTGCCTGGAAGTTATATCCAGGCTCAGAGGGGGAAAATAGGCATGCTTAGCTGTCATTTCTGGCAAGGGTGGTGGATAAGAACGAGAAATTTCTGAGTCAGTTGTAGTGAGGTGGATGAACCTAGAGTCTGTTGCACAGAGTAGTAAGTCAGAAAGAGAAAAACTAATATTATATATTAACACATGTATATAAAATCTAGAAAAATGCTACTGATGAACCTATTTTCAGGGCAGGAATAGAGACGCAGATGCAGAGAAGGGACTTGTGGACACAGTGGGGGAAGGACAGGGTGGGACGAAGGGACAAATTGAGAGAGCAGCATCGACAGACACATATTACCATGTGTAAAAGAGAGCTTGGGGGAATAGCTATGCTGTGTAATACAGGGGGCTCAGCCCGGTGCTATGTGATAAGGAAAATGGGTGGGATGAGGGCCTGGGAGGAAGGCTCAAGAAGCAGGGGATATATGTATACAAAGAACTGACTCACGTTGATGTACAGCAGAAACTAACATAACATTGTAAATTATCCTCCAATTAAAAAAAAAAGATAGGGATTTCTGCACAAGTGGTGGATAAGGACTAGTGGTTTCTGCCTGGGTGGGAGATGGCAGACAGCAGTACGTGTGCCACGTATTTGCAAGCCTAATTAACGTGCCTGTTAGTATTGTGAAACAGAACCTGTCAGCAACATAAGAGGCTTTGCCAGAACAGCAAGCCTAAGACATTGAAGTGGGTTGAATTTGTCTTGTTTTTCATCGCTGTTGCTTAGTCACTAAATTGTGTCCCACTTTTTGCAACCGCATGGACTGTAGCTCATGAGGCTTCTCTGTCCATGGGATTTCCTAGGCAAGAATACTGGAGTGGGTTGCCATCTCCTCCTCCAGGGGATCTTCCTGACCCAGGGATTGAACCTGCGTTTCATGCACTGCAGGTAGATTCCACTGAACGACGACTAGGGAAGCCCAGGGGGCTGAATAGTGCCCTGTAAAAATTTATGTCTACTTGGGATCACAGAATGTGACCTTAGTTGAAAAAATAGTCTTTCCAGGTATAGTTAAAGATCCAGATGAGCTCATACTGGATTAAGGTGAGTCCTAAATCCAACAAGAGTGTCCTCGTAAGAGACAAAAAAGGACACACAGACGTGAGAAGGCCACGTGGAGATGGAAGCATAGTTTAGAGTGATGCTGCCGCAAGCCAAGGAACACCTGGAGCCACCAGGAGCTGCAGAGGCAGGAAAGGTTCTTCTCTAGAGCTTCTAGAGAGAGCACGGCCCTACTGACACCTTGACCTTAGACTTCAGGATCTTCAGAACTTTGAGAGAATAAACATCTTTTGTCTTAAATCACCAGATTTGTGGTACTTAGTTATGCCAGCTTTAGAAAATGATAATAGACACAAATAAATAGATTGCTAACGCTGGCCTTTAGGCTAGTGGGGAGTTTGATTTATTTTGGGGGGATCCTAGCACCTGTACCACCACCCCTATCAAAATGATCTGTGATTACAGAAATTGATTTCTCTGGTATATTATGCCAGAATCTTGGTTCGGCGTGAGGTTGAAGTTCTCTAATGAATGAGCCAGAGATCTCTCTACTCTCCCCCTCTCCCTTATCCCCCCATCTTGTCCTGAGACACACACTTGAGCACCGTGGTCAGTTACTCTGCCAGCATTTTTGGGAGCCAAGCAGGGTAACAGATCTTCTCCGCCAAGACCTTAAGATGTGCCTCGAACTTCTGTTGCCTTTGAGAATCTATCAGGACACCAGTGTAACCAATGGACGACTTAAAGCCATCTCGCACCTGTGATGAGCAAAAATTCTTAGGACAGTGACTATATTAAAATATGGAGTGGGAAAAATTGGGAGATTGGGACTGACTTATATACACTACAGTCACTTCAGTTGTCTGACTCTTTGCAATCCCATGGATCGTAGCCCACCAGGCTCCTCTGTCCATGGGATTTTCCAGGCAAGAATACTGGCATGGGTTGCCATGCCCTCCTCCAGCAGATCTTCGTAACTCAGGGATCGAACCCACATCTCTTATGTATCCTGCTTTGGCAGGTGGATTCTTTACCCACTGAGCCACCCGGGAAGCCCATATACTATTGCTACTATGAATAAAACAGACAGCTAATGAGAACCTACTGTAAAGCACAGGGAACTCTACTCAGTGGTCTGCGATGACCTAAATGGGAAGGAAATCTGAAAAAGAGGATACATATATATGTAGAGCTGATTCACTTTGCTGTACAGTAGAAACTAACACGACATTATAAAGCAACTATAGTCCAATAAAAATGAATTTTAAAAAATGGAGAGAAAATTTTAAAAAGGTACCTGCAACGTTAAACTCTCTGGCCAGTTGAATATTTGCAAATTGAAAATCTGTCCAAAGTGAACTCGGAAGTCCGCCCCGAGCGGCCGGCTCTCTGTCCTGGACACCTCCTTGTTGTTGAAGGTCACCTTTAGGAACAGCGAGCGTCTCTTGATGTCCTCCCTTCGCATGACCTCCACCCTGCAGAGTGAGACCATTCACGGGTGGGTCAATATTCGTGTACTAAGTGTAAGTGGAGTGGCTGACACAAGGGTGCTGAGCAGAGTGAGATTCACTGGAGGTGATGCTCCAGTTGCTTCAGTCTTCACTGAACCAAGGCAGCCACAGGTCTTGCAGGGACACCTTCCTGCAACCTACTGTATAGCACAGGAAACTGCTCAGTGTTCTGCGGTGACCTAAATGGGAAGGAAATCTGATATAACAATACATGTGATGTGAAATAAGAGGTACTGGAAAGCCTACAGGTGATTTAGAACTGTGGTCCAAGCATCGTTGTGCTACAGTCTTTAAATTTTTTTTCCAAGCAAGCCTTACATTTGCATCCCAACAGTTTAAGTAAACAGAATCATATTATTTGTCAAATGGAGTGAATTCAGACCATAAAGGCTAATAGTGGTTTATGTTTGGATGTGATGTTTTATCCTAAAAAAAATCATAGCATATTGTAGCAGTGGGGTCAACTCAGCTTTTCCAAAATCCAAACTTTTTCCTAATAGTTTCCGACGGTGAGTCACTGCTCTTTGGCTGTACGGAACTAAGAAAGGTTCCTTATTTTTAAAGGTCGTTTGAATCCCAGTAGAAGACAGGAGGTATCCTAGTAAGCATATCATTCTTATAGCCAGGAAGTTAAAAAAAAAAAAAAAGTCGACACCTTCAAGAACGGTCTTTATTTGTAGAGATGCCCACTCCAAATGCCACTTATTGCTTAAGTCAATAGTAACTCAGTCTGTTAAGAATTCGAAAAGGTGAGAGCAGAAAAATCCAAAACATACTCAGGGTTTTTTGAGTGTTATTTTTTTAATATTATGGTTATATGTATACACACAACATAATACTTACCATGTTAACATTATTTAAGTAAACCATTTTGTGGCCTTAAGTACATCTGCAATGTGATGTGACAGACACCACTATTCTTCTCTAGAATGTTCTCATCATCCCAAATAGAAATCCTGTACTCATTAAACTGGGAGAGTAGGTTTAACTTTTTACATCTCTATAACTTAGGCCTCGATGGACATGAGTTTTGAGCAAGCTTCTGGGAGTTGGTGATGGACAGGGAAGCCTGCTGTGCTGCAGTCCATGGGGCTGAAAAGAGTCGGACATGACTGAGTGACTGAACTGAACTGAATTTAGGCCCATCCTAGGTGTGAAATTGCTCAATTATTTTTCCTATAAAAAACAGTTGACACCATCTCAAGAAGTATCCAAGACCCCCAAAGACTTGACTCTGAATTTTTAAAAAGGCTTATTTCCAGTAACCTCACGCCAGTGACAGACCTGATACGCCTCCTTCTTCTGCTCAGCCCCCTCCCCTGACGGCCTGGTGAAGGGGGTGGGTTATAATCACTGACTCAGGGAAACCTGGTTTATAGTCCCCAAACCCAGTGAAAACTCAGAAACCTCAGACGGAGGTATACATTTTTGGTCAAAATGGGACTCATTATCAAAGACTGCAAAATCAAACCTAAATTTTCCCTTTAAAAGACATACCATGGGGACGTCCCTGGTGGTACAGTGGATAGGAATCCACTTTGCCAGGGAGAGGGCATGTGCTAGCAGTGATGACAAAGGACACACTGAGGTTACAGATAAAGGCTGCAAAGCAGATGCCACGCAGGCAGGCACTGTGCAGAGCACTCCCTCCAGGCAGCTTCCGGGAGTGAACTCCCCTGGGGCCAGTGGGGGTATACTGGGCGGGTGAGCCATAGGAAATCACCAAAGTCTGGACAAATGCCTGCAGCAGCATACGGTCCAAGCTAACATATGGCTACAGAGAGTTCAGGACCCTCCCAATCATTCCGTGCCGGCCAGGTGGTGTATACTCCATATGGTGCACATATGTGTGTGTGCGTCGCATGTCAACCTCATTCACGGTCAGAGCGTCTGCTCACCTGGGACACTGGTCGTTGGGCGTCACGCTCCCTGCCAGGCTCAACTCCGGGACCAGCGTGGGCTCCCCCGGCCTCCTCCGGCTCTGGGCTGCTCTCTCCCTCACCTGCTGCTCTATCACCGCCCTGTCCACGGGCTCTGGAGGGGCAGGCTTCTCAGGCTCCTCCCCGGGACCTGGCTCCTCCCTCTCCTCATCGGCGGGATGCTCTTCCGCTTCCTGTTTCTTTTTCTTCTTTTTGGCCCTCTGTCAGGTAAGAGGCAAACTTATCTTAAGTAGAAATTTTGGAATTTCTTTGAAAAGCACAGTCTTCAGATAGCCCTGGGATGTAAACCCAGCTTCACCCCCATCTACAAAATGGGAACGATCATAGGAGATTTTTTTCCAGAGCTGTTGAAATGAGATCACGCCTGGAAAGCACTTATCACAGTGCCTGGTCCCTACAGAGAGCTTAAAAAAGTTGGTTATTAATGTGATCAATTCGAAAGACCAAGGACACATCTTGAAATTAAAGTAAGTCTTGTGAGCAGAACTGGTCCTGCAGGTCACACTGATCTTTTTTTTAATTTTTATTTTTAATTGGAGGGCAATCATTTTACCATTTTGTTTTGGTTAACAGTGTGAATCAATTGTAAGTATATATATACTTACATTGTAAGTATATATATATATATATATACAATTGTAAGTATATATATATATATATATATAACAGTGTGAATCAATTGTAAGTATATATATATGTATCTCCATATATCCCCTTCCTCTTGGGCCTCCTTCCTACCCCTCATGTACCCTAATGTTCACTGCAGCACTGTTTACAATAGCCAGGACATGAAAGCAACCTAAATGTCCATCAACAGATGAATAGATAAAGATGTTGTGGTACATGTATACAATGGACTATTACTGAGCCATGAAAAAGAAGAAATGTGAGTCAGTTGAACTGAGGTAGATGAACTTATGCCTGTTACACATCCTGATTTTTACTTATTGTTCCTGATTCAGTTTTGCAGGGACGTGTACAAAGTCACACAATTTTCTGACAGAAACCCAGAAGCACAATACCCTACATTCATTGGTGTAAGGTGTGTAAAAGGCTTAGCACAGCACTTGACACATTCATGAGCAATTACTATGTTTTACTTATTTGCTCACTCAGATAGTCACAGCCTGATACAGAGACCAGTCTTTGGAAAAAGCTGGCTCTGGTATCTGCTGGCCGGGTCACATTTTCGACAAGTGCATCAACCAGTTCACCCTCTCATCCTTTTGTTCCTGAGCAAGAGGGCCAGGAGGAGACAGAGAATAGCAAGCAGGGGACCCCAGTCTGCCTGCCCAGTTTCCCTCCTCCTGCCCCAAGCGGCCTCCTCCCAGGCCCCCCTGTCCTCCATGGCAGCTCTGTTTAAGGCTGTTCACAGACCTGGGCTTTCTTCCAGGCTTTCCACTGCTGCAGTGTGACTCTGTACACTTCCATCCTCTGTTCGTACTCTTCTGTGTGCTCTTCCAGCAATTCATTTATCTCGGCCTGAATTTCTGCTTCATATGCTTCTTCGTCGGCTTTCTGGTCAACTTTTTCCCTTAAAATAATTTACAACACCCTAGGTATTTCTTGAAATTAAGTGACAGAGTAATAATAACAGCAAATACATTTTCTATGCATGCTATAACCCAATAAAACAATGTTTGAAAAAAGCTTACTTTCGCAAAACAAGTTTCAAGGGAGTATTTGTAAACCTCTGGAACTCTCGGAGGGACTTCATCTCTTTCCAGACTTTTATGATGGTCTTAAGCAATGTTCGATCTTTTTCTTGTTCAGCATCACGCAGTTTTCTTGTTTGCCTAGGAGATACAGTATATGGATATGTATTTAAAAGTTATATGGGTGTGTTTGCAAATTAAAAATAGAAACTAATAACACTATAGTGATTGTATAATTAATTTCATAACTATGACATTTCTTATGTACTAGAAAACCAGAAATATGAAATGCAAATTTGAAGTCAGTAGGATGCTGGTCTGTTTCGAGAGGTTATTTAATTTTGTTTTCTCTAGAAGAATCTGACTTCAATAAGACTAAATTACCTAGACAGCATATTAAAAAGCAGAGACATTACTTTGCCAACAAAGGTCCGTCTAGTCAAGGCTATGGTTTTTCCAGTGGTCACATATGGATGTGAGAGTTGGACTATAAAGAAAGCTGAGCACTGAAGAATTGATGCTTTTGAACTGTGGTGTTGGAGAAGACTCTTGAGAGTCCCTTGGACTGCAAGGAGATCCAACCAGTCCATCCTAAAGAAGATCAGTCCTGAATATTGATTGGAAGGACTGATGTTGAAGCTGAAACTCCAATACTTTGGCCACCTCATGTGAAGAGTTGACTCATTGGAAAAGACCCTGATGCAGGGAAAGATTGAGGGCGGAAGGAGAAGGGGACAACAGAGGATGAGATGGTTGGATGGCATCATCAACTCAATGGACATGGGTTTGGATGGACTTCGGGAGTTGGTGATGGACAGGGAGGCCTGGCGTGCTGTGGTTCATGGGGTCACAAAGAGTTGGACACGACTGAGTGACTGAACTGAACTGAACCATTTAAAATTCTCATTTATACTGTGCAGTCTTAAACAAACAGCCAGCTTTGAAGTTGTAAAAATAAAGGGCCCAGTAAATATAGTTCTCAAGAACTAAATTATTGTAAATAGGAAAGTATGTTGCTGAACCAGTTAACAACTGGTATATTAAAGTCTATCTGTGTTAGTACAAATCACAAGTTCTACATTTAGGAGATGAAGTAATGTTACTACATGCCCTGGCGAGTTTTCTGTGCTGACTAGATTAGCAAAGTTTGGCTTGATTTGTAGAGGCATCATTTGAAAATGTTTTCATTCTTATTGAGTGAAAATAGTACTTTGTGTATTTGGGAATTATTTAATGCCTAATTTTGTCCCCTGTACAAATAATAGCCAAATCCAAAACCCAAATGTGCTTCATTATACTATTAGTTAGTAGATTAATTAATTCAATTTTTTTTCCTCTTGAGCAAGCACCTGATGTCATTTCAGGGGATTCAGAAGTGCGTAGGAGATAGAGGAGATGTCTCTGTCCTCAAGGGGCTTCCCTGGTGGTTCAGACGGTATAGAATCTGCCTGCAATGCAGGAGACCCAAGTTCGATCCCTGGGTTGGGAAGGTCCCCTGAAGAAGGAAATGGCAACCCATTCCAGTATTCTTGTCTGGAGAATCCCATGGACAGAGGTGCCTGGCGGGCTACAGTCCATAGGGTCATAAAGAGTTGGACATGACTAAGTAACTAACATTTTTACTTTCTGTCCTCAAGGAGTTTATAGTTCAGCTCAGGAGACAGACACACAGATAAAGAACTGAAGGTCATTCAGTCGGTATCATGGAAAAGGAAGATGGCGGAAGATAACAGCCGGTTAGTTATTGGGTGGTCAAGACTGAGGACTCTTGGAAGACCTTAGAAAAGCTAGAAGGCCATGAACTAGAATAAGACTCGTTTTGGACAGTTAGGGTGTTTGGGATGGACATGCACACACTGTTATATTTAAAATGGATAACCAACAAGATCCTACTGTATAGCACAGGGAATTCTGCTCAATGTTACATGGCAGCCTTGACGGGAGGGGAGTTTGAAGAATGGACACATGTATATGCATGGCTGAGTCCCTCTGCTGTGCTCCTGAAACTATCTCAACATTGTTCTATCAGCTATGTGTGTGTCCTTGCTCCGTCACTCAGTCGTGTCTGACTCTTTGTGACCCCAGGGACTATAGCCCTCCAGGCTCCTCTGTCCATGGCAAGAATACTGGAGAGGGTTGCCATTTCCTCCTCTAGGGGATCTTCCCAACCCAGTGATTGCATCGGTGTCTCCCATGGCTCCTGTGTTGGCAGATTCTTTACTTGAGAAGCCTTTATTCCAATATAAAACAAAAAGTTCAAAAGTTAAAAAAAAAATAATAAAGGTACTTCAAGAAGTAACCTAAAAACCTGGAAAAAAAACTACTTCATTTCTGGAAAATGTGATCATCTGAGTCTTCAGTGATCATTAACTCAAGATGGGAAATAGATGGGGAAACAGTGGAAACAGTGTCACACTTTATGTTTTTGGGCTCCAAAATCACTGCAGATAGTGACTGCAGCCATGAAATTAAGAGACGCTTACTCCTTGGAAGGAAAGTTATGACCAACCTAGATAGCATATTCAAAAGCAGAGACATTGCTTTGCCAACAAAGGTCCGTCTAATCAAGGCTATGGTTTTTCCTGTGGTCATGTATGGATGTGAGAGTTGGACTGTGAAGGCTGAACGCCGAACAGTTGATGCTTTCGAATTGTGGTGTTGGAGAAGACTCTTGAGAGTCCCTTGGACTGCAAGGAGATCCAACCTGTCCATTCTGAAGGAGATCAGCCCTGGGATTTCTTTGGAAGGAATGATGCTAAAGCTGAAACTCCAGTACTTTGGCTACCTCATGCGAAGAGTTGACTCATTGGAAAAGACTCTGATGCTAGGAGAGATTGTGGGCAGGAGGAGAAAGGGACGACAGAGGATGAGATGGCTGGATTGGCATCACTGACTCGATGGACGTGAGTCTGGGTGAACTCCGGGAGTTGGTGATGGACAGGGAGGCCTGGTGTGCTGTGATTCATGGGGTCGCAAAGAGTCGGACACGACTGAGTGACTGAACTGAACTGAACTGAACTTTGTTTGTTTGCAATGTTTAGAGTTATGTTTGGAGACCTCTCCATTCATCCCCTTCTTTCCCGCCCTGGAGGAAGAAACTGGCATGTGTGTCTTTTCTATCCCTACATGACACAGATGTGTGTGTACCTGGAAGACATGAGTATTATTTCATGTGGTCTTTAGGTTTCATGACCCATATCACACAGCAAGTATCCTCTTCCAACTGGATTTTTTCACTCCACACTATTGTATCCATGATACACACAGGTCTAATTCAGTCACTCTTAACCGTAGTATGGACGTTCATTACAAGACCAAAGCTGATGGGCTCATTCTGGTGTGGGGTTATCTCTAGCTTCTTGATGTTGTAAGTGACACTGTGGAACCCTTGCACACATCTCCAGGGTACAGGTGCCCACAGCTCTTTGGAGCGTCTTAAGCAGAACTGCAGGATTCTAACTCATGGGCATTTTCAACTCTTTGTTCATTTCCGGACAAGACACTCTCTCAGAAGTGGTGGCTGTAGCAATATTTGTTTACACCAACAGAGGGTGCAAGTTATCATATTCTGCTCCCCCTAGCCACTTTCCCCAGTCCTCCATGCCCCCACCTCCATCCTCATTCTTTTACTGGGCTTCAACTTTGGTGTTGATACAATGGACACACCTCATTATTTCGTTTGACAGTGAAAGTGCTCGTTGCTCAGTCGTGTCCAACTCTCTGCGACACCATGGACTGTAGCCCACTAGGCTCCTCTGTCCATGGGGTTCTCCAGGCAAGAATACTGGAGTGGGTAACTATTTCCTTCTCCAGGAGATCTTTTCCACCCAGGGATCAAACCCGGGTCTCCTGCATTGCCGGCAGATTCTTTACCACTAGCATCTCCTGGGAAGCCCATTTGGTTATAATGTATTCAATGCATTCAGGAAAAACTCTGAAAAAATAAACTCTCAATAAGCACAGGGAAAAAAGCAGCAGTTATAGTCATAGATTTTACTCACCGAATCTCAGATTTGTATTCATTGATGGTTTTGGGGGTTGTTTCAAGAGTCTTAGGAGTTTTTGCTGGATTAAGGCCCATCTGAACAGCACTTCTTAGAGCGTGGAGCTTAAAGAGATGTGGATTCAAGTTTTGAGTTAGAAGCTCTACTCCTCACCACAAGAGATGTGCTTGGACCCGCCCACTTCTCCAGGGTAAGATGATGCCTGCAACCTCAGACAGGCATCGTTTAGGATGACACAACGGATGTGCAAGCACTCAGACATCTCCACGCTTCCACCGAAGTGAACTTTGACAGAAATATTGCCTCTAGTCTTTATTTGTGTAGTTTATTTATTTTTAGTTGGAGAACAATTGTTTTACAATATTGTGCTGGTTTCTGCCATCCATCAGTATGAATCAGCCACAGGTATACATACGTCCCCTCCCTCTTGGACCGTGTGTGTCCATTCTTATTCTGTGGTCCAGACCCATCTGCTCATGACAGGTGCTTCCTTTACTCGAGTGTCCCAGAAACAAGTTTTCTTTCAAGGGAGAAGGAGTCTTTTCTGAAGTCTGGACACAGAATGATATTCTTGTGATACAGAACATAAAATTACAGACTCATAAGAGTAGGCATTGTGGTATTATTTCTTATTTGGGCAGTAAGATTTAAGATCAGGGCCTAAGACTAAAATTATCTGTAATCAAGACTACCCATGAATATTCCATGGGACAGTGTCACATTAGAAGTAAATCCAAAATGGACAGCCATTTCTTTGAGCATCAGTTGAAACAACTGACTTTTGTTGTTTTTGTTGATACCCCAATAGGTATCCTATTGGGGAAATTAACATGTAATGATGAGAATGTCTCTGAGGACCAAGAAATTCTCAAACCGTGAACAATCTCACCCTCTGAGATCACACAGGCAAGACGCAGCCTCGTATCTTCCATCTAATACCCATTCGAGGTGGGTGAGATCATTTGCTCGGTTTGCACAAATGGTTCTCTAAGCCAAGCGTGTGCCACTGAATTTGCACACATTAAGCGTACATTGTCCTAGACTTTCTTGTGCCTCTAGGTAGGACAACACACCACATCCTAGACAGAGGGAACATGAAGGAGGCACATGAGCCTTTGCTGCTGGTAGGTATTTGTATCGATTGGGCTCCTCGGGAGAATCAACCCCATCAATGATTGGCACGCAAGAGATCACAGATACCTTATCAGTGAGAAACTTTGCCTTGTTCCTCTGGCGTCTTGCAAGGTACTGGTCATACAACTGGGCCAGCTTGGCTGCCAACACATGCTCTCGGCTAAAACAGGGGTGATGCGTGAAGATTAACCCCGAAATATCAATATCCAATTGGAAATTGCCAGGAGCGTCCCCAGATCCAATGAGATGCTGACTTCTGTGGATGTATTTTACTGCCTGCCAAAGAGAGCAGAGTGTGGGGGAAACACAGTCAAGCACTTCCTAGTTCTAACGTGCAATGGGAAAGCCAGGTGCAAAGTCCCTTCTACCCTGATCAAGCCAGGAGAACTACGCTCCAGTCCCCGTTCCCTGGAGCTTTTGGGGCCTGCCCTTTTCTGAACACCACTTCAATCTTGCTTTTCTAGGTCTTTCAGCATTTATCTCTACTGAGTCATAGCCCTAATCTTTGTCATGCGACTATCTCATTTCCTGGAACTCTTGGGTTTTGCAGCTGGTGACCTTGAAATTCTTTTAATGAGAAGAGCATAGATTCTAGTCCAAACTGATCATTACTTGGATCGTAGACACTCTCTCCATGTGGACAAGTTTTTAGCTTGCAGAGAACAGCCAGAGACTAACTTATTGAACCGAGCTTCGTGCTGGCTCTTGTTTTCCTAGGAAGAAGAAAATTAGTCTGCAAAATAACAGAGCAAGAGGGAGGTGGGCAGCTGAGTGTGTTGAAAACAGGAGTGGAAATTTCCACTGGGACTTTCCTGGATCACTTGGTATACAGTGTGCTATATCAACGTCTGTTTTTCTTCATTAAACTCATTCAGATACTCTATGTCGATCACTGCTGCTCTTGTGGGAATCTAGTTTTGGAGGCTGGGAGCTCCAAAACGGGGAGCTGACCTTTTTGATTTTGTGTCTTCATGTTCTCTCCTTGTCATGAACACTGACTACAGTCAGAATGTGGACTTTCACACTTCTTCGAGCCTCCCCTTTGTGGAGAGGAACTTCTGGAAGTTATTTATGTTGTCTGGAAAATATTCAGCCAGTTCAGTTCAGTCGCTCAGTCATGTCCTACTCTTTGCAACCCCATGGATTGTAGCATGCCAGGCCTCCATGTCCATCACCAACTCCCAGAGTTTACTCAAACTCATGTCCGTTGAGTCGGTGATGCCATCCAACCGTCTCATCCTCTGTCGTCCCTTTTTCCTCTCACCTTCAATCTTTCCCAGCATCAGGGTCTTTTCAAATGACTCAGTTCTTCGCATCAGGTGGCCAAAGTATTGGAGTTTCAGCTTCAGCATCAGTCCTTCCAATGAACACCCAGGACTGATCTCCTTTAGGATGGACTGGTTGGATCTCCTTGCAGTCCAAGGGACTCTCAAGAGTCTTCTCCAACACCACAGTTCAAAAGCATCAATTCTTCAGCGCTCAGCTTTCTTTATAGTCCAACTCTCACGTCCATATGTGACCACTGGAAAAACCATAGCCTTGACTAGACGGACCTTTGTTGGCAAAGTAATGTCTCTGCTTTTTAATATACTGTCTAGGTTGAAAAGATTATGTGGCCCAAATGTTTTATTTACAAGTTATGAGGTTAAATGGCAGCTGCAACTACTCTACTCAGAAGTGATGCTTTCATCCTTCTTCGGCTGTGGGTAACATGTTCAGGAGTCTCTTTGTTTAACCTTCTTCATGATATCATGTAAAGGTGCTGAACTAGGGACAGAAGCCCTGGATTCCAGCTCTGGCTCCACCTCTGAGGATAAAGATCCAGCTGGCATTTTTTATGTCACCAGGCATCATATAAGGCTTCCTGGTGGCTCAGACAGTAAAGAATCCACCTGCAATGCAGGAGACCCAGGTTCAATGCCTGGGTTGGGAAGATCCCATGGAGAAGAGAATAGCAACCCACTCCAGTATTCTTGCCTGGAGAATTCCAGGGACAGAGGAGCCTGGCAAGCTATAGTCTATGAGGTCACAAAGAGTTGGACATGACTGAGCAACTGAACAAGAACAAGGCATTGTATAAAGTGCGTCACATATATCACCTCACTCATTCTGTCAGGGAACCATGGACTGTTACACAAGATCCTACTCGTGGGCCCTGGAAGGGGTCCACCTTCCTGCAATAACTCCAAGAGATGAGTGGTTGACTACACGTAGCGGGACCTGTTTGTGAGCAGCCGTAGATTGATAGGGGGAAACTGGGACATGAGCTTTACAACCTGGAGCAGGAAGGATAAAGCCTGAGATATGCAGAGGGAGGGATGGAAAGCCGATGGGCGGACTCCAGAATTAGAATCCTAGCTCACAAGATCCCATTGTTCTCCCCATCAGACTAAGCTTGGAGGTCACACTGTGTGTATGTGTGTGGATGTGCATGTATGCATGGACAAAGATGTGCATGTATGTATGGACAAAGATGTGCATGTATGCATGGACAAAGGTGTGCATGTATGCATGGACAAAGATGTGCATGTGTGCATGGACAAAGAGGCATTCACACTTGTTATACACTGTGATCTGCTTTTCAGTTACTATTAGTCATTGAAGTAGTAGCAATATTTGACAGTAATACATACACATATGAGTCTTCATTTACCAGTAAATTCGTTGTTGGGTTTTGTGTTACCTTCTTTGTATCGATATTCATGAGTAAGGATATATGAGTGTATTTCTTTTCAGTCTTTCAATTTCGTACTTATTTCCCCCCTAAAAGATTAGTAGACTCTTAATGTATATTTAGGATTTGTGATTTCCTACAGGCATCCAATATGGCATACCCTCCATTTTCATAAAACAATAATTTTTCTTTCTTAGAAAATAAGTCAGTCTGTCTTTGATGAGAAGACCTACACACAGATTTTTTTTATTTAAAAAAAATGTTCTTGTAAAACTGGGATGTGTTTACAAATTAGGTAGGTTTGAAAAAAATGGATTAACTATACTTCAGTCATTGCTGTTCAGTTGCTAAGTCATGTCTGACTCTTTGTGACCCCACAGACTGCAGCCCACAAGGCTACTCTATCCTTCCCTATCTCCTGAAGTTTGCTCAGATTCATGTCCCTTGAGTAGGTGATGCTATAAAATCGTCTCATCCTCTGCCACCCCCTTCTCCTTTTGCCTTCAACCTTTCTCATCCTCAGAGTCTTTTCCAGTGAGTCGGCTCTTTGCATCAGATGGCCAAAGTATTATAGCTCCAAAATATGCTGAGTCAAATCTCCCTTTGGATTTACAGGGAGGGAACCCCATCCCCACAGGGGTCATATTCCACCAATATTTCGTACCTTCTGAAAGCCCTAGTTCTGACATTAATATCTTCACCCATCATGCTGCCATAACAAAGGCCCATCTCTTTCCTCTTTCTTTTGGGTAAGAGTATTCAATTATAACCTGCCGTCGTGTTAAGGGTTTGAACCTGCAGGTGGTGACTATGTGTCTTACGATCTTTCTGGCCACCTGGATTAATTAAAACATTTCCACCTCTCAAAGACTTGTGCCCCTGAGCATCAATCCAGAGACTTAACGGAAACATTCCTCTCCAATTGCCTGGCTCCTGCTGGTTCTTGCTTTGCTGTTCCTCTTACCACAGGTTCCAGAGTTCTGGGCTCACTCAGAGTGTGGCCCTCAGGTTCTGTCTTATACTCTGCTTGGTGTGAGTAAGTACTGCCGGTGGCATGGTCCTGTGTGTGTGCTGTGTGCTCAGTCCAGCTCTTTGCGACCTTGTGGACTGTAGCCCGCCAGGCTCCTCTGTCCATGGGCTTTCCCAGCAAGAATACTGGAGTGGGTTACTATTTCCTCCTCCAGGGGATCTTCCTGACCCAGGGATAGAACCCTCATCTCCTGCAGCTCCTGCATGGCAGGCGATTCTTTACTGCTGAACCAATAATATTTCTAAGGTATATTATTTTCATTTCGAAGTTGTTTGATTCTTCAGTCTTTGGTGGAAAACTGAAAATCTAAACTATCAGAGGTGGTGCATGTGGATTGTCTGCTGACATTCTCAGTGCAAGCAGGGTTGCATGCCGATGAAAGAAAAATTTCAAGGTTGTACAGAGAGAGAGCAATCACTGGTGGAATTAAAGTAAAATGTATGTATTTGCCCTCCCTCAGAAAATAATAGCAAGAGAACCTGAATCCAGCCCAGAGCCAGCAGTAGATTCTGCAGCTGTTGTTCTGGTCTTCCTGGGAAGTTTTCTCATTCTCCATCTTCTGGGTATGTCTCCAGGATGTCAGGTTGGGGAGTGTATGTTCCTCTTAAAACTGACTAGTTGGTCCTTGGTGTTGATCATGGGGATCTTGCTACAAGATATGATCCTTTTCCTCTGGCATCTCTGAGCTTACATTATCAATGTCCGAAGCCATGGAAAACTCTGGACTGCCTACAACAGGAGAGAAGTTTCTCCATTCCATAGGACAGAAGGTTCTCCATTCAAGGAGAACCAGAGGAAGGAGACGCAGAGAGAGAGACTGCCAGCATTGAGTCCCTGGCCCCAGGGTCCCGGTTCCTAAAGCCCCACCTTCGTTTTGTGATTCATCTCCAGGTCCTTCCAGCTTTGTGAGTCACTAAGTTCTCTCCTCTTAGGCTAGTTTTCGGTGGGTTTCTGTCACTTGCAACTCAAAGAGTGCTGACTACTACAGTTCTTCTAATTTAGCAGGGGACCAGAGAGCTCCCCAGGTGATGCTAGTGGTAAAGAATCTGCCTGCCAATGCAGGAGACATAAGGGATGCAGCTCCATCCCTGAGTCAGGAAGATCCCCTGGAGGAGGAAATGGCAACCCACTCCAGTATTCTTGCCTGGGAAATCCCATGGACAGAGGAGCCTAGGGCCATAGTCCATGGGTTTGCAAAAGAGTTGGACATGACTTAGCAACTAAACAGAACAACTCTTTTAATATGACCTTTGCTTCTTTCATAGCAGAAGCCTGGCATGTTCTCCATGCTTTGCTATGTTTGCAGCCTAACTCTAGGAAATGATCTCAGAAGACTCCAGCCCCTGCAGATCTCTCTCTTCTAACTTCTTTGCTCTGTGATGCAGGATGACCAGCCCCTCTTAGTGGAACTCTTATCTTCCTCTACTTTCCTGTTTCTTCCCAAAGCTAGGAAGCTCTCCCCTCTTAAAAGGACTGGAAGGAAACCCTCTGTGCTCTCCCCACTGGCTCCTTGCCCAAAGAGAAGGAAGACTGTGTCTGAGTGGAGATTTAATTGAAGCCAAAGATCCACTAGTCCAGGTTCTTGGCTGGACAAGGTCACCGGTGGCATCTAGCTGTCCTTACTCAGTCATCTCCTGAGGGCCTGCTCACTGGCCCGTGGCTTCAGCAGGCACTCCACATGGTAAACTCTCTACACAGGGGCCATAATTCATGGGAGAGAGAGCAGGGAGCCCAATCCATATTGGGTCCAAGCCACATTCTCCTATCCAGCCTCACCCCTAGCTGAAACTAGGGGTGCACCCTTCTCTGATTCCTGTGCATTTCCCAAGTAGTGCAGAACTTCTGAAGGAGACAGATAAGATTAATGGCCTCCCTCAAGATCCTACTCTCCATAGTAATGACTCTTCTATTTTCTAATTTTAGCCCATAAATTTGTGCTTCATTATATCAGTGTTTCATGCTGAAGTAGATGGATGGATGGAGAGAGAAACTGATGGATTATTAGGTACAAGTTGATACTGTCTAGATCACTAATTATATGATGTATCTTTGTCATAAAGCAAGTAGATGGTAAATCCCTCATGGCCTGGGGCTTGGGTTTATGCTTGCTTTGTAAATCCACTCCTAGGGTCCACATTTCTGTACAGAGTAGCCACTCATTAATATTTGTCTCTGATAACAATATTTTATAGAAATTCACAATTTAATAAAAGGGCAAACACATACATCATCTCAAAACTCATAATGGTCGTATGAGGTAGAGATGATGGTGATTTTTTAATTAAGGAAACACCTTCACAGCAGTCAAGGGAGCTGCCCAAAGCCACGACTTAGTAGACACCCAGCTTAGATTCTCTGATTTGGGTCCATGTCTTCTCTGTTCATCACCCAACTCTATGGCTCTATAGTTCTATAGCTTTATAGAATGATCTTATATCCTCTTATTTTGTTTGGCTTTAGCAGTGTCAAAATGTTACACATTGCAAATTACACAAGTTTCTGAATGACGTGATCCTTGCTACATTTCAGGAGAGCAAGAGCAATATAATTCAACGTGAAGGAAGGAAATAAAAACAAACAAGAAAAAATAAAACAGGTCTTTCTTAATACACAAGAATTTAAGGAATAAGTGCACCTGGATTGTGTGTGGGGGTGTGAGTTGCTAAGTTGTGTCTGACTCTTTGCAACACCATGGACTGTAGCTGGCCTGGCTCCTCTGTCCACGGAATTTTTCAGGCCAGAATACTGGAGTGGGTTGCCATTCCTTCTCCAAGGAATCTTTCTGACCCAGGGATTGAACCCAGGTCTCCTGCATTGCAGGCAGATTCTCTAACGTCTGAGCCACCAGGGAAGCCCAGGATATATCTTAGGAAAACAAGGAAACAACAACAGAAGCTCCAAGACACAGAAACAAAATATTTGTCAGCTAAAAAACTAAGAAAAACAAAATCCTTGAGGAACTGAAAGATTGTAAAAAAGCATAAATTGCATCATTAAATTCATATAAGTACAAAACTAAAGCTAAAGAATATTGGAAATTGTGGTCCTAGACAAGATGTGTAAGTTGTAAGCTTTGATAATAATGTTGTAATGATAATACAGCAAACAAAAACCATGATATGATGTTTAAGGGACACGGATTGAAAGCTTAGAAGTGATTTCATAGTAAAAAGTCATTCTATGTTGACCCAAATTGGAAACATTTAAAAAATAATTCTTCTAATCTCTAATGTCACTGTGTTCATAGATTTATCTGAACTTTCAGTAAGAATGTATCTGATATTAAAGAAATGTGTAACCAAAGCCTAGCAATTCTTTTAATTTTAATATAGCTTCTTTCCCCCAGAATATATTTATTTGATAATTTTTTAAAAAAAGGATAATTCATAAATGTAATCATTTATTGTTGGGGGAAAAAAAAAGTGAAGGCAGGCAACTGCCTATTCGACACCAGCCCATCAGACCTCACTGAATCCTGTTCTAAGCACTTTGGTGTATTATCTCAACCATCTGCACAACAATCCTAGTAGGCCTATGCCATTTTGCAAAGGAAGAAACACCAGCAGAGAGAGGAGGGAGGGTCAAGTGAACCAAACAAGAGGCAGGGCCAGGACTCAAGCCAGGCAGTGTGGTAAAAGAGCTGGGAAAAATACCATAGAAAGGATTTGTGAGGATAGAAAATCTCCAGTGATATAATACAGAGACAGTGGGGGAAATAACCCTGCAGTATATGTGAGATGACAGAGAGAAAAGAAAAAATATTGGGGCAGCTAACCTGGATATGGGAATAAGACACTGACCCAAGCCTTCCTACCTGGGAAGCTTGTTGCTGATGTAAAAAAGGATTTAAGAAAGGATTCTGTGTGGGCAGGAGACTCAGTCTTACATAACAGGCTTGCTGTTTCCTCTTTATGTGCAAGATAGTGAATTAGTTAAGAAAAGTCAAAATAGGATGTTGCAAATTCATCACTCCAAGCCCTTCAAAAAGCAAAGCACTTTCAAGTAAATTCATGTATTAAAAATGGGAGGGGAGGTTTACCTTTTTATACAGGGTTTCCAGTTCTGCCTTAATGTCCTGCTCCTGTGTCAACATGGGTGGCCGCGAAGGAACCGGCTTGATGGGGTTTGGCAGTGCCAGGATCTTCCCATCATCTCCGAACCATCTCCTCCCCTAGGATCAAGCAGAAGGACAGAAAATAGTTTACAAAAATAAACAGTGTTTGTGGGGAAATTCTCTGTCACCGTGTATATTTCATGCACCTCCCCCTGGTCCTGTAGATCTTTTATTTTTTTAAAAAATATTTATTTTAAATTAACGATAATTGCTTTACAATAGTGCTTTGGTTTCTGCCATATATCAACATGAATTAGCCACAGCCGAGAGAAATATCAACAACCTCAGGACATTAAAAGACGCTTATTTCTTGGAAGGAAAGTTATGACCAATCTAGATAGCATATTAAAAAACAGAGAGATTACTTTGCCAAAAAAGGTCCATCTAGTCAGGGCTATGGTTTTTCCAGTGGTCATATATGAATGTGAGAGTTGGACCATGAAGAAAGCCGAAGAACTGATGCTTTTGAACTGTGGTGTTGGAGAAGACTCTTGAGAGTCCCTTGGACTGCAAGGAGATCCAATCAGTCCATCCTAAAGGAGATCAGTCCTGGGTGTTCATTGAAAGGACTGATGCTGAAGCTGAAACTCCAATACTTTGACCATCTCATGCAAAGAGTTGACTCACTGGAAAAGACCCTGATGCTGGGAGGGATTGGGAACAGGAGGAGAAGGGGACGACAGAGGATGAGATGGCTGGATGGCATCACTGACTCGGTGGACATGAGTTTGAGTGAACTCCGTGAGTTGGTGATGGACAGGGAGGCCTGGTGTGCTGTGATTCATTGGGTTGCAAAGAGTCAGACACAACTGAGCAACTGAACTGAAATGAACTGAAATAGCATGAGCTTCCCTCATAGCTCAGCTAGTGAAGAATCTGTCTGCAGTGCAGGAGAATGGGGTTTGATCCCTGGGTCGGGAAGATTCCCTGGAGAACCCACTCCAGTATTCTTTCCTGGAGAATCTCATGGACAGAGGAGCCTGGTGGGCTACAGTCCATGGGTCACAAAAGTTGGACACAACTTAGCGACTAAACCACCACCACCATATAGCACAGGGAACTCTACTCAGTACTCTGCAATGGCTATGTGCGAAAAGAATCCACATAAAAAAAAAAGTGGCTATATGTATATCCTGCAACTAACACAACATTGTAAATCAACTGTATTCCAATGAAAATTTTAAAAAATTGAGTCCTCAGTAATGCCTCTCCGCCACCCAGAGTTAAGATATAGTTTTCAGCCCCCTCCTGATAAAAAAAAGTTTAAGAAAAAGCTAATAGAGTGCTTGGGCTTCCTTTGTGGCTCAGCTGGTAAAGAATCTGCCTGCAGTGCAGGAGACCTGTGTTTGATCGGTGGGTTGGGAAGATCCCCTGGAGAAGGAAAAGGCTACCCACTCCAGTATTCTGGCCTGGGTATTCATACACTACAGTCCAAGGGGTCACAAAGAGTTGGACACAACTGAGTGACTTTCATTTTCACGTTAAAAGGAGTGGTTAAGAAAAGCATATTTTCTATGAAACAATTTTTAAAAATGTATTTTTAAGTTTTTTGGCTGCACTGGCATCTCTGTTGCTATGCAGGGGCTCTCTCTATTGGGGTGAGCAGGGTCTAACCTCTAGCTGCAATGCTGGGCCTTCTAATTGTGGCAGCTTCTCCTGTTGCAGAGCACAGGGTCTAGGCACATGGACTTCAGTGGCTGTGGCTCCCAGGTCTAGAGCGTGGCTCAGTAGCTGCAGTGCGCTGGCTTAGTTGCCCCGTGGCATGTGGGATCTTCCTGGACCAGGGATTGAATTCGTGTCCCTGCATTGGCAGGTGGATTCTTAACCACTGGACCACCAGGGAAATTGTATTCGTGAAAATTTCAAGACAGACTACCATGGCGAAAAACAATTGAGGACATTCTATCTTGGGACAATTAAAAATTTCTGTAAATTGGGAAAAGGTTTGCCAATATCTGGTTTAATAGGAAGAGCCTGAATCCAGCTTGGGAAAGGTAGGATTGAGCGGAGAGCGGTGATGTTTGAGGGTCACTAAAGGTATTGACGACAAATTAAAAAACAATAACAACAAAACAGCGACAGAATGAACCAGTCTGCAGACACCCTCAGGAGGAAATGAGCCCCACCCCGCAGTGACAACGTCAGGATTAAGACCCTCTGTGAATCCCTCCTTGTCTACACCAGAGAACAGGGCTGAGAGCTCACCGGTTCCTGGGTCAGGAGCCTGTTCTCCATGATGTTCTGGTTGGTTCGCGGCACCTCCGGCCTTGCCCCGATGTAAAGGCCTTCATCTTCCAGGTACCTGGGTTGCACGTTCTCAGGAAGCTTTTTATACGTGGGCACTAGACAGTTCATAAGCACACATGATCCACGTCAGTGCCGACCTGAACATCTCAAACTGCAGTTTGGTGAATACAGTCACCAGCAGAGGTGACTTTTTTTTTTTTACTTTTGTTCTTGGGAAGTGCAAATGCCCCAGACTGATGTCCAGAAGCAGGACCAAGGGGAAGGTGAACGTGTTTTCCTGCAGCACCATGTTGGAGAATCATGAAATAATTCGATACCTAACTGGCCCACGTGGCTTCGCACACTGCGAGGAGTATGGTACCCAGATCAGAGGGAGGCTGCTGGCCTCATCAGTGGCGTGAGCCTGGGCCAGCCTCTTCTCTGAACTCTGTCCTCTCGTACATAAGGGATGAAAATATCTGTCTTTCTGGGCTCCTGGGAGAATTAAATGGGGTGAAGGATGGGGAAGTGCTTTGTAAATTACAAAGTTTGCTGGAGTCCACATGACTTCATTTACTTCCTCACTCTTTGATCTGTTCATAGAACAGATCTTTGTGGATAGTCTGCGGGGTCTGTGGGAGCGACAGGCAGCAACAGCCTGCCAAGGACTGTTGGGGGATAATGGCTTTATAATACTGTGTTGGCTTTTGCCACACATCAACATGAATCAGTTATAGGTATACATATGTCCCCTCTCTCCTGAACCTTCCCCCCACCTCTCACCCTATCTCACTCCTCTAGGTTGTGACAGAGCACCTGATTTGAGCTCCCTGTGTCATACAGCAAATTCCCACTGGCTATCTATTTTACCAACCTAGACAGCATATTAAAAAGCAGAGACATTACTTTGTCAACAAAGGTCCGTCTTAGTCAAAGCTATGTTTTTCCAGTAGTCATGTATGGATGTGAGAGTCAGACTATAAAGAAAGTTGAGAACTGAAGAATTGATGCTTTTGAACTGTGGTGTTGGAGAAGACTCTTGAGAGTCCCTAGTTCTGCAAGGAGATCCAACCAACCCAACCAATTTCCTAAAGGAAATCAGTCCTGAATATTCATTTAAGGAATGATGCTGAAGCTGAAACTCCAATACTTTGGCCACCTGATGTGAAGAACTGACTTGGAAAAGACCCTGATACTGGGAAAGATTGAAGGCAGGAGGAGAAGGGGATGACAGAGGATGAGATGGTTGGATGGCATCACCGACTTGATGGACATGAGTTTGAGTCAACTCCGGGAGATGGTGATGCACAGGGAGGCCTGGAGTGCTGCAGTCTATGGGGTCACAGAGTCAGACACAACTAAGCGACTGAACTGAACTGAACTGATCTACTTTACACATGGTGATACGTATGTTTCCACGCTACTCTCTCAAAGTGATGCAGACATAGAGAACAGACTTGCAGACACAGGGGGAGAAGGAATGAGTAGGATGATTTGAACCTGTTTCTTGATTATTAAGTCAGATTAGAAATTGGGTTCAGTTGTGGAAATTGGGCATTTTTATACATCTGGAGAAGGAAATGTCTACCCACTCCAGTATTCTTGCCTAGGAAACCCCATGGACAGAGGAGCCAGGTGAGTTATCGTCCATGGGGTCACAAAGAGTCGGACATGACTGAGCGACTAACACTTTCACTTTAACTTTACACACCATCTCTATTTTGTCTGAAGGAAAACAAAGATGCTAAAACTGGGCAGGAAGATAAAGAGAGAAAGTACCTGTCCGTCTGCTGGGTACAAACAGGAGCTCTTTCTCCTTCTGCAGCCGAACGTGGACACTTTGATAATCAGCAGGTCTGACTGCCACAAAGTCTTCAGCTGTGTGATCTAAGCCCAGGAGAAGATCCTCCACATCTTTGCCATCCAACCACTCTTCCTCATCCTGCGTCACATTAAAGAACGTCAAGGAACAATCCCGCAAATATAGTTAGTGACGGTGAATGTGTTAGTTGCTGATTGGCTCTGACTTTGTGACCCTGTGGACTGGAGCCTGCCAGGCTCCTCTGTCCATGGGATTCTCCAGGCAAGAATACTGGAGTGGGTTGCCATGCTCTCCTCCAGGGCATCTTCCCAACCCAGGGATCAAACCCAGGTCTCTCACATTGCAGGCAGATTTTTTACCATCTGAGCCACCAGGGAAGCAAGCTCCAGGAGTTGGTGATGGACAGGGAAGCCTGCCATGCTGCAGTCCATGGGGTCGCAAAGAGTCGGACACGACTGAGTGACTGAACTGACTGAGCCACCAGGGAAGTCCCAAAGACAATTAATGTACTTGGAAAAACAATCCATGATATTAAATGCACCAAACAACATATCCTAAGACAAAGTTACCTTTTCCTTTTATCTTTTTCTGAAAGAAAGCATAAAGCGATACTGACTTTCCTATTTAATATGCTTTGTTTTTCCACTATTCCACATACTTGGAAAATGCCAAAATCACAAGGGTCAGAAGAGATGTGCTAAGCAAGGCAAGTGGAACCTCAATGAGTGTGTCCCCCTTTGCGGGTGTCTATTCTCTGACAATGACTTAAAGAACTTGGGTTCATGACTTATGCATAATTTAACCTTCGGCCTTGGCACTAACCCCATGGGAAAGGTACCAAGTGTGGGGTCCACACCCTGTTCAGATTGCCTGGGCTTGACTCCCAGCTTTGCCTTGTACTGCCTGGGTGACTGTGAGGAATTTACCTACCCTTCAGATCCCTGGTTTTCTTATTTTCAAGATTGGCATATTAATAGATCTTATTTCCTTGGGTTTTGTGAGAATAAAAATTAAATGATGCATGTAAAAATTCTAAGCACAGAACCTGTAATCACAAATGCCAGCTGAAGTATTTTAACGTAGTTTGAATATTTTCCAAACTTTTCTGCTTTTTCTTTCTCTTCCTTCTCCTTTTTTCCTTCTTTTCTTTCTCTGTCTTGTTCTTCTTTCTAAAGTTTAAACCTGACATCCATCTAAGAGCAGCACCCTTTAAAATGCTATGGAGACTGCCAGGTAGCTGAAGACCATGGCTGTAGCCTAATTACCTAATATTTCCTTGCTAAATACACAAAATGATAAAAAGAGTAAAGTAAATCTGCATAGTAACCAAGCTCTCAGCAAGAGCTGAAGGCAGAGAATGTCAGAAACTTCAAAAGGTGAAAAGAGAAAATATCCCGCAGTATCAGTGTGTGACCCTTTTTGTTCCTGCCCCAGCTCTACTTTGAGCAAGGACAGGCTGAGAAAACTTCAGAGAAGACAGCAGAGCAAAGCCAGCACCTGCAGCTGGTTCACCAGAAAGACTGCATCCACGGTGAGTGTGAAAATAATCGCACAAAGTTTGTCTTATTCATTTCAGATAACTGGCTTGTTTCACTTAGCATAATGTCTTTAAGGTTCAGCCATGTTTAGCATTTATTCTAATTTCCTTCCTTCATGCTAAATAATATTCTCTTGTATATACCACATTTTACTCATCCATTCTTCTCTTGATGGGCAGTTAGATTGCTTTCACTTTTGGCTACTGTAAATAATGCTTCTATTAACTTGAGTATACAGTGATCTGAATGCCTGCTTTTAATTCTTTGGGGTATATACCCAGGATTGGGGTTGCTGGATCGTATGGTCGTTCTATGTTTAAATTTTTGAAGAGCCACTGGGATTTTTCACAGCAGCTACACCACCTTGCAACAGCGTGAGCAATGCACAAGTTTCTCTGCATCCTTGCCAACACTTGTCTGCCCTCCCTTCATTCTTTCCTTCCTATCTATCTCCTATCTATTTTTAATAGTCATTCTAATTTGTGTAAGGTGGTATCTCATGGTGGTTTTGATTTGCATTTCCCTAAGATTAGTGCTAAGCATCTTTTTATGTACTTTTTGGCCATTTGTGTATCTTCCTTGGAGAGATGGCTATTCAAGTCTGCCCATTTTTCATGGTGTGTTTTCTCTGGTCTCACATATCCCACCCACAATTACAGAATCTGAGTTGTAGCTTGGGTGTGGTATGGGGCACAGAAAACTGTTCACCTGTAAGGCTGAGAGGAGAGAGCACTAGGCTGCATTTGCCTTGGAGAGGCAGACATTTTTGTATGTGAAATGAATACTAATCCTTGTGTGGAGTCTAGCAAGAAAAATCTGCAAACTGTATTGCTCCACTTTTTTCCCCCACAAGAGAGAGAAAGCTGAATATACTTAATCAAGGCCCCCACTCCCCAAATTATAGGGTGAAATTGAGGCTACAGAAAGTAATGTGAACCTAGCATTCACAGCACTTTTAGGACCTGCGTTTGATATTGTCCCGGAGGTCTCCGAGACTATCCTCAGTTCTTTTCATTCTTTTTACTTTATTCTGCTCTTCAGAAGTTACTTCCACCATTTTATCTTCCAGCTCATTGATTTGTTCTTCTGCTTCAGATATTCTGCTATTGATTCCTTCTAGAGTAGTTTTAATTTCAGTAATTGTGCTGTTTGTCTCTGAATGTTTATTCTTTAATTCTTCTAGGTCTTGCTTAAGCGATTCATGCATTTTCTCCATTTTGTTTTCAAGGTTTTTGATCATCTTTACTATCATTATTCTGAATTCTTTTCCAGGTAGTTTGCCTATTTCCTCTTCATTTGTTTGGACTTGGGTTTCTAGTTTGTTCCTTCATCTGTGTAGGATTTCTCTGCCTTTTCATTATTATTGTTTTAACTCATTGTGTTTGAGGTCTCCTTTTCCCAGGCTTCAAGGTTGAATTCTTTCTTCCTTTTGGTTTCTGCCCTCCTAAGGTTGGTCCAGTGATTGGTATAAGCTTATAGGGTGAGGTTTGTGCTGAATTTTCGTTTGTTTGTGTATTTGTTTGTTTTCCCTCTGATGGGCAAGGCTGAGTGAGGTGGTGATCCTTCTGCTGGTGGCTGGGTTTGTAGTTTTTAGTCTGTTGTTTAGATGAGGTGTCCTGCACAGGGTGCTACTGGTGGTTGGGTGATGCCGGGTCTTGTATTCAGGTGATTTTCTTTGTGTGAGTTCTCACTATTTGATACTCCCTGGGGTTAGTTCTCTGGTAGTCTAGGGTCTTGGAGTCTGTGCTCCCACTCCAGAGGATCAGGGCTTGATCTCTTCTAGCTGTTTGTTTTTAAACCCACTCTCTCTTCTTTTCCAGTTAAGTTCATTCCAGGCTCTTTTAAAGCTATGATCATTCTTCTTTTCTCCATGATCTCCTGTATCTAGTTCTGTTCAGTTCAGTCGCTCAGTCGTGTCTGACTCTTTGCGACCCCATGAATCACAGCACGCCAGGCCTCCCTGTCCATCGCCAACTCCCGGAGTTCACTCAAACTCACGTCCATTGAGTCAGTGATGCCATCCAGCCATCTCATCCTCTGTCATCCCCTTCTCCTCCTGCCCCCAATCCCTCCCAGCATCAGGCTCTTTTCAAATGAGTCAGTTCTTCGCATGAGGTGGACAAAGTATTGGAATTTCAGCTTCAGCATCAGTCCTTCCAATGAACACCCAGCACTGATCTCCTTTAGGATGGACTGGTTGGATCTCCTTGCAGTCCAAGGGACTCTCAAGAGTCTTCTCCAACACCACAGTTCAAAAGCATCAATTCTTTGGTGCTCAGCTTTCTTCACAGTCCAACTCTTGCATCCATACATGACTACTGGAAAAACCATAGCCTTGACTAGACGGACCTATGTTGGCAAAGTAATGTCTCTGCTTTTGAATATGCTATCTAGGTTGGTCATAACTTTCCTTCCAAGCAGTAAGTGTCTTTTAATTTCATGGCTGCAATCACCATCTGCAGTGATTTTGGAGCCCCAAAAATAAAGTCTGACACTGTTTCCACTGTTTCCCCATCTATTTCCCATGATGGGACCAGATGCCATGATCTGGACCAGATGCCATGATTCGTTTTCTGAATGTTGGGCTTTAAGCCAACTTTTTCACTCTCCTCTTTCACTTTCATCAAGAGGCTCTTTAGTTCTTCTTCACTTTCTGCCATAAGGGCGGTGTCATCTGCATATCTGAGGTATTGATATTTCTCCCGGCAATCTTGATTCCAGCTTGTGCTTCTTCCAGTCCAGCGTTTCTCATGATGTACTCTGCATATGTTAAATAAGCAGGGTGACAATATACAGCCTTGACAGACTCCTTTTCCTATTTGAAACCAGTCTGTTGTTCCATGTCCAGTTCTAACTATTGCTTCCTG
Organism: Bos indicus x Bos taurus; assembly: GCF_003369695.1. Taxonomy (NCBI): domain Eukaryota; kingdom Metazoa; phylum Chordata; class Mammalia; order Artiodactyla; family Bovidae; genus Bos; species Bos indicus x Bos taurus. The sequence goes on along the minus strand of NC_040081.1, from coordinate 110,236,054 downwards.
ACCTGCATATAGGTTTCTCAAGAGGCAAGTCAGCCAGACCACCTGTATCTAGACCTGGTGCCAAAAAGTAAGGTCTCTTGTCCCAGGGAAGACCTACTAGATTGGGAACTTGGAAAAATGGCCAGCCATCTATTTTAACAAACCCTTTAAAAGAGCCCTGTTTATCCTTCTGAATCATCTGAAGAGCTCAGGATGTGGATGAGCTGATCTATATGGTGGTGGTGTGTTTGCTCCTAGCCACTTTCTTCCTAGTTAGGACATCATCATCACCATCACCACCACCACCACCATCATCACCATCACCACCACCATCATCATCTCACCACCACCATCACCACCACCACCACCATCATCACCATCACCACCATCACCACCACCATCACCACCACCATCATCATCTCACCACCACCATCACCACTGCCAGCATCACGGCCATCATCACCATCACCACCATCACCACCACCATCACCACCAACGTGATCATCACCATCACCGTTAAGGTCTTCCCTCTCCTCATTACTATTCTTATACTAAATACTGTTTTGCTTACTCCTTCCTGTACAGGTGGCTCTTCTTCCTCTCCTTCCTTTTCCTCTCGGTTAGCTCCATGTCTATTTTTGGCTTTTGGTTTTTCCTCTGATTCCTCTGGTTCGGGATCAAAGTTGAAAGTAAAGAAGTTATACGCTTCCTCAGCAGAAGGGAAGCCAGGTGGAACCTACAGAGAGGAAGCAAGAATAGAATTTCAGATTATCTGTGCTGAGATAAGCTCTGCACAGTTCACTGACAGTGGGCTGGATGCTAAGAGCATTCCAGGCTTCCTAAACACATTACCTGTTGATGGTAATGAACTTTAACAAATACGACAGGCCTCCTTAGTTAAGTAACTTTAATGAGTTACTTTTAAAAAATATATAAATTGGCAATTATTTACCCTTCTACAAACACAAAAACATATTATTCACAGCAGTTAAAAGCTTTAGAAAAGATGATTAAAATGCCAAAAAGTGATTTATAGGCCAGTGCTGAGATACTTTTAATTATGAGCAATACAGGGTTTGTTAAACTTTGAAAAAATACCATTTCTGGTTTGTTTTAATTCTTGCATTAGTATCTCCCTTTTTCCCATAATAAAAGCTGGTAACAACTTCACAGCTGAACAAATCAGCTTATCAAGAACATTTCCTGTCCTTCCAGGCATTTTTCTTTCCCCACAATAGGCAGCTTTCCTTTCTAATTTCTCCATAAGATTCTAGGATTTAAAAGTAGGAATCATTCCTCATATTTTTTTCTTGCATATTTCATGCAGTAGGAGTCAGCTTATGTGTATAGTTGTCTCTCATTGACAATTTTCAAAAAACAGAAACAAATCAATAAGATACATGATTTAAAGCCTACGTAATTTAAAGGTAGCATGATTTTAAAAGACAGGATTTCTCACCGCGGGTTTAGACTTGATTTTTCGTACAGAATTGTGGAACTTTACTCTTGAATGGCCTTGGGAGTCATGGTCTTGTTGAGTCCTTTGTACCTCTCTATCCAGCTATACAAATGGAAAAAAATAACAGACAAGAAACTGAGGATTTTTAAAAAAACAAGCATTAGCCCTTAAAAGGCTTTATCTTCTGACCATTGATGCATCTCACAATTTCTAGGGAATGAAATGTTTACAAATATATTTGAATGGTAAAGTGGCTGATTGTTCTCTTCCTCAGCTCTGTCTCTCTCATGATTAAATGAATACAAAATTTTACAGTCAATAAACCTCCAAATGGAAATGCTATTTCACCCTAAAGATCAATAGATTATCCAGCTCACAGAGGATCATCTTGAAACAGTCTATGATGAAGAGCGTCAACCACATCTGATTGTAAATAAGTCCAAGTGAGTAAGGGTTGCCCCAGGCCCTGGCTCTTCCAGTTTTGTGTGAATCTCAGAATGGCTGAGTGGGTCTCCTCAGGCATTTATCCAGAGACATTCTGTGATGAAAGCTAGAAATACTTGGAACAGCAAGCTAAGGTGCTATGAAATTCCATGTAAGTGCAGCTGAATGTCCAGCAATGGGCAGAATAAAAATGAGGGCATCAGGTGGGTGCAATCTATCATGATATTAAGAGAATACATACAATTCCAATTTATGTAAGATTCTGTGCTTTCCCTCCATTTTCTCATTTTGCAGTAGTAGGTTAAATAGATAACTGTGTGTGCGTGTTAAGTTGCTTCAGTCGTGTTTGACTCTTTGCAACTCTACGGACTGAAGCCTGCCAGGCTCTTCTGTCCATGGGGTTCTCCAGGCAAAAATGCCATGCCCTCCTCCAGGGGATCTTCCCAATCCAGAGATAGAACCCAGGTCTCCTGAATTGCAGGTGGATTCTTTACTGTCTGAGCCAACAGGGAAGCCCATGTATCCTGGAGTGGGTAGCCTATTCCTTCTCCAAGGGATTGTCCTGACCCAGGCATCAAAGTGGGCTCTCCTGCATTGCAGGCAGATTCTTTACCAGCTGAACTATCAGGGAAGCCCAGATAGTTAACTAATAGCATTCAATTATACAAAGGTTGAAGCAGTGGTAATGAATAAATTTCACAGTGCAATGCAGAGTTAATATTTGTCTTGGTAAATTCCAGAATTTTAAGTGGCTCTTTTGAAGACAAGGAAAGAAGCAGATGAGTATTATGTAATGTAAGGATAAACACGTTTAAAAATTGGTGGCGGTGGTTTAGTCACTAAGTTGTGTTCAACTCTTTTGTGACTGCATGGACCATAGCCCACCAGACTCCTCTGTCCATGGGATTTCCCAGGCAAGAATACTGGAGTGGGTTGCCATTTCCTTCTCCAGGGGAATCTTCTAGACTCAGGGATCGAACCCATATTTCCTGCTTGGTAGGCAGATTCTTTACCACTGAGCCACCAGGGAAGGGTCAGGAAGACTTTCTAAGGGTCTGCTAAGTTCAATCTTTCTCATAAAACAAGGCTAAGCCTTTCTTGCCCACTGTTGAAGATGCCATTCTGCTCCTGTCTGCCTCAGAATCCCTCACCTTCTAGAGCCCAAGACAGAGACTGATACATTTGAAACACATAAATAAGCCAAGGAGTCAACCGATCAGAGAGACGAGAAGCTTAGCTCTGTATAGGCAAGCCTTAGGTTTTAGAGACATCTAAAGACTGATAATAAAACAGAAGAAGACCAGGCAGAAAGTCTAACGTTAGCAATTTAAAAAATAAAATAAGTAGGTAAAATTCCATTTGGCAAATATGTGTATGTGGAGATCAGTATTTTATTCTTTCTGTTTCTTTCCATCTCTTTCTGTATCAGCTTGACAGAAAGGACAGTAAGTTTGGACAATATAATTTCTTTGGTATCTTTTAAAATTATAAGATTAACAGTTTTACTATGATATGTATGGACTTGATCAAAACGGTGGTAATTTAATTTTTATCAAAATCTCAAAGTATTTAAAAGTTTATAAATTATATTAGCATAAGAAAAGCCATTAAATGTATTTAAAATGACTGTGTGCAGAATTAAATTTTAAAGAACTATTATCTATAATATCTTCATGAAAGCTTAAAGTAATAATATTCAATTTCAAGTGAATGCCTATGATGATGTGTGCTGTGTCCAGCTAGGAATTCTTTCTCATCCTTGAATTTGTTGTAACCTCCAAGAAGGCTCTATGACCCTCTTCTAGCTTGAGCTAGACAATCTCAAGTCTCATTATTTTTACCAAAGCATAATTACAAAATATAATAGTTCCTGCCCTGACCTCTCTTCTAACTACTAATCAATATTTTTAATTCCCTAAAGACAGCCTAATCTAGATGGTCTTGTAGATATCTCCGATTTTTATATATTCTCAGTATCAGAAATGATACTAATCAAGATAAACGATTTGCAAAAAATTTCTCCCATTACGTGTGTTGTCTTTTCACGTTTTTCTTGGTTTCCTTTGAAATGGAAATGTGTTTAATTCTGATGAAGTCCAGTGTACTGATTTATTCTTTTGACACTTGTGTTTTTGAGTCACAGATAAGAATCCATTACCTAAGGCAAGAAACCATTGCCTAAGGCAAGGCACGTCATATTTTACATAACCTGGCTCCCAGGGAAGTGCCCTTTCCAAGGCTTCCTCAAGGCACCCACCATGGCTATTAACCAGCCTGCACTTCCACTGTCTGATCACCTGCCTGTCATCCCCACTGGGCTCCTTGAGAGGGGCCCTGACTGTCACTGCTGTGTGTTCAGAGTCCACTGGACACCCGGCAGGAAGGAGCCTCCCAGAGATGCTGGCGACAGGTCGAGTGTGTCAAGGGATCAGAATCTGGGGCACCTGGGACAATGAGCCAGGTCCACAAAACAGGGACACTTTGGTCATGCCTAGTGGAGACCCAGGAGTCAAATGTTCTGTGTTATTCCCACTTCTTTGTTGACACGTTCTTGGAGATGTGTGTTTGGCTTTGTTCTCTTGTTACAGATCGGCTGAGGATAAAGAGGAATGGAAAGAAGAGTTTAGCATAGGTTTGTGCTGATGGATTTAGATTCCTGACCCAAGTATTCCCAAGCGGCTTCTTTTTGCTCTGACCCTACAGCCACTGACACTTGCTACCAACTATGGAGAGAGGGCTTCCCATGAGCCAGGCACTGTGTGAAATCCTGTGACATGTATGCACTCCTTTAATCCTCAGAACAATATCAAGGATCAGGTTCTGGGGAGTATATCTATTTTAAAGAGGCGAGGGGACTTCCCTGGTGATCCAATGGTTATGAATCTGCTTTGCAACACAGAGGACGCAGGTTCAATCCTGGGTCAGGGAACTAAGATCCCACATGCTGTGGAGCAACTCAGCCTGCACGTCACTACTAGAGAGTCCATGTGCTGCAACAAAAGAACCTCCATGCTTCAAATAAGACCCAATGCAAAAAAAAAAAAAAAAAGAGGTGGGAAGTGGGGAAGGGGGTTATATTTTATCACTCAGAGAATGAGTAAGTTACACATCCAAGGTCATGCAGCTAGTGAGTGAGAGTGCCAGAATTTAGTGCTGGGCAGCTGAGGGCCAGCACCTGGCCTTTTCATGTGCTCTTTGCCCCATAGGACCAAAATCGACTGCTTTTATAGTCTTCTTCTGGGCTAAGGTATGTACATGAATAAGTGTGCTTGTGAGTGATACGTTCCATTGGAAACCTGAGATCAGGCCTGCGGACAAGGCACGTGGTGTTTGCCTCACTTTCAGAGAATGACTCTTAGGGGATATGCACTCTGTTAGACAAAAGGTCAAGTTCCTGCTCACAAAGAGAAATAAACAACTCTGTGAGCCAAAGGAGTATAGTTTTACTCCTAAAACTACCAACTTGATTTGGATATCGTATTCATGGCCTATTGGACAGGCGAAAACTACCATGATTGTGTGAAAGGATTATCCATCAAGAAGGTGCGGACAACGCCAGACATGGGAGACAACACCCTCCTATTGCTTACTCACACACCTACCAAAACAACCAATTATTTGTGTCATAATAATGGGACTTTAGGGACTTTCTCCTTTAAAATAATATTTTTTTTTGATGTGGACTATTTTCGTCTTTATTGAATTTATTAGATTTATTACAATATTGCTTCTGTTCTTATGTTTTGGGTTTTTTGGACCAAGAAGCATGTGGGATATTAGTTCCCTGACCAGGGATCAAACTCTCACCCTCTGCATTGGAAGATGAAGTTTTAACCACTTGCTCACCAGGAAAGTCTTGGTACTTTTTCTTTATTTTCCAATACTTTAGAACTATGGCTCTTATACTTATGGCTCTCATGGAAGAAAATAAATTGGAAATAAAGAAAAAGAAATGTGTCCTCTGTAGAACGGAGTAGCCAGTTGTCATGAAGCCATTTTAGGAGACCGACTGAGTGTTCTGAAAACCCATGAGCATGACTGCAACTTTCCCTGTAATCATGCAATCTCTGGCTTGTTGGGGATGAATATAGGTAAATGGACATCTGTAACATCTCATTATAGAAAAAGAAAAGGCATCATCTAAGAAATTTGTGATTTTGCTCCATAAATATCCCTAATGCTTAGACCTTAAAACAACCAAAACCATCATCATCAACACACCACTGGGTTAGACTTGCAAACACTTCACTGAGCCACGTGCCCTGTTTCTGCTCCTTCTTCCACCCTAGATGTGTTGTTCCTTCAGCCACATGGCTGATACATCTTTCTGTCTTTAACAGGCTTCCTCTTGGCCTCGTGGGCCTTTATTGTCAGTTTTTCTCTGAGTGTAGGACCATCGTCATTCACACCCTTAAAACTTCAAAACTCACCACAGTTCAAATGCTTCCTAAATCTGTGTCTCCAGGCCAGGTCCCTGCCTCTCTGTGCATCTGAGGAGCACACTGAGGTGTCTCCCCAGCATCTCAGACTCAAACAAGTCACCCCGGTGCATTCAAATTACCACCCGATCCAATTGTCAGTTGCTTTCCTTGGCTTACAAAAAACCATCGGGGCACCTTAGTGTAACACTCAAAGTCCCCACGATTGGATTCTATTCTTATCTCTTTCTCTGTTTCCCAGCAAAATCCGTGGACCCAGCACTGCTGACCATGAGACACACTGGGAATAAGACAGAGCTGGAATCCAGTACTGACTTGTCCACATACGTGCTCTGTGACCTGGGGATGGCTGGGCAGGCCCTCTGAACCTCGTATGTCAAATGTGAATGAAAATTATGGTACCTACCTCACAGAGGTGTTGGGATAAGGGCATCTAATAACATGGGCAAAGACTTGGCAAAATGCCCAGCACCAAGTAGCATCTATAAATAGCAGCTATTATTATTAATGAGTGTTTAACAGCCCCTCCATGCATAGCTCTGCTCTAGGACTTTTGCTGGAACATTTCAATTTGGCATAATTGTCTTTGGTCACAAACTAGGGGTGGCCTATTTCTCACCTCCGTGCCAAATTCCGTCTCCGATTCTTTCTCGGTGGGACTTCGTAAGCGCCTGGGCCGAGGGGTGGGAATTTCCTGCAGCAGCGCACTTTCTGCTTTGGACTAAAAAGTCAAAGAGAAAATTACTGCTACATAATGTCAGTGATGCTATGAAAACCTCAGTCACCATCTCGGGAGGAAATCAGTCAGTAAAATACGCATGTTATGCTTCTTTAAGAGGTAAAAACAATGGTTTAGAAAAAGGACATTACATTCTTCTTAAGTGTAACTTTCATCTGTGCTCATAGTTAAATGCTGCATTAACCTTTAGAGCATGAAAAACAAATTTAACAGTATTCAAATTCACGCAGTTTTGAGCAAATGAATCAAGCTAGACAAGACTGGAAGCAAGGTAATCGGCGCCGAGCAAAATATCCCTGAGGTTTCTCTCACCCTTGCAGCCTGTAATTTCTCCCTCATGCGTTCTCTCATGGAAAATTCTGCAAAGCCTGTTCTGGAAGCTGAGGGGATTGGAGGCAAGCCTAAAACAATACAAGAAAATTGCTTTAAAACAACATCTTTTTCTTCCAAAGGGAAGATTAGATTAAAAATAACAAGAGAATATCATTTTATTTTGCAAATTTAGAATTTCACATAAGCCATCATGAGATAAAGCTGAACAACCCCCGCCCCCCCCCCCCACCCCCGCATCTGACGTAATAAGGACGTGTCTTGGCTTCTTTAAGACGGACAGTGACAACCTCGGTCCTACCAGGGCTGACATGTGGACTTAACTAAGAATCAAACGAATGACACTTGATTTTTCAAGGCGCAAGCACACCAGTTCAATTACCATTGGGAAGAAGCTCTCAAATTTATTGATTTGACAATAGACTCCTTGGATGAATGAATGACTATTGATTGATTTTGGGGTTTGACTTTCAACAACACTGATAGCTTTGATCAGAGAAAGTTTTTCTACAGGCTCAAGCCATAGCCTTGGGCTATACTGAACAGACAACATTTATTTTGTACATAGTATTAAACCTGTACATAAACTCTTTGTGGCTCAGCGGTAAAGAATCCGCCTGCAATGCAGGAGCCACAGAAGACCTAGGTTCGATCCCTGGGTTGGGAAGATCCCCTGGAGCAGGGCATGGTAACCCACTCAAGTATTCTTGCCTGGAGAATCTCCATAGACAGAGGAGCCTGGCAGGCTACAGACCATGGGGTTGCCAAGAGTTGGACACGACTGACGTGACTTAGCACAAACCTATACATAATATCATGAAATGTCGTTTAGCTATTATGTCCCAGGCTCTGTGATAATGTGTTGACTGACTGCATCTTCTCATCAACTTTATGCCATTCCTGCTAGGGGGGATCACTCACTAGGCATCTTGAAGATGAAGACCCTGGAGTAACTGGTATTGTGGGACTTCCCTGGTGGTTCAGTGGCTAAGACTCCTTGCTCTCAGTGCAGGGGACCTGGGTTTGATCCCTTTTCAGGGAAATGGATCCCACATGCTACAATGAAAGGTCTCGTGTATTGCAATTAAGAGCCAACACAGCCAAATGAATAAATAAAAATAAATATTAAAAAAAATCTTCAAAAAAGTGACTGGAATGATGATTGCATACTCAGGAGGTTCAGTGCTTGGGATTTGATCCTAAATGCTTTACACCATTATGAAAGGGGTAGGAATACAACAACAGGCTTGGAGAACAGAATGTTATGATACTTAAAGGAGAGGGGGCTCTACTGGGAGGAAGTAGAAGAAAAGATTGCAGAAGGAGTTTGGGGTCAAGTCACGGGGAGCCTCTGATGTTACGTGAAAGAAACTGGAATATATTTTCTATGTGGTGGGGATGCCTTGAAGGACATGGAGAGCAGAGGAGGAGAAGCAGCATTTTCTGGAGCTGCTCCTAGGGCTACAGGCACAGGATGGTTGGGGTGGAGACGGAGAGACCCCAGCTGGGATAATAAAGAGGGAGCCAGTGGGCATGGTTGCAAAGAGGCCACAAAAAGATGACACGGTGGTTCCTAGTGACGACGGGGAGTGAAAGTTGCTCAGTCGTGTCTGACGCTTTGCGACCCCATGAACTATACAGTCCATGGAATTCTCCAGGCCAGAATACTGGAGTGGGTAGCCTTTCCCTTCTCCAGGAGATCTTCCCAACCCAGGGATCGAACCCAGGTCTCCCACATTGCCAGCAGATTCTTTACCAGCTGAGCCACGAGGGAGGCCCGAGGCGAGCACTAATTCCCCCAGCGGCAGCACCTTCTGGGCACTTGGTGGACCGGCAAACGCTCAGGCCTGACCCCAGACAGATCCACTGAATCAGAACCTGGAGGTGGAGCCACCATCTGGGTAATTTTTAAGACATACTCAAGTCGGAGGACCCCCAGTTTAGAGAAGGCGAACGTGTCTGAGGTTTCGGCTGAGGTAAGTATGGATTTGGGGCTCCTGAGAGAGAAAAAGTGGAGGCATGCCAGCCTGGGGGCTACTGGTGAGGAGGGGGATTGGTTTACTCCTGTAAATCGGAGCTGGGACGAGTCTGAGATGCCGGCAGGATACGGGAACGTGTACTGGTCCTGCGTGCTGAGCTCCAGGCAGGGGCCCAGTGCCTGAGATGGAGACCAAGGAAGTGTTTCTACCCTGGTGATGCTGACGTTTGAGAAAAAGAGTATGGAGAGAGGAGTTTTCTGGCCCTGTAGCCATCTGCCCTGTTAAAGGAAGAAGGCTCACAAGTGAAAGAAAAAGAGAGAAGGCAAGATGCTTTATCAGCAGGTGGAAGGAACAGTGGGGAGAGAGGAAGCTGCGCTGGGCAGAGCCCGCCGTGCTGACCCCTCGCCTCTGCTTGTGCAGAAGAGGGAGCTTTCTGCAGCCTGGTCACTCAGTGCCGAGGCCAAGTGTCCTTCCTTTCGTGTGACAGAAGGATGTAAAATCCTACTTTATCAGGCGCCAACCACCTGCCTGAGGCTTCCTCTGTGCCTGGTGGAAGGCCTGAAATAATCATCTTAAAGATCACAGCCTTACATGTGCGGGCTGAGGTTCAAGTTCTTTACAAGAATCTCCTTCAGTAGCCTGAACAGGCCTTTGGCGTTTTTTTTTTGTTTGTTTGTTTGTTTTTAAGCCAACTTTAAAAATCAAGTCATTGTTTCCCATTTTAAAGACCATCTACCCATGGTGGATCATATCCCCATGTCAGAGTCCTGTGACTTTTCCTGTTTCACATTTGTCACATTTTGAATTTTTGTATTTGTGTGGTTATTGCATTAATACCTTCTTCCTCCCCCAGGTTCTGTGGTCTCCAGCCACAGAGGGTGAGCACAGGTTAAATGTCATTAAGTGTGTGTGGACCACCTAGGTGGATAAAGAAGGATTTCTAGACTGGACCCCTGCCCTCTGGCTGATCACCCCCCTCCTTCTGCCCCCAGAAAGAAGCAATGTCTTTGAACATGAAAAAAAAAAAAAAAAAAACTCTTGTGTATTACTATTCCTCCTTTTTTATTTTTAAAAGAGATCTAGTTTTTCAAGTTGACTTAAAATAGTTGCTGCCTACATAGCATTCATTAGAATAGTTTTATGAATTATTCTTTAAAAGAGGCAAGATATAATTCATAAAATTGATCTAATGAACTCCATGGGGCTTCCCTGATGGCTCAGTGGTAAAGAATCCACCTGCCAATGCAGGAGATGCAGGTTCGATCCTTGGATCAGAAAGATCCTCTGGAGGAGGAAATGGCAACCCACTCTAGTATTCTTGCCTGGAAAATCCCATGGACAGAGGAGCCTGGTGGGCTACAATCCATGGGGGTCGCAAAAAGAGTTGGCCGTGACTTAGCACTAAGCAGCAACCAAACAACACACATGGAGTTCATTAGAATAATTTTATATTGTTTAAAAGAGACAAGATATTTTATTTAAAAACCATCTGCTCTGAATAACAAAACGAAAGGGGCTTCTTTAGCAAGTATTACTTTAAAAAGTCTTGAAAAATGTTGAGGGGGTAAAAACTAGCTCTTTCTCGATTTTTAAAAATACACTCGGTGTTAGTGAAAGACATTTGGAGGGTATAAAGATTTCTAAATCTGATCTGGACAACTAGGTGGTGAGGCGTTATTTTCCCAGCTAGAATGTGACCTGCTTGACGGCACGGACTCTGTCGGTGACTTTTGTACCTGGCGCCTTGTAGCACTAAATCAAGGAAAAGGAAAACATGGAGGACTATGAAGGTGTGAGAGATATTAGACTGAAAGAGTGCAATGCAAACAATTCTTTGAATTTTGAAAGATTTGATTTGAGGGTGTGCAAGAGCTTATGGACAATGAGAGAATTTTAAGACATTCCGTTAAAAATATATACATAATGTCCATTGGTATGAAATATGGATTCTCTGGCCAAGGGATGCTTTTCATCGGGAAAGCAGGGGTTATATCAATGGATTTGACAACACTTCCCCAGCTGTCCGGCAGACCTGTGAGCCTGAGAGCCTCATCAGCCTCATGTTTGCAAGTGGCTCCCAGATCTTCTCTGTGCTGACACCTTCTCCTGTCACCCACACTCACTGCACCCCACATCTCTCTCTTTACAGACTTCGTCAAACGATGAACACTGTCCATTTTTCTCTAAAACACTTCTGTGATACTTGACTCCTCGCAAAACACACACCACCTTCTAATAAGAAAGGCGTTGCCCTTTGAAATAATTTTCCAATCTTCTCACCTACTGCCCCTGAGTCGATGTGACCTTGTTTCTATGGACAGGAGGGCAGGCTTCTAAGGTCTTCCCTCCACAATCTTGGAGGTGCTCCGAGCACCCTGATTTGGACTCCCAGCCTCTAGAACAGTGAGAACTCAGTGTCTGTGGTGCAAGCCACCATCTATGATATTTTGTTATAGCAGCGTCAGCCAGCAGGTACAGGCACCGTCTGTCTGGGCGAGACCAGCCCCGCCAGCTTTGCCATTTGTCCCTGCACTCTGGCACCATCGTGGTGATTTCACAGGGCAATGGGGCTTCCCACGGGCCTGAGACTCTGAAGAGTGGTAAAGAACATCATAGATACGCTTTGACCTGACCGTTTTGCCTCGGGTTGAGCCTTCCACATTGCCTTGAGCGGAATGGAAAAGACAACAGAAGCATCAGGAGGGCCAAGCGCTGTGTGGGAGACACCAGGGTGACCGTCTCAAACAAGCTTCTCAAATTTCTAAGAAGGGAAATAGTAGGTAAAGCTTCTGAGCTTGAAATATTTTTGCGGCAGTTAATCTCTGATAGAGTTTGAGTACACATTCTACCCAACCCACTCTTGGGACCGATGGCTTAGAGAATTCAGTTCAAGCATCAACTACAAAACCTTTCTCCCAGGGGTCTGGGAGAAATCTCTCACCTGGGGCCTCCCAGGTGGCATGAGTGGTAAAGAACCTGCCTGCCAATGCAGGAGACATGAGGGACATGGGTTCGATCCCTGGGTTGGGAAGATCCCCTGGAGGCGGGCATGGCAATCCACATCTGTCCACTCCAAGCTCGTCCTGGTGGCTCAGATGGTAAAGAATCTGCCTGCAGTGCAGGAGATACAGGTTTGATCCCTGGGTAGGGAAGATCCCCTGGAGGCAGGCATGGCAACCACTCTCTTATTCTTGCCTGGAGAATCCCATGGACAGAAGAGCCTGGAGGGTTACAGTCCATAGGGCTGCCAAGAGTTGGACACGCAACTGAGAGACTAGCAACAATAGCAGAAAAGATGAAGTGTCTTCTCTAGTGAGATGGAGATAACCAGGATTTTCCCACCCTCATAACCAGCTTTAACAAGCTTCAGAGACTTCCAAGAGGAGAAATGGTAGGTAAACCTTCTGAAACTGGAAGAGTTTTGTAGGAGAAACAGGTCAGGGTTGGAAGAAGGCTATCAGAAGCTCAGTTTCAGTCAAGTAACATTTGGGTTGTCTCAAAATAGTTCATGGACCTAACTAAATGTAAGAGCTAAAAACAGGAAACTTCCAAAAGAAAACATGCAAGAAAATGTCCATGACCTTAGGTTTGACAAAGAATTTTTAGATACAATCCATATTAGAAAAGAAGTGATAATTTGACTTCACCATGATTAAAAATTGTTTTGGAAAAGGAGGCTTCCTTGGTGGCTCAGTGGTAAAGAATCTGCCTACTAACGCAGAAGACATGGGTTTGATCCCTGGTCCAGGAAGATCCCACATACCTGCGCTCCAGAGCCTCAGTTCAGTTCAGTTCATTTCAGTTGCTCAGTCGTGTCCGACTCTTTGCGACCCCATGGACGATAGATTGCCAGGCTTCCCTGTCCATCACCAACTCCCAGAGTTTACCCAAACTCCTGTCCATTGAGTTGGTGCTGCCATTCAACCATCTCATCCTCTGTCATCCCCTTCTCTTCCCACCTTCAATCTTTCCCAGCATCAGGGTCTTTCCCAGTGAATCAGCTCTTCACATGAGGTGGCTGAAGTACTGGAGTTTCAGCTCCAACATCAGTCCTTCCAATGAACACCCAGGACTGATCTCCTTTAGGATGGGCTGGTTGGATCTCCTTACATTCCAAGGGACTCTCAAGAGTCCTCTCCAACACCACAGTTCAAAAGCATCAATTCTTTGGCCCTCAGCTTTCTTTAGAGTCCAACTCTCACATCCATACATGAGCACTGGAAAAACCATAGCCTTGACTAGACAGACCTATGGTGGCAAAGTAATGTCTCTAGAGCCTGGGGACTGCAACTATTGAGCCCTTGAGCCGCAACTACTGAAGCTTGTTCACGCTAGAGCCTGTGCTCCACAGTAAGAGAAGCCACTACAATAAGAAGCCTGCACACCACAATGCGAGAGTAGCCCCTGCTCAGCGCAACTACAGAAAAGCCCAGGCAGCTACAAAACCCCAGCACAGCCAAAGTAAACAAATAAATACAATTATAAAACAAAGAAGATGAAAAGGTTAGACATTTGCTTGGAGAAAATACTTTCTAACTATAGACCAGATAAAGTACTTGTATCCAGGGTATATAGAGAACTCTTACAATTCCTCAGTAAGATGAAGAATCCAATTAATAATGTGTAAAAAATTAAGTAGTTTACTAAGATAATATACAAGCGGCTAATAAGCATCTGAAAAATACTCCACATCATTAAGCACTAGGGAAATACTAGGTTAAAAGCACAATGAAATATCACTGTACGTGTATTATAAAGGGTACAATGGAAATCACAGATAAAATCAGTTGTTTTTAGTGAACAAACAGAAACTCTCACAAACTGTTGGTGGGAAGCTGAAATGATACAGCCACTTTGTGAAACAGATTAGCAGTTTCCTATAAAGCTAAAAATATACATTCATCATATGACCTGGTTCATAGAAGCATGACTTATCATGGCCCCAAACTAGAAATAATCCAAATATCCATCACCAGGTGAATGTAAATAAAATGTGTGCACACATATCCAGATGATGGAATAGGATTTAGCAATAAGAAGGAACACAGTGAGGACATATGCTACTTCGTTTATTATCTTGAAAAACATTATGCTAAGGGAAAGAAGTCAAACACAAAGTGCTACATACTGTATGATTCTGTTCACATGAAATGTCTAGAAAAGGCATATTTACAGGAATATATTTAATTCAAATATTTAACACAAATCAGTGTTTGTCTAGGGCCGGGGGTGGCAGTGGCTGCAAATAGGCCTCAAGGAACTTTTTGGAGTGATGGAAATGTCCTAAAACTGGATTTTAGTGATGGTTACACAGATCTAGGCATTTACTAAACGTCATTGAATTGTATACTTACAATGGGTGAATTTTATGATATGCAAGTTATACTTCCACAAGTCTATTAAAATGAGAGCTGTCTTATGCGATAGGCAAACGTGGCTTTGAGTAGGTAGTTCACATTTAGTCTGAAAGAGTCCCAGATGGGAGATAAAAATCGGGGACTGTGTATATGTACCACAGCTTTCTTACCCACTCAGTATGGGGAGGGAGGTGGGAGGGGGGTTCAGGATGGGGAACACGTGTACACCTGTGGCAGATTCATGTTGATGTATGGCAAAACCAATACAATATTGTAAAGTAATTAGCCTCCAATTAAAATAAATAAATTAAAAAAAAATTGGGGACTGATCAGTTATACCTACAGTATCTAGAAGCTGGAATTGGAAGTCTCGAGATGACAGAGAGAATGAATGTTCATTAAGGAAAGAGGGCTGATCACCCAGCTTAGGGGCTCCAACTGTTAGAGGCTGGGGTGTAGGAACCCATGAAGAGGTGGGGAGGACCAGAGGAGGGAGAAAGAAGACCCAGGAGAGTGGTGTCCAGGAGCTGAATGCCGAGGAGGGGAAGTGCGAGGTGCAGGGAGTGCGGCTGACAGTCGAGGAAGGTAGATGAAGAGCTGACCCTAGAATTGAGCAAATGTGTGGTTCACAGGGACCTCAACAAGGACAGGGTCGACAGGCAGTGGGGATCTCAGTTACAGGAGAAAGTTCAAGACTGCAGATAGAATGGGAATAGATGGCCCTGGAGAAATTTTGCTATGAAGGAGTTTTTGGGAAAATGCCTTTCTTGATAATTCATGATAAAGATGTGTGCAGGCTAAGTCCCTTCGGTCATGTCTGACTTTTTGCAGCCCTATGAACTGTAGCCTGCCAGTCTCCCCTGTCCATGGGATTCTCCAGGCAAGACTACTGGAAGGGGTTGTCATGCCTTCCTCCAGGGGATCTTCCCAACCCAGGGACCGAACCCACATCTCTTATGTCTCCTGCATTCGCAGGAGAGTTCTTTGCCACACCTGGGAAGCCCAATAATAAAGATGGGTCTGTTTAATATTCTTTGTGCTAAGATGGGCAGTCAGGTGTGGCCACATGCAGAGACAGAGGAGAGGCTCAGGTTCTGTAGCAGGGGGCAGGGCGTGACATGGAGGGCACGTGGAAAGGCAGTCAGGTGGTCAGGAGGAGAAGACAGAAGAGGGTGAAGGCTTCTACCATGGCTTTTGTGGGGTTTCTGATGGAAAGAGAGGGCAGGGCAGGGTAAGCAGGTTAGGACGGGCCAGTTTGAGCTGTTCTGATGGGCTCTAAGGTATGAGGTGGTCCCTTGTTGCTGGGTACCTGGCCCTGCGATGATCCAGGCAGAGGACTCTTGCTTCCTGGGATTGGACTGGCCAGACAGAAGGCACAGGGCTCTGGCTTGGTTAGGTAGCATTTCAGGCATGCTCCAGTCTGGGGTCTTTGCTGTCTCTATATTTCTAAACAATTGGCTAGTGTCTCCCCAACCAGAAAGTTTTCTTTTTTTTTTTCTTAAAATGTCAAACATAATATTCAGAAAAAAATGTTATTGAATATAGCATACTATTTATTTTTACTTATATAAATATTTTACTTAGTACTGTAATTCAACCCCCCACTCCCAGATCCCTGTGAGGTTGTGAACTCCAGCATGGATGAACTTTTGACATTTCCTACATCAGTGTGCATCCTCTGACTAGAATCTTCTTTCCTTCTCTAGCTGCTGGGCTCCAAGGCAACTCCCAAGAGCAGCTCCTTTGGGAGGTTCTCTTTGTCTTGTATTGAACTTTATAACATTTGTTTCCTGGGTCAGTCTCTCCAGCTCTTGGTGACTTTTAAAAAGTATGCCTAAAATAAATGATGTGTTTTTCTTTCATTTGCATCAAATTTCACTGGATTCTGAACTTTATTTGCAATCGATACTGAAAAATTGGCTCGGAAATGATGCTTTAATCAGAGAAACCAACATGAATGAATGGAAAACAGATGTCAGTAATGAAGAAATTTATGTTCATAAGAAACTACTTAGCATTTGATAGTTCCTCCCTTAAGAGATGGTGCAAGTTGGAATTGCGGCAGTAAAGTGTACTTTTTTCCTAAATGTTTATTTGATTTGGAGCAAGCGCCCGTTCAGCGCAATGCTATCTTCTTTATTTGGAATGTCACTGACTATGTCGTTGACTATGTATATGTTTGAATAGCAATTAGAAGCCGAAGCTTTCAGTGTGTGGGTTTATACTGCTGTTCATCAGGGAGGTGGCCCCTCTGGGCATGTGCCCGGGGCAGTGGGGGACGCCAGATCATCCAGGATGCTTGTATCTAAGTATCTGAAGACAATCTGGACTTGGCAACACTTGGAGCCCTGTAGCCTGTAGGGATGCTACCGTATAGAGAAGGTCATAGGTTCAAGGTCAGGAGCTGGGGGAGTAGAATTGAGCAATAGGCCAGACCCATAAGAGATTTGGGGAGTGAACCATCAAGAGGGAGTCAAAAATTTGGACCTCGGTGAGCAAGTCCAAGCTATGGTTTTTCCAGTAGTCATGTATGGATGTGAAAGTTGGACCATAAATAAGGCTGAGTGCTGAAGAACTGACGCTTTTGAGCTGTGGTGTTGGAGAAGACTCTTGAGAGTCCCTTGGGCAGCAAGGAGATCCAACCAGTCCATCCTAAAGGAGATCAGTCCTAAATAGTCATTGGAAGGACTGATGCTGAAACTGAAGCTTTAGTACTTTGGCCACCTGAGGCAAAGAGCTGACTCATCCTGATGCTGGAAAAGATTGAGGGCAGGGGAGAAGGGGACAACAGAGGATGAGATGGTTGGATGGCATCACCAACTCAATGGACAGGAGTTTGAACAAACTCTGGGAGATGGTGAAGGACAGGGAAGCCTGGCGTGCTGCAGTCCATGGGGTGGCAGAGAGTCAGACATGACTTAGAGAATGAACAACAACAGAGCAGGCAGACTTGGTCGGCAGGATGTGGTAGGCTGGTGTTGTGGTCATTGGGTAGTAAGTGACCTCAGGGAAGCCAGAGCATGGCCATGAGTAAAATACAAGCACTGAACTTTCCCTGGGCAACTGTAAACCATTATCTTTAAAGAACAATCAGAGTTAAGATTTGTGGGTGTAGAATGAGGCTGTAGTGCGGCAATTATCAACACAAATTCATTTAGTATCAATGAGATAAGTTGTGGGAACTATATTCAATATTCTGTGATAAACCATAATAGAAAATATGAAAAGGAATGTATATACATGTATGATTGAATCACTTGGTTGTACAGCAGAAATTAACATAACATTGTAAATCAGCTACACTTCAACAATAGCAATAGCAAAACCAAAAAGAACAGATTTCCCTGATGTCTGTAGACTGGAGTTTCAGTTCTGGTTCTACCATCTACAGCGGCTGGTTCTCTTTGAACCTGAATTTCCTGAACTGTAAAGCAATGCCTGATGACGGAGCTGCTCGGAGTAACGTAGTACATATAAAGACAGGGCCTGCTGTGTGATCACCCTCACCCTCAGAAGAGGGAATTATTTGTGTTGGTTACTTAGCATCAAGTTCTTCTTCCAGCTGGAGAAGGTGACGATGCTGGTGCCAGCCCCTCTGCGGGGCGCTTGCTATGTATCATCTGATTTCATTGTCATGACAGCTGCATGAAGCCAAGGCTTTTATGATCTCCATTTTATAAACGAGGCTCCTGCAGCTGAGGGAGTCTAGCTTGTTGCTCCAGGTCCCATGACCAAAAGCAGTGACAAGTAGTGGTGAGCTCTGATGTCGGGCAATGTTTGTGGACTTGAAATGCTTATTTCTCTTAATTTTGGGCAACATAATGGAGTTAGCGTAAGAAAAGAGAATGAGGAATCTTGATGGAAATCTCATCAGAAAGCTTGCTGCCTGGCTTAGCACATAGTATTAAGTTCTTAGAGTTCAAGGTCATCAGGTTTGTCTGCTTTCTCTCTCTCTCTTTGAGTTCAAGAGATTTATGATCTATTTGTCTTTCTTTCATTCTTCTTCCTTTCTTTCCTCTTTTACTCTCAAAGTTCAAGGTTGCCAGATTTATCATTTGTTTGTCTGTCTCTTCCCTCCATCCTTCCCTTCCTCCCCTTTCCCTCTGTCTCTTTTTCTCTTTCTGGGGGAGATGCTTCAGGTAAACATGTAAGTGTTTAAGGAAGAAAACTACAATGAAATCATAAGAGCTTAAAACAATCCCACAACTTCCTTAGCGTAAACCTTTTTGGAATAGGGAAACCACTGAATCTGAGGTTTTGCCTAGAAAAAAGGTAGGTAAGTAGTGTTTATAAATCAGTCATGAGAAACAGCCTCTTGAACCTTTTATTAGTCCCAGCCCAGGTTGGGGACGGGTGCCAGAAGGACTCAATATATGAAAATCAATCAATGTAACACACCTCATTAACAGAACAAAGGCCAGAAACCGCATGATCACCCGAATGGATACAGAAAAAGCATCGGACAAAATTCAACATCCTTTTACGGTAAAAACACTCAACAAACTCGGAGCAGAAGGAAATTACTTCAACGTGGTAAAGGTCATATATGAAAAGCCCACAGCTAACACACTCAGTTGTGAAACACTGAAAGCACCTCCTCCAAGGTGAGGAACAAGGCAAGGAAGCCCCCCTCTCCACTTCTACTCAACACAGTGCTACAAATCCAGACCTGGGCATTTGGCAAGAGCCGTAGGCCGTGTCCTCCCAAACTGTGATGTTGAAAGCTAATCCCCAGCGTCATGGTATTTGGAGGCAGGGCCTTTGGGAGGTGATTAGGTCATGAGAGGGTAGAGCTTTCACGAATGGGATTAGTGCCCTTATGAAAAAGACCCCAGAGAGAGCTCTCTTGCCCCTTCTACCATGTGAGAACACAAGAAGACGGCCACATAGGAGCCAAAAAGGAGGCCCTCCTTACCAGACGCCATATCTGCTGCTGCCTTTATCTTGGCTTTCTCAGGCTTCAGAACTGTGAGAAATAAATTTCTGCTGCTAATTAGCTCCCCAGTCTAGAGTACTGACAGAGCCAATAGACTAACATAGAGAGAATAAGTTACAGAAGGCATCCAGATTGGAGGGGAAGAAGTAAAATTATCTCTGTGTGCAGATGACATGGTCTTTTTTTAAAAAAAATAGTATTTATTTTAATTGGAGGATATTTACAATATTTACAATTTTTTGTAAATATTGTAAATTTTTGATTTACAATATTGTGATGGTTTTTGCCATACATCAACATGAATCTGCCATAGGTATACTGTGTCCTCCTGAACACTTCTCCCACCTCCCTCCCCATCCTATCCCTCTAGGATGTCATGGAGCACTGGCTTTGGGTTCCCTGCATCATGGATCAAACTCCCACTGGCCATCTATTTTACATACAGTAATGTGTATATTTCAATGCTATTCTCTCAAATCATCCCATCCTCCCCTTCCCCCACTGTGTCCAAAAGTCTCTTCTTTACATTTGTGTCTCCTTTGCTGCTCTGCATGTAGGATCATTTGTACTCTTTCCAGATCCCATATATAAGCATTAATACACGGTACTTGTCTTTCTCTTTCAGACTTACTTCGATCTGTATAACAGGCCCTAGGTTCACCCACCTCATTAGAAGTGACACAGTGTGTTCCTTTTTATAGCCGAGTAATATTCCTTGTGTGTATGTACCACAAATTCCCCATCCATTCATCTGCTGATGGACATCTAGGTTGCTTCCATGTTCCAGTTATTGCAAATAATACTGCAATGAACGTTGGGGGAATATATATCTTTTTCAATTCTGATTTCCTCAGGGTATAAGATGATATGGTCTTTTGTAGAGAAAATCCTAAAGATTCCACACAAATGCACAAACATACACACAAGTATGCATGCACAAACTGTGGAAACAAATAAGCAAATTCAGCAAAGTTGCAGCATGCTGCTGCTGCTGCTGCTGCTGCTAAGTCACTTCAGCTGTGTGTGACCCCATAGATGGCAGCCCACCAGGCGCCCCCGTCCCTGGGATTCTCCAGGCAAGAACACTGGTGTGGGTTGCCATTTCCTTCTCCAATGCAAGAAGGTGAAAAGAGAAAGTGAAGTCACTCAGTTGTGTCCGACCCTCAGCGACCCCATGGACTGCAGCCTACCAGGCTCCTCCATCCATGGGATTTCCGAGGCAAGAGTACTGGAGTGGGGTGCCATTGCCTTCTCCAAGTTGCAGCATAGAAAATTCATATGCAAAAATTAGTCGTGTTTCTATACACTAACCATGAAACATCTAAAAAAGGAAACTAAGAAAATGGTTGCATTTATAATAGCATGAAAATAAAACACTTAGGAATGGATTTAACCCAAGAGGGAAAACACTTGTACACTGTAAAACACTGCTGAGAGAAATTAAAGACACAAATAAATGGAAAGTCATCTCATATTCATAGGCTGGAAAACTTAATACTATTAAAATGTCAATACTACTGAAGGCAAGCAATAGATTTAGTGCAATCCCTATCACAGTCTCGATGGCATTCCTCTCATTAAAAAATTCATCCTAAAATTCATATGGATTATAAGGGACCTCGCAATAGCCAAACCAATTTTGAAAAAGAACAAAGTTGCAGGCTCAGACTTTATGATTTGAAAACATTACAAAGCTACAGCAATGAAAACAGTGTAGTACTGGCACAAAGACAGACATATAGACCAATAAAATAGAATAGAGAGCTCAGAAATAAAACCTTGCAGATACGGCCAAATAATCTTCAACAAGGATGTGAAGATCACTCACTGGGGAAAAGACAGTATCTTCCACAAATGGTGATGGGAAACTCGCTATCCACGTGGGAAAGAATGAAGTTGGCCCTTACCTTATACAATAAACTCAAGATGGATTGAAGTCATCATTGTAAGACCTAAAATTATAAAATTGCTAGAAAAACACAGAGGAAATCTTCTGACATTGAGATTGGTAATGATTTCTTGGACGTGACACCAAAATCACAGGCAACGAGGATTAAAGTAGACAAAGGCTAAAATACTTCACACTTCTGTGCCTTGGAGGACACAGTTGACAGAGCAAGAAGACAAAGTATGGAGTGGAAGAGAATATTTACAAATCATATATCTGATAAGGGATTATTGCCCAGGATATGTAAAGAACTCCTACAACTCAACAATAATAACAAGAAAGCAAGTAATCTGATCAGAAAATGGGCAAGGGATAGGCCTTTCTGCAATGATGATAACTGGTCAACAAGCTTGTGAAAAGATGGTCAACATCACTACTCATTAAGTAAGTAAGTGTTAGTCGCTCAGTTGTGCCTGATTCTTTGCGACCCCACGGACTGAAGCCCACCAGGCTCCTGTGTCCATGAGATTTTCCAGGCAAGGATACTGGAGTAGGTTGCCATTTCCCTCTTCAGGGGATCTTCCCAACCCAGGGATCGAACCCGGGTCTCCTGCACGGCAGGCAGATTCTTTACCGATTGAGCTACAACTACTCATTAGAAAAACACAAAGTAAAACCACAGTGAGATATCATCTCACACAAATGAGGGTGGCTACTATTAAAAAACAAACAAACAAAAGGAAAACAACCAGTGTTGGTGAAGATATGGAAAAACGGGAAGCTTTGTGCATTGTTGTGGACATGAAAAATTTTGGTGTACCTGGTATGGAAAAGAGTAATGATGGTTTCCTCAAAAAATTCAAATTAGAAATGTCATATTTGTTCTTGCTCATGTTTAGTCATGTCCAAGTCTTTGCGACCCCTATAGACTGTAGCCTCTATCCATGGGATTCTCCAAGTAAGAATAATGGAGTGGGTTGCCATTACCTTCTCCGGGGGATCTTCCGGATCCAGGGGTCAAACCCATGTCTCTTGCATTGGCAGGCAGATTCTTTGCCACTAAGACACCTGGGAAGCCTAGAAATACCATAGGAACCAGGAATTTCACTTCTTGGTATATATCCAACAAAATTAAAAGTAGGATCTTGAAGAGGTATTAGCATGTTCATATTGAAAGCAGCATTATTAGCAATAGTCAAGAGGGAGAAGCAACCCAAAAGTTCATGAAGGATAAATGGATAAGCCAAGGGTAGTCTTGGGATACATGTAATATTATTCAGCCTTAAAAGGGATCCCTGTCACAAGCTACAATGTGAACCTTGAAGACATGATGCCAAGTGAAGTTAGCCAGTCACAAAGACAGATACTGTACGATTCCACTCCCACTAGGCATCTGTGTGTGCGCGTGCTCGGGTGCTTCAGTTGAGTCTGACTCTTTGCGACCCTATGGAATGGAGTACACCAGGCTCCTCTGTCCGTGGGATTCTCCAGGCAAGAATACTGGAGTGGGGTGCCATTTCCTTCTCTAGGGGATCTTCCCCACCCTGGGATCAAACCCATTTCTCTTGCATCTCCTGCACTGCAAGTAGATTCCTTCCCACTGTGACAGCAGGGAAGCCCAAGAGGTATCCAAAGTAGTCAAATTCACTGAAACAGAGAGTGGTTTCCAGGGCCCAGGGGAGGAAAAGGGGGGAGCTGCTCTTTAACAGGGATAGCATTTCAATTTTACAAAATGAACTAGTTCTGGAGATCTATTGCACAACAGCGTGAATATAGGTAATTCTACTGAACTGTACCTTGAAAAACGATTGAGATGGAAAGTTTTGTGTTTTTTTTTAATAATTAAAAATTCTCTGGCAAAGACAAGAAGGAAAAAAAATGTGGCAAAATCTTGTTAATCCTTGGATAATATATGCGTCACTATACTTTTTACTTCTGTGTAGATTTGAATTTTCATAATGAAAAATAGGGTCCCCAAGGGTACTCTGTTTAGGATTCTTGGCAGTTGCCTTGGTGACATCAGATTTACTTTGAGAATATCCAAATTCCTTTGATAACCATACATATAAAACCTTAATAGATGAGCTGAAATGTTGTTAGTACAGGAAATAAGGTCATGTTTCCAGTTTCATTGAGGAAAAATAAGAAAAGGGGTCGAGTAGAAAACATGCCTGCATGATGGAAATCCCTTTTGCTAGGCAATTGTGCCATTTGCAGAGACATGGGTGGACCTAGAGACTATCATACAGAGTGAAGCAAGTCAGAGAGAGAAAAACAAGTATTGTCTATTAATGCACATATGCGGAATCAGAATAATGGTGCAGATAAACCTATTTGCAAAGCAGAAACAGAGACACAAACGTAGAGAAGAATGAATGTATAGACACCAAGCGGGTGGTGGGAGGAACCGGGAGATTGGGGTTGACACACATATACCAGTGATACTATGTATAAAATAGATGGGGCTTCCCTGGCAGCTCAGTGTAAAGAATCTGCCTGTAAGGCAGGAGACGCAGGAGCCATGGGTTTGATCCCTGGGTCAGGAAGATCCCTTGGAGGAGGGCATGGCAATCCACTCCAGTATTCTTGCCTGGGAAATCCCATGGACAGAGGAGTCTGGTGGACTACTGACCAAAGGGTCTCAAGGACTTAGGACGTGACTGAAGCAACTTAAAATAGACGACTAATGAGAACTTATTCTATGGCATAGGCATGTGTGCATGCCTAGTCTCTCAGTCGTGTCCGACTCTTTGCGACCCCATGGACTGTAGCCCGCCAGGCTCCTCTGTCCGTGGGATTCTCCCAGCAAGGATACTGGAGTGGGTTGCCATGTCCTCCTCCAGGGTATGGCACAGGGAACTCTACTTAATGCTCTGTGGTCACGTGAATGGGAAGGGACCTTTAAAAGGAGGGGACGTAAGTATACATATGTCTGATTCATTTTGATGTACCGCAGAAGCTAACACAACATGGTTAAGCAACTATAATCCAATAACAAATAACTTCAAAAAAGAGACACAGTAGCTTTCAGATGCACCGTTTTCTGCACTCGTTTTTGTGTTTCAGAGCTCTCGGTCTGGAGCCCTCGGTCCCCAGGACCCCCCCATGGAGATTCCTGCACGTCCTATATGGCTTCTGATGTACGCCTGTCTTAGGCAGAGTCTCCTTGGGATCCTCATTCCTCGAACGCATCTGCCTCTCACTCTGACCTGCATTGACACAGTGAATGAGACCTGATCTGCCCTCTTGACCACTGACCACTTCCTGCTGGTCTTGACCTCTCGTTTCTGAAGGATGCCTGTCCACTCAGGCTGCTCATCCAGCCAGTGCCCCCACCTCATTCCGGGTTTTCTCTACATCTCGCTCCCCAGTGCTGCCGAATCAGCATCAGCCTCCAGCTCTGCCCTGAGCGGCCAGCTGGTCACAACCTTTCTCAGGCAGGCACACCTTAGCATTGGATCGTCCCTTCCCTCTTCAAATCATACATAGTGGTTTTAATCTTTTTCTTTTGGACTAATGCATAGATTGTCTTTTATCTCTGTCTACTATACTACCGCATTGGTGGTTCAGAGGTAGAATTCTCGCCTCCCATGTGGGAGACCCGGGTTCGATTCCCGGCCAGTGCACCAGATGATGGTTGTGTTTGTTTTGGGCTTCTCTTGTGGCTCAGCTGGTAAAGAATCCGCCTGCAGTGTGGGAGACCAGGGTTCAATCTGTTGGTTGGGAAGATTCCCTGGAGAAAGGAAAGGCTGCCCGCTCCAGTATTCTGGTCTGGAGAATTCCATGGACTGTATATACCATGGGGTCGCAAAGAGTCGAACATGACTGAGTGACTTTCAGTTTCACTTTTCACTATACTACTAGATGTGTGCACAGTCGTGTCTGACACTCTGCGACCCCATGGACTGTAGCCCATCGGGCTCCTCTGTCCATGGAATTTTCCAGGCAAGGATACTGGAGTGGGTTGCCATTTCCTTCTCCAGGGGATCTTCCCAAATGGGGATTGAACCCATATCTCTGTGTCTCCTGCATTGGCAGATGGGTTGTTTACCACTAGTGCCACCTGGTAAGCCCTTACCCTCCTCTAAACCCCTTATTTACTGTGTATTTATCTATTTAGAATGCTGCTGCTGACGAGTGCTCAGCTGTATCTGACTCTTCGTGACCCCATGGACTGTAGCCCCCCAGGCTCCTATGTCCATGGGATTTTTCCAGGCAAGAATACTGGAGTGGGTTGCCATTTCAATCTCCAACTTAGAATACTAATGCATATTATTTAAACATTTAAAACAGCACACACTATTTAAAATGTTTGCACATCCTCTTGATTTGATCCTCACAATCAACCCCATGGTGACACCGATAAAACAGCACACACTATTTAAAATGTTTGCACATCCTCTTGATTTGATCCCCACAATCAACCCCATGGTGACACCGAAGTGTTATCTCTCCCATTTTAGAAAGAAGGAAAGAATTCACATTTCACAGAGCCTTTATTCCTAGACACATTCTGACATTTTTTTCCCCCCTGAGCTTAAAATAGGTAATTAAATATTCCATAGTTGTGCTATGGACTGAACTGTCCCCACATTTATAAGTTGAAGCCCTGACCCTCAGTGTGACTGTATTTGGGGATAGGGCCTCTAAAGAGGTCATGAAGAGGTTATGTGATGGGGCCCCAATGCAAAAGGGTTAGTGTCCTTCTAAGAGGAGACACCAGAGGGAATACACAGGGAGATGGCAGCCACCTACAAGACAGGAAGAAAGGCCTCACTGGACACTGACCCCATGGGCACCTTGATCGTGGACTTCCAGCCTCCAGAATTTGTGAGAAAACAAAAGTTTGGGTTTTTTTTGGCGCCATCCAGGCTATGGTACAGTATATTCGGGCAGCCTGAGCACACTAAGATACACTGTAATCTTCGGTAATGAACAGTTCCGTGCGTTTAGGACCGGAAGCAGCTGCGTGGTCTGAAGCCTGGTTCTGCTCTAGTCACTTGTACCAGTCCTATTGCGTTATTGCTCTCAGACGGGAACCCCATTTTTCTTAGGGTCGGACTTCAGATGAGCTTGCTTCCCAAAGCTCTCTAATTTCCAATAGGCACTTTACTCCCCAGCTTAGTTACAGGGAAATAGGGTAACAACTGAGTAATAATTATGTAACAGTTAAGAAGTGTAACCCACTTCCTTCTCTGGTCTAATCCATTGTTCAAAAAAAGGAACAAGGACTTCCCTGGCGGTCCAGTGGCTAAGATTCCCCAATGCAGGGAGCCCGGTTCAATCGCTGGTCAGGGGCAGATCTCACATGCCACAACTAGAGATCCTTCATGCTGCAACAAAGATCGAAGATCCCATGTGTCGCAATTAAGACCCGAAGCAGCCAAATAATTAAGTAAATAGATTTTTTTTTTTTTAAGAAACAAGTGAGGAGTAATAATTTTCCCTACAATGAGCAGATAATGAATGATGGTCACTGTGATGAAGAAGAGTAATCCTGTGGTAAAATACAGGCCACGGTTCCTGGAGGGTAAATTGAGTGTGTATGTGTTGTGGGAGGGGTTGGGGGAGGGATAAGAGAAGGGGTCCTCAAAGGACAAGGTCTCCGAGAGCCTCAGAGACATCTTCAGATTTTCCAACATCTGATTCCAGTCCCATCATTGACAAATAGGCCTTGCTTATTTCACCTGCCTTTGTATTTCTACCTATCTGATTATTTGCACCATTTCAATTTCGTTGAGTGCTTCCAAAATTCTGTAGCTATGTAACTATGTCCTGTGTCTGCGTCCTGTCTCCCAGACACCTGCTAACCTAGCAATTTACTCTCAGAACTGGGGTGAAGTGTTGTGGAGGGCGGTGGACACGTACCAAAAAAAAAAAAAAAAAAAACAGTTCCCATGACAAGTGCCCGTGTTGCTCTGTGCCGATCACAGGAGGCAGCAGATACATACTGAATGAACTGAACACAGAGACACTTACTCCGGGGTCCCCGTCGGCTCGTCATGCCCAGGAGGCGGGTGTCAGGGCCTTTTTGCACCGGCTCCTGTTGGTCATCCACAGGGGAGTTTTCCAACACCATTTCCTCGCGGCTGGCAGTCGGCAGCTGTGGGCAGAGAGTCAGAGGTTGGTTGACTCAGATCCTGTCTCGGGATGAGGTGGGTCACTTAGCAAAGGGACAGGCCTCGATCCTGTTCAGATCCAGATAATCCCGGTCTCTGTCACCTGGGTCTCTGTGGTCATCACCCCCTCACCCCACAGGAAGCAGTGATGATCCTTTCTTTAAGAGGTTTCTTGTTGGAGAGAGTGACCCAGGCATCCTAAAATAAAATGAGTGTTTTCACTTTTTCTAGGTACAATGTGTAGCGCTCTGTAAAAATTTGGAGGAAAGGGAACTAGAAAAGTCAGGATCAGACTGCTTGATCCCAGCTCTAACTCATTTGGTGAGAGAGTATGCTCGGTTGTGTCTGACTCTTTTCGACCCCATGGACTGCAGCCCTCCAGACTCCTCTTCCTCTGTCCTTGGGGTTCTCCAGGCAAGAACATTGGAGTGGGTTGCCATTTCCTACTCCAGGGGATCTTCCTGACCAGGAATCGAAACTGCTTCTGCTGCATTGGTAGGCGGGTACTTTACTACTGAACCACCAGGGAAGCCCATTTGAAAGAAGCAGTCAAAATATTGTGGGTTAATCTAAAGCAAAGACCAGCCTCTGACTCCTCCCCCAGACTCTTAGAGGAGGGTGGGCAGGTGAGCAGAAGGAGCAATGGAGGCCACAGGTGAGTGATGGCCTTTGGACTAGCCAAAGGCTGGCCTCTGAACCCCAATGTACTGCGGGACTGTGGGTGACTTAGTGAACTGCCTACCTTCTTTCCTCACTGTAAACTAAGGGAAATAAAAAGCCCATTCACGGAGACGCTGCTACCTGTCGGGCACGTGGTAAACCACAGACATTCTGACTTAAATAATGTCCTGGGGTAGACCTGAGGCATCTGACATATATTAAAAATCCCCTCGTGATTCCGAAGTGCCACTGGGGTTAGAAAGCGTCCCCCAGACTTCTCACAAAGCCCGGACGACTGCACGTGGTCTTGATCAGGGCTCCTGTGCAGTGGAGGAAAGACATGTCTCTGGAAAGTGCACACCTTCTCTCCATCCCCATGCCTTCCTCCGGCTCAGCAGCTGCACATCCACCCTGGTCACCCCTGCTCACTGTATCTGTGGCCTTGGAACTGGGAACTTGAGCTCTTTGCTTCCACACTGGCTCATCTGCTGACTCCTTGGGGCTCCCTGGCCCCCGGCTGGCCCTGCAGGAAGGGTTAAAGCTCCCTGAGTGGCCAGGGGACCAGCCCTCTGGCCGGGTACCACTTCCCTCCCCCCACCACCCTCACCGGCCCGCTCCATCCACCAGCAGAGAAGGAGGCGCCACGGCCCAGATTGTCCCAATGGGATGGTGCTGGGTGAGGCAGGGAGCTGAAAAGGGGGTCTCTCTCCAGACTTCAGCTCTCCCGCTGCCCTCCCCACCTCCCTGGCCCCACCTCCAGGCAGTCCCATCACATGACTGCTGGCTCAAAATGGCGTTCCCTCCTCCTCCCTCCTCCCTGGCTGGCATCTGGATTTTCCTGAGCAAACCGCCCCTCCACGAGATCTTTCCTGCCTCCCTCCGCAGGGGACAACTCCTTGGCAAGGGCATCTATTTACCTTGAGAAGGTGGACCTTACTCCAGGATGCTCTAAGCCAGGGAGGGCAGCTTCTGAGGGAGAGCAGGGCCAGGGGCGGGACCACCAGCCAGCACTCCGCCCGGGAGAAGGGGGTTGGCCTCTGGTTTAGACCGAGCTGGAATTTAGGCTTGGAGTTGGAGAAAGTGGGAGTTCCCAGGATTTGTTATCCTGCACTGCCATCTACTGCACATCTTAGTTTATGGCCTTATGATGATGTCGACTTAAAAAAAAAAAGATGCACTATATGGGAGCTGCGAGTTAAGTTTTATTTGGGCCAAAATGAGGACTGCAGCTTGGGAGACAGCACCTCTGATAGCTCTGAGAAGCTGCTCCAAAGAGGGAGGGGGAAAAGACGGTATATTAGTGATTTTGGTAAAGGCTGGGTACATGCAATCAAGCACGTATTTTTTTGTAGAAAGTTTCTGCTGGTCTCGTGAAGCTTCTGCTAGTCACGAGAAACAATCGTCACCATGAGGGAGTTTAGTGTTTTTCTAGATACAAGGAGATATAAGAAGTAGGCTCGTAAAATCAGCTCCTGAGAACATCTGACTATGTAAAGACCTATCCTGCCAGTTTCCCAGAGCACAGAGCGCCTCCTGTCTGCTCTCCACCCTGAACTAAAGGGGATGTTGGAGGTCAGTAGGTACAGCAGCACGTGCTTTCATCCTGGTAGAGGCAGATGGCAAGCAGCCATGGCAAGTGCTGATTTGTGGTTGACAATGACGGTACCGAAGGGCCTCTTTCCAGCATTTCTAAACTTCTCTCCAGCGATGGGAGAAACCTTGGGGGAAAGATGCTCCAAACGCTGCCCATGGCTTCATGGTGAGGGTCATCCATGAGGCCCCACGGGGTCCTTCACCTGGACCACCCACCCGCATCCCTGTCTCCTCCAGAGAATCCCAAGTGCTGGTGCCCGCGGGAGGCCGCGCGGCCCCTCTGGATGCGGTGGGCTCTTAACCGACAGCCCAGTAGGCAGACGCGGGCTTCTGCCGTCCCTACCTGCTTCTTTCTTTTTTGTCTTGGAATCTTCAAGGGCTTCTTCTGTCTTTCCTCTTCTGCATCCTCACCGTCGTCAATGAACTCCTTTGTGAAAATGCAAATGGAAGTGTGGTCACTTAATGCGTATGTGTAAATCGGGAAAAAATGGCAAGAAAGGAAGAGGGGTGGGATTCTTAGGTGTTCCAATGACCGCTTTGGCCTGGACCCTACACCCCCTGATGCTGAATGTGGCTGAAGGGGCAGTTGACAGAGCTACACAGCCACCATCTGCTTTGCTCCAAAGAGACACATTCTTGAAAAGTTGTATCCAAATGGAAAGATGGTCAATGAGATGGTGTTGGAGATTCCATGGCCCCAGGTGCCCATTCAGGCCTGGGGCATGTTCCAGGGGGCTTTTCTTGTGGCTCAGATGGTAAAAGAATTCACCTGAAATGCGGGAGACTTGGGTTCGATCCCTGGGTTGGGAAGATGCCCTGGAAAAGGGAAAGGCCACCCACTCCTGTATTCTAGCCTGGAGAATTCCATGGACTGTATAGTCCACGGGGTTGCAAAGAGTCAGACGTGACTGAGTGACTTTTTCACTTTCACTATGTTCCAGGTCTTGTGGGCACAAGAGGTGCCTGGTGACTTCCTTCAAAAGTCATAATGTCATGAAGGCCACCAGCAAGTGGATCTGCCAGGACTGATGTTCTGACCCAGATGGAGGCCCCGAGCCCAAAAAGACAGAATCAGCCTAAGGGTTTCCAGGCTTGGGCTTCTCTGCTCCCAGCCTTACAAGCCAGTAAAGGTTAATGAAGGTACGTGTGAAATCACCATGGATGTTCGGACTTAATGGAAATTTTTGCAGGTCTTTTTGAAAAGGGAGAAATCCTGTAAGAGTGCCAATTTGGTTTCTTTTTCTACATGATGCTTTCTAAATTTGTGGTCAAAAGTTTTTAAAACTGAAGCTTCTCTAGTTTCCAGCTTTAAAGTTTTCTAGT
This sequence comes from Bos indicus x Bos taurus, assembly GCF_003369695.1. Lineage (NCBI taxonomy): Eukaryota > Metazoa > Chordata > Mammalia > Artiodactyla > Bovidae > Bos > Bos indicus x Bos taurus. Next base: position 110,204,809 of record NC_040081.1, on the reverse strand, counting down.
CTGACTTTTTCAAACCAGAGCACAAGCACCTCTGGGTGTAAAAGAGGTTGCGGGATGAATCTAGAACCTCTCCTGCGATACCAGATTTATTTGACATTTTTTTCCTGAAATTGGGAAATTTTGGTACTTCTGCTGGAATTTGGAACACAAAGCATGGATTTGAATCATGTAAGGTTTCAAAGAAATGGCACACAGTTTGCTGGGCTGGGCTCTAACCACACCTCAGTGTGCTTGGCCTCAGTTAGAGGAGACCTGAGCCTTAACTGCGGAGGGAACTGAGGTCCCGGCCAGGGAAGGGGCACGGCCTTTGTCTACAGGACCTGATCCAACTGATGTCCGCTGGGTGCGAGCCCCACCCTCTTTTAAGCCTTCTTCTTCAGGGCCTACCAGGAATTCACCAACTTGGATTATAAGACATTAATGTTGAGTGTGCAACTGTGGCTCTTAATTCAAATCAAAGTTCTTATTGACTTAGAACGGACTTGTGAGAAATCTTCATAATTTTTTTTTTTTTTTGGCTTTCCAATCAAGTTTTGATCCTCCATCAATGGAAAGCTGTGCAGAAGGATCTCAAATTAGACCGAATGTGAATTCCAAGAGGACTCAGGGTTTTGTTCAGTGTTGAAGTGCCAGGGACCAGAGGCACAATCCATCTTTGTTGCATGAATGAATAAACACAGGTAGATGGAAGTAAGTTGTTAGTACTTATCTTGCTTAAAGTGAGTCTTTCTGGTCTGATCTGGATTCCTTCAGGCTTGTGAAGTACCTATTGAAAACAGCATATTGTCCCATTTCTGCCTCTGTGGTCTCAAGTTACTGAGCTCTGGAGCCAAGAGAGAAGCAAAGACTGAGAGGAATACTTTCTTTTCTGTTTGGTGGTCTATAATCTCCAAACTGGAGCTGGGCTTCCTCCTCTGCTCCAGATGGTGTTTAATGATGTTTTGCACAAAAAGAGTTAGAAACTGCAGGACTCTGTGGGGATTTTATTAGCTGTCACAATCTATAATTGTTACCCTCATGTTGAATTTCTTTGGAGACCAGGTGCTTCAGCAGAACTGGGCCCTGTCGTAGGTGGTAACTCAGAACTGCCGTCTGTTGGAATTCACGAAATGATGACAAAGCATGCTCAGTCAAGTCCGACTCTTTGTGACCTCATGGACAGTAGCCCGCCAGGCTCCTCTGTCCATGGGATTCTCCTGGCAAGAATACGGGAGTGGGTTGTCATGCCCTCCTCTAGGGGATCTTCCTGACCCAGGGATCGAACCTGCATGTCCTGTGTCTCCTGCATTGCGGGTGGATTCTTTACCTCTGAGCCATTGCGGAAGCCCTACACTTGCAGTGTGTGTGCAATAAATACTTGTTGCTGGCCTAACTTCATTTACCAACGTGTGTGACACACGTGCATACACACACCACACATCTGTCAGGTACACCTCAGCCACCACTCACCTCTGAAATTATTTTCACTTTTTCTTCCTTGGACTTCATTTTCTCGGCGGTGGCTCCTCCCTGACAGGCAAAGAACAAAGAAGAAGTCAGGCCCTCTGAACTCAGCCAAACATCTTTCTTCTTACTATTGACAACTCTAAAGCTAACCTTGATGGCTAGGGAAGTGTTTGAGCTGAGTCCAGCCCCAAGGAATACATTCTTAGGCCCCAGGCCTGATGGACACAAACCCCAGAGGAGAAGGAAGGAGGCTGGACCCCCCATCCCCAGAGCTTGGCAAGGAACCTGGCTTTCCTGTGCAGGAGGCGGGACTCAGGAGAGGGTTCTACCCTTGGTGTCCGATGACCCTGGAGGAAATCTAGCTCCGGAAGGATTATTTCATAGCCTCTCCTCTCCCTTCCCTGGTGGATCAGACGGTAAAGAATCTGCCTGCAAGGCAGGAAACCTGGGTTCCACCCCTGGGTTGAGAAAATCTCTTCGAGAAGGGAACGGCTACTCACTCCAGTATTCTTGCCTGGAAAATCCCATGGACACAGAAGCTTGGCAGGCTACAATCCATGGGGTCGCAAAGAGTTGGACACGCCTGAATGACTTTCACTTTCCTCTCCCTTCGAATGTCCACCATCCTGTCCCTTCTTACCCTCCCTTTTACCTGCATAATCCATTCTTCCTGCTTTTTGGGTTCATTCCCATCTGTGTACAAAGGCTGTTTCCTTAAAAAAATCTCTCTCTGGGTTTCATGTCTCTTTCTACCCATCACTCAATTGTTCAGCCTTCTATAAGGAACTCCTCAGACCCACTCTTTCCAATCAGTGTTTTGAGCCCAGCACTTCCCGACAGTGCTCTTGCCAGCATCTCTGAGTGTTGCAGAAGCCAGTCCTCGAGAAACCAAGCACCACACTTGGAGAGTTGGAGAACTCAGGTTTATTATGCCGGTGGGCCCAGAGGAGTTAACACTCCAAGCTCTGAGCCCTGAACAAAGGGGTTACAGAGCTTTTGTGGACAGACTACAATGGGCAACACCAGCTGTTAATAGGCTGGTTTAAACTAAGAGATTTCACGTGCACGCAGGAACAGCAGTCAAGACGGGGAGAAGGGTGCCTGACCTTTACAGTTGATTAAACAGGTTTGCAGGGGCCGGGCAGTTGCAAAGAGCAGGACAAGCGTGAGTGAGATAAGCTCCAATTCCTAGTGTTGTGAGTCCCCACTTTCTGAGACTACGTGACCTATATGATCCAGACTTTGCAAGGAGCAAGTTGAGTTACAGAGGCAGAAGGAGAAGGAGGCTATGTAAAATTTTAGCTTTTCCTCTTCATGAGGACCTCCGCATCGCCACATCTCATGTTCAGTCCTCAACCCTCAGCTTAGTTGCCCCATCAGAGGCGGTGAGTAAGGAAAGTGACTCGTTGCCTTCTTTTTCTTGCAAGACCTTCTTTTCTTGGCTTCTCAGGCACACTCTTTCCCAGTTCTTCACCTGCCCACTGCTTCTCCTGCTCGGACTGCTGGTCTGGTGAGCACCACACGTGACAGTGTCTGGGGAAGAGCCTCCCTCAACTCACTCCCTTGGTGAGCGTGTCTCGTCTCTCGACTTTAAGTACCGTCTGCCTACTGACATTCCCCACATTTAGACCAAGGTCCACGCATCTCCCCAGAACTCCAGACTCAAGTATGCACGTGCTCGACAGACACCTTCCTGTGTGTGTGCTCAGTCACTTAGTTGTGTCCAGCTCTTTGTGACCCCACCAGGCTCCTCTGTTCCTGAAATGTTCCAGGCAAGAATACTGGATTGGGTTGCCATTTCCCGCTCTAGGGGATCTTCCTGAGCCAGGGATTGAACCCGCATCTCTTGCGTTGGCAGGCGGATTCTTTACCACTCTACTACCTGGGAAGACAGTCTCGTGGCTTAACATGTCCCAAACAAGCTCCTTGTCATCACCCTGAATCTGCATGTCCTGCAGCCTTCCTTGCTATGTTGCACAGTTTAGTTCAATCGCTCAGTTGGGTCTGACTCTTTGCAACCCCATGGACTGCAACACACTAGGCCTCCCTGTCCGTCACCAACTCCTTGAGTTTACCCAAACTCATGTCCATTAAGTCGGTGATGCCATCCAACCATCTCATCCTCTGTTGTCCCCTTCTTCTCCCGCCTTCAATCTTTCCCAGCATCAGGGTCTTTTCAAATGAGTCAGCTCTTCGCATGAGGTGGCCAAAGTATTGGAGTTTCAGTTTCAACATCAGTCTTTCCAATGAACATACAGGACTGATTTCCTTTAGAATAGACTGGTTGGATCTCCTAGCAGTCCAAGGGACTCTCAAGAGTCTTCTCCAACACCATGGTTCAAAAGCATCAATTCTTTGGCGCTCAGCTTTCTTTATAGTTCAACTCTCACATCCATTCATGACTACTGGAAAAACCATAGCCTTGACTAGATGGACCTTTATTGACAACGTGATGTCTCTGCTTTTTAATATGCTGTCTAGGTTGGTCATAACTTTTCTTCCAAGGAGTAAGTGTCTTTTTATTTCATGGCTGCAACCACCATCTACAGTGATTTTGGAGCCCCCCAAAATAAAGTCTGCCACTGTTTCCACTATTTCTCCATCTATTTGCCATGAAGTGACAGGACCAGATGCCATGATCTTCGTTTTCTGAATGTTGAGCTTTAAGCCAACTTTTTCACTCTCTTCTTTCACGTTCATCAAGAGGCTCTTTAATTCTTCTTCACTTTCTGCCATAACGGTGGTGTCATCTGCATGCTATAATGACAGAACTCCATCTTTTCCCCCGCCAGGCCAGAAACATTGGAGTCATCCTTGTGAGTCTCACACGACACATCACGTCCAGTCCATCAGAAACCTTACCTGCTTCACCTTCATATTATATTGAGACTCCAACCAGCTCTAAACACCTCACTGTTGCCACCCTGGTCTGTCACGGTTGTCTCTTAGGGACTTTTTGTAAGAGTCTCCTGACTTAAGCTTCCCTTGTGGCTCAGCTGGTAAAGAATCTGCCTGCAATGTGGGAGACCTGGGTTTGATCCCTGAGCTGGGCAGATCCCCTGGAGAAGGGAAATGCTACCCACTCCAGTATTCTTGCCTGGAGAATTCCATGGACTACGGTCCCTGGGGTCACAAACAGTTGGACACTACTGAGCGAACTTCTCTGACTTCTCTGCTTCCAGCCTCACTTACCTACAATCCATTCTCTGTATTGAAGCCAGAGTGAATTGTTTAGTGTGTAAGTGAGGTCATATCATTCCTTTGCTCAAAATTCTCCAGTGACCTCCCTCTCTTAACAGAGTTAAGCACAAAATCCTTCAATGGCCTACAGGCCTTGTAGGATCTACACTTGAATCTTCTTGGCTCCGAGCCTTTGCAGTGGATCTGCTTAGAACTCTCTTTCCTAAGCTTTTTCGGACTCTCCCTCTCTTTCATTTCCCTCAAGGCTCTGCTCATATTTCATTTTATCAGAGACATCCTCCCTGAATGCTTACAGTAACTGCCCCCCACCCCCTTGGAGCTCCCCAACCACCTTATAGAGATTTCTTTTTCCGTGGTATTTATCACCAGTTGACATATATATTTATTTGTTGCCATCTGAACATTCTCATTAGAACACAAGTTATAGGAGGGCAGGAATCTTTGGTCATTGTTTAGCCCCAGAGCCTAGGACTGCTGTACCCAGTAGACATGATAAATGTTCGTTGAATGAATGACTAAATCATTCTTTTCTGGCCGTGTCTTCCTTGGCCACATTCTGGAGCCCTTCAGCGCATCATTGTCATCCTTGAGGTGCTGAGAAGATTAAAGGAGAGAACACAGGAGAAATGGCAGGGCTGATATATTATAAGCCCTTCTTAACAGCTGTGGAATTGGAATCTTAACTGGACTTGGTCACGTAAGCAGCTCATCTGAAGCACTCAAGCTTTCTTTGACCCTAACAAGGAGTTAGAATGTTGAAGGGAAATAAAACATCTGAAATTCTATTGTCTCCTGTTCAGACCTTCTCACAGGCTACAAAGAATGGAGGAAGGGAAATGCCGCAAGCAGCCAAGAAAAATAAAAGGGCGAGGAGGTAATCTAGAGAGAACCAGAGGGCAGATAGTCAACATAAAATGCTACAGGACACGGGAACTCTCTGAAGCACAACTCTGGTAATTATGAAGTGGGGAAAAAGGAACTGTGCAATATTTTAGTGGCTAAAAGAAGATCCTCCATAAATTGAAAATGTTACATATGAAAGAAATAGAAGCAGAACATGAAAAATGTGATGGGGTTGATTTTTTTTTCCTCTGTGTGTATTCCTGATCATTACCTTTGAATGAGTTTCCAAGGAAATCAAATGACATCAAGATTTATCTTGTTATGAACACTGTTGCTGAGAAAACAAATCAATACTCCCTAACGTTAATATGCAGCTTGTCATCATCATGCGTATTGAGTGTGTGTCATTAATAATATATTCCTCCTGTAACATCAGAATGAGAGCTGTGGTTCAGTGTAGCCTTATTTGTGCTCTCTCTAGATGCACCGTATCGCTAGGGCTCACAGGAACACTTCCAGCCAGCAGTAAAAGCCTCTGCACAGGAGGCGATGGAGGGATCCTCTGAGGTTAAGCTTGGACAGGCTCCGCGATTTGCCATTATGTTTATTAAACGTCATGTTCAAAACTTGACCGCTGTAGCCCTCCTCCATGGCCCCCTGCCTCTCTGTTTCGGGGCTCAGCCTTGTTTTGCGAGGCCAGTAACTCGTGTCTCTTAGTCCACCACTCTGGAAATATTTACAACTGAAAAGCACAGACTTCCCCCTTGTGAAAGGACTTTGGTTACTTTAGGTCACCGATTGATTTAGTTTAACTCAATGCAGGAAACCAAAGATATTTTTCAAGGAACGTACTGACACCTTCACCCAAACAATTGGACCTTCTCCGAGGGCCATTAAGTAATCAGAGTCCTACCCAGAGTGTCTTGTGGTAGACTCTATAGGACGCAGGAAAAAAGGATGGAAAGTATATGAAGAGGGTGGCATTGTATGTGAGGCATTTCAACCTTGGCTGCTTAAAAGATAACATAATAGGTTCGATCTTCTAATATCTCCATGAAAAAGAAAGAAAGAAAGAAAGAAAGATAATATAATATATGTACCCTACTCCAGAACACTGAAGACATAGTTTTATAGAAAGAGTGAGGACTTTGTAAACAATTGTATGGACCTGGGTTCAAATTCCAGCTCTATTTATCAGTTATGTGATCTGGGAGCAATGCCTTCAGCCCTCTGAGATACATTTCTGTATCTGTAAACTTGTGATTATAATTCCTACCTCAATAAGTGATTGTTTTATTAGGGTTAAATGATATAATCTCCATGACTCAGGGCTTCGCTGATAGCTCGGTTGGTAAAGAAGCCGCCTGCAATGAAGGAGACCCTGGTTCAATTCCTGGGTCAGGAGTATCCCCTGGAGAAGGGATAGGCTACCCACTCCAGTATTCTTGGGCTTCCCTTGTGACTCAGCTGGTAAAGAATCTGTCTGCAATGTGGGAGACCTGGGTTTGATCCCTGGGTTGGGAAGATTCCTTGGAGAAGGGAAAGGCTACCCATTCCAGTATTCTGGCCTGGAGAATTCCATGGACTGTATAGTCTGTGGGGTAGCAAAGTGTTGGACACAACTGAGCGATCTTCACTTTCACTTTCTTTCAAATGATGATAGAATGTATGTAGTAAATTGCCCATCATGGACCAGGCTATCAATACTGAAAAGTGGTATTTTTAAGAAAAGGTGATCCTAGATGGGGGAAGGCAATGGCAGCCCACTCCAGTACTCTTGCCTGGAAAATCCCATGGATGGAGAAGCCTGGTAGGCTGCAGTCCATGGGGTCGCTAAGAGTCGGACACGACTGAGTGACTTCACTTTCACTTTTCACTTTCATGCATTGGAGAAGGAAATGGCATGTTCTTGCCTGGAGAATCCCAGGGACGGGGAGCCTGGTGGGCTGCCGTTTATGGGGTCACATAGAGTTGGACATGACTGAAGCGACTTAGCAGCAGCAGCAGCAGCAGCAGTGGGAGGAAAGTAGAAGAAAGTTATAAGGAGGGTTAAAAAAAGGGGGGGAATGGAATCATAAGAAAGACCTTCTGCTGCTGCTACTGCTAAGTCACTTCAGTCGTGTCCGACTCTGTGTGACCCCAGAGACGTCAGCCCACGAGGCTCCCCTGTCCCTGGGATTCTCCAGGCAACTGGAGTGGGTTGCCATTTCCTTCTCCAATGCAGGAAAGTGAAAAGTGAGAGTGAAGTTGCTCAGTCGTGTCCGACTCTTAGCGACCCCATGGACTGCAGCCCACCAGGCTCCTTCGTCCATGGGATTTTCCAGGCAAGAGTACTGGAGTGGGTTGCCATTGCCTTCTCCAAAGAAAGACCTTAGGTGACATCAAATCTTCCAGGAACACCTTCGGTTCTCAACTTTGAGTCACTGGACTGAATAACACTTCTCACCCACGCCTCAGCTGGGCCCAGGGCAGTTTCCTTTCTGTTTCCTTTTAGGGTATTTCTGAAACCTTCCTCTGTCTTCAATCCCATGAGCCTCCCATGGGTAGAAACCCATGGACAGCACTTAGCTTTTTCTGTCTTATCTTGTTAAAGCCTGGACCTCTGGGCAGGTCGAAACACACCCTGTTTGATTTCTTTACCTAATTCTCCAAGTTCTTCCAGCCATTGCTTCCTAGAGTAAAAGGTGAGTGACAAGCAGCTTCATAGAATCATTTTATCAGCTCAATATAGTGAGTATGGTCTTCAAAGAGTACATATAGACACCGCATCTGAGCTGTGGGATGATATACGCCCAGTGCATTCACTGCGTGAGCACGAAGTGTTTCCGGGCCCTCCCTGGGGGTCATCCCGCGGTGCTTTGAGCACTCAAAGCCTTTCATAAATCTCCTATGGCAGTTATCTCCTATTTCCTTGTGCTTTATCTGTTCATAGGTCTGTCTCTCCAGCAAACTCCAAGCTCCTGACCTGGTCTGGCTCCCTTTTGCACACTCTAAACTTCAGCAGCTTGCTGAAGCCTGGTGCCCTGGACTGTTCAGTGCATGTTTGGTTGAATGACTCCTTAAATAAGCTCGAGGAGATCCGTTTGCCAGAGATTTCTTTCTGGTGCTGAATTTACTTGCAGAAAAGGTTATATGAACATCCAGTAACATCCATGGATTTCCCCTTAGGCTTTATTAGCCTTTCAGAGCCCCTTTTTGCAATGAAGGGAAAGCATCAGCTTAATTTGCAGCTGATAGAATTCTTTGTCTCTTGGCGAGAGCAGTCAGCCTTTGTCTGTAGCAGCCCTTCCTCTGTCTAATGCTGAGGAAAGTGAAGCTTGCAGTAACTAGTACTTTGCCCCTTGAACCGACACGCATGAAAAGACCCAGAAATGCAGCCTGCAACCAGTGTTTCTGGGGAACGGGAATGCAACAGGATGGCGGGCACGTTCCAGGAAGGAAGTGGAGGGAGATTTTAGAAGGCATTCTCCCCAGGGGCTGTCATGAGCTGGACTTACATTTCCTGCAAGCTAGGCACCAGGCAGTGGCTCTGAGCAAAGCAGCCCGAGTCGTGCTCCATGTTTTCATCTCAGAAGTAAAGCATAAATATTATAACGACAAGGACTCCTACGTTTACAATTCATTAAATCGGCTCAGGGTATCCCAGGGAGAGGCTGAGCTCTGAGCTTGCACTATCAGGACCTCACTGCTCCAGCCCTGCTCCCGGGAGGAACTGATTTACCTTAAGGAGCTTTTCAGGGCACTTTGCAGATTCTGCTTTCTGTGTTGAAAGTGGAGCGAGACGGCTCTCCCTGGTGATGCTTCTAAAAAATTCCGGAGGGCAAAGGCTGAGTGTTGGGGCGGCTCCTGGGCTGCTCCCTGGGAAGCTGCAGCCACGTCTCAGCAAAAACACCCGCTTAGCAACCCGTTCCTAAGGAAGGTCACTCCGCAGCTTTTTTTTTCTTTTAAAGTGACAGGTTACTTCTAGCAGAGAAGCACACACCAGGGTGAGCAGAAGTGCACAGCTCACAGGAGAAGCACACAGAGAATGAATCTGGGGGCGCTGGGCAGACAGGAGGCCAAGTTTTCAGAGCAGCCCCCTCCCTCACATCATCGGTCACTGGGAACTCCTGATCAATGGCAGGCAGGCGATGCTCAGAGATGGGTGGCTTAGAATCAGGAACGGTCCTTGTTACAGGGTGAGGATGTCCGACTTGTCTGCCTCTCATGCTCCCTGAGGTTGGTGTGGACTGTTCTCTGGTTAAACGTGGAAAACTGAATGTGCGAGATGACTTTGCTTATTATCTGAATCAACCTGAACTTATTGAAAGAGGAGATCGCTGGTAAGGCTCAAAAAGCAAAGGAAATGGAAAAAGAGGCAAAGCCAGTGATTGAGGACTGGAATGAACAGACCAAAGAAAGCCACAGGCTGAGTATCCTAGGACGTGTGTATGTGGGTATCTGGGTCCTTCTGTGTGTGTCCCCGTCTGTGTGTGTTTGCGTGTGTCTCTGGGTCTGTCTCTGTGTGTGTATATATCTGTGTGTGTCTGTGTATGTATTTCTGTGCGTGCATCTTTGTATATGTATGTGGGTGCATCTGTGTGTCTGTCTGTGTCTCCATATATGTGTATGTGTGTCTGTCTGAGTGTCTAGGTCTGTGTGTACATGTGTATGTCTGGGTGTATGTATCTGCATGTGTGTGTGAGTCTCTGTATGTGTATGTGTGTGTATCTGTGTGTGTGTGCATCTCTCTGGGTGTGTGTGTCTCTGTGTATATGTCTAAGAGTCTGTGTCTATGTGTTTGTGACTATTCATGTATGTGTGCCTGCATATATGTATCTGTGTGTGTGTTTATGTATGTGTGTGCATCTGTGTGTGTGTATCTGTGTGTGGGGGGGGAGGGGTGGGGTGGGTCAGCTAGGCACCAGAATGAGGGCATGAGCTGGTCTGCTCAGCAGCACTTCAGAGAGGCCCAGGGTTTTGCCCTGCAGTGCGCTGGGCTGAATTGTGTCCCCTGGAAAGATGTGTTCAAGTCTTAATTCCCAGGACCTCAGAATGTGACATTGTTTGGAGACAAGGTCTTTACAGAGGTAATCAGTTTAAAGTAAGGTCATTAAGCTGGGCCCTAATCAAGTAGGGGGCTTCACTGGTGGCTCAGCTGGTGAAGGATCCGCCTGCAGTGCGGGAGATCTGGGTTGGATTCCTGGGTTGGGAAGATCCGCTGGAGAAGGGATAGGCTACCCACTCCAGTATTCTTGGACTTCCCTATGGCTTAGCTGGTTAAGAATCTGCCTGCAATGCAGGAGACCTGGGTTCTATCCCTGGGTTGGGAAGATCCTCTGGAGAAGGGAAAGGCTATCCATTTCAGTATTCTGGCCTGGAGAATCCCATGGACTGTATGGTCCCACCTTCACTGGCATCAAATTGGAAAACACAGGACATTATTTTCTGGAGGAACTGAATGGTCACAAATAGCAGGTCCCAGGCACAGGCATTTCTGGCTCCTTCAATGAAAGAAGCATCATGTTGCCTTTACAGAAAGGCAATAGAGAGAAACCGAGAGGGTCTCAGGTTAAGAAATGCAACTTGCAGTTATACAGAAAGAGAGTCAAGCAAGCAAAAAGTACAATGTGTCAAAGAAGTAACGCAAAGAAGATTCTCAGAATTGAAAGAAGTCTTTCAGTTGAAAGAGCCTGTGACCCAGCGCTGGGCTGGGACCCCAGGAGAAAACTGCTCTGTCTCAGCTCACCAGCTCTGCATGTGGCAGAAGAAATATTCTCCAGGGAGTTCATAACCCCGGCCTGCACCAGGTTGCTGAATTGCCTTATTTATGCTATGTACATCATTTAGGAACTCCCCAGGGGACACATTTTAAAAATGGGCTCAGGCTACTGTATCAGGCTACTGTTGGGTGCCCAAGGGCAGATACAAAACTTTTCTGGAGACACACACCCTCAACTAGTCCATTCAGAGTTGCTGCAGATAAACCTGATCCATGCTGCAGTCCATGGGGTTGCGAAGAGTCGGACACGACTGCGTAATGACGAAAAAACCTGCTAAAGGTGAGCTCACAATCCAAAATCAGACGCATAGGAGGACAATTCCAGGAGTCTGCCGACAGTCAGAGGGCGCAAAGATACCCAAGAACTTCTGATGATACAGTGATCGTATGGAGAATCAGAAAACACAAGGACCCTAAAGGTGAACTCACAATCCAAAATCAGACGCATAGGAGGACACATCCAGGAGTCTGCCGACAGTCAGAGGGCGCAAAGATACCCAAGAACTTCTGATCATACAGTGATCATATGGAGAATCAGAAAAAACAAGGACCATTAAAGAACTTAAAAGGAGGCTTTGAAACTATGAAAGAGGGCGATGCTGTCAAAAAGATCAGGAAAAGGTGAAAAAGAACCAGCTAGAGCTTTTAGAAGTGAATAATAAAGTTGTGAATTTAAAAAAGTTATTGGGATATAGTTGATTTGCAATGCTGTATATGTATGAGTCATATATTCATATATATATTAATTTTTAAATTTAAAACAAAGGATGGGATGAGAGAGCTGGACAGAAAATGAGTGATGTAAAAGATAGATTTAAAAATTCAAAGTTGGCACAGAGAGATTGAAACTAGGAAAATTTTGGATGAAAGACATGGAGGAGAAATTGATGAGATCTACCCATGTCCAGTCAGAGAAGGCAATGGCACCCCACTCCAGTACTCTTGCCTGGAAAATCCCATGGATGGAGGAGCCTGGTAGGCCGCAGTCCATGGGGTCACTAGAGTCGGACACAACTGAGCGACGTCTCTTTCACTTTTCACTCTCATGCATTGGAGAAGGAAATGGCAACCCACTCCAGTGTTCTTGCCTGGAGAATCCCAGGGACAGGGAAGCCTGGTGGACTGCCGTCTATGGGGTCACACAGAGTCGGACACGACTGAAGCGACTTGGCAGCAGCGGCAGCAGCACCATGTCCAGTGCAGTTCAAGAGCAGAGAAGAGAGAGACTCTGGACACTGGACCTTAGAGCTGAGGGATCTTGGTCAAATTCCTCAACTTCTTAAGATTTCAGTGTCCTCATTTGTAAATTGAGGTTAATAATAGTACTTACTCTAGAGGGTCATGATAAGGTTTATTGAGTTAATATTTGCCAAAAACTGAAAGTGAAAGTGAAAGTGTAGTCGCTCAGTCATATCCGACTCTTTTCGACCCAATGGACTGTAGCCTACCAGACTCCTCTGTCCATCGGATTTTCCAGGCAAGAGTGCTGGAGTGGATTGGCACTTCCTTCTCCAGGGGATCTTCCCTACCCAGGGATCGAACCCGGGTCTCCCGCATTGTAGACAGACGCTTAACCGTCTGAGCCACCAGCGAAGTCCAGCACACAGAAAATGCTGTTGTTGTTACAACAACATCTGACTCTTTTGTGACCCCATGGACTGTAGACTACCAGGCTCATCTATCCATGGGATTTTCCAGGCAAGAAAACTGGAGTGGGTTGCCATTTCTTTCTCCAGGGGATCTTCCAGACCCAGACCCATGGCTTGAACCTGCATCTCCTATGTCTCTTGCATTGGCAGGCAGATTGTTTACCCATGAGCCACCTGGAAAAGCCCAGTAAATGCTGTAAGGTTTATTAAATTGAAAGAAAAATGTGGATGCTGTTTTAGCTTAGGCTGCTTTAACAGACTACCATAGCCCCAGTGGCTTAAACCACAGAGATTTATTTTCTCACAGGTCTGGAGGCTGGAAGTTCAAGATCAAGTTGCCAGTGGTTTGGTGTTTGGTGAGGACTCTCTTCCTGACTTGCAGACAGCCATCTTCTCGCTGTGTTCTCACATGGCCTTTCCTGGTGCCTGAAGAAGAGTGAGAGAGAGATAGAGAGAGATAGAGAGAGAGAGAGAGAGAGAGAACTCCCTCTTCTTCTTTATGTAAAGCCACCTTCCCTCACAGCTCGGCTGGTAAAGAATCTGCCTGCAATGTGGGAGAGCTGGGTTCGATCTTCCCTTGGGAAGATCCCCTGGAGAAGGGAAAGGCTACCACTCCAGTATTCTGGCCTGGAGAAGTCCATGTACTGATCTGAAATAACAGATCTGAAGCAACAGTTAGAACTGGACATGGAACAACAGACTGGTTCCAAATCAGGAAAGGAGTACATCAAGGCTGTATATTGACACTCTGCTTATTTAACTTATATGCAGAGTACATCACGCAAAATGCCAGGCTGGATGAAGCACAAGCTGGCATCAAGATTGCCGGGAGAAATATCAATAACCTCAGATATGCAGATGATACCACCCTTATGGCAGAAAGTGAAGAACTAAAGAGCCTCTTGATGAACGTGAAAGAGGAGAGTGAAAAAGTTGGCTTAAAGCTCAACATCCAGAAAACTAAGATCATGGCATCTGGTCCCATCACTTCATGGCAAATAGATGGGGAAACAGTGGAAACAGTGTCAGACTTTATTTTGGGGCTCCAAAATCACTGCAGATGGTGACTGCAGCCATGAAATTAAAAGATGCTTACTCCTTGGAAGAAAAGTTATAACCAACCTAGACAGCATATTAAAAAGCAGAGACATTACTTTGCTGACAAAGAGTTTTTAATCATGAATGAGTGTTGGATCACACGTCTTAAAACTGTTTTTCCTGGATCTTTTGAGGTAATCGTATATGACATTTTTCTTCTCTTAGTGCTGTTATTGCAATGACAATGTCAAACTTTTCTTTCATTCATAGGATGCACTAAACTTGGTAAAGATGTTTTAAAAATGAATTGTTGGGATTTTGTTACTAATATTTAGATTTTGGGGGGCCTTCATGTTCATTACTGAATTTGGCTTATTATGTAGACATTCAGCTGACTCACGGTATGTGCAGCAGAAACTAAGGCCATATCATAAAGCAATTATCCTCCAATTAAAACAAAGAATCTGCAATCAAATAATTAATATATTTAATTAACATATTAATTATATTATTTGACTACAAATTCTTTTTATTTAAAGGAAACAAAGCTTATTTTGGACCAGCCAAACTAACAAAAGACTGTAGCACATACACAACAAAAAGAAACTCTTTACTCTTTAAACAATAAACCCCCATTTCTCCCGCCCCGCCCCCACCACCCCAGGAGGCCTGTAATCTATGTTCTGTCTCTATGAACTCGCCTATTCTAGATATCTGGCATGAGTGAACTCACACAGCGTGTGTCCCTTTGTGTCTGGCCTTCCTTGTAGCACGAGGCTTCCGAGTTTCGTCCAGGTTGTAGCACTCATCGGTACATCGTTCCTCTGGAGGGCCGAGTAATATTCCACACCTTGCTTATCCTTCATCTGCTGATGAACGCTTGGTTGTCTCCACCTTTTGGCTAGTGTGAATAATGCTGCAGTAAATAGTCACGAACAAGAATCTGTTTGAAGCCCCATTTTCAACGCTTTTGGGTATATATACCTGGCGGTGCATTGTTGGGTGGCATTGTAATCCTGTCTAACTTTTTGTGGAACTGCCAAACTGTTTTCCATGGCAGCTGAGCCATGTTACAGTTCCAGTCTTAGTCCTTGAGTCACTCTAGTCAAGGCTCCAGACATGCGCCTGAGCAAGTCTTTGGATGATTCCAGCCCCTAAACATTGACTCATGTTGCAGGGTTCAAGTTTTCTCAGCTGAGGCCCCAGGTATTGTGGAGTAGAGATTAGTCACCCAGTTCTGCTTTGTTCAAATTCGTGTTTCATGAAATCCAGGTGCATAATAAAATCACTCTTTTAAGTCACTGCATTTTTGGGCTCATTTGTTATGCATCAATGATAACGGTAGCAGTCATATCTTTAAATAAATAAATAGATGAATGAATGAATTGATGAATGAAATATAGTCATTATTTTTTTACATGGAACTCTGAGACACATAATTTCTACATGTATACCTAAAAGAAACTAGAAAAATGCACTCAATGCCTTCAAGGGTAATATCACTAAAGCATGATGCATCAGAAACCCTTTTGGGAGATTAGAACACTAGAATCAACATGGAAAAATTATAGTACCTGAGATGAAAGTGTTATACTGTGTAGGAAAGCACCCAGATAAAAGCTGCAATGGTGCATTAAGTCAATAAATGGCTAGAGTCTGCTTGTACACCTGGACATGTGGAACACAGCTTCAACTTCAGACGAATGTGTCATTCTTACTCGGCTCTTGCAGTTCTAAAATATTTTTGATTGTAGCTGATTTATTCTCCAGGAAAGAAAAATGCTTCACAAGGGAAAATACATCACTAAAATGAGGCTCAACTTTGAAGCTGAAGAATCACCTTTGAGTCATAAATTTTATAAAACTGCATTCTTCCACATGTGATTTATATTTTCCAATTTACTGAATTATATACATCTCTCCTTGAAATATAACTCGGACTCCAGTAAATTTGAACCTGTTGTTTCTATAGCAAATGGAGAGAAACATTTACTGACTCAGATATGTTGGTTGTGTGGCCTATTTTTATTTTATAGATATTAAAGCATTTGATTTTGTTCCTCCAGGGCCATGATTTCCAACCTTTGTTGAATTGCAACACTTTTTTTTTTCTCATTTGTTTCATTTCACAACACTCCCACTTCCTAAGAGAGCTGTCTGAGCTATTGAGAATAAAATGTTGTAAGATTCATTTTATTTAGAGACTCATGTCATAATTTGAAATGACTGGAGATGCTCTTATGCAGAGGAAACTAGTGCTCTAGTCTGAGTATTTTTCTCTTTGAGAATGTTGCATGCTTGGGTGCTAAGTTGCTTCACTTGTGTCTGGCTCTTTGCGACCCTATGGACTGTAGCCCTCCAGGCTCCTCTGTCCAAGAGATCCTCCAAGCAAGAATTCTGGAATGGGTTGCTATGCCTTCCTCCAGGGGATCTTCCCAACCCAGGGATGGAGACCACATCTCTTGTGTCTCCTGCGTTGGCAGGTGGTTTCTTTACCATTAGGGCTTCCCTTGTGGCTCAGCTGGTAAAGAATCCGCTTGCAATGTGGGAGACTTGGGTTCGATCCCTGGGTTGGGAAGATCCCCTGGAGAAGGGAAAGGCTGCCCACTGCAGTATTCTGGCCTGGAGAAATCCCTGGACTGTATAGTCCATGGGGTCGCAAAGAGTTGGATACGACTTTTGCTTTTCTTCACCTCTTTCCACCTGGGAAGCCTCGAAAAGGTTCCTCTCCTACAGTTTTTACATTCTCTTCTCTAGCTACTTCTCTTAAGTGCATATCACTGGTCTTACCTGTGTCATCAGCTTAGGATACAAATATCACAACAGTCTCGCTTTCTTTTCTTAAGTTTTATTTATTTTTCTGGGCGGGGTCTTCTCTGCTGCGCACAGGCTTTTCTCTAGTTGTATCGAGCAGGGGCTACTCTTTGTTGCCGCGCGGGGCCTTCTCATTGCGGTGGCTTCTCCTATTGTGAGCACATCTTCTTTATCCATTCATCTCTTGATAGACATTTTGGTGGCTTCCGTGTTCCGGCTTTTGTAAATAGTGCTGCAATGAACATTCGGGTGCAAATGTCTTTTAGAACTGTGGTTTTCTCAGGGTAAATGCCCGTTAGTGGTGTTGCTGGGTCATTTGGTAGATTTCTTCCTAGTTCTTAAAGGACTATTCTCCATAATGGTTGTATCATTCCCACCAACAGTGTAGGAAGGTTCCCTTTTCTCCGGTCCTCTCCAGCATTTACTGCTTGTAGATCTTTTGATGATGCTGATTCTGAGTGGTGTGAGCTGATACCACGTTGTAGTTTTGATTTGCATTTTTCTCATTATTAATGATGTTGAGCATCTTTTCATGTGTTTATTGGCCCTCTGTACGCCTTCTTTGGAGAAATATCTGTTTAGGTCTTCTATCAGAGAGGTTTAAGTGCTGTTGAAATTTAGCAGGAAGGTCAGCATCTAAGTCTCTTTTGTCCCCAGGATATTTTGCAGATTTATTCACTGATGTCAAGGATGCAAGGGGCACTTGGAAAGGGCAGCATCCGTCATGTCACAGAAAATCCTGTGATGTCCCCTTTTCCCAGGGCAATGGGTGTCCCCTTGTCTTTCATTGCATAATCAAGAAGAGGTGCTCAAATGACCCTTCATGGAAACAAGGTCTTATCCGAGGAAAGTTGCTGGGATTACTAGATAGAAGAGTGGCTGACAATATCTCTTGATAAAAAATACTATATTCGGTTTCACTCTGTGCTCTGATCCATCTACCATTTCCTCATGTCCTGTGGTGCCACAAATTGTACTGCATTTCCTTCAAATTTCTCAAATACTAAAGATACTCAGGAAACAGAGGGTGTTTACTGGACTCAATTTAGGAATGACTACTCTATTGATTCCAGGTCAAGAATTTTCTTGTCTTTGCAGCCACAGTTCCATGTGAAAGCAAGAACGCTTTCTCTCCTGATGCAGGGGATTTGGTAGGGGATGGAGTCCTCATATTGGTACAGATGATGCATGGATATAGAGAGTGCCCAAGAGCATCTATGGCCTTCCCAGGTGGTAAGAGTGGTAAAGAACCCGCCTGCCAATGCGGGAAATGTAGGAGACACAGGTTCAGTCCCTGGGTTGGGAAGATCCCCTGGAGGTCACGGCAACCCACTCCAGTATCCCTGCCTGGAGAATCCCGTGGGGAGACTGGCGGGCTACAGTCCACAGGGTTGCAAAGAGTCAGGCATGACAGAAGCGACTTAGCAAGCACACCTGCAGGAGCATCTGTGTTCGCTTCTTGATTTCTGCCAAACTGGAGAGCTGTATTTCCAACATCCTTAGTTGGTCCATTATATCCTTGGATGGGCCAGGATATAAATGGCACTTTCTAGGACTTGCCTCTGATTTGAATAACTGTTGATGTTTTTGGAAATGCATGGCTGATTCCAAAAAACTGTCTAGCGAATAGATTTCTGGAGTAAAAGCCCTCTGTAAATAGGAAGCTGCTGGTGTTCTCACAAGGTGAGAGATGGAATCTGGGGAAAAGGGACTCTTGTCATCATGCACCACTCTGCTCTCTTGGGCTGGGACTCTGAGGGGCTTTGACACATTTGAGGAATTTCCTGGGGTGGTAGGAAGTTTGGACACGGCCATATGCTGCCAAACCAGGGCAAGATAGGAAAGCAATCCCACAGGAGTCTGGCCAACCTCTGGAGGGTGCCCGTAGGTCTCAGGTGCCCCCATGTATAGCTGCTATCTTTTAAAAACTCTGTTATCATTCCTCTCTGTTTTCCCTGAGACTTCAGTAAAATCTTGGAATGATTCCTACATGGCCTCATCTGGGCTGTGGGAAATTAAAGAAAGGGTTCATACCCATGCTTGGGGTGGAAGGGTAAGGAGATGAAGAATAATTTCAGAAGCAAGTATGATGGTATTGGTAGAACTTGCTAGATCTTCAAAAACAAAATGAATTCGAAGAATGATGGTTGAGGGAAAGAAACACCAGTTTTGCCCCTGACCATCTGAAGATTCTCTCTCTTCGCCACCAACCTGGATTATTTTATCAAGGGATGTTGAGATTTATTCATAAATTCTCGCAAGCTTCAGGGCTGTGTCCTAACTCACGTCTCCACTAACCTTGGGGGAAGCTCTATCTTCAGTATCAGGGCTGCCTTCTTTCTTTATTCTGCCAGGGCTTACTGCTAGCATAGTGGCTGGGACATCATTTAGTCTTTCCCAGTGGATTCTCATTACTAAGGGAAATTCCCAGCACATAGTAAACACTCAATAAATATATATTGAATGATTGAAGGAATGAACCAACATACTAAGGATGATTTTTATTGGGTCATTATTTGAGGGCAAAAACATTTGGCTGTGCATCTGAAAAATACTATCTCCTCTTGAATCAGCTGTGTTGATTCAGACAGTCAGAAAGGTTGCTTCTGTGAAATTTAGAAAGGCCATCCTCAGTAGCAGGGGGCTCTAGGGCAAGTGGTTGGGATGGTGGCTTTTAGTGTAAGACTGAACTGCTGGTCTCAAACTCTGGATCTGCCACTTGCTAATTGG
This sequence comes from Bos indicus x Bos taurus, assembly GCF_003369695.1. Lineage (NCBI taxonomy): Eukaryota > Metazoa > Chordata > Mammalia > Artiodactyla > Bovidae > Bos > Bos indicus x Bos taurus. The sequence goes on along the minus strand of NC_040081.1, from coordinate 110,185,327 downwards.
AGAACCAGGCAAGTGACTTTCGGTTTTGGTTGATGTATAATTTCAAATTAAAATCTAACTGTCCATCTATCTACATTTATTAAATATATGCCATGTGACAAGTATGATGAAAAGTACTAGAGATTTAAAGATAATGAAAAAAATTGTTAATTTCTAGCTGTTTACCACCTAGAAGGGGATTGAACTATCTAATCACTTTTATCCAATTAGATTTATGGCAAGTCATAGAAGGGTTGCCTGAAATTAGAGTTTGTTGTTGTTCTATTTGTTTAATTTATTTTTTTAAAATAAGTATAGTTGATTTACAATGTTTCAGGTTTATAGCAAAGTGATTCAGTGACACATATGTATAAGTGTTAGTCACTCAGTCTGACTCTTTGTGACCCCATGGACTATAGCTTGCCAGGCCCCTCAGTCCATGAAATTCTTTAGGCAAGAATACTGAAGTGGGTTGCCATTCCCTTCTCCAGTGGATCTTCCCAACCGAGGAATCAAACCTGGGTCTTCCGCCTTGCAGGCAGATTCTTTACCATCTGAGCTACTAGGGAAGCTGAACATATATGTATACATATATATGTATCTTTTTTAGATTATTCTCCACCACAGGTTATTGTAAGATATTGAATATATATCTGTGCTATACAGTAACTGCTTCTCTGGTGGCTCAGACCATAAAGAATCTGCCTGCAATGCAGGAGACCTGGCTTCGATCCCTGGGTCAGGAAGATCCCCTGGAGGAGGAAATAAAACCACTCCAGTGTTCTTGCCTGGAAAATCCCTTGGCCAGAAGAGCCTGGAGGGCTACAGTCCATAGGGTTGCAGAGTTAGACATGACTGAAGCAACTTAGCATGCACATGCTATATAATAGGTCCTTGTTTTTTATCTATTGTATCTATATATTAGTGTGTATATGTTAATCCCAAATTCCTAATTCATCTCTCCCTATCCTTTCCTTTCTGTAACCATAATTTTGTTTTCTGTGTCAGTGAGTCTATTTCTGTTTTGTGAATAAGCTCATTTGTATCATTTTTTATATTCTACATATAAGTGATAGCAGTATTTGTCTTTCTCTGACTTACTTCACCCAGTATGATAATCTCCAGGTCCGTCCGTGTTGCTGCAAATGGCATTATTTCATTCTTTTTTTAATGCATGAGTAATGTTCATATATATATATGCCATGTCTTCTTTATCCATTCATCTGTTGATGGACATTTAGGTTGCTTCATGTCTTGGCTACTCTAATAGTGCTGTGCTATGAACATTGGGGTGTGTGTGTATCTTTTTGAACTGCGTTTTTCTCTTCTCCAGATATATGCCCAGGAGTGGGATTGCTGGATCGTACGGTAACTCTATTTTTAGTTTTTTGAAAGAGTTTTATTTGTCTCTTAATTGCAGAATATATGGAAAGGCAGCTTTTAAATATGTGCTGGGCAATGGGAGGAGATGAACCAAATGAAATATAGAAGACTTTGCCTCCAGTCCCACCTTAGCAACCACTGACAATTTCCTGATCTTTCATGGATAGCTGTTTCCTCTTCTGTAACTAAGAAACGAAATGGACAGAGAAAGATGATCTTTAATGTCTCTCCAAGCTCACTCTTGGATTTTGTCAGAAAATTTGTTTTCTAGTAGATGAGTTATCGTTGCTGGCCACTAGAGGTCAGTCCCTTAAAAGTAAGCTGGCCGTTTTCCATCCTGCCACCAAAGTCGGCCTTGAAGCAAAAGTAGAAGTGTATTTTCTCCCCCTGTTTCAGGGAAAGAAAATAGCTTTATTTTTGACATATTTGAGCCTCGGTCTTGACATCCGTAAATTCCTGGGCTGAACGCTGACTGCAGAGTTTACTAACACTAGTTTGAGAGATGGAACGAACGGAAGATGCGGTTCTAGTTATAGAAGCACTGATGATTTCTATACAGACCTAAATGCACTGCTGTGTAACAGGACGAAAGAGAAATTGAAAACGACTCTTCTGTAGAGAAACTCCCTCTGAATATCCAATGGGGGCTTGCTCCCATCCATTCACTGAGACTTAAAAAAGAAATAGGTTTTCAGATCTGCTCTTTTGATATGACATAAATTTTCAGCCCTTAGATACATGGGGAAGGCATCAGTTTTCTCCCTCTCTCCAAGTTCCTGCCATCTTGAAAAATAGGAACTTTGAGTCTCTTACTGGCTTGAAATTGCCAATCTCTATCTTTCAATGACTCCAAAGGGTGAAGGGAGGAGGACTAACTTCTCTGCCTGGTGAGATGACGAGAGTCTACAATCCACTGGCCTTTGTGATACTCTTGGGAGTGGGCTGTGTGTAAAGGGCCACTTGTAGGTATGGACAATGTGGGGTTCGATGAACTTGACCTGGGGTGAAGCTGACCTTGGTCCTTTCTGAGGACCAGAGAAGTTTCTGATCCTCTGGGGCAAATGTTCCCCAAGGTCTGGACCTTGGGGCAACTGTCAGAGAGTTTGTTTCAGGCTCATATCCAAGTTGCATTCTTTGACTTTGTGTTACCAGTGGGAAAGCTCGTATTTTGTTCCACTTGTGTGTATTTTACAGTCGGGTTAGTGGTGGCCAAGGAGAGAAGCAGGATTACATGGAAACACCTCCACTATCAGTGGAGGTGGGTTCATGCCATCCCCTCACACCCATTATTGTAGTCTTGTTTGTGACCTGGTTGGGCTGGGGGTTAAGCAAGAGTAGGGCTCTAAGTTGCTCTTGGAATGCAGGACTGAGAAAAGAAGACAAATACGCCCCTCCTCCCTCGATCACCATTGTATTCAGCTGAAATCAAACTGAAATGAAGACAAAGGACAGATTACAGAAAAGAAGTCATTAAAATACAACTTGAAAAATATACAGGAGGAAAATGTTTCTTCTGCTTAGTCTAAGGCATGGTAGTGATGGAAGAAGAGTTGGTATTAAAAGCCAGGCCTTTTCTGGTACCAGCTAGTGGTCCATTGTTCCTGTTTAACACTCCCTTTACCCATCTCCAACCCTATTAATCCCTTCACTGGCTATGTGTGATGTGAAAGTCTCTAAGTCGTGTCCATCTCTTTGCGACCCCATGGACTATACAGTCCGTGGAATTCTCCAGGCCAAAATACTGGAGTGGGTAGCCTTTCCCTTCTCCAGAGGATCTCCCCAACCCAGGGATCAAACCGAGGTCTCCTGCATTGCAGGTGGATTCTTTACTAGCTGAACCACAAGGGAAGCCCTCATTGGATTAGTCAGTTCAGTCTCTCAGTTGTGTCTGACTCTTTGTGACCCCGTGGACTGCAGCACGCCAGCCCTCCCTGTCCATCACCACCTCCCGGAGTTCAGTCAAACTCATGTCCATTGAGTCGGTGATGCCATCCAGCCATCTCATCCTCTGTCGTCCCCTTCTCCTCCTGCCTTCAATCTTTCCCAGAATCAGGGTCTTTCCAAATGAGTCAGTTCTTCAAATCAAGTGGCCAAAGTATTGGAGTTTCAGCTTCAGCATCAGCCCTTCCAATGAATATTCAGGACTGATCTCCTTTAGGATGGACTGGTTGGATCTCCTTGCAGTCCAAGGTACTCTGAAGAGTCTTCTCCAACACCACAGTTCAAAAGCATCAATTCTTTGGTGCTCAGCTTTCTTTATGGTCTAACTCTCACATCCATACATGACTACTGGAAAAACCATAGCCTTGACTAGATGGACCTTTGTTAGCAAAGTAATGTCTGTGCTTTTTAATATGCTGTCTAGGTTGGTCATAATTTTTCTTCCAAGGAGCATAGAAGGCAAACAAACAAGAAGGATCCACAACAATGGCCCCAATAATAATTACATTCATTTATATAGGACTTTCTATCATTCATTCGCTTATCCCTTAAACATGTATTGAGCGTCTGTTATGTGCCGGGCACTGTTTCCCCACCCTCATGGAGGTGACGTTGATTTGAGAGTTGACAGAGGGCTAGAGCAGGTGATATCAGTGCCTCTCCTCTACTCCTTAGACTTTTATGAGTTCAGGAAGCTTGTCCATTTGTCTTATCGCCCTCTCTGTGCCTGGGGTCTCTTCCCAGAACGTTGAAAGTGAAAGTATTAGTCACTCAATCGTGTCCAACTCTTTAGGACCCCGTGGACTGTAGCCCGCCAGGCTCCTCTGTCCACGGAATTTCCCAGGCAAGAGTACTGCAGTGGGTTGCCATTCCCTTTGCCAGGGGATCTTTCTGATCCAGGGATCGAACCCAGGTCTCCCACATTGCAGGAAGATTCTTTACCATTTGAGCCACAGGAGGTTCCCAGAGCCTTGGGAATCCGCTGTGCTGCAGGGCCACCAGTGCGCATCCTAAGTGCTGGAACACAACACCCAGCAAGGACTCCTGGGAGCTGGTCTTTAAACCCTCCAGCTTCCACGCTTTTGGGGGGAGCTCATTCTGGGGGCGAGCTCATTCTGGGCTGTGTGTTCTCTCCCATTTCCCCAGCTTCCCTCTGGAATAAACTTCCGTCAGCTACTGTGGTCATTGCCTAGTAACACACACACATGAGCTGTTTTCCTTTCCCTCCGTCGCTTCCTCACTACGTTACTGATGTTTCCAGCAGCCCCCAAATAAACTACTTACATCAGGACCCTGCCTCAGGGCCTGCTTTTGAAAGAAACCAGTTAGAACAGTCACTTTTCACATACACGGTCAACTCTGGTCTTCAAGAAATGCTATGATGTTATGAACATCATGGTATCTGCCCTTCAGACCTTTTTGAAAAGAAAGAAAGAAAAGCAAACACACGAAGACACTAACATCTTCTGCTGACGGGTTTTGCCCAGGCAGTCGTGTTTTATACCAGGTCTTCCCAGTCCTGGCTGGCTGGACTAGGGGAGGGCCCTGACTCAGCACATAGCCCATCCCCAGACTGGCCCCTTGGCAAACAGGGACCAGCTAAGCTGTGGGACCCCCACCCCGGGGCATTTGAACTGGGAAATGGGGAGAGAATTAGACAGAGATCGGGCGCTTGGACCTGAAGCAAGAAAGATGCCACGACCTTGCCCTGGACCAGGAATGGCCAGGAGAGGCTGAAATGATGAGAAAGGAGAATCTGCAAGGTAGAAAAAACACACAGAGGTGACAAAGCCAGGGGTCGTATGAGGAGCCCTTGAGTGCCGAAGGAAACAGACACAAAGGGGAGAGGGATCAAGGTCAATGTAGAAGAAGGGAAGAAAAATCGAGGGCAATATTGAGGAGGGGATCAGGGCCTGCCACATCCTTCACTGAGGTCCTCAAGGACAGTTCCTACAAGGTCTGATCAAAGCAGGATTCCTTGACCATTTCTTTTGTGCTGAATTAAGAAGAATCTGCTTCATCAGGCAGAGAAGAAGAAATGCCCTGTGGCATTCCTTATAGGTGGAATCTACAAAGAAATAATGCACATGAGCTTACAAAACAGAGGCAGACTCACAGGCTTAGAAAACAGACTTATGGTTACCAGGGGGAAGGACGGGGGTAAAGGATAGTTAGGGAGCTGGGATGGACATGTACGCACTGCTATATTTAAAATGGATAACCAACAAGGACCTACTGCACAGCACACGGAACTCTGCTCAATGTTGTGTGGCAGCCTGGATGGGAGCGGAGTTTGGGGGAGAATGGATACATGTATACGTAGGGCTGAGACCTTTTGCTGTTTATCTGAAACTATCACAACATTGTTAATTGGATATACCCTAATACGAAATAAAAAGTATAAGGAAAAAATACATAAATAAGGCAAAAAAAATCTACATCAGAAGGTAGTTGTCAAGTTTTGCTTTTTTTTTTTTATAATTTTATCAATTTTATTAATTTATTTTGGCTGTACTGGGTCTTCACTGCTGCATGGGCTTTTCTCTGCTTGTGGAGAGCGGGGACTGGGGCTTCTCGTGGCAGTGGCTTCTCTTGTTGCAGAGCATGGGCTTAGGCACGCAGGCTTCTTTAGTCGCAGCTCCTGGGCTCTAGAGTACAAGGTTGCGGTGCGCGGGCTTAGTTGCCCTGCAGCACGTGGGGTCTTCCCGGACCAGGGTTCGAATCTGAGTCTCTTGCATTGGCAGGCGGGTTCTTTACCACTGAGCCACCAGGGAAGCCCAGAAATTCATATTGAAGGCCTACTGTGTTACACTACACTGATCTAGAAGCAGGACACACAAAGCTAAAAAGAGGTGTGGACCCTGCTCTTGTTATGCTCTGATGGGGAGAGAAGACTTGCCTAAGAAGACAGGGAGTTTGTATCACATGTCAAGGCTATATCTTGGGAAGAATGCAACGTACAGTGCAAAGATTTATAATGGGAAATTATTTCCATAAGAAGTATTGTAAAAAATCTAGACGCATGCTCAGAGCCTTACCACTCAACACTTTTTTATCCATTAACACTGACCTAAAACACATTTTAAAAACACTTAAAAGGCATTATGTAGATACTGAAGGAAGAATAAAAGGCCATGTGCAATCATTTGCACCTTAAAATGTTGAGCTTTGACTTGGTGGAGGAATTTTAGGGGTACAGTAAGATGTTGTACAAAATACCATGGACATAAAGAGTATATCCTTCATTGTGAGGAGTGATAAGGGGAGAGGAGGATGAGAGTAGGGCTATCCAGAGCCACTTCCTCTACCTCTACTTCTACATCAACTTCACATCTGTACTGGGGAGGGGAGATGCACACGGGTGAGAAGGAGCAGTTTGGTGAAAGGCCAAGAGAAGGTCTTTTCTCCTTTATATCCTTCTTACAGAAAATGAAGAAGGAATAAAGCATCTAGTGCCCTGTATCCCCAGTTTTAGAGCTGTGTGTTGGAAATCTTCCAGAGTTTGTGATGAGATGGGGTGGTGGGGGTGGGAAGAAACATATGGAATAAACTCTGAGAAATCTGGAGAGCTGAGGCTCACTCTCAGCTGTTTCCATTATATACAGTCAATTTATCAGGAGAACTGTCTTCCTGGTGTATCAAATTCTCCTTTTTATTTCACAGTCACAAAAGCTAATATGACCAGAGACAAACAGAGAGGTGCCTACTGAGTCTATTGTTCATCTCCTGGTTTCAGAAGCTGAGTTTAAACACTCTAATTTCTGTGCTTGAGAATCTGACATGAGTGACCTCTTGTGTTTTGGTGCCTGTAATTGATTTTACATTATGCCAGCTGAAATAGTATGATCTAAGCATGTGGTTGATTAGTTTAAGCTACACGCCAGGTGCTTTTAATAGTATGAAACTAGGTATGATCTTGCCATTTAGGGTTGAATTTGGAACATGAAGGATTCCAAATTCTCATTGGAGCTGGCTCATTTATTTCAAGGAAGGCAAGTGGATTTCTTGTCAAGGGTGTAGTCTTGTCCATGGTTGGTGGCCTCCTGGAGATTTTGCCAAGCAGAATTCTGGACACAGTGGGAAGGAACGCTGTGATCACTTAATAATGTTTGCTGTGAGTTCAGAGAAAGGGCGGCAATCACTTGTTTTCTGCTTTGGATGTATTATGGAAACAGACTTACAGGGTTTAGAGGGCTTGTCTCAAAGTCATGCAAAGCTGGTTATTGGAATTGCCAATACTGAGGGAGTCTGAGCATGGGTTGGAAAAGCATTTCCAGATATAGAGCATTTCAGAAGGGAGCGGGTTTATTAAGAAGAAAAAGCAGAGATAATGTGAGCACTGCGACACAGCAGGCTGACCTCCCAACAGACCAGAGAGAGTCGACAGTTCTTGGGGGTTAATAGCCAATTTTTATAGCCTCAAGACAAAGTAAATTCCTGGATGCTTGGCATTAGGTGATTGGTTGAGACACTATAGTGTATTTACTGAGTGGCTATCTTTGCTTAATTGGGAGACAGGAAACTTGTTAATAATGGTCAAGGGATTTTAGTAACAGTTGGGGCTCAGCCAACTTCTAAGGTGACCTGGGTTCTGGGCTCCACTTCTGAGGCCTTGGTGTGAGGTCTCAGATCTATGACCCTGGGACGCAGGGCTCAACAGTCAGGACTAGGTCTTCAGTCTTCTGACTTTCCATCCAGCATTTCTTATGTCTTTCTGATTCAGTTAAATCTGACTTTGATGCTGTTTCAGGAATCTAAGAATCCCTTCTCATAAGAAAAGCTGCTTCTTATTATAGGAGAAATTAATGCATAGTCCTTCTGAAGGTCACTTGGATTCATGTCATGCCTTTGCAGGAGAATTCTAGTCAGGTAGAGTTGCCAGATTTAGCACATAAGAATACAGGGCACCCAGTTAAATGTTTATTCTTAAACAGTTATTTGTTGCACTAGATGACACTCAAATTTGATTGGACATCCTGAATTTAATCTGAATTTTGTGCCTAGGAGGAGTCAAGTGGATAAGGACTTCTTGGGTATGTATTTAACTTTGTATAGTGACTTATATATATTCTGGTTTGGGGTTTCCCATGTGGCTCAGCGATAAAGAATCCACCTGCCAATGCAGGTTCGATCCCTGGGTCCAAAAGATCCCCTGGGGAAGGAAATGGCAACCCATTCCAGTATGCTTGCCTGGGAAATCCCATGGACAGAGGAGCCTGCAGGTCTACAGTCTTTGGGGTCACAAAAGAGTAGAACATGACTGAGAGATTAAACATCATATGTGTCCGGGGTTCTGACCATCTCACCTACCAGCCATCTGATTATTATCTGCCAATACTCTGACCACGGGAACACCTCAGGCAGCTGTACTTTAATTTTAGTTCTGAATACAGTTGTTCCTCAGTATAGTGAGGGGTTGTTTCCAGATGCCCTGCGGATACCCAAATCCCTGGATGCTTGAGCCCCTTCCAATCAGCCTGCAGTATCAGCTGAAGTGGAATGGGCATACCAAGTACCGACTGCACAGTTAAACCTGGGGGTTTTCTGCAGAAAATCCTTGAAATGCCATCATTGTTTCAGAATAATTTCAGTAACAGTAGAGATGCACTGCCATGTTAAGAATGTCTGAAGCTGTGGCAGGGAGAGATTATAGAGACAGCTTTTTCCCATTGTTTATTTCAGCGGGGCAGTCTCTCACAAGCAGTCTTGTAAAAGATAGTGCTGTAATTTAAGAGGATGGCTGCAACATCTTAGGATTTATGATTTTTCTGCATTCAGTGATTTCAGATTACTTCTTGGAATTCTGACCAGATTGAGCAAGGCGTGAGTTCCATAAATCCTGCCACCTCCATGATGGTCCTGGAGCCCAGCCATGATCCAGTCTTCTTCATATGGCCACTCATAAACACCTTTGCCAGCCAGGAAACGCTTTGGTTCTAAATGACTTCATACTGTGGGTAACCCTTCGGATTTATAGTTCCTGACTAATAAAAACACAATAAAATGATGTCAATTCCAGACTCATTTCCTTCCCTGTTTAAGTTAGGGTGGGATAACTTAAAATATATATAAACTAGGGTCATTTTGCTTTATTTTTGCTTTAAAGAATTCTCTGGATTGGACAAGCAGTTGTGTCACCAGAGAATTTCAAAGATGGTGTTCATGCATACTTCAGCCTATAGTGTCTAGCCTTTTTTTCCTTAGACTTTTTTCTCTGCAGTCCTTTGGAAGTGTAATCATGTGTGATGACCCTGACTATCCAAGAACTTATATAAAAATTTTATGTAAAATATATTTATTATACAAATTGAAGTTCAAGATCAAAAGGGTAGAAATTAAAAAAAAACAAAACTCTGTTAGTAACTACTTTTGATGCAGACTCTTTCTATGCACATGCAAAGAGACTTTAAAAATGGGATAATCACTGAGAAGAGTTTAAAAATGGGATGACCACTGAAAAGATTCTCTAGTAACCTACTTTGTTCTGTTACTATTTCTTGAACATCTTATGGTGCCCGGGCATTTCCATCCCCCTTACTTTTAATGACACTGTATATATTCTACTGGATGAATGTATCACAGCTTGTTTAACCACGATTCTATCACCAGACACTTAGGCCGTTTCCCAATTTTCCATATTATAAACCTTGGTGCAGGCTCTTTCTTGTAATTAAATCTTTGTACACACGATCAATTATTTTCTTGGAATACGTGCTTCGAAGTTGGAAACTCTGTGAGTTTTGTATCCTAGACAAAACAAAAAGGAAATATGTTGGTTAAGGTGAGAGGGAATGGGGAAGAGGGCATAGTTTCTGGCTGCTTCTTGTGTGCTTTCAAGACAGGATACGGTTCAGCTAGGGGTTCTCAGAAGGGAGCCATGGTTGTTGGCAAACAGATTGTGGGGACTGAGTAGATTCCTTCCCTGTGAACATACTGTACAGAAGTTCTCGGCTGGGACGATTTTGACCCCAGGGACATTTGGCAGTGTCTGGAGATATTATTGATTGATCGCTACTGAAGAGGAGCTGGGTAATCCTACTGCCCCAGGGTAGAGGCCAGGGATGCTGCTCCATGTCCTAGGATACTCAAGACAGACCACACAAGGAAGATGCTCTGTCTTCAAACGTCAGTATTGCTGATGTAGAAAAGAAAGAAGAGACGTGTCTGTGTCAATGTGTCTTTTGGAAACCATGGCACAGAATTTAAGCAATCCTCGTGGCAAATTTCTTTTTTTCTTTTTAAAATTTTCTTCTCCAGAAAACTCTGGTTACCCAACATATTAAGTACATCTTACACTTGATCTTGGTCCCACACTGAGGGACGCATGAAGCCCATGAAAAGTGCGGTCCTGCGTGCTCCTGGCTCTGTGTGTGTGTGTGTGTGTGCACGTGCGTATGTGTGTGCGAGTGTGTGTGAGCACGTGTGTACGGTAGAGACTGTCTGGTGAAGAAAGCCAAGAGGCATTGAGGCTGCCTGGTTTTTCTAAGCCTGTGATATAATGACGATGATGGTGAAAGATTGCCCGGCTTCTCCTTGGCAGAACTAAACCAGACCCATGGACCTGGCACCAGTCTCTTAGGGCCAGTCTTTGTCCCGTGTGCAGAGCAAGGGTGGTGGGTGCAGTTTTCACTAAGTAAAATTTACATGGTCTAGCCAGAGTGAATGTTTTGGTCATGCTTGAGCACATCCTGATAGTGACAGGCTTAGTTACCATTTGAAGTAGGAAGTATATTAACCAGCATGAAAGGAAGACAGTTGAGGAATGGGGCTTTTCCCTCATAGCACAATGAGCTCTCTATGAAACAGGGTCTCCGTGAAGTGGTCTTAAGAGGCGGGGAGTAAGGTGTGTGTGCTCATAACAGAGCAGGGGTGAAGTAGGCAGGAATTCCAACCCCATGTGTATTAAGGCTTGACTGTGTCTTCTTGCTCAGTGGCTCCCAGAATTGCTTTTCTCATCTCTAACAGGGTAAGAGGAACACTTAACTCCTGATGAGCTGGAACTCTGGTAGAAACTTGAACCCTTGAATGTGGAATCAGCTACCTGTGGCTTTTGCAAGTTTAGGAGAGGGATTTACGGAGGGGACATTTCTTCAAAATCTGTTCATCATGGCCAGGTCTTGGCCCCAAACTCTAGTGTAATCTTCTTGTAATTGGACCTGGACCACTCTGAGGCCTGAGGGCTCCTTACGCTTGAACTATTGACAGCCCTAAGCGGCTCCAGAAGGTGTTTCTTCTGCTCTTCTCAAGAGGGGGCAACAGGGCTCTTGCACCCCCTCCGTGGAGTTTTGGAGAGAAACTAGAGAAGGAAGGGATTAAGGAGAGGGGCCCTGGTGGTCCGGTGGTTAAGACTCTGCACTTCTGCTGCGAGGGCATGGGTTCAGTCTCTGATTAGTGAACTTAGATCATGCATAACATGTTGTTGTTGTTATTTAGTCCCTGAGTGGTGTCCAACTCTGCAACCCCATGGACTGTAGTCCGCCAGGCTCCTCTGTCCATGGGGTTTCCCAGGCAAGAATACTGGAGTGGGCTCTCATTTCCTTCTCCAGGGGATCTTTCTGACCCAAAGATTGAACGATGGCTCTTGTATTGGCAGGCGGATTCTTTACCACGGAGCCATCAGGGAAGCCTTACTTGTCATGTAGTGAGGCAAAAAAAAAAAAAAAAAGAAAACAAAAAACAAAACAAGCAACCCCCTACAACAGAAAATAAAAAAAAAGAGGAGTCCCACGCTGTCTAATTTCCACTTGCTCCCACCCCGCTTCTTGACTCCTCTTCAATCGTCTCTCCTTGCTTTCCAGTTCTTTCCCTGAGAAGCCCCTCTCTGCACACAGCGTTGCCCAGCCTCCCTTTCTTCCTGAAGCTGTTGGGTTTGGCTGGGGAAGGAGAGAGAAAGGATACTGGAGGGTGGAGGAGCGCAGGGTCAGAGTTTCCTGCCTTGGCTCCCTCCCCACTTCTGCCTGGTCCTAGTCATGGCCAGGCGCTTCTCCAGGCGTGCTTCCTGGAGGAAGGTCTCCTTCGGAGTCTCCCACTCTCGGCTGCATTCAGCGTCCACTGTCACGCCCCTCCCCTCCAGGCCTGGGCAGTGATGGTTCCTGCCCTGGCGAGTGCTTGGACCTTAACGCTTCTGCTTGCTTCTTTTCACCTTGTCTGCCCTTCTGAATCCAGTTGTTCCACTGACCTCTCTGTAGTGAAATCCTTTTTAGTGTGTCCTGTTTGGACGCCGAGTGGCACATTCAAAGGCGAGTGGAACCCATAGAGACTGTGGTAGGTGGCTTCAACTTTGATCTCATCCCTTGTCATTCTTAAGCAACATCCCAGCATTGAGGGTCCTGATGTGCCCATCCTATGCTGCTCCTTCGAGCGGAGATGGAAGTGGGAGAGGCACTGCTTTTCCTGAGAAGGAAATAAGGTACAAAGCTAAAAGGACCCAGGATGGTATCGGTTACAAAGAAGACACAGAGCAAATGGCAGCTGCTGGTGCATTTAGGCATCAATTGATGATCTCTCAAGAAGCAAGAAGGAAAACGGGACAATAGTGATGCAGCCAAATTGATGAACTAGGATAGCATTTCAGTGCCCCATAGCAGTGCTATTATTATGTTGGCCAAGGAAGGCACTGGGTTTACTGGCTCTTCTTTGATTCTACAAAGAGACCAATCTCCAAGTATGCTTTGCTCCTTCTTGTTTATAATTATCAAAGATAATTGCATAGATTTTTGTATATATTAGGATATTGATATGAAAAATCAGAAGATTTTAGGGGAAGAAGAAGATTTCAATTGAGAACAATCCATTCTTTCATTAAAAGCCAACTGGGAGCTAGCATTAAGACAGCCTATAGTGAGTGATCATCTCAGATGCCAGGTTTGTAGAATGTACAATATTGAGCAAGTCTGACAAAATACCAGTCTTCCTCGGTGGCTCAGAGTAAAGAATCTGCCTGCAATACCAGAGACCCGGCTTTGATCCCTGGATCAGAAAGATCCCCTGGAGAAAGGAATGGCTACCCACTCCAGTATTCTTGCCTGGAGAATTCCATGGACAGAGGAGCAAAATTAGATTATCTCAGAGAAAGGCCATTGTGGCAACAGATTGATTTTGTATAATGCAGACAAAATAAATATGGTTTTGATTTTATATGAAATCAGCCTACAGAGGTCATCTGTTGCTTTTGACTGACCACCATTAGGCTCTCTTTCCCTAGACCTGGTACCTTTATTTTTCATATGACTTAGGTGGGGCTGATTCTGTCCTTCACTCTAGGAATGGACATGTGACATGGCCTAGCCAATGGGAACGTCACCTTCCCTTAGCCAATCATTGATTAAGGGGCACACTCATGACTTAAGCAGGACCAATCAGAACTAAAGGACTGTCATCCTTAGATCTTTGCTAGGAGTACTGAGAAAGAGAAAGAGAAAATGTGTATATATATTTTCTGTTGAGACTGCAAAATGCAAACCTGGAGCTGTTGGTGGCTGTCTTTGTCACAATGGCAGGTGTCTGCCTGAAAGTGAAATCTACTGGGGGAGAACCCATCTATGAGATGGGAAGAGATAAAATCCTGGTGACAATGAATGAGAACCCAGATATGGCTAGAGAATTTAATGCTACTTCATTGAGTTCCCCATTCTTGAGCTGGTTTGAACTGGATTCTGTCCATTATAATCTTAAGAGTCTTGATTAACTCACAGGATGGGCTCAGGGCTTTTCTGGGGTACTATTTCTCTCTTCACCTGCAAGAATTTGGGATATATTGGGAAACTAGGATCGACATATATACACCATTATGTAAAAAATAGATAATTAATGAGAACTCACTGTATAGCAGAGGGAAAAAAAGAAGGTACAATCTGTTTGTGGGGCATATATTAAGTGAATCTTAAAATGCATTCCAATATATAGCAGGTGCAGAAAATAGTGTTTGACTTCACTTATATGAGGTATAAGGCTCCCTGGTGGCTCAGCTGGTAAAGAATCCACCTGCAATGCAAGAGACCTGGGTTCAACCCCTGGGTTGGGAAGATCCCATGGAGAAGGGAACAGCTACCCACTCCAGTATTCTGGCCTGGAGAATTCCATGGACTGTATAGTCCATGGGGTCACAAAGAGTTGGACACGACTGAGCGACTTTCACTTTCACATATGAGGTATCTTGAATAGTCAGATTTGTAGAGTTTGAAGGCACATTGGTAGATGTCAGGGGCATGGAAGGTGGGGTGGTGAGACAGAACAGGGACTTAGTACTTACTGGGGACAAAGTTTCAGTCTAGGAAGGTGAAAAATTCAGGAGATGGATGATGGTGGGAGTTGCACAAAAAATGTGAATGTACTTGGTGCCACCAAATCGTACAGGTAAAAGTGATTAAGATAGTACTTCTTATATATGTGACTTTTATCACAATAAGAATCATTTAAAAAAGAAATTAAACACACATTTTATATCATATGATATAATCTATTGATTGAGATAAAAAGGTGAATTGTCTAATACATAATAAATAACTAATTTCTAAATATTCAGGAAAAAGTAGGCAGAGGCTAGATCCCAAAGAGTCTAATGCCTAACTAAAGGCTGTTTGCAATAATATTAGGAAGGATAACATCTTTTTCAAGTGACTGAACACCCTCCTCAAAAAGACTTAAGTGAAATGGCATTTAATGGCAGCCGTAACTGAAAAGTCCAAAGGAAGAGCTGGCTATTATAGACATGTCTAGATCAAGATCCAAGTGATCTTAAATTTCTCTCTTTATCTCTGTGTTCTGACACCATCTGTGCATGGTTCCACTCTCATGTGGTTTATGTTTTGTGATTGTAATATGGTTGTTAGAGTCTCACAGAGTCAAGTCCAATGGGAAGGAAAGAGAGTCTCTTTTATAGACATACCAGCAAAGTCTCACAGTTCTGTTTGAGTTACCTGAATGAATTATTTTGCTGAGCAGAATGCTATGCTTTGGTCAGGCCTGAGATTTACAAGCTGCAAGAGTCGATTCTACCTAGAATCTCAAAGATGTAGCATGTGAAGGAAGGTGGTCCTTTAGGAGGACACTGGGTATGAATACCAGAAAAATGATATGCATTTCAGGTATCAAATAAATAAATTCAAATTGGTCTTCAGTCACTAAGTTGTGTCTAACTCTGTGACACCATGAACTGCAGCATGCCAGGCTTTCCTGTCCTTCACTATCTCCTGAAGCTTTCTCAAACTCATGTCCATTGAGTTGGTGATGCTATCTAACCATCTCATCCTCTGCTGCCCCCTTCTCTACCTGCCCTCAATCTTCCCCAGCATCAGGGTTTTTTTCCAGTGAGCTGGCTCTTCATGTCAGGTGGCCAGAGTAATGGAGCTTCAGCTTTAGTATCAGTCCTTCCAATGAAGATTCAGGGTTGCTTTTCTTTAGGATTGATTGGTTTGATCTCCTTCCTGTCCAAGGGGCTCTCAAGAGTCTTCTCCAGAACCCAGTTTGAAAACATCAATTCTTTGGTGCTCAGCCTTCTTTATAGTTGAACCCTCACATCCATACATGACTACTGGGAAACCCATAGCTTTGACTATACGGATCCTTGTTGGCAAAGTGATGTCTCTGCTTTTTAATACTATGTCTAGGTTTTAAGAAACAGCTTATTTTGCAGACATTGGAGGGCCATTGATGGCCTTCAGGCTGTGGAGTGACCTGACCATGTATGTAATATAGAAGGACTGCTGCTAAGTCGCTTCAGTCGTGTCTGACTCTGTGCGACCCCATGGACTGCAGCCCACCAGGCTCCCCCATCCCTGGGATTCTCCAGGCAAGAACACTGGAGTGAGTTGCCATTTCCTTCTCCAATGCATGAAAGTGGAAAGTGAAAGTGAAGTCGCTCAGTCGTGTCTGACTCAGCGACCCCATGCACTGCAGCCTACCAGGCTCCTCCATCCATGGGATTTTCCGGGCAACAGTACTGGAGTGGGGTGCCATTGCCTTCTCCTATATAGAAGGACAGATCAAGCTTAATATGGAGAATGGATTGGAGGATTGTGTCCAGGGGCCAAGATTCAACTAAAAGGTTTTTTTTTGTTATTAGTTCAGAGGAGAGATGGTAAATGTACAAATGAAACCTTGACACTGGCAATGGAAAGCTACAATGATTCAGAAATGTACTCTTAGGGGCTAGAACCATAAACACTTACAGTGAATGAAATTCACCGGGGAAGGGAAGGAAGACATCCAGGATGCCCCTTAGGTTTTGGCTTTGGTGACAGGGTGAGTACTGATGGCATCTATTGATAGCGGAACTACAGAAGGAGCGAGAAAGGAAGGTATAAGCTAACAGTAGTGTTAATCACTCGGTTGTGTCCGACACTTTGCGATCCCAGGGACGGTAGCCCGCCAGTCTCCTTTGTCCATAGAATTCTCCAGGCTTGAATACTGGAGAATCTCTTCTCCAAAGCAACAATAACTAATATTTAAAATGTATTTTAAATACAAAACATCCATGATCTTTTTCATTGGGTGGCTGAGAAAAAGCATATTTAAAGTTCATGGAATCTTTTTTTTTCCATTACAAAAAACATCATTCACAATGATGACTGACCTGGGAATGCTCTTCTGTATGCCCCTATACAAGGAAACACACGTGTTCTGTAAATGGATAACAGAGGTACATGCGTGTTCATGCAGACACAGTTTAGTATTAATCTCACCCTTTCGTTTTTATTTGTTTTGCCCTTTTGTTCTCATCCTCTTTTGACCCGTGTGTCCTTTCTGTATTTTATCACTCTTTCCAAGTGGCTTTAAATCCTTGTGGAATGAGACAGTACATTGTCAACCAACATTTCTTGATACATGTTCATTACAAGTCAGCTCTTATGAAGAATGACTGGAATGGGACTTGCAGTTTTTTAAACCAAAATTGTTCTTCTTTCCTTATACAAATACCAGTAAAAGTGAATAAATTTTATCTGTCATTTTTTAAGGAGTAAAAGACACCTGCTTTTGCTTAAAAGTTTATCCTTTTAAAACCAAAATAGCCTTTCCTTTCCCACTTTAGCTCTCTGATCCCCTTCACAATCCTGCCAGATATTTCAAAATAAAATTCATTCCTTGGCCTAGAACCAAGCCTCCAGCTAAAGAAACTTCAGTTTAAAAAGCTACTCAAAATAGGCTTTGCAAGAAACATGTAACAGATAAGTAAATAAAACGGAGTCCAAAAAATGAATGCATTAAAGGATCATGATGAGAAGAAAATTTAAATTACATAATACTCTTCTGGGTCATGACTGTCTTCCATGACTTCTCCATCTTCAGTTTCTTCAGCAAATCCCATAGTCTTCAAAGGGCCTGTATTTTGTGCTTCCCCAGATAAACTTTTCCTGTTGGCTGGTTGTTGTTTTTTTCTTAAAAAAACAAAAACAAAACAAAAAAAACTTTACAGCTTGGAATGCCAGGTTCAGCTGCTATTTAGAGGCAGATGACTATCTCAAAAAAAAAAAAAAAGGATGTCCTTTTCATTATAGGGGACTGGAATGCAAAAGTAGGAAGTCAAGAAGCACCTGGAGTAACAGGCAAATTTACCTTGGAATATGGAACGAAGCAGGGCAAGAGCTAGTAAAGTTTTGCCAAGAAAATGCACTGGTCATAGCAAACACCCTCTTCCAACAACACAAGAGAAGACTCTACACATGGACATCACCAGATGGTCAACACTGAAATCAGATTGATTATACTCTTCACAGCCAAAGATGGAGAAGCTCTATACAGTCAGCAAAAAAAAAGACTGGGAGCTGACTGTGGCTCACATCATGAACTCCTTATTGCCAAATTCAGACTTAAATTGAAGAAAGTAGGGAAAACCACTAGACCATTCAGGTATGACCTAAATCAAATCCCTTATGATTATACAGTGGAAGTAAGAAGTAGATTTAAGGGCCTAGATCTGATAGATAGAGTGCCTAATGAACAATGGATGGAGGTTCGTGACATTGTACAGGAGACAGGGATCAAGACCATCCTCATGGAAAAGAAATGCAAAAAAGCAAAATGGCTACCCAGGGAGGCCTTACAAATAGCTGTGAAAAGAAGAGAAGTAAAAAGCAACGGAGAAAAGGAAAGATATAAGCATCTGAATGCAGAGTTCCAAAGAATAGCAAGGAGAGATAAGAAAGCCTTCCTCAGTGATCAATGCAAAGAAATAGAGGAAAACAACAGAATGGGAAAGACTAAAGATATCTTCAAGAAAATTAGAGATACCAAGGGAACATTTCATGCAAAGATAGGCTCGATAAAGGACAGAAATTGTATGGACCTAACAGAAGCAGAAGATATTAAGATATTAAGAAGAGCCTGCAGCCTACCAGGCTCCTCCATCCATGGGATTTTCCAGGCAACAGTACTGGAGTGGGGTGCCATTGCCTTCTCCTATATAGAATACACAGAAGAACTGTACAAGAATACACAGAAGAACTGTACAAAAAAGAGTTTCACGACCCAGATAATCATGATGGTGTGATCACCGACCTAGAGCCAGACATCCTGGAATGAGAAGTCAAGTGGGCCTTAGAAAGCATCACGATGAACAAAGCTAGTGGAGGTGATGGAATTCCAGTTGAGCTATTTCAAATCCTGAAAGATGATGCTGTGAAAGTGCTGCACTCAAGATGCTAGCAAATTTGGAAAACTCAGCAGTGGCCACAGGACTGGAAAAGGTCAGTTTTCATTCCAATCCCAAAGAAAGGCAATGCCAAAGAATGCTCAAACTACCACACAATTGCACTCATCTCACACGCTAGTAAAGTAATGCTCAAAATCTTCCAAGCCAGGCTTCAGCAATATGTGAACTGTTAACTTCCAGATGTTCAAGCTGGTTTTAGAATGGGCAGAGTAACCAGAGATCAAATTGCCAACATCTGCTGGATCATGGAAAAAGCAAGAGAGTTCCAGAAAAACATCTATTTCTGCTTTATTGACTATGCCAAAGCCTTTGACTGTGTGGATCACAATAAACTGGAAAATTCTGAAAGAGACGGGAATACCAGACCACCTGACCTGCATCTTGAGAAACCTATATACAGGTCAGGAAGCAACAGTTAGAACTGGACATGGAACGACAGACTGGTTCCAAATAGGAAAAGGAGTACATCAAGGCTGTATATTGTCACCCTGTTTATTTAACTTATATGTAGAGTACATCATGAGAAACGCTGGACTGGAAGAAGCACAAGCTGGAATCAAGATTGCTGGGAGAAATATCAACAACCTCAGATATACAGATGACACCACCCTTATGGCAGAAAGTGAAGAGGAACTAAAAAGCCTCTTGATAAAGGTGAAAGAGGAGAGTGAAAAAGTTGGCTTAAAGCTCAACATTCAGAAAACGAAGATCATGGCATCCGGTCCCATCACTTCATGGGAAATAGATGGGGAAACATTGGAAACAGTGTCAGACTTTACTTTGGGGGGTCCAAAATCACCGCAGATGGTGATTGTAGCCATGAAATTAAAAGACGCTTACTCCTTGGAAGGAAAGTTATGACCAACCTAGATAGCATATTGAAAAGCAGAGACATTACTTTGCCAACAAAGGTTCGTCTAGTCAAGGTATGGTTTTTCCTGTGGTCATGTATGGATGTGAGAGTTGCACTGTGAAGAACGCTGAGCACCAAAGAATTGATGCTTTTGAACTGTGTTGGAGAAGGCTCTTGAGAGCCCCTTGGACTGCAAGGAGATCCAACCAGTCCATTCTAAAGGAGATCAGTCCTGGATGTTCTTTAGAAGGACTGATGCTAAAGCTGAAACTCCAATACTTTGGCCACCTCATGAGAAGAGTTGACTCATTGGAAAAGACTCTGATGCTGGGAGGGATTGGGGGCAGGAGGGGAAGGGGACGGCAGAGAATGAGAATGCTGGATGGCATCACCAACTGGATGGACATGAGTTTGAGTGAACTCCGGGAGTTGGTGATGGACAGGGAGGCCTGGTGTGCTGCAATTCATGGGGTCGCAAAGAGTTGGACATGATTGAGCGACTGAATTGAACTGAACTGACTATCTCAAACCACCTCTTATCTCTCTTCTCTAATCTTTATTTACCTTGGCCTCCCAGACCCTTGTCCTGACATGGAAGGAGAACCATGAGTGGAAAATTCATGGCAGGCAGAGGAAATAGATGAAAGCAAGATAGATCTGCAAGATGAGAGAAGGAAGTATTGCCCACAGGTACAGCTGCTTGATCATTGTAAATTTCACTCTCCATAATAGTAGCATCCAGCTCTGGAACACACAGGGGCTTCACACTTTCTTATGAATACAATCTCCAGTTCTCAGGTTGCCATTTGAGACTCTTGCAGATACGGCCAATGGATCCCTCTTTTGGGTCTCTGCACTCACTTTCCTGCTTTGTCCCCATTGTTCCCTCTATCGGAAGTGCCCTCCCTCCACTTTGGCCATTCCATGTCCCATCTGTCACTTCAAGCCAAGGGGGCAGAGATTTCCCTAGTTGTTTTTTCTCTCACATCCCAGTTTTGGAGTCAACATTTTCCCCTCAGCATTCCTTCCAAAGTATTTTGTCTTTATCTCCAGTTTAGTGCTTGTCATATTTTAGCATGATTATTTCCAGAATTCTAGGTATTTTGTGTGTGCATGCATGTCATTGCCTTTCTTATTTCCTTAGAAAGTGGATAGAAGGGGTTGCACCAAATTCATCTTGGTGTTGTATTATCTTCATAGAACCCAATGTAATGATTCATGCATAGAGGCATTGAATGATATTTATTATATGAATGAGCAAAGAATATGGAAGGATGGACCGGATGCAAAAAAAAGAGGGAGCTAGGGAATACTGTGGCCAGGGGAGTGGGCGTGAGAGTATTATGGGCTAGATTATCTGAGGAATTGCAGTTCAGTGGGGAACGATGTTGACACTGAGAAACAGTGGAACTAAAGGGTGTGTGAGACTTAGAGGGGACAGTCATTTGCTCAGATGTTTGGCCATGCCCTCTCCTCCTGTTCGCTCCTTCCATTAACTCATTCGTAAATCAGTGGTCATATGCTTTGCTTTATTAGAATTCATTACCTGGGAAACACATGAGAAACAATATCTTACTACAATGGACAGCTGTGCCCTCACCTTTGTTAAAACTAAAACGACAAATATTTGTCCTGAGACACTATCATGATAAAGAATTTAGGAAAACGACCTACTGACTAATCTCGGAAACCTGTTTCTCTTTATTTCCATTACTACTCCCAGGGTATCTCTAGATTTTTTTTTCACCCCTTCCTGATTGCAAATACCATTGGTGTTTTGAGGATGAGATGGGAGAGACTATAGCTGTTGAATTCCTTGTTTTATTTGCATATCTCCCACCTATTTAAAAGAACATATCTTAGCACACAAAGTATTTTTCCAGGTATAAAATCTTCTCTGGTTTCAACCCCCAGGCATAACAAGTCCTGTGTGCTTCCAGCACTGAGTCAGCCTATTTGCCATGGCTCTTATCATACTGAACTGTGACAGTATGCTCAATACACATTAGCCTAGGGATTTTGTCTTAACTAATTAAATCTGACCTATCAATATAGTGTCTGGATTCTACAGTCTCTTGAAAGAATTGTTGAGTGAATATATACAAGCATGAAGGAAAAAATAATATAGCAAAATAATCACTTTAGTTTGTTTGAAATTACTTGGCATCTCTCACCTTTGTATTTTTACTTATTATAGTTTTTGAGAATTGTCAAGGATTTTGGGATGTTTTGATTCTCTTAAATAACATGCAAAAATGCAATTTTATGAAGATTTAATGAGACAATATCATTGCCAGCTGGTTTTAGGACTCAAGAAATTTAATAGAAAATTTGTAACATTGTCTTTAATTTGTTTAAATATTTATGAACATCACTTTTGAGAGAACATATCTGGATTTTTGTTTTATATAATTCATTTTAGTGTGGTTTCAATGGTTTGGTGGTTCAACTTGTTTTAACGGATTCTGCTAGAACTGTCTGTAAATGCTCTGGAATCTGAGTGGGAGTATTTTTGGATCTCATTTCCGCTCCTTCCAACTTCCAGGGCCCCAGATTAAATCAAAGTGTCTGCCATAAGGATCTTGGGACATTCAGGCCAGCAGTCCTCATCAGAGCTCATCGTCTTCTGATATGGAGTCTAGATAATCTGTGTCAACATACAGGAGAAATCCGGAGAACAAGCTGTCAGCCCAACCTGGGTCTGAGAAGAGCCCATTCTGGTCAGTGAAGAATATCTCCAGCCAGACTTCATCTTCTGGCTGCAGATAGATGACTGTGGACCCTGAAGCCACGTCATGGTTTCCTGTGTTGGCATCAAAGGTCTTTATCCGATACTGCCCATTGTGTACCAGCCCGATGGCCAGGTGCTTATTTGCCAATGTGATATCATAAGAAAAATAATAGATCCCTGGGAAGGCACAGATGAACTTTCCTGTTGCAGGGTTGTAGTGCTCTCCCTCGTTGAAGAGGACTTTGTTAAATATAATTGGCAGCCTTTCTTCTGGGTAGCTGGTTGTGATGCCAACAGAAAAGGCAGATTTGAGCACGATGCTTCCACATCTACACACTCCAGGCAGCCCCGGGTCCCCTTGCTCTCCTCTGTCTCCTTTTGGTCCAGGAGGCCCAGGAGGCCCTACTTCTCCTTTCTCTCCCTCAGGTCCCATGGGTCCCTTCTTCCCAGTCTCTCCTTGGTCTCCTTTCTCTCCAGCAAGGCCCAGGGGTCCAGCCTTACCTCTCAAACCTTCAAAAAGAATTTAAAGTTTAGTTAATGGTTCCTATAAATATAGAGTCACAAACAACATGCCCACACACCCCAAGTTTGTCTTCTCAACTTTCAACAGTATACTACTGAATAATTCATATTAAAAAAAAAAAAAATCACTGATGTGCTGCAATGAAGACAGAAAAATTTCATCAAAATATCAAGAAATTTTTCCTGAATATATGAGAAATCATCTAAAACCTGACTAATTAAAAAAAATTAACCATCATTTTGATGATGAATCACCCGCTGCTAAATTAGATACACACAGACACTCATCATTACTGGAGGAATTCAAAAGCATGATGATATTATTCCCCAGAGTGGGGTCATGCGGATAGGCAGGACAAGATGAATCCTAGAGGTTACTTAGTTATGTGCCCCGTTCAGCTTTTATCAGTATTATTAATAAAAAGTTAATTCAAGTTAGATTAGCTCATATTTGTTAAACATTTACAATGTCCCAGCTGCAATGCCTTACGTGCATGCGTCATCTGCTTTAAGTCTTGCAACAACTTTGTTAACTAGGAATTATTATCACTTCTAACTGTAGATGAAAAAACTGAGCCATGGAGAAGTTAGTTTGTTCAAAGGAACAGACTTAGTGAAGGATGGAGAGGTGATCTGAACTCCAGCCTGCCTAACTCTGGCACCTGAACATCTCTTGAGAGATGTGTAAATTGTGAGGTGCAACACAGAGAGGGCTCTTCAATATTTCATGATAACCAAACAACTGTGACTACCACCATGGTGTGGGAGTTTTTTTTGGTGGAGAAAACTGAGTCCCAGAGAGGGAAAGAAAGTTGCATCAGTACCAAAACTAGGACTGGATATCGAGCATAATGATGTTCTCCCTTCATCAAAATGCCTTTTACTTTTGGGGCTGAAATTAAAAGGGAAAAAACTTGTTTTTTGACTCTACAGCTAAGTGGATGTATTATTTTAGTCAAGTCCTTTAATTTCTCTGGGTCTCCATATATGTAGGAAAGACGTAAGGGCTGTGAAAAGTAACAGTGACCTAAAAGTATAAAAACTGTCATTCAGTGCTATGGCCAAATCCATTTCATAAATAGCTTCTTGAAAAGTATCCAGATTATTGGTAATTTGTAATACATTTTTATAGTCAGAGGAAGTATATTATTGTTATACTATGTAATTTTACTCTTAACTATGTATCTGTTCTCTGGAATTTTATTTAGCTAAGTCTTTTATCTTGATAGTACTTTGATATCACTTACTTGGCTATTACACATACATCAGTTTATGAGTTTTAATTATTTTTTCAGTTATTTGGCAAATTTAGCAACAAAGTATTCTGGATAATACAAGTTTCAGGAGAATTAAAGCTATCCCCTTAAAACATCAAGTATTTTGTCTCAATGATTTGACAAAGAAGTTGTTTAGTAATTTATGATGCATAGAAAAATGCTAATAATGAATGCAACCCTTTTTTGGCAACATGGGGTTGCAAAGAGCTGGACACAACTTAGTGACTTGACAACACCAACAACCGGATACAGCAGCAACAGCGCAGTCAGCATTGTTACTGATCACAGGGCTGTGCTCCAGCTCTAGATGACCGTTGCTGTTAAGTTTAAATTCTGTTGCAGGGAAAAGCCAATTCTGACTCCATGTTGGAACTGTTTCTCTGACTTGTTTTTTATTACTTTTCTTATTATAATCAAACATAACGGCCCATCTCAGAGAAGCCTGCCCTTCTGCCTGAATGTTAAAGTGCCTTGTTAAGCACCCAGTCCATCTGTAGATGGCAGGAAGAAAGAAATTAACACATCCTCTGCCTGAGGCTTGCCATTCCAGGAGATATTTGCAAGATTAATGGCCTTTTTACTTTGTTTCCTCACCTTCCCTCATCTCTGATCTATAAGGGAACCTGAAATCCAGACCCCATAGATGGTTATTTTGAGACATTAGTCTAACATCTCCTCAATCAGCTGGCCTCCAAATAAAGTCATATTTCTTGCCTCAATACCTCGTCTCCAATTCCTTGGCCTGTTGTATGGTAAGCAGAGCAAGCTTGGACTTGGTAACAATTCCACAAGCGCCAGCCAGAACAAACTAGTATTTATTTCTTGAAATAAGGCCCCGATAGTCCGATCTTTTGATGTTTGTTTCTGTTTGGTAGAAAAGGAATATGAATACTATTTTACTGTGAAATTAACTTTTGAATCAAGGACTACAACTTACACATTGCTATTTTATTTTCAATAGGAGCTGTCTTTATACATGACTTTGATGTATCATTAAAAAAACATTTTGGCCTCAGTAGCAATTTCTACCACTAAATTTCATTATGTACTAAAATTCCTCTGCCCCTATAACTTTGGGCAAGTCAGCTCTTGTCTGAATTTCAAATGCCACATTTGTACTATGAAAATATTGGATCTAAATCCACTCTAAACCCGGCGGGGAAAGTAGTAAACAGTGACTCAGCAGACCCGATAAGCTCTGGTTCAGCTGTGGATTAGTTGGGTGAGTGTGAAGAAGGGGCTTTATCTCTACAACTTTAGTTTCTCAGTCCTTGAAATGCAGGTTTTGGACTAGATTTCTTGAGGTCTTATTCTCTTGAAAATCTTAGAGACCAGACCATAAATACTAAGATGCAGTTTTACAATGCCATGAAAAGGTCTTTATAATCTCAACACTTGGATCTCTATAATTATTGGATATTTTGAACTGCTGGGAGTTAGATAACCAGGGACTAGCTGTAATAATTTATAGTAACTCTTCCTGTGTGCTTGAAGGATTTGCCCTGTGACAAGGGCCAATTAATGAAGAATGGAATGAAGGGATGAATCACTCTCCCCTCCCTATTCAGTCAGACATATGCTGGGTAGAGAGGAGAATTATGGAGTGTTAGTCTCTGCTTAGATACTGAAACTTGGAGAGAATGCATTTCTTCTTGGTTCTCCATGAAGTGAGCTTATAAGGATTTTTTTCTTTAGTGCTATTTCTTTTTTCGATCCATCCACGCATCCACCCATGCACTCATCATACATTTATGTGCACATGCATATATCCATCTAAACCATCTAATACTGATTGATCATCCACTACATGCTAGGTGCTGTGCTGGGTCTGAGTGCCCTTGACTTGAATGACAACTGTCTTATCCCCAAGTTAGCTATTATGACATGTTACATTGTGATCTGCAAATATGGGTCATAACTAAGTTCATAAACATCCAAAGTAGTATAATAAAATAGAATGATCTCTTCACAAGGTGGTTCTAGTGTTTCCTGTGTCCATGGAATTTTGCAGGCAAGAATACTGGAGTATGTTGCCCTTTCCTCCTCCGGGGAATGTGATTTCACATTATAAAAAAAAATATGCTACCACAATAATTGCTATACACCAGTGAGGGAGACGGGCTTCCTTGGTGACTCAGATAGTCAATAATCTGCCTACAATGTAGAAGACCTGTCCCTTTGTCAGGAAGATCCTCTGGAGAAGGAAATGGCTACCCACTCCAGTATTCCTGCTTGGAGAATTCCATGGACAGAAGAGTCTGGTGGGCTATAGTCCATGGGGTCACAAAGAATCAGACATGACTGAGGGACTAACACTTTCAGTTCACAGTGAGGGAGACATATTTTTATGGAAAGTTAATAATTCAAACTCTGTAATTTAGAGTAGGGAAGCTGGACAGAGTATATACTTGACCTTGCCAGGGGGCTGAGGTGGATGTGGTGGGGATAAATGGGAAGACATACACAGTATTAAAGAGGAAACAGGAAGCAGAAGCTCCCAGCCGAGTTGTGTCCAGTTCCAGACACATTAAAAGCTAATCCTCAAAGCCCCAGGGCTCTGTTCTTATTGTTTGTAAATGAGATGCGCCTTCACTGACCACACAGACATTCTTGCTTTTCTTAGCTGGTGTATATCCTTACCTATATGTCTGTATACATTGGATTTAAATAAAACTGGGAAAGTCTTTTTACTTTTGGATATTGATTTTGTCTTTTGTAACATTATTATTGACTATGATTTTTGCTAATAAGGTTATGGTTGAAATTAAGTACTTAATGTAAAAATCACTGGTACAGTAAATTCTTAATTAATAGTGATGATGATGATGATGATATTGTAACCCTGTGCGCCCATTGGCCTGACCCACCCAGTGTTTGCTTATCAAGATGGCAGCAATGTTGTGTTTGTGTTCACATTCCCTAAAACGGGGTTCTCAACCAGGTACAATTCAGCACCCAGGGAAAACTGGCAATGCCAGGAGACATTTTTGGTTGTCACAACTGGTGAGGAATGCCCTGGCATCAAATGAGACGTGGCTAAATGTCATTCAATGCGTGAGATAGCCATCCCATGGCAACAATTATTTGGATCCAAATATTATTAGTGTGGAGGTTGAGGAACCTTGGTTTAGAATAATGTTGGACAGCAAGAGGTGTACAAAAATCTGTTGAATGAAAAACGCATGAATGGATGGATGAGTGAATGGATTGGTGAATATGGGGGTTACCTGATCTCATACATGGTTAAAATTGTAGCAATTGTTGTTGTTCAGTTGCTAAGTCATGTCTGATTCTTTGGGACCCCATGGACTGCAGCACACCAGACTCCCCTGTCCTCCACTATCTTCCAGAGTATGCTCAAAATTATGTTCACTGAAGCGGTGATGTTATCTAACCACCTCATCCTCTGCTGCCTTCTTCGCCTTATGCCTTCAATCTTTCCCAGCATCAGGTTCTACTCAGTCACTCAGTCATGTCCAACTCTTTGCAATCCCCTGGACTGTAACCTGCCAAGCTTTCCTGTCCATGGAATTTTCCAGGCAAGAGTACTGGAGTAGGTTGTCACATCTCTTGCATCTCCTGCATTGCAGGCAGATTCTTTACCACTATGCCAGCTGGGAAGCCCCCAGGATCTAACTGCTAACATTCTATTTCAGAACCAGGGTCAATTACTAACATTCAATTAATTCTGAATGCATATCCATATCTTTAAATAGCACTACAATTACCTCATGAAACAGGTCATTTCTAGTTTATTATATGGCTTTAGATATTCACAAACGTAGCTATGACTAATATTCGCAGATCACAGTGTAATAGATAATAACAGCAAACATTTACAGAATGCTTATCACATGGCACTTATTCCTGAGCATTTTGTATGTATTATTTTTCTTAATCTTCACAATCACACTTACTAACTCCAATTTACCAAGAGAAAACTGAGATTCAAAGGTTTTTTTCTGCTCCAAGGATGCCAAGTTAGTAATTGAAAGAATCATATCTTTCTGACTCCATTGCATTTTTGTGTGACCACTACATTACCATTTCCAGACACAGTAAGCTAAAAAGGCCAGTAATATCTAACTATGATCACGGTGTTATTATAGAATTTCAAGCATATTCATGACACAGTACTGTGTTCACAGGTGTTACCAAATAGAAGACATTGAAAGATGACGCGAGAGCTCCAGATGAAAGTTTATCTGATGTTGAAACTTCACCTAAAGATACTTTATCTAGTGTTGATTAAGGGCCATAGATTCAGTAGCTGCTGATTTGCTAAATATTTTCTGCATAAGAAATTCAGCAATGAATTATTATCTAATCACTTGAATATATATATATATAAATATAAATATACATATATATAATGATATTGTTTCCCATAACATCAGTAAATCACATGCAGTGATTAGAGACATATTTCTTAGATCTATTGATTTTTTTCTTCCTATCTTTGTCCCACATTTTACACTTGGAAACTTGTTTTTCAGAGATTGATTCCATCCAAAACTTCCTTTTTTTATCATTAACACAGCCTCACTAGAATTTTAATTCGGTTTACTTTGAAGCATTGCAGAATCTGGCAAGCTTTATGAGCCAACTTATTTGTGGGAAGAAAAAAGTGACACTTACTGAAAGAGTAGGGGACAATTGTCTTGCTGTATGGAGCTGTAAGAAATCTTGATTTTTAGCTGCCGTTGGACGGGTGGGGGAGTGTTGAACTAAGAAAGACCAGCAAAGGCTACACAGTACTACTATCATTTCACCTGTTCGAGAAGTAAAATCTAGACGCCTTTTGTGTCTTTTTGAGGCTCTGAGGGCAGAGAGGATAGCCCCTGTGCTTCTGGCTCCTAATTCCTGCCCCCTGCTTCATCTGTCTGTCTCCTCCCCATACATCTGTCCGTCTCCTCCCCATACATCTGTCTGTCTCCTCCCCATACACCTGTCTGTCTGTCCATCCACGCCCCCTCTCACAGGCAGCCACTGTACCAGCCCAGAGGTCGTGGGGATCAGATGTTCCAGGTGAATTCATCTCTGCCAGGCGTTACCCTCCCCTTCCATCTTCCTTAACTTACTGAATCATCTGCCACTCTGCGTTCTCATTTATAAACGGGACCACGTCCCCTTGAAAGAGCTGTCATTAGGAAGCAGTGAGATTGCAGTTAGAGGGTTTAGAGCAACTGCAGCATAGCAAGGACTCAGTAAGTAGTTCCGATTAATGAAGGTGAGGTCGGGAAAGGACTGAAAGGGCGCTTCTCATTTGAAAAAGCAGCAAAGCGAGGGAGTCATCTTAAGGTGGGGGCGACAGAGGGGTTTTTACGGAACTTCATTCATTACCTGCGGCCCCCTTTTCACCTTTCTCTCCTTTCCTGCCGTCTCTACCATCTCGTCCTGGAAGGCCGATGCGACCATGGGGCCCGGGGGAACCATTCGCTCCAGGGGGGCCTGGAGGCCCAGGCAGGCCAGGAATGCTACAGATATACCTTGGGGAGTAGCTCTCTCCTTTGAACTGATTACTCCGCGGTTGTCCACTGGCGCAAATGGCAAAACTTGTAACATAGAGCAAGACAAACATCTTTGGCTCTGAAAGAGAAACACACGGACATCAGCGCACCCTCTTAGGTGGGGGTTTCAGGATAAAGGAACAGGAGAGTGGGCATTTTCAACAATTCACCCCAGGACCACCTCACCACGGGTGTCTAAATACTGTGTTTCCCCTCATAATTCCACTTGACGTTTATTAGCACATTATTCCTTATTATAATTAAATTTATTTATCTTTAATTGAAGGATAATTGCTTTACTTTATTGTGCTGGTTTCTGCCAAACATCAACATGAATCAGCCATAGGGATACCTATGTTCCTTCTCTCTTGAACCTCCCTCCCACCTCCCTCCCCATCCCACCCCTCTAGATTGTTACAGACCCCAGTTTGAGTTCCCTGCGTCATACAGCAAATTCCCATTGGCTATCTATTTCACATATGGTACATATTACTCTTTTTATTAATAAGCTTTCTTGTAAAAGCACAATATTATCTTAAGTCAGAAGGAAGAAAAATGTATTTATTGAACAAAATTACTTGGTGGAATGCTTTTGTAAAATTCCTGGTGACTCAGAAAACATTGTCTGAATTAGCACATTACTGATAGCTCTCAGTTGGTGGAGATGAAACACTGATTTTTAAAATTCCAAAATAAATCACTTTGTTGCATTTTTTCCCTGCAGGAACTAATGATGGACTTTGAAAAATAATTTTTTTTTTTTTGCAAAAGTATGCATTTTTTTGGCTTCCCTGGTGGTTCTGTGGTAAAGAATCTCCCTGCCAAGCAGTAGACTTGGGTTCAATCCCCATGTTGGAAAGATCCCCTGGAGAAGGAAATAGCAACCCATTCAGTCTTCTTGGCTGGGAAATCCCATGGACCGAGGAGCCTGGTGGGTTACAATCCATGGGGTTGCAAAAGAGTTAGACACGACTGAGTGACTGAACAACAACATGCATTTTAAAAAAGAAAAAGAAATGCAAATGAATAAGATAAACATCAACATTATTCTCACCATGCAGAGATAATTACTGTTTATACTTTGATGTATATGTTCTTCTGGTCTTTTTTTTTTTTTCTGTACTATGATGAAAAGTGATATTATGACATTCCTGGGAGTCTTTAACTTTTTTTTCACTGAACAATATGTAAGGAGTATCTCCCCATGTCAAAAATTTTCATAACATTAAAAACATTTTTGCATTTGTCTCTATTGTCCTTTATGTACACCATTTCCCCTTAATCTTTGTTTCCAGGTTTTGGTTTTTTTTTTTTTTTTGGGCCAGGATAAGCACCATGCTAGATAGACGTCTTTATATCTACTCTTTGTATGCATCCATGGTCATTATTTTAGAATTTATAGACTTTTTAAAGTAAGTGAAGGGAAGTGACATTTTCAGAAAAATCATGTTTTCCATTTGCTAATCATGTGTAATGCCAATTAGTGTTAATTGGAGTTCTTTGCATGTCCTGAGTGGGGGGTGTCTCAAACTTTAATTTAAAATCTACAGGATAGAATACTTTAGTGTCCCATTAAGCTGTTAGTATTGGGGCTCAATTAAATAGCTGAGTGAAATTAAACCATGCAAGTTGCCCTGTGCCCTGAGTGAAATAGGTAACAGGTCTCCTCAGCTCTGATCTAATAGGATTTTTTTTTTCTTCACAGAGCCTGGATGCTGACAATGATGGATCATCTATTAGCATCACATTTGGCATATAGACGGAGTGGTGGGTAGTTAGGCTGGGGACAGTTGATTTTCTAGGCTAATGGCCTTAGGGCTGTCTGCCTCTTGGGTGGGGGAAGCATGCACGTGTTTTTGGAATGGTGTAAATGAGTTGTTTTTGCGTGGTTGGACCTGCGCTTTAATGAGAAATCTGTACAATGCTTGATGTCTATGCCTGGAATATACTTGTCCAAAGGAAATAATCATAGCTTGTGAGAAAAGCAATTGGATAGAGTTTCTTTATTTTTTGACAGCCACATCAGAAAATTAACCAGCACACTGTACCACTTTTATGGCACCCATGGGGAAATTGCAACATCTTGGAATCACATCCAGAAATTTGCCAGAGCCTAGGAATGACAAACTGAGAAAAACAGAGTGTACATGTGGTTCGAAATAAGTCTGATTCCTAGAAATCTTATTTAGTGAAAAACTGAAGCAACTTATCCAAATAAAGGCTCTGTATCCTTGACCAAATCTCCACGTTCCCAGTGCCCCTGCCCTTCATAAAAAAAAAAAAATGAAAGCGAATATTTTTGCTATGCTCTGTTTAGAGCACAAACTCAAAATTATTTATCCTATTACTTTACTGGAATTAAGGCACTTTCTGAAAACCCCAACAGATCAGATAAACATACCAGTCTTCACAAAGATGCCTCAGAAGAGAGAAAATGGAAAGAATCTTTTTATCCAAACCTTTGTCAGTTAAAACAAAACATGGTTATTAAATTGCTACTTTCTTTTTCTTTGTAGAAAACTGATTAGAGGAAGCTTTGAGAAGGGATTTGAAAGAGAAGAACAGGTACTTATAAGGAAGCTTTTAATCAGACCTGGAATGAATTGTTGTAGCTGAGCCCAGCAGCTGGTCCTAGGAGGGACCTGAAATGATCTGAAGGGAAGATGCTTTGGGCAATGGCATCTCAGATCCTGATGGAGATGCTGAAACACACATGCCCATCATTGGGCAGTCAAAGACCACAGTCTTTGACATGTGGTCAAAGTTGAGGTTATGATGGATAGAGGGTGTAGACATTTTAAAGATGTGCTCAGAAGAAAGGATACTAATATTTCCTCAGTGGTGAAGAATCCTCTTGCCAGTGCAGGAGACCCAGGAGATGTAAGTTTGATCCCTGGGTCAGGAAGAACCTCTGGAGAAGATAATGGCAACCTGCTCCAGTATTTTTGCCTGAAAAGTCCCATGGACAGAGGAGACTGGTGGGCTACAGTTCATGGGGTCACAAAGAGTCAGACATGACCGAGTGACTAAACAACAGCAAAACAACAAGCCAGACCATGGTGCTCAAAGGAAGGATAAATTAAAACTAAAACTGATGTAATTATTGAATAAATGATGGTCACTCATTGGCAAATGCACTGGAATATTGTTTGCACAATAGTCTAAATGCCTAAAGCATTCCCAGTTAGAATATTCTGAAAGGCCCTCAGAATGGTTATCCATTAAAAATCCTCATCAGAATTGAGGGATGAGGTATTGTGGTACCTGATGAATGATGATAACACAATGATGAGTGACTACTCAAGGCTTGGGACTTGAGTCATCAGGATAACAAGGGAATGTGGGTTATAATAGAAAACTACAGAGGCTCCCCTGGTGGCTCAGACCGTGAAGAACCTACCTGCAATGCAGGAGACCTGGCTTCAATCCCTAGGTCAGGAAGATCCCCCTGAAGAAGGGACTGGCTATTGACTCCAGTGTTCTTGCCTGGAGAATTCCGGAGACAAAGGAACCTGGTAGGCTACAGGTGCAGAGTCAGACTCCACTGAGTGACTAACACACACACACACACACACACACACACACACACACTGTGGGATCACCTTGTAATTGTCCTTCATTTAAAAGTCGAAAGCCTCGTGGCACAAGGTCTACATGTATCTGCCTGGTCCACCTTCCTTACCTCCCTGACCTCATCTTCTACTCTCCTCCCCACTTCCCCAGCTTCAACCACAAACTGTATTGCTTGATGTTTCTCAAAGATACCAGGTATGCTCTGCCATAGGACCTTCACACTGTCTCTTCCCCTGTCTGGATCTCTCTCCTCCAGGACGCCTACATGTCTCATCTCCTCATCTGCTTCTGTCTTTGCTCAAATGCTTCCCTTTCATTAAAGACAACCCTATCCCCTTAATCTAATATCACAAACCATCTCCTACTCCCTGACCTGCCTCATGCTGCTCTAATATTTCTCTTGTCCATTGTTCTCATCATCCTCTAATTTATTAGATTATTCTTAAATATTCTTATTTTATTTATTATTAGCAATAGATTATTATATGAAATATTTTACTAAAATTTTTATTTATAAAAATATTTTAAATATCTCTTTTGATAGAATGCAAACTCCACGAGGGCAAGGATCTTTGCCTTAGCCACTGATGTCTAGAGTAGTGCTTGGCACAAAAGAATACTCAGGTTGAAGCAGAGGAGATTGTTTTGGGAGAGAGGTGTGATTTTTTGGGGAAAAAAGACTAGAGAAGAATTATAGAATATGAGAATATTACAAAAGGAAGAGGAAAGAGAAGACTTAAAGAACTATTCCTGGAGTCTGTGGGTTCCTTTCACAGTGTTTGAGAAATACAGATAAAGGACTTCAGTTCAGTTCAGTTCAGTCGCTCAGTCGTGTCCAACTCTTTGCGACCCCATGAATCGCAGCACACCAGGCCTCCCTGTCTATCACCATCTCTGGGAGTTCACTCAAACTCACGTCCATCTAGTCGGTGATGCCATCCAGCCATCTCATTCTCTGTCGTCCCCTTTTCCTCCTGCCCCCAATCCCTCCCAGCATCAGAGTCTTTTCCAATGAGTCAACTCTTCCCATCAGGTGGCCAAAGTACTGGAGTTTCAGCTTTAGCATCAGTCCTTCCAAAGAACACCCAGGGCTGATCTCCTTTAGAATGGACTGGTTGGATGTCCTTGCAGTCCAAGGGACTCTCAAGGGTCTTCTCCAACACCACAGTTCAAAAGCATCAATTCTTAAGTGCTCAGCTTTCTTCACAGTCCAACTCTCACATCCATACATGACCACTGGAAAAACCATAGCCTTGACTAGATGGACCTTTGTTGGCAAAGTAATGTCTCTGCTTTTCAATATGCTATCTAGGTTGGTCATAACTTTCCTTCCAAGGAGTAAGCGTCTTTTAATTTCATGGCTGCAGTTACCATCTGCAGTGATTTTGGAGCCCCCCAAAATAAAGTCCGAAACTATTTCCACTGTTTCCCCATCTATTTGCCATGAAGTGATGGGACCAGATGCCATGATCTTCGTTTTCTGAATGTTGAGCTTTATGCCAACTTTTTCACTCTCCTCTTTCACCTTTATCAAGAGGCTTTTTAGTTCCTCTTCACTTTCTGCCAAGTTGTTTTAATTGTGTATAGTCTAGAGTTTTAAAAATATTTATTTTTTGTATAGCTAAAACACGTACATTTATAAAATTCAAAAAAAAAAGATGTGCAATCAAAAGGAAATCTCTTCTCCTTCCCTACTGTCTCCCAGACATCCAGGTTGCCTCTCTAGGGGCAATTCCTGTTGCTTGTGACTTCTATGTCCTACCCCTTATGAAAGTCCTGTATGCAAATTCTTGCACCTTGTTTTTTCACCTGGCTTGGAGATCTTTCCATATCAATATATAGATAAAGCTGCCTCATTCTTTTTTTAGTGATTATAGAATATCCATCATAAAGGTGTATTATATTTAACAGGTCACCTATTGATGAATATTTGGGATATTTTTATCCTTGTGCTATTACAAACAATAATGCCATGGATATTTATATATATATATTTCTTTGCATGTGGTTTATAACATGAGCAGCAATAGCTTTTCCTAGTTTGTTTTTTCACTTCGTTTGTGTATTTTTAAAAATCACTTTATTGTGAAAGTATTTTTTGAGGTTTAATTTCTTGTGCTTAGAAGGCCGTTCCCATTTCAAGATAACAAGAATAATTCTTCTTTTCTTTTAGCTTTTTGTTTCATTTATATATTTAAAAATTTAGTTGCTCAGTTGTGTCCAACTCTTTGCGACCTCATGGACTGTAGCCCACCAGGCTCCCAGAATTTCCCAGGGAAGGATACTGGCGTGGGTTGTCATTTCCTTCTCTTTGTTTCATTTTTCATGTTTAAAATTTGAGTTACTGGAAATTTTTCTGATAAAAAGTGTGAGGTACGGATGCACCATTATATTTTCAACACTTTGTATTAAATGATTCATCCTTCACCCATTGGTTTGCAATGAATTTGGTTATTTTGCATGAGAATAAATTATGTGAGTCATGACTCTATACACATTACAACATTTTTAAAGTTTTTTGAGGTTTAATGTGAGCATCATAAAACTGATCAATGTAAAACACACAATTCAATGTACACCACAATCTACTTCAGAACATTTTCAAAACTACAAAAGGAAATCTTATACACATTAGTAGTCACTCCTCATATAAAATATCCTGAAAGACTGCATTGAATTATGTAAATTTATGTAGAATTTGTGTTAAAATGTATTTTTTCCCACTGTTGTGCTCCTTTGGAGTTATAAAATTCTGGTCAACCACTTGTAAAAGAATGAAACTAGAACACTTTCTAACACCATATACAAAAATAAACTCAAAATGGATTAAAGATCTCAACGTAAGACCAGAAACTATAAAACTCCTAGAGGAGAACATAGGCAAAACACTCTCCGACATACATCACAGCAGGATCCTCTATGACCCACCTCCCAGAATATTGGAAATAAAAGCAAAAATAAACAAATGGGACCTAATTAAACTTAAAAGCTTCTGCACATCAAAGGAAACTATTAGCAAGGTGAAAAGACAGCCTTCAGAATGGGAGAAAATAATAGCAAATGAAGCAACCGACAAACAACTAATCTCAAAAATATACAAGCAACTCCACCAGCTCAACTCCAGAAAAATAAATGACCCAATCAAAAAATGGGCCAAAGATCTAAATAGACATTTCTCCAAAGAAGACATACAGATGGCTAACAAACACATGAAAAGATGCTCAACATCACTCATTATCAGAGAAATGCAAATCAAAACCACTATGAGATACCATTTCACACCAGTCAGAATGGCTGCGATCCAAAAGTCTACAAATAATAAATGCTGGAGAGGGTGTGGAGTTATAAAATTAAAGGTCTGGAACTATTGTTAATTTGAACAGATCTGTCCTGGATATTAATTGTAAATGACTCTGTATGCAATTTTTCTGTAAGGATTACAAAGTAACAGAACTTTAATTCTTTTAAACATATATTTTTAAAATTACTCTGTGGTACTGTAGATTTCAAAACCTTCATGTTAATGCGTATTTTGAATCTGTAATGTAGAAATGTAGTATACAGTGTTTTACAAATCTTCTTGGTCATAGAACCCTTTGTTTTTGTTAAACTAGCTATGTAAAATACTTGGAAAAACACTGGATAAATTGGAGCAAAGGTTCAACTTTTAGAACATCTGTCCACAGTTGGAGATCTTTCTGTAAATAGTATGGTTTTCTTTTATCGTAAAATAAAATAAACGCATGCATACATGGTCAACTAATACTTGACAAGGGAGCCAAGAATACTCACAAGGCAAAATATAGTCTCTTCAATAAATAAATGATGTTGGAAAAACTAGATATTCACACAAACACAAAAAAAAAAAAAAAAGAAAGAAAGAAACTGGAATCCTGTCTCACATCACTCAGGAAAATAACTCAAAATGGGTTAAAGAGTTAAATGTAAGGCTGAACATCATAAAACCTCTGGAAGAACACATAGGAAAAAAGCACAGTAACACTGGTCTTGGCACCAGTTTGGGGATATAGTACCAAAAGCATGAGCAACAACAGCCAAAATAAACAAATGGGACTACATCAAATTAAAAAGTTTCTGCACAGCAAAAGAAATGATGAACAAAACGAAAGGGCAAATATGGGAGAGAAAATATTTGCCAATCATGTATCCGATAAGGGGTTAATATCCAAAATACATAATGAGCTCGTATAATTCAATAGAAAAAACCAAATAATCCAATTAAAAATGGGCAAAGGATCTGAATAGGCAGTTTTTTCCCCCAAAGAAGACGTATGAATGGACAGCAACATCAAAGATGCTCAACATCACCAATCATCAGGAAAATGCAGATCAGAAACACATCGAGCTATCACATCTATTAGAATGATTGTCATTGGAAAGAGAACACAAGTGACGAGAACGTGGAGAAAAACAATATGGTACACCCTTGATGAGAATATGAACTTGTATAGCCATTGGAAGAGACAGTATGGAGATTCCTCAAGAAATTAAAATTAGAACTACCATATGACTCAGCAATCCTACTTTTGGGGTACATATCTGAAGGAAGTGAAAATCATTACCTTGAAGAGATATCTGAATTCCTACCAAAAATCTAATTTGAAAAGTATATCCACCCCAACATTCATAGCAGCATCATTCACACTAGCCAAGACATGGACACCACCTAAGTTTCCATTGACAGATGAATGGATGAGGGAAATATATGAATGAATAAAGGAAATATATAGAATATACAGTATAATATTATTCAGCCACAAAAAGTAAACTCTGCCATTTGCGACCACATGGAGAGCCCGAGGGCTCAAGTGCACACAGCCCTGAAACAGCCCAGGTAGGTAGGATTTGAACCAAGCTCTTCTGTCTCTGAACACTTGGGTTTCTTCCCAACATCATGTGAGGGAAACTGTAGCATGACTTCATGGCAAAGGGCTCAATTACTAATTCAATTTGAAAATGTGTTTTGCCTGGAAGTCATTAGAAGGATAGGTAAGCATGGCTGCCAAAGTGAGACACATCCTTGGCTTATAGGGGAAGGGATTTCACAACAGTGGGCTGTGTCCTCCTCTGGGATGTGAGCAGGACAGGACGGGAACTGAGGTGCTCACACCCCAGTGCCTTCTGTCTGTGCTTCCTCAGCTCTGCCTTGGGGGCTTGGGTTTTCCTTCTCAGACTGCCTTCTTCTGTTGACCATGAAGCCCCTCCCTCTCCTGTCTCTACTCCAGCCTCCATGATCGCGCAGCCACATGGTGTGATGGCTGACTATTGCCTTTTCTCCACCAGAATGTAAACTCCATCACTGCCACTCAGGGCAGAGACTAATCTACAGCAGAGGCTCAACAAGGGTTGAGTGAAGGAAAAGAGTTAATCGATATTTATTCTTATCAACAGCTCCTGATTTATAAAGCTCTGGCTGCTTTATATAAAAGGCAATGATGGTACAGCAATAATCAGTGCTGACATTTGTCAAACAGTTTGTTGTCTATTTGACACGTGAAGCCCTGTCTTCCCAAAGACCCTCTCCTGGTAGGTCAGATAGGGAACCCATGTACAGAAGTCAGGTGACTTGTCTGCAGTCACAAAGCTAGTGCTACACCAGGAATTTGAACCCAGGTCTTCAATTTCATGGATTCTTCTTCCAGAGCTATTTGATTCATAAACTTAAAAGCTACCATAATGAAACAGGATGTTGCAGCTGCCATCTGCCAAGATTCTAAAAAAAAGAGTAAACACCATACCTTGCTCTGGGATGGGGGTTGCTCCAGAATTCTAAATCCACAATAGACTGAGGATCTTTCATGAGAGCTCAGAGAAAATCTTGCTTTGGTACCAGACAGAAAAACAGATCCAAGTTCTCAGAGATTTTCAAATAGTTGTGCTAAAAATAATTCTCTCCTTTGGTCCCAGAGAGACAGAGGCACTGGAAGTCATTCACCGGGTGAGGCTCAGTCAGGGCCAGTTATGTTTTGTTTAACATAAACTGGGGAGCGCCGTCTTCTCTCGCCCGTTAAGTGTACAGGCGCCTCCATCTCTTGTGTGTCGTGGCCTCGTTTTCAGATTTGTTTACTTAATTTTTTCCCCTCTTCATTTGTTTTCCACTGAGTGAATGTTTCAGGAAAAAAATTACTCACTGACTGGAAATTAGTTGTTAACTTAGAACAGTTATGTCCTATTTGAGCATTTTCAATGTAGAATCTTCGGATTCTGGACTTGGGCTTGTGTCTCCTGGGATAGCAAGGGGAGTGGTCCCTATTCTGGGTAAATACGGCAGGAAAATGGTCCATCATTCTACAAGCTGCAAAGTGAAAGAGAGGGACGAATCCTGTATTGCTGTTTTCTTTGTTCTCTGCTGAATGGATAAATGATTGGGTATTTTTAGAAGGCTAATAGGTCTTTGTTCCTGTAGAGAACTGATTACAACAACTCAAAAGGCAGATGGTTCTCCAAACCCTTTGATGATTCATCATCAGTGCAATTAGTTTCCTTCTGTCCTTTTGGTACGAACTTCACGTATCTTCTCAGCAAAAGTAGTATGTAATTTATGATGGCATTTACGGAAAATAAGTCACCGAAAAATTTTGTTTTTTATCTTGCTTTCCCCACCATACTTTTCAAGCTACTTAGAATGCAAATTGAAAGAAGTACTTCTGGTTGGGGAAGTGGGCACAAGTCACAAATTTTTACCAAGAAGACTGGTGGACTCCTTACTCTGAAAAGGTTTACTTCGCCTTGGCTATCTGTCCTCCCATATTTGGGTTAATTGCTCAGTCACTGGTAAAGAATCTGCCTGCAATGCAGGAGACACAGGAGATATGGGTTCAATCCCCAGGTTGGAAAGATACTCCGGAGAAGGAAATGGCAACCTGCTCCAGTATTCTTGCCTGGAGAATCCCATGGACAGAGGAGCCTGACAGGCTAAGGTCTTTGAGGTCGCTAAGAGTTGGACATGACTGAGTGACTAAGCAAACATGCACGTCCACCATCACCCCCCAATCTGAAAAAAATAGTCTTTTGAATTTGCTGGCTGTGCAAAATCTGAGTGCTAACATAGGGTCACAAAACCGATGCCTTGAACACAGACATGAGGCAGAGTTTTTGTTAATCAGAGAGAATCTCTGGGTTTATTTTTCTAATCCTCAAAACAAGATGGTTGTGTTTGATTATTCCTAAGTTTTCTCATAGTTCTTAAAATTGTTTCATCTCATGCTTAATGAGGTGGAACTTAAAAACTAATGTCAGCTTCTGCATACATCAGAAGCGATACAGGTCGCTTGGAAGGAGATGCTTGTTTTTGAGAGAAGTCCCTCAGGTGACCCTGTTACTGCATAAAGGGATGACTTGATAGTGGCTTGAGGAAGACTTGCCTCTCAGGGACCCTTGGAAGGAGAGGGCTTGAGATTGTTTACTTAAAGCCGCCAAGGTGTTCAGGAAAGGAAGGAATCAAGGGCCCAGTTCCTTCTCTCCATGATGCAAATTTAAAGAGTAGTCATGGACGACAGGATTGGCCTGATCCAAAGTCTGCTGTGAAGAAAGGACACTGTGGACCAGAGGATGCAACTGAGCTGGGGGTATGTGGGAATCTGGGCCAAAAAGCCTAAAGGATTTGTAGTTGGCTGGTTTTGGAAGAATAAGTGGATGAGGTTGACTGTTCATCTGTCTTCAGTCATTCTGTCATGGCGGCTCTTCTTTAGTAAACAGTGGTTGAACACACCATGGTGGGTTAAGAGGGTCATTATATTGAAGCCTGGTGAGTGGGTAATGATGAGGTCAGCTAGAACATCTCCTGCAAATGGACAAGCATCTACTGGACTCTGCACAGAGTGAGGCCGCTTGGTAGAAGCTAAAACAACAAGGCAAGTGGACCATCAGGGATTTGTTTTTCACTTTCTGCCTGAGTTAGAAGTAGAAATGACCCCATTCAAACCAAGAAAGCCCCCAGAATTCTTAAATTGTTCCTGGAGGGAGAGCATTTAGATCTTGACTAGTGCATGTGTGATCTTAGTCACTTAGTCGTGTCCCACTCTTTGCGACCCCATGGACTGTAGTCCCCTGTAGCCCGCCAGGCTCCTCTGTCCATGGGGATTCTCCAGGCAAGAACACTGGAGTGGGTTGCCATGCCCTTCTCCAGGGGATTGTCCTGACTCAAGGATTGAACTGGGGACTAAATGCATTGTAGGCAGATTCTGTATCAGCTGAGCTACCTGGGAAGTCCCTTGATTAGTCTACCTACTTATAAAAGCAAATGGAAACCTGAAAAGCAATTGGAAGAAAAAAATGGCATGACTATATTTGAACTTGAATTGGCACATGGATGATAGAGGCTGAATGTTTTCATTGGTTCACTCCTAGGGTCGCATAGCAAAGCAACTCACTGTCATATGTAAGAAAATCCTGACTGTCTGAACTTAAAGGAATCTCCCCACACTCCCCTCTGAGGCCTTCTAAAAGCCTGGATTGGAATTGCAGTCCTTATAATCTTAATTACCAGAATGCCAGCCTGTGGATATGTATATATACATTTGTATACAAGTGATGACTTTATTTCTATTGAACTATAGTTGATTTACAATGTTGTAATGGCTTCTGATATCCAGCAAATTTACTCAGTTATACATACATTTTTCTTTATAGCTTCTTACAAGATACTGAATATAGTTCCCTGTGCTATACAGTAGGATCTTGTTGTCCATCTATTAAGACATTTTATGTGAAGTAGTTGTTGTTTTTCAGTTGCTAAGTCACATCTGACTCTTTGTGACCCCACGTACTACAGCACACCAGGCTCCTTTGTCCTCCCCTGCCTCCTGGAGTTTCCTCAAATTCATGTCCATTGAGTTGGTGATGTTATCCAACCATCTCATCCTCTGCCGCCTCCTCCTCCTTTTTTTTTTTTTAACTTTTCCATGAGTTTTTTTCAAACTCTTCCAAGGAGTCAGTTCTTCACATCAGGTGGCCAAAGTATTGGAGTTTCAGTTTTAGTATCAGTATTTCCAATGAATATTCAGAGTTGGTTTCCTTTAGGATTGACTGGTTTGATCTCCTTGCAGTCCAAGGAACTCTCAAGAGTCTTTTCCAGTGCTACAATTTGAAAGAATCAATTCTTTGGCACTCAGCCTTTTTTATGGTCCAACTCTCATATCTGTACATGAACACTGGAAAAACCATAGCTTTGACTATAAGGACATTTGTTGGCAAAGTGATGTTTCTTCTTTTTAATATGCTGTCTAGGTTTTCACAGCCTTCCTGCCAAGGAGAAAGCATCTTTTAATTTCATGGCTGCAGTCACCATCCACAGTGATTTTGGAGCCCAAGAAAAGAAAATCTGTCACTGCTTCTACTTTCTCCCCTTCTATTTCCCATGAAATGATGGGACTGGATACCATGATCTTTTATGTGTATTGAGTTTAAGCCAGTTTTCACTCTCCTCTTTCACCCTCATCAAGAGGCTGTTTAGTTCTTCTTCACTTTCTGCCATTAGAGTGGTATCATCTGCATATCTGAGATTGTTGCTATTTCTCCCGGCAATCTTGATTCCAGCTTGTGATTCATCCAGCAAGGCATTTCACATGATGTACTCTGCATAGAAATGAGTACATGTCTCTCATGTCTCCTGCAACGGCAGTTGGGTTCTTTACCATTCGCACCACCTGGAAAGCCTCATATAAAAGAGTATGTATCTGCTAATCCCAAACTCTAATTATTCC
Organism: Bos indicus x Bos taurus; assembly: GCF_003369695.1. NCBI lineage: Eukaryota > Metazoa > Chordata > Mammalia > Artiodactyla > Bovidae > Bos > Bos indicus x Bos taurus. The sequence goes on along the minus strand of NC_040081.1, from coordinate 110,142,184 downwards.
CTCCCCTCCCTTTCCCCTTTGAAAACCGTAAGTTTATTTTCTATATCTGTGAGTTTGTTTCTATTTTTTGCCCATTTCTGTTTTGTAAATAAGTTTATTTGTATCTTTAAAAAAAATTTTTTTTAAATTTTAAATAAGTGCTATCCTATGATATTTGTCTTTCTCTGATTTACTTAATATGATAATTTCTAGGTCTATCCATGCTGCTACAAATGGCACTATTTCCTTTATTTTTAATGGCTGAGTAATAGTCCATTGTATATGTGCACCACATCTTTGGAGAAGGCAATGGCACCCCACTCCAGTACTCTTGCTTGGAATCCCATGGACGGAGGAGCCTGGAAGGCTGCAGTCCATGGGGTTGCTAAGAGTCGGGCATGACAGAGTGACTTCACTTTCACTTTTCACTTTCATGCATTGGAGAAAGAAATGGCAACCCACTCCAGTGTTCTTGCCTGGAGAATCCCAGGGACGGGGGAGCCTGGTGGGCTGCAGTCCATGGGGTCGCTAAGAGTCAGACATGACTGAGCAACTTCACTTTCACTTTTCACTTTCATGCATTGGACAAGGAAATGGCAACCCACTCCAGTGTTCTTGCCTGAGAATCCCAGGGACGGGGGAGCCTGGTGGGCTGCCGTCTATGGGGTTGCACAGAGTCGGACACGACTGAAGCGACTTAGCAGCAGCAGCAGCAACCACATCTTCTTTATTCATCAGTTGATGGGCACTTGAGTTGCTTCCATGTTTTGGTTATTATAAACAGTGTTGCTATGAACGTTGGGGTGCGTGTAAGTGATGATTTCTTAAAGGGCTTTTCTCATTCACTTCTCTTTGTGTTGACACCGCCTCTGCCAAAGAGCTTAGAAATGGATGAATTTGTTGACTACCAGAGAGATAGATGTGTTCTTATTTTTCTGTTTTAACTTGGCCACGTTTTGGTACAATTTATGGATGGCATCACCAACTTGATGGACATGAGTTTGAGTGAACTCCAGGAGTTGGTGATGGACAGGGAGGCCTGGCATGCTGCGACTCATGGGGTCCCAAAGAGTTGAACACAACTGAGCAACTGAACTGAACTGATGGGTGTTCATATTTGCTTTTCTGTATCATTCATAATTTACTTAAATTCCCTATAGTGTTTGATGGCAAGGTTTCTTATTAAAATCACAGTAATTTTTTCATTCTGCAATATTTGATTTTTTATTCATTATTTTTCATCTCAGATAATGTTTTATAATCTATGTTTTCCTGGACTTATGCTTCTTCACAGATAGAACACTTCTTTGAAATAATCTCCTAGTGTTCAGACCTTGATGGAATTAAAGCTTGTTATTGCCTATTTCATTCAGCTATTTTCATACTAATTTTAGAGACAGTGGCAAAAAAATGATGGGTAGAAAAATACGCTGAAGGGAGTATGGTCGTTGTTGTTTAGTCGCTGTGTTGTGTTCGACTGTTTGCGACCCCCATGGACAATAGCCTGCCAGGCTCCTCCGTCCATGGGATTTTCCTGGCAAGAATACTGGAGTGAGTTGCCAGTCCCTTCTCCAGGGGATCTTCTCCATCCAGGGATTGAACTCAGGCTTCCTGCAAGTCTCCTGCATTGACAGGTGGATTCTTTACTGATGAGCCACAGAGGAGAGAGTGACTGAAGGTAAGAAGTGGGTTCTGTTTTTACCTGCCACTTATGCTCAGGCCGAGTTCTTATTCTGTCTTTTCTAAGGCAGATTATTTTTTTTCCTTTCAGCTTGTGATTTTTTTTTTTCTGTAGGCTTAACTCACTTTTCAACTGAACTCAGTTCAATCTAGACCAGTCCAATCAATGTTCATGCAGCATTTCAGTGTGCTGGTGAAACAGCTCTCAAGAAAATGGCTTAGATGGGTAGTTTTGTCAATTTCCTTGGTGTAAATACTCCCGTCAGAGCCAGTTTCAAGCTACCAACCTGATTTACTGAAAGCAAAGCTGTGAAGAATTGCCCATTACTTGCTGGTCTCAGCTAATTCAGCACAACACTGAGAATACATACATGCATACATATATATATGTCAATTCCAGGTACTAGAATTATTTTAAAAAGAAGATCCTAGCTTATGTGCTAGGGCTTCCCTTGTGGCTCAGAAGGTAAAGAATCTGCCTGCAATGTGGGAGACCTGGGTTTGATCTCTGGGTAGGGAAGATTCCCTGCAGGTCCCCTGCAGAAGGGAAAGGCTACCCACTCCAGTATTCTGGCCTGGAGAATTCCATGGACTGTATAGTCCATGAGGTCGCAAAGAGTTGGACATGGCAGAATGACTTTCACTTTTTCAGCTTATGTGCGAAGACATTACATCATTTTCTCCTTTAATCCTCACCCTAACCTCCTTTTAAAAAAGTATTTATTCATTTATTTTTGTCTGTACTGGATCTTTGGGGCTGTGTATGGGTTTTTCTCTGGCTGCGGTGCACGGGTGTCTCATTGCAGTGGCTTCTCTTGTTGCTTCTGTAATTGTGATGCAGGGGTTTAGTTACCCTGTGGCATGTCCGATCTTCCGGGACCAGAGATCGAACTAGTGTCCCCTACATTGGCAGGCAGATTCTTAACCACTGGACCACTGGGGAAGTTCACCATAACCTCTTAAGGTGAATAATTTTATCATCCTTCTTTTGAAGATGAGGAATGTAGGCAGGCTGACCCACCATGGGCCCACGTAGCCCTTCTCAATGTGCCCTAAGGGCTCGCTGACTTTACAAGACCAGGCTCCTGCATCCACATGCTCTGCTGGCAGTCGCTGTCTCACACACCTGGCGCTCCTGACCCCTCTTCTCCTCCCCACAGCTCTAGGTTCGGGTGGGAATCTTGTGTTTTTAGCCTCAGTGCCTTGCTTATGTCACCTTCTCTGGCTTGCGAGTCCCTGCTAGCCATGTCTGTCCAATGTCCTTTTCTTCATCTCCTCGCCTTTGTCCTCCGTACACATCATGTTCTGCAGAAAGTCTCCCTGATGCTCTCAGCAGGTGCAGCCTTTCCTTCCCTTGAGCCCTCTTAACATATTATTTAGATTTCTCTTATGCTTCTTAACTCATGGGTTCTTAACTAGATCTATTGCATCTGCACACCAGTGGATTGGGTGGAGGTACTTAACTTTTTTCAAAGACTGTACAGGCAATTCTGAAAGCCTCAGTGGCCTTGGCATCGAGAATCTTTCCCTTATCTACTTCTGCTCAACTGATGCCTCCTCTGTTAGTCTTTCCAAGCCAGGGAGTGTTAGTGATGTAAATCTGATCTGGTCTTCTCACTCTTTCATCCTGTTTTTTTTTTTTTTTTAATTCATCACCTTATCACATATTTATTGAGCTCCTATCATATGCCAGATACTGAGTGTTTGATCTTGATATTCAATGGTGAGTAAACATGGAGTCCTTGGAGAGAAAAAGTCTAGGGGGGAAGACAGACATTCATCGAATAATCACAAGACTGTGTTGAACAGATGTTAACTGGGACTTTCCATCCTCCTGGAGTCTCAGTTGAGGACTCAAGGCAGAGAATAATGGGCAATTTGTGCCCACACATTCATTTAAGACTTGCCAAAACCCAGCTGGATCTGATACTAGCCATCTTCCACTTTTACCACTTTTTAAAAGAGAAAACTAGAAGTTCAAACCTAATGAATAGTTGAAGCAAGTCATCAAGGTAGAGAGCTATTAGTTGATAAGGGAATGCCCTCTCCCTTCCCTTTGTATGTGGGAGGGGAGAGAGGAATAATTCTGTCCAGCTCCTAACCTAGTGGCACGGTCCTCAGGAAATCACTGAGCGTGTTAGAGGTGACTGCAAGAAAGAAGCTGTCTTGTTCTCCAGGTGGATGTGTACTGAGCTGTGAACCTGAAAGCCGTTCAGCTCTTCTGGGATCAGAGAAATGTGAGGGAGCTTGACCCACCCTCAACGTTTGATATCTTATGTGAACACAGAAACTAGGGAATTCTGAAGGCAGAAGGCTATTTGGACAAGAGAGAGCAGGGTAGAAGCAGCTATTGAAGAGGCAAGGATGTATGCATTTCCCTAGAGATACAAGGTAGTAAGGAATGGCAGCTGGAACTGGACCACTTCAGTGGGACCTCTTGAAACAGGAGGGTGTCCTCCTGGGATGAGGAGGCCAAGAAGAACCCATGTAGTGTATCACCAAGTGCAGAAGCTGAGGCCGGTGTGGGGACAGCTCAGGCATCCTTCTGGAAGTTTATCACCCACTGTTGCTGTTGTTCACTCCCTAAGTCCTGTCTGTCTCTTTGCGACCCCAGCAAACGGTTTGGACTGCAGCGTGCCAGGCTCCTCTATCCTTAACTATCTCCTGGAGTTTGCTCAAATTCATGTCCACTGAGTCTGCGATGCTATCACCCATATCAGAAACCTATATACCACTGATACTACGTGTAAAATAAAGATAACTAATGGGAACCTACTGTGTAGCACAGGGATCTCTACTCAAGCTCTGTGGTGACCTAAGTGGGAAGGAAATCCAAGAAAGAGGGGGTGGGTGTATATGTACCTGTATGGCTGAGTTATTTTCTTGTACAGCAGAAGCTAATACATTGTAAAGCAGTTATATGACAAGAAAATTAATTAAAAAATAAAAAGAAACCTGTGTGCCACGAAGCTACCTTAGAAAACCTCTGATGGCCCTGAGAAATGTTCAACCAGAGAAAGAGAGCATTTGAATACCTGGGGACCTGAGCAGATATTGGCAGCCAGGATAAAATCATACAAGTCGCATCCATTAAGGAAAAATCATTTGGTCACATTTTTCTAATTCCCTTTTCTCTCTGCTCTGACTCTAGGAATGCCCAAAGTGGAAGGAGAGGTAGAAGATGGGGGAAGATTGAAAAGCATAACAGATTATCAGCTGGAGCCTTAGAAGGGACAAGCTTTGTACTGGATATGATTTGGGGGTGTTGATTTTGATTTGTCTTTTTAATGTTCGAAAATGAGTCACAACTGACTTAACAAGAGGGTTCGCGTCACTGAAAGTGGCTAGAAAGCTAAGGAATTTGCTTGAGTTGTCATGAAAGGGGAGAGGCAAAGATCCAGCAGGATTTGATTGGAAGAAGTGACAGAAGACAAATGAAGCTATTTCTTATTTATATCTCATTTAGGACATAGATGATCATTTGATAAATTCATGAAACTCTGGAGAGTGTTCTGAAGGGCAACTAAAGAGTGTTATGGGAATATTTAGCAAGGCAATCTCCACGAGACCTTGAGCTTATCTGAAAAAATGATGTGTGATCTGAAATACGAAAAGGGAACAGTCATTAACCAGGAGGAGCATTGGGAAAGCACTTCTAAGATGTGGGAATGCCATGTGCAAAGGCCCTGGTGTAGAAGAGAATGGTTTGGAAAGAAGGCCATTGAAAGGAGCAAAGGAGAGCATATGTCCGAAGGGATGATGTGCCTGAAACAGGCAGGGCTCTGCTGGCCTTTGAAGGTTCTGATCTTTATCCTGAAGGGCTGTGAATGGGATTTTATGGAGCAGGCCGTCAACTATCTGTCAACCCCTGTTACAAAATGAAGTTGTTGCAATTAGAGGTGATGCTGACTGTCACTTCCCTGGCTCTTCCAGGTGACGTCAATAAACTAAAGAGACTTTATTTGGCATCTGAATTGAATCTGCTTTCATTACTGAAAAATGTAAGTTCATTTAAAAAAAAAATTCTTTATTTATTTGGCTGTGCCAGGTCTTAGCTGTGCCATGGGGGATCTAGTTCCCTGATCAGGGATAGAACCTGGGCCTCTTGCGTTGAAAGTGCAGAATCTGAGCCACTGGACCACCAGGAAAGCCTTCTTTTAAAAAGATTTAAATTCTTGTGAGAAAAGCAGTCTGTATGTTTAAAAAAAAGACAATTCATGTATGCACTGAATAAACAAATGATGTTGACCTCCACCAATGTACCAGGGGCTGTTTCAGGAGATGAGGGGCTGAAAGAGGAAGACAGGATTCTAATGCTGCCGAGCTCACTCTAGTGGGAATTTCAAGTTATTAGGAAAGAGAGGCAAAGAAGGCAATGGCACCCTACTCCAGTGCTCTTGCCTGGAGAATCCCATGGATGGAGGAGCCTGGTGGGCTACAGTCCATGGGGTCGCTAAGAGTCGGACACGACTGAGAGACTTCACTTTCACTTTTCACTTTCATGCATTGGAGAAGGAAATGGCAACCCACTCCAGTGTTCTTGCCTGGAGAATCCCAGGGACAGGGGAGCCTGGTGGGCTGCCGTCTATGGGGTCGCACAGAGTCGGCCATGACTGAAGTGACTTAGCAGCAGCAGGAAAGAGAGGTGCCTCCAAGGCCATCTGCCTGACTTTCCCATTTTATAGACAGAAAAAAGCTTCAGTGAAAAGGGACACTTCCAAAGGTTACATTTATTCATAAGACCAGGACTAGAACTCAGGTCTCCTGTATATCTTTTCCAAGATCCTCTCTCCTGCAAGCTGGCTTAAAACTCAACATTCAAAAATCTAAGATCATGGCATCCAGTCCCATCACTTCATGGCAAATAGAAGGGGAAAAGTAGAAGCAGTGGCAGATTTTACTGGGCTCTAAAATCACTGATGGTGACTGCAGTCATGAAATTAGAAGACGCTTGCTTCTTGGAAGGAAAGCTATGACATACCTAGACAGCATATTAAAAAGCAAAGACATCACTTTGCCGACAAACGTCCATCTAGTCAAAGCTATGGTTTTTCCAGTAGTCATGTATGGATGTGAAAGTTGGACTATAAAGAAAGTTGAGTGCTGAAGAGTTGATGCTTTTGAACTGTGGTATTGGAGAAGACTCTTGAGAGTTCCTCGAACTGCAAGGATATTAAACCAGTTAATCCTAAAGGAAATCAACCCTAAATAGTCATTGGAAGGACTGATGGTAAAGTGGAAGCTCCAATACTTTGGCCACATGATGAGAAGAACTGATTCACTGGAAAAGACCCTGATGTTGGGAAAGATTGAAGGCAAAAGGAGAAGAGGGTGTCAGAGGATGAGATGGTTAGATAGCACCCCGATTCAATGAACATGAACTTGAGCAAACTCTGCGAGACAGTGAAGGACAGGGAAGCCTGGCATGCTGAAGTCCATGGGCTCACAAATAGTCGGACATGACTTAGCACCTGAACAACAACAACGCCTCTGCACAGACAGCATTGCCGATCACCAGGACCTGGTTCCTGAGTTCCTGACTGGAGAAGACACAGCAGTATTTTTCATACACGTAAATACCTATTATTATGGATAACTGAGAATTGACATATTACCCCAGATCATAATACTTGATTCTCACCTTTCTGCCCCAAACGTCACTTCTTATATTTTAAGTCAGAAGAAAATTCATAAAAATTACAGAAAATATTGAACATACAGAAAAGAAAGAGATCGAATGGAAAATGACTTGCAGCGCACCCACTACTCCAGCTCAACAGTTCCCAGGGGCAATATTACTTCATCAACACCCCTAACTCACTGGCCCCCCACCCCTGCATTTGGTATGTTTGGAAGCAAATGCCACATATCATATTATCTATTTCACAACTATTTCAGGAAAACCTAGGAGTTTTTATCATCTTGGATAATAACAGCGATTGACACCATGCAGCCTCGTCAGCCCTGGAGACCTTTTAACCAAAAAAAAAAAAAAAAAGGCATTCTTTAGGCAATTCAAAAATGTCTTAAAAGCACTTTACACACAAATTGTTAGACTGTGCACTAAAAGTTCCGAAATGTAATTTTATGCAGCTGTCAGGCTTTCTCAGAGAAGTTTTCAGAGTTCAGGAGGAGCTCTCTGATGACTTGTTACAGAAATTCCAAGAAGGTCTGAGCTCTTTAAAGGCCGGTCTGTGGGCCCGTGGGTTCTGGGAAAGAACACAGTGCAGGGCTGGCCTTTCGTCCTGCTGCACGTGCAGGAGAGGTGAGGCTGCTGCCAGCTGCTCTGGGTCTTGGCTTTTGCTAATGTAACCTGTCATGCCGTCCGAAGATTGTTTAGGAAACACAAGAGAACTAGCACTGTCTTTCAAATGCTAGGGAGTCCTGGGATCTTGGGACGTAAAGGCCAACGGAGTGGTGTGCGTTGCCTCGGGAATTTAATCAGAGTTGGCAGGCACAGAATGGAGCCTGTCAGCCCTGGGGGAGGATCTCAGCAGGGCTGGACAGGCCTCCTCCAACCCTGCAGTGGTGCAGACAGAAAAGAGAGACCAGGGAAACGCTGACCTGGAAGGCAGACCCCAGGAACCGGAACTCTGCGTGTTTGCATAACCACGTTTGTGCTTCCTGTAGCACTGACTTCAATTCACACATCTCCCTGAGAAAGATTTGGCATATGAGAGAATCTGCATCTTTTTTTAAATTTTTATATTCTGGTGTGTGTGTTCTTTTTTAAATTGACATATAGCTGACATATGACATTTTATTAGTTCCAGATGTACCGAATAATGGTTTCATATATGCAATATTGCAAAATGATCACCACAAGTCTAGTTGACATCTAACACCACATGTAGTTACAAACTGTTTTTTTTTTTTTCCTTGTGATAAGAACTTTTAAGATTTACTCTCCTCAGTTCAATTCAGTTCAGTCGTGTCCGACTCTTTGCGACCCCATGGGCTGCAACACGCCAGGCCTCCCTGTCCATCACCAACTCCTGGAGTTTACCCAAGCTCGTGTCCATTGAGTCGGTGATGCCATCCAACCATCTCATCCTCTGTCGTCCCCTTCTCCTCCTGCCCTCAATCTTTTTACTCTCTTAGCAACTGTCAAATATACAATACAGTATGATTAATCATGGTTGCCATGCTCTATATTATATTCCAGGACCTATTTATCTTATAACTGGAAGTTTGTGCCTTTTGACTGTCTTCACTCGTTTCACCTACCTCCCGCCCCACCTCTGGCCACCAACAATCTGATCTGTGTGTCTACGATCTCACCATTTTTTTTTAATATTCCACATAGACATGAGGTCATAAGGTGTTTGTTTTTCTCTGTCTTGCCTATTTAATTTAGCAAAATGTTCTCGAGTTTCATTCATGTTATGGCAAATGGTACGATTGCCTTCATTTTTATATGGCTAAATAATATTCCATTGTATAAATGCATGCACACACACTAGATTTTCTTTATCCATTCATCCATTGATGAACACTCAAAGTGGTTTCTGAGATGCCATATCTTTGAGTGATAGACAATAAAATATAGTCACCATTCATCAAGAGTTTATTAGGGCAAGGCACTGTCCTAAGTGTTTTGTGTGCTTTTCTTATTTATTCTTTACCAAGAGCACATGAAGCAGCAGCTATGATTTCCTCATGATAAGGGAGGAGGGCTGAGTTTAGGGTCAGGTGGGCAAGGCTGTAAGGGGCCGAGCTGGACTCCAAACCCTCACCCTCACTAGTGATCACCTCATCCACATGGGTGAAATCCAAGGATTGCTCAAACTTTGGATTAGGAGTCTGTCTTTCATGACATTCAACATGCTCAACAGCAATGAGAATGGGAAACTTCTATTAAAATGTGCTGCTTCAAAATTAAACACAGAAAGGAGACGGGGTGATGGTGGAGGAAAAGCCTTTCCCCTGCTCCTTTTGTCTTTGGGAGGAGGGATTTCCCAAAAACACTCCACTCCTTCATTTATTCTACCCCACAAAAGGGGTACAGATGGATTTGGGACATTTGGGAAAAACTAGGTTGTGCTCTGCTCAGTTGAGTGGGGATGAAAATCTGCTCAATTTCAGGGAATCTTGATTAAGAAGCTCCTTTGCCATCACACCAAAGCAATATTACTAAAAAAGTATAATTTATAAAGAGTATAAGTCACTCTTTTCTGTGTAGTGTCCAATGTACACAGTTGTGTAAGTCACAGATTAAAGACAGAGCATTTCCATCCCTTCCTACATGTTTCTTCATGTCTCCCTGTAGTAAGAACTCTCCCCCATTCTAGCCACTGATCTCATTTCTGGCCCTACAATTTTGCCTTTTCCAGGATGTCATAGAAATGGAGTCATACAACATGTGGGCTCTCGAGTCTGTATTCTCTCTTTCACTGGGCGAGTCTGTATTCTCTCTTTCACTGGGCGAGTCTGTATTCTCTCTTTCACTGAGCGTAAGCCTTTGAGAGTCATCTTTCCCTGCAGAGGACTACTCTGCTCTATGGCGGTACCATGGTTGGTTTGTCTATGTATCGGCTAAGGGATGTTAGACTTTCCTCCAGCGTTTGACTCTTCTAAATTAAAGATGCAATAAACATTCATGCACTGATCTTTGTATGGTTTTTCCTCTTCTCTTTCACCAGTCTTTTTGTGGACACATATTTCCATTTCTCTTGGCTAAATACCTAGATTGCTGGTGAATACCTTAAGTGTATTAAGTGTATTGAGAGTTGGACCATAAAGAAAGCTGAGTGCCGAGGAACTGATGCTCTTGAACTGTGGTGCTGGAAAAGACTCTTTGAGAGTCCCTTGGACTGCACGGAGGTCAAACCAGTCAATCCTAAAGGAAATCAGTCCTGAATATACATTGGAAGGACTGATGCTGAAGCTGAAGCTCCAATACTTTGGTCACCTGATTCGCAGAACTGACTCATTGGAAAAGACCCTGATTCTGGGAAATATTGAAGGCAGGAGGAGAAGGGGACAACAGAAGTTGAGATGGTTGGATGGTATCACTGACTCGATGGACATGAGTTTCAGCAAGCTCAAGGAGTTGGTGATGGACAGGGAAGCCTGGCATGCTGCAGTCCATGGGGTTGCAAAGAGTTGGACATGACTGAGCGACTGAACTGAACTGAACCTTAAGTGTATATTTAACCTCATAGGAAACTGCTGAACTGTTTTCCAAAGATCTTATGCTATTTTGTATTTCATCAGCAATGGATGTAAGTTCTTATCTCCACATCCTTGCCAGCACTTGGTATTACTGGTTTTGCATTCAAATTTTAGCCATTCTAATTTGTATGTGATGGCACTGCACTGGGCTTGCCTGGTGGCTTAGTGGTAAATAATCCGCCTGCAATGCAGGAGTCACAGGAGACACAGGTTTGATCTCTGGGTCGAGAAGATCCTGTGGAGGAGGGCATGGGAACCCACTCCAGTGTTCGGGCCTGGAGAATCCCATGGACAGAGGAACCTGGAGGGCTATTGTCCATAAGGTCGCAAAGAGTTGAACATGACTGAAGTGACTTAGCATGCATGTCCGAATGGCATTGTGCTGTGGTTTTAATTTGCATTTCCCTAATGATGTTGAACATCTCTTCATGTACTTATTTGCCATCTGTATATCTTCCTTGTTGAAGAATTATTTAAAATATTTTTTCATTTTGGGTTATCTGTTTATCATGGGTTGTAAAATTTTATATATCTAGATATAAATCAGATGTGTGTTTTACAAATAGTTTCCCTAGTCCATGATTTGCTGTTATTAACGATGTCTTTTGAAGAGAAGCATTTCAAATAGAGTTTATGAACTTTTTTCTTTTATAGTTAGTGTTTATATATCCTATTTAAGAAATCTTTGCCTAAATCAAGGTCACAAATGTACCCTCCCAGAAATTTCATAGTTTTAGTTTTTACATTTAGGTTTATGATCCCTTTTAATTTTTTTTATATGGGGTAAGGCAAGGGCCAAGTTTTTATTTCTTTGCACATTATGGGTCAAGTTTTTATTTTTTTGTGAATACACAGAGAATGGCCAGACCATATTTACAATGGACTTTGACCCACAACTTGAGGCAACCTGCCCAGGAAACCAACCCTCTTACCTACCATGACAGCCAAGAAAGCCAGTCTGTTATATGCTAGATTTGTGGGAAGTCAGACTGCTATTTCCAGTAACAATCCAGGAAATCAAACAGTCAGCCTCAAATGTACAGAACTTGATTAACAACTGACAACTTCTCTAGTTATTGTCTCTACTTCCAACTTAAGTCCAGCAAGAGAAAGTCAAATATACACTGCAGCCAGTCATATAGGGTGCCCCACTTCTAATTACCCCACCTGCAACTCTCCTATGCAGTTGGGGCATGCCTGAAGCCCCCTCTGTATCCCACCATAAACTTTCCCACTTCTCTGTCAGCCTTTGAATCTCTGCCAAAATTCAAGTGTTGGTGGCTGACTCCCTTGCTAGAGCAAGCTCTGAATAAATAGCCTGTCCTTCTTCTCACTTAGTTGGTCTTCATTTATTTCCACAATGTGGGTGCCAACAATGCTTTGTTTATTTCTCAATTTCCATAAAGCCCTGGCAGGGAATGTGGGTACTATTTATTAGAGTCCTCAATAAATGTGGATGCTTTTGAACTGTGGTGTTGGAGACGACTCTTGAGAGTCCCTTGGACGGCAAGGAGATCAAACCATTCAATCCTAAAGAAAATCAACCCTGAATATTCACTGGGGGGACTGAGCTGAAGCTCCAATACTTTGGCCACCTGATGCAAAGAGCCAACCAATTGGAAAAGACCCTGATGCTGGAAAAGATTGAAGGCAAATGAGAAGGCGTCAGCAGAGGATGAGATGGTTAGATAGCATCACTTACTCAGTGGACATGAGTTTGAGCAAACTCTGGGAGATGGTGAAAGACAGGGGAGCCTGGTGTGCTGCAGTCCATGGGGTTGCAAAGAGTCAGACATGACTTAGTGACTTAACAACAACAAAATGCACTCAAGTTCCATCCATGTTGTCTCAAATGGCAAGATTTTCTTCTTTCTAATGGCTGAATAATATTTCATTATGTATACCATCTCTTCTTTATCTATTCAACCTTTGATGGGCATTTAGGTTGTTTGCATATTTTGGCTGTTGTGAATAATGCTGCAATGAACTTGCGAAGGCAGATCTCTCTTTGAGATCCTGTTTTCCTTTCCTTTGGATAAATACCCAGAAGTGGGATTGCTGGGTCATCTACTTGTTTTTTCTTTAACCCAATATTATATCATAAGCATTTCTCCTCTGTTATTCTTTGGAACCATTAACAGCCAAAGAATATCCATCAATAAATTGTACCATCATTTAATCTCTGACCCCTTTTATTAGACAATTAAACTGTTTCCATTTTTTCCTATAATAAATGAGATTTTATTGAAAATTTTTGTGCAAAAGCCTTCATCTCTATTTAGGATTATTTCTTTAGGATAGATTCCCAGAAATGGAATTACTGGGTCAAAAAATTTGGATATTTTAAGTCTCTCTTGGTACATGCTGATAAACTGCCTTCCAAAAGGCTGTGTGAATTTATACTGCCCCATCCCTTTATGAAAACAAAGGCACAGGAATGTAAGCCCCTTCACAGTCAGGCACCGATAGTCCTTGGAACGCAGGCAGAGCCAAGAATCTTTCATTTGGAAGTAACCATAAAGGTCTGCAAATCTGACCTCCCCTTATACTCGATCATAGAGGTGTGTTTTCTGGAGAGAAAGTCCAAGTTTGCTTCACAGAGTTGTTGGTAATTGTACCCTCTCTGGGCTGGGTGGCCCCAGAGTCTTTACACAACCTCAGCCTGGGGTTAGGCCCTGGTCTTTGTAATTTTGTAGAACTAGTCCCATGATCGCAAAGAGCTGAACACAACTGAGCGACTGAACTGAACTGAACTGAGTCCCATGATGGGCACACAGTGGGCACTCCATCCATCTGGGTAGATCAGATATGAGGCTCAAGGGCTATTGAAGCCCTCTCATTATCCCCCTGCGTAGACAGCACCGGCAAGACACCAGCGGCAGCTTTGTGTTGGGACTGAACAGTTGCTCCTGGTCTGGCCAGAGCTCAAGGGCACCAGAGACCCTCAGTCCCCAAGACTTCTCTTCTGAGGGGTCTTGGTAGTATAGGACACTGTTAAAAAGCTTTCTAGGGATCCTTGCTCAAAGAGTCACATGATCAGGGAGGAATCATGTGACCAGGGAGGTATCACATGACCCGGGAGGTAGACTCCATTTCTATATCTTCTGCACTCAAGGTGTCAGGCCTTCCTGGCCCTCACCTCAAGGTACTATCCTGACTTGGACCTACCCATGACTTTCACCCTGATCAGGCCTTTCAACCTGGCCTTCCCTCGGCCTACAAGCTATTTAGAACCCGTCACTTTTCCAGATCCTGCTGGAAGCTGGCTCTGCCAACTTCAGGCAGCTGGCTCATTCCATGGAGATCTATCCAGCACCCCCAGGACCAGCCACTGTCCATGTGCTCAGGGTGGTGGGTGGACAAGCCCACTCTAGTCCTTGTATACATTTGATTCTCTTCACGCTCTGTGACTTTGCACATTGCTCCCTCTTTCAACCTGCGAGATCTTTCTCTCTGTTTCCTTACCTGATTCACCCCAACATTCATTCAAAAAATCTTCATTAATATTCAACTCTGTGCCCAGGCATTGGTCAACACTCGGTCACTTCCTCTTGTTACAACCTCAGAAGGTCATTACTGTTACCAGTATTTTCATCTAATACAGGGAAAAGCTGTAAGAGGTGAGTTTCTCATCTGAGGCTGAACAGTCTTAGACTCTTAGCCACTATATTTTACTGCCCCTTTTTAGTAGCTACATATGCTGAAGACAGAAAGAGCTACAAAGCAAAAGAAGAGAGGCTGGTGATAGAAATGAAAAACAGGGAAGCTACTTTAGTTCAAGGGATCAAGGCAGACAACTCTAATACTCAAGAGGATTCCTAGGGGTGACTTCACTAGGTAAAGACAGGAAAATAGCCTTCCAGGAAGGGAGACAAGCATGTATAAAGGTCTTGTGGCAGGAGAGGGCTTTGAGAACTCTAGGAAATAAAAGGACAGTGGGTTGGAGCTTATGGGATAAGATAGCCTGCAAGAGAGAAGGTCAGAGAAATAGGCAAGGTGATGTCATTTCAGAGCTTGAATAGCTTGACTTTTATTATAGGAGCAATGGGAGCCATTAGTCAGGGGGAAACTATAATCTCTATCATGCTGAAAATGATGCTCTAGTTGTGTGGGGAACGGGTCCAAGGGGTCTGGGCTGGGGAGATTTCTGATCACTTGGGAGGCTGATGCAGATAAGCGGGCAAGAGATGATTATGTTGGTCACTGTGGTGGTAGGAGATAGAGAAAAGGAGAGATTTTTGAATAGGAGAGATTTTTGAACACATGCTTAAGTCCTGGAGGATCAGACAGGGTGTCCTGGGGGAAGCCCCTTCTGTGCTCCTCAACACCAGCTGGCCCCAGCACTGTCTCTCTGCTCCCACGGGACCTCACTCTCTAATCAGCCTCTTGTCACAAGGGTGAAGATCTGCATCTTATCTCCTCTGCTTCCTCTCTGGACTGTGAACTATCTAGTGTTTATTGTTCTGTAGGCTGCTGTACCCCTACTCTAGAGCATGGTCGGTGGTAAATGCTTTTAAAATGTGCTGAATGGGTCATTTACTGTGTGTTATCTCTGAGCAAAGATTTATATGCATCATCTTGTGTGCTAGGCTCAGCAAGCTCATATGAGGTGACTACTCTTTAATCTCCATTTTACAGATGAGGAAGCAAAGGCATACAGTGCCAGTCGCCTTTTCCACACTCATGTAACTATGGGGTGTAGAGCCAAGGCTGGAATCCAGGTGTGCTGGTGACAAAGACCCTGTGTGGGTCACCCAGCTATGCTTCCTGCTTGCACCTACCCCCAGGGGTACCCATCAGGAAAGCAGGGTCCTTTCTTGGATTGCCATCACATTAGACAGCCTGGCCCAGGGCAGCAGGCACCAAGTAGGCATGCATGGAACTCAATGCATGTGTCATTGCTCAGTTATGTCTGACTCTTTGTGACCCCAGGGACTGTAGCCCTCCAGGCTCCTCTGTCCTTGGATTTCCAGGCAAGAATACTGGAGTGGGTTGCCATTTCCTCCTCAGGGGATCTTTCTGACCCAGGAGCAAACCTGTGTCTCCTGTGTTTGCTGCACTGCAGATGAATTCTTTACCAGCTGAGCCATTGGGGGAAGCATGGTGCTCAACCAAACGTAATTAGACAGTGTCAACATTCAATGGAACATTGTCCAGCCATTAAAAGGGATGGAGTACTGATACTTCTTACAACATGGATGAACCTTGAAAGCATTGTTCTGATTGAAAGAAGCGAGACACAAAAGGCCATTTATTATATGAGTCCATTCGTATGAAATACCCAGAATAGATAAACTCATAGAGGTGGAAAGCAGATTGGGAATTGGCAAGGGCTGCAGTTGGGAGTGAGAAATGGGGAATGACTACTAAATGGGTTCAGAGATTTCTTTAGGGATGATGAAAATATTTTAGATCTCGATAGAAGTGGCAGCTGTAAACATTGTTAACACAGTAGATGCCACTGAATCAAGATGGTTAATTTTAAGTTATGTAAGTTTCACCTTGCTAAAAAATGCACTGGAATGAAATGTACTAGCTTTCAGTTAGTAGTTAACCAAGGAGTAAAAAAAAGATTAAAAAAATGGGATTTTAGCTAAACCTATCATTTTTTAATTTCTTTATAAATAATCTTTAAATTTCTTTATAAAATATCTGAAGCAAAAAAATAATCTGCCATTACTTGAGTGGTTGCTGGAAATTCTTTTATAGAGAAATGGAGCTAAAAGACAGTGCAGTAGCTGAGCGAGAAGCAGCATTGGCCACAGTTCAGCCCAATTCTCTTTCTGTCGAAGCCTCTGACTTCAGTGTAAAAGGGGGGACTTCACACTGTGTGTTGTGGCCACAGTTCCTATCGCAGGATGAATGCAGGGTTGAGGTGAGACCTAACCAATGGCAGGGATTAGCTTCCCACCACTAGTCTCTCTTCTTTCTAGTGGAAGAAGAGTTGTCGAGGCACCCAGGCACGTGAGTGGAAGGTTCAGTCTCCCCAGCTGAAGCCAAACCCAATGTCATGGAAGGAGCTAGTGCTGCTCAGGCTTGTAGGGGAGTGGGGTTCAGGCACCAACACTTACTGAGAGCCCCCAGGATCCCTCCTGGACCCCACCACTGAACACGTGCCAACATGGCTAACTTTCAGAGCCACCTCTTGGGTAGGTTGCATTCGCCTGCATTCTGTAGCTGAGAAGATGAAGGCTCAGATGAGAACCATTCTCAGGGTCACAGGCGAACAAGACAGGGATGGGATTCAGAGAGCCTGTGTTCACTGCAGTGCCTCCAGCCTGCGAAAACCCCTGGCACGTAGAAGGTGCTGAGTCAGCATTTGTTCAATGAATAAATGAATGGCAGCAACACAAGATACATTTTCTAATGGCCCAATGGCTTGGTAAAGATGCAAAGAATCCAGACCTGCCAGGAGGCAGGGCTGCTCATAGGTTGTTTGTGCAAATATGAAGTGATACACTTAGAGGTACCATATTTGTATTGACAAATATACACAAAGAGTGAAATTTTACAACCTTTGTGTCAACATTTCCACTCTGAGGACTTAATTTAAAAAAACTGTAGGCAAAGCTATACATGCAGTGATGATGATCATAGAATAAGAAACCTTTCTTTTTCATCATTATAAATTACTTGTTCTACAATTACAGATTGGTTAAGTCCATGGCACATCAGCAAAAGGACCACTTTGCAGCCATTAAAATCTATGTTCTGTAAGAACCTTTAATGACAAAGGCAAATGTTCACAATCTATTACTTAAGAGAAGAAAAGAAGAGTGTAGTGTTAGTTGCTCAGTTGTGTCTGACTCCTTTCGACCGTGTGGACTGTAGCCCACCAGGATCCTCTGTCCATGGGATTCTCCAGCCAAGAATACAGGAGTAGGTTGCTATTCTTTACTGGCTGAGCTATTGGGAACTCATTTATTTAAAAGAAAAAAAGAGTAGGCTACCAAATACTCTCTAGTGTTAGAACATTCATTTTGATTTGCAAAATAATATATGTATCAAAAACATGAGATGCCTCAGTTCTGAAATACTAATGTACCTTGTGGAGGGGCTATGGATGATTTGTATTTTCTACTTTTATTTCCAGTGTGTTTTTCAGGCTTTCTATGAGGGGCAATAAGCATGTTCCTTTTGGTTTTTACAAAGTCAATAAACACTACAGAGAAACAAAACAAACTCAATTGGCCCACACAATGGCCAGTATCCTGTGTCGATGATAAGAAAGTCCTTTTTCTCAAAGAAATAGAAAGTTGATAATATAAAAGATCATTTACAGATGTTTACCTCAGTGTATTTTATCTTCTTCCTCTTTTTTTTTTTTGGCTACTTAATGTATAATTTTAACTTTTTCTCTTCATGATACCAGATTTAAACATTTGATTAAAGTCCCAAATTCTCTTCTACACTTCTTCATTGATGAATTTGAGAGCAAAGGGTCTTGAATTTTAGGCATCTGGGAAAGGCCACGATTTTGGGTTTGTTTTGTGAAACAATGTATTTGTTTATTTGAGCAAGTGTGAAGCAAATGCTTTCAGCGTGTCTATTAATCTTAGGGGCCTGAGTGATGTAAGTGCATGCTCACTCATGTTTTATAGTGTTTAGTTTCATAAAAATATGTTTAGTTTCAAGGCATTGGCCCCTGTTCTCTGTTTACTAGGAACAAATTTGGAGTATGGAAGGCATCCTGAATTTTTTCCCAAACCTAGTTTGTTTTTTAATCATCAACTGGAACTTTGTGATGGTTATGACTAACACATTTTGTGAGTTCATGAAAACATTTATTTTAATAGGAAAAGCCTCAATAGAATAGCATTAGAACCAGAAGTGCCCAACACCATGTTTTACCAAAAAACTCCTGCCAGAGGGTTTTAGGGATAGATTTGAATGGCTGTTCCTGCTCACCACACCCAGAAATTATGACAGCATCTTCATTTGGGTCATGGATTCTGAAAGGCAGAGGAGCGGGGACACAGGGACTTTTCTGGAGAGCTGAAGATCTGAAGCCTGACTTATAATAGTTGGAATGCAGGTGAAATTCCCTTTGGATTGCACCAGAATTGCAGTTAATAATGTGCTCAATGACATTAAGTTATTTTGTGCCTCCAAGAAACATGTTAGACAATTCTTTATCTTCATCAGGGTTCAGAAGTATGAGATGGCACGTGGCAATGCTTATGTTGTAATGTTTAGTAAGAAAGTTCCAACACAGAAATGCATGCATAAGATTTTATAGGAAGAAAATAGAAAGAAAGAAAAAACATTCTATATTTTAAAAAAAGATCAGAAAAAAATGTAAGAAATTTTTTTTTATGATCTGAAACTGTGTTTGTTGATCTCTACCTTTCTCTATTTTCTGGCATTCCAAATGATCAGGGATTTTTTTTTTTTTTTTAATAATAAAAGACTTATCCATTTAGCTAACAGACAAATGCCAATCACTAAGATTAGAGATTCAAAGATAACTAAGTCATGGATCTGTCATGAATAAGGATGTAGCACCCTCAGGGAAAGAGACAAATGGAAAAGAAATGAACGGCTGCCGTGAAGGACGCATATTTGCGGTCAAAGTGTGAATTGTGAAAGCAGTGGCCATTATACTTGTGTGCAGAATCACAATTTTAAAATAAAGGAACGCACATGACTTGACCATAAGACATAGTCCTCTGTGTGTGAGAGAACATAATCTCTGTGAGTCTGGGTCCTTCTGGTTGCATGTATTTGAGAGCATGGAACCTCATGTCTGAGATGGTCCATTGTGTAGGGGGCTGAGTGAGTCACACAAATGTTGGAGCTGAAGCTCGGCAACTTGTCAGGTTGAGGAAAATGTCATGAATTAGTTTCTCAGATCTGTGTCTCCATCAACAGAGGCTGTAAGTTTAATGATGTGTCTCTTGAATATTATAACACTGAAGTACATTTACCTTGATCCTTTGGCTCCTGTGTTTTAGATGGATAACCTTCCTTTACTATTTTGACTATAACTGAAGTGTATCCTTTTAAGCAGGAAGTGGAGAAGGCAATGGCACCCCACTCCAGTACTCTTGCCTAGAGAATCCCAGAGATGGGGGAGCCTGGTGGGCTGTCGTCCATGGGGTCGCACAGAGTCGGACACGACTGAAGCGACTTAGCAGCAGCAGCGGCAGCAGAGTGATAAAGAGCTCAAGAAATTGGTTAGAAATCACCTTTCAGAACAAGAGTACAGGCTCTGCATTAGGTCTCCAGGGGTTTCCCAAAGAGACAGAGCATTGATTTGGATTGAGAGCTGTTTATTTTGGCAGCTGAGAACTCTTTTGGGGGTTAATTTTTAGCATCCCATCCATGTTGTAAGTGGTTGAGTTTGCTCACATTGGTTATCTCTGCATCAAAGGACTGTTATTAATTTATCACGGAAATATTTCTTTAGTGTCTGCTCTGTTCTGGCCTGTCACAGAGCTGAGGGGACAGCAATCAGAAACAGACAAGATCCTTACCTTTGTGGAGCCATAGATAATAATGACATAGACAAATAAGGAAGTGGGTGATGGAGGGGTGGTGTGCAGAGGGCTGCCCTTGTTAGATCCTTGTTGCTGGCGATGTTCATTTTGATAAATTTTGGTGTCCACTGTCAGGGCAGAGTGAACAACACCTGGGCTTTGGGGTCGGAGTCACCGGAGTCCTAATCACAGGCCTGGTGCCCAACACCGTTGCTAGCTGTGTGACCTCAGGAGAGTTACTTAACTAGTCTGAGCCTCAGGTTTTTTTTTTCACTTCTATTTCGGGGACAAGGGTACTCCCCATCAGTGCTGTTGTGAAGATGAGATAGGTTAAGGGAAATGAAGTACATGGATCATAGTGGGTGCTCAAAACTGAGATACCTGCTCTTTTTTATTTAAAAAGTTTTTTGAAATTAATTTTTATTGGATATAGTTGATTTACAGTGTTGGGTCAGTGTCTGCCATACAGGAAAGTAAACAGTTATACATATAGCACTCGTTTTTAGACTCTGTTCCCACACACGTCATTAGAGAGTAGAGTCGAGTCCCCTGTGCCACACAGTAGGTCCTTGTTGATCATCTGTTTTATATACAGTCACATGATACCTGGTCTTTTTATACTCTCTCCATCTCCTATTGTTGGCTCTGTTGGGACCACTGGAATCCTACATTTTACAGCTTTCCCCTATTGTGTCATCTCCTGAAAAATAATTCTGCAGGTATACTTGCGACTTTTCCAACTGTCATTTAGCTTTCATTACTGATCGTAAGCTGAATAATGTCCCCCAAGGATGTTCATGTCCTCACCCCCCACACCTGTGAATACAGAGAAGGGGCTTAGCAGAGGTGATTAAGTTCAGGGTCTTGGGAGAGGGAAGAGTATTCTCGATTGATCACATCGGCCACTGAGTCATTCATTGCAAGGGTCCTGAGAAGAAGGAGGCAGGGGGGTCAGAGATGTAGAGAGAAGGCGATGAGAAGCCAGAGGCAGAGGGAAGTAGAACTGGAGGGAGAAGATGCTTCGATGGCTTTGAAGATGGAGCAGGGGACCAGGAGAGGTGAGATGGAGGTGACCTCGGGGAGACAGAAAAGGCGAGGAGACAGCCTCTCCTCTAGAGCCTCCGAAAGGAACACAGGCCATGAACCCATTTCAGACTTCAGTAACTGGTTGTATTAAGCCACTGAGTTTGTGATAATTTGTTACAGCGGTGACAGAAAATGAACACAAGTGGCACCAGCAGACCAGGCCTGAGCCGCAGGCAACAGCGAGAGTAGGGGCCTCTGGGGCTGGGCTTCTTAACATGGTTTCTGAAGCTAGAATGTATGATTTGAAGCTCAACCCTATCACCCACTAACAGTGTGGTCTTGAGAATGTGACAGTCTCTCTGAGCCTCAGTGTGCCTTCTATAAAATGGGATGAAAGTTAGCATTCATTTAGAAACTATATTAGCCCATTTGTACATGGTGAGTGCTCAACCAACAAAATGGTTAGAATAAATGAGTTCTTACTGAAATGAATGACTGTCTCCCTGGAATAGTGGAGGATGAATGAACTATTGTTTTCAAGGTGCTAGTTGAAACTCTCCAGCTGTTTGAATGGTATGAAAAATGATTTTAGTTAGTATATATGTTCATTGGGTTTCCCAGGTGGCTCAGCAGTTAAGAAAGAATCCACCTGTCAATGCAGGAGCCACAGGAGATTTGAGTTCAATTTCTGGGTCTGGAAGATCCCCTGCAGGAAAAAATGGCAACCTGCTCCAGTATTCTTTGCCTGGAAAATTTCATGGACAGAGGAACCTGGCGGGCTACAGTCCATGGGGGCACAAGGAGTCGGATACAACTCGTGACCGAACATGTGCACATATGTTGATTTCCTTAGCAAGTTTCTCTCTGCAGGGGCCAATGGCGGTGTCTTTCCCTTCTTGTTCACGTATGGAAAGGGTTGCAAACAGGTAACAGGTGTTGATACTTCTCAAAACTCTGTTTTGTCTCTTGCTTAAATTCAGAATTGATGTTGAAGATAGAGCGACCGAATAAAATGTTGCCCTTTGAACTGTTTGCAATTCCGTTTGTCTCTGGTAGATCACAGGCTGCCGCGTTTCTGCTCTGCAAAAATTAATTCCCCTGATCACTCTGAAAACCAGGGAGAGAGCACGTTCACATGAAATGGCTGTAATTTCTCTAGGTTTATCCAGTTAGACTCATACTGTTCTTTAATGTAGTTTTATTTTTGAAAAACAGAAGGCACCATTTGTGTGAAATTAGCCTAAGGAAATAGCTCTTGATTCAATAAAAATATCTACATAGAAAGATGTTCATTGCAGCATTAAAAACAACAACAAAAAAATCAGAATAAACTATAACACAATAGAATTGTTAAATGTGTTATGGGATAGTCACTCTGGGGAATACCAGGCAGTTAGTTGAAAGTATGGTTATAATAAGGAAAATATTTGGAATACACTGTTAAAAGAAAAATCGGAAGATGAGCTTTGTTTGGTGTGGATACAACACTTTTTATGATTATAACTCACACATTAGCAACCTAGCAGGAAATATACCAAAATATTGTCATCCATTGTGTTAAGGTGGTAAAATTTTGAATTGTTTTTTCCCCCTCTTCTTTTTATTTTCCAAATATCTAATAAAAGTTATTTACATATCTCAGGGAAAGAATTAGTTTAAAAATGTAATAAGCCAAAGCTTCAAAACGGTATGGAGGAGGCCCAGGAAAATTATAAATACTCATGTTCATCTAAATGAAAATGTCTCAAAGCTCTGATTTCTTAGATCAGTGCTGATGACAAGAAAACTGGGGTGAGAAATCTTGGCCATTGGCACTAGCAGGGCAGGCGGAGACCTTTTTTGGCACATAGGCTAGGTTTCTAGCTTAAAGTCAACTGATTTGGTTTGATGAAACAAAGAAGAGCTTTTCTTTCCAAAATAATTCAGTTCTGATCATATCAGTAATCCCCGTCCCAGCGCGGGGGTTGTGGGGAAAGAAAGGGAAAGAATAGCAATTATTTACTGTGGTCTGGCTACGCACCAAGCTCTGTGCTGTACACTCTACATTCGTTGCTTTCACTCATTCTCACAGGTGTGTTAGGTGGGTCTGCCTAAATGGATTTTACAGATGAGATGCTCAGAATAGTGAATACTCACTGGGTCAGAGGCAGGTTCAGACCTGGGCTGTCGGACTCCTAAGCTCATTAGCTCAGCCGAGGACTTGACCAAACTAGGCTGCTCAAGACCCTTAAGCTGATTTTGCATAATGCCCTATTTTTAATTTTTTTTAATTGGAGTATAATTGCTTTACAATGTTGTTTTAGTTTCTGCTGTACAATGAAGTGAATCAGCTGTATGCATACATACATTCCCTCCCTCTTGAGCCTCTCTCCCACCCCGCATCGTGCCCCTCTAGGTCATCACTGAGCACCGAGCTGAGCTTCCTGTGCTTACAGCAGCTTCCCACTAGTCAGCCGTTTCACACACGGTAATGTACGCTTGTTAACGCTACTCTCTCCTTTCGTCCCACCCTCCGCTTCCCTCACTGTGCCCACAAGTCCATTCCCTACATCTGCTCTAGTTTCAGGAGATGCAATGGTGTCTCACTAGATCTGTAGTTCCCTAGCGTGGCTATGCAAGGGGAATTTTTAAGTTTAATTTCAGATAGGCAACATGCAACAGTGTTTGAAAAATCCATACGATAAAAGCATATATAATGACAATGTCTCCTTTCCACATTCATTCCTCATTCTCCAGTTTGTCTTTTCTGAGAAAATCGTTGCAAATGGGGAGCACTAAATAAAGACAGGTATCAGGGACCCATTTTTAAGTTTTAATGATGTAAAATCTAGGTTTGCCCGGGAACATGGATTTTTAGCAAGCTTTCCAGATAATCTGGATGCGGGGCCTGGGGCTAAGGATTATTGTTCCATTGATGCAGTGATGCCTAATCAAATAAAAAAAGCTAATAGCAAATAATAATATTTCACTCGCATACAGTCTTTTGGGAATATATATGTTTGATAAAAACGAGTTCAACTTTTCTTGGATTTGTGCAATCCAGCAATTTTAGAGAGTGGTACATTTTAGTTGGAAATGTTTCTGAGCAGAAGTGGAATTTAAAATGATCTAAGGATTCCATGTGTCCTCAGACCCCAGCTGGCGTCCTGGAAGGAGCACTCATTTAGGGGAGACTGGGTGTCTTGGTCAGCTCAAGCTGCTGGGTAACAAAATACCACACACAGGTGGCTGAAAGAACAGACATTTATCTCTCATGGTTCTTAAGACTGGGAAGCCCCTAGTGAAGATCCCAGACAGCTTGTTCCTGGTGAGAGCCTCTCCCTGGCTTATAGATGATGCCTTCCTGTTGTGTCCTCATGTGATGGAGAGAGAGAGGGTTCTGGTCTCTCTTCCTTTTCTTATAGGGACACTAATCCTAGCAAAGGGGTCCCATCCACGCGACTGCATCTAAACTTAATTACGTCCCAGATGCCCCACCTCCAAATGCTGTCATGTTGAGAATTAGGGCTTCAACCTGTGAATTTTGAAGGACAAACATTAGTCCAGCACCCTAGGCTTCCGTCCACTCTGCCAGTGGCTGGGCAAGGGCTCTTAACCAACTTACTCTGATTGTCGGGTTTGTTTCCTCATTTATAAGGTAGGCTGATTGGACCAGCTCAAGGGTTTCCAAAGTGGTCTGGAGGGAGACCTGGAGCTCTCTTTGAGGCTGAGATGGAGGGAAGTGGTGGTAATTGAATAGGTAGATTTCTACCTTATTAGATTAGCCCCCTCTTCATCCTCATCATTCCTCAAGAGCACTGGCCTCTTTATCTACCTACCTATCCATTTATCCATCTATCATCTGTCCACTTATCTATTATCTACCTTTCTATCTAAATATCTCTCTGACCATTTATGTATCATCTATCCATCTATTGGGCTTCCCAGGTGGCGCTACTTCTAAAGAGCCTACCTGCCAACGGAGGAGACATAAGAGATGCTTGTTTGATCCCTGGGTTGGGAAAATCCCCTGGAGGAGAAAATGGCAACACACTCCAGTATTATTGCCTTGAGGATCCCATAGACAGAGGAGTCTGGAAGGCTGCGGTCCATAGGGTCGAAAAGAGTCAGACACGACTGAAGTGACTTAGCACATCCATCTATTAGCTATCTTATCATTTATCTATCATCTAGCTAGCTAGCTAATCATCTAATCATCTACTCATTTATCTTTTTTCTACCTCCCTATCTACTTATCATCTTTTTGAAAAGTGAAAGTTAGTCACACAGTCATGTCTGACTGTTTGCAATCTCATAGATGGTAGCCTGCCCAGCTCCTTTGTCCATGGGATTCTCCAGGCAAGAATACCAGTGGGTTGCCGTTTCCTTCTCCAGGGGATCTTCCCGACCCAGGGACTGAAACCGGGTCTCCTGCATTGCCGGCAGATTTGTTACCAACTGAGCCACTAGGGAAGCTAGTTTAGGTTAAACTTCAGACTGTTCAGATTTTATCACTAACGCTCTTTGTCTTGTCTGGGACCCAACCCAGGATACCACATTGCAGTTATTGTTTTATTTGATTTTGTCTCTGATTAGATTTTATTCAAACTAAGAGTTAGAGAATAGCAACATGAAATATTTGCTCTCCACTGGATAAACTACTCACTAGGTGTCTTCCACATGTTTGGGGTAGAGGTTGACACGTATGAAGATGAACTGATGCACAGAAATAAGCAGGGTCTTTGGAATCAGTCTAGCGTTTACTCTTGGAAGACATTGAACAATTCACTGAGCTCCAGAATTCTCATCTATAAACTGGGTAACACCTGAGTTGCACGTTCTGCAGATAAAGTGAGTCTGACACAAGATGCAACTCTAAGTGACATTTTGACTCTGGGGGCTATTTCCCAGGCCCATGTGGTGCTGCTGGCCCTCGATTTTACTGCTGCAAGGCCACCTCCTGGCTGTTCCCTTGGTGTTGCCCTACTGACACTTCTGCCCCCATCTCAGCCGAGCCTTTTAAACATGTGCATGTGCCTGGAAGAATATTTAACAGCAGGCTGTTCTGCTTCAAGGAAAGGCCTTCTGATACCTAGTGCTTCTTCATACTGTTAAGATGGGCTTTAAAGCATGCATCCTGATTTGGTTATTTGAAAGTAGGAAAAAGATCGCCCAATTAATATCTGTTAATCATGGGAAAATTAGACTACACAGATAAACAACAACAGAAAAGAAAATAGAAATCAGCTGTTAATCAGGCCACCCAGAAATAATCCTGTTATCATTTTGGCATCTATATCTGGAAAAATACATATTCTTTCTCTCTTTTAAATTACCATTACTCTATGCATTATTTTTTAGGGGGAAATCTTTGTGTCACATACTCTATATTTACTCATATTTGCATATAATAGAGTATAATTCTGCAATGTAATTTAAAATTATAAGTATGTATGGAAATTGTCTTCACTCGCTCCCCATTGTTGGATGGTTTGGTTGTGATTAACTTTGGCTTTTGCCAGTAACATTGCAATCCATCAATCTGGTGAGATCTTTGTGCATCATTCTCCAGTTTGGAAATTTGAAGCTGGCGGCTGTCACACTCTGCCCACACCCTCCTTTCCTCTTGCTCCCCTCTGCAGAGTCCCCTGGATGGTTTGCTATGTGTGCAGTGGAGGTTTGCTCCTTGGAGGGCAGTGAGCACGTTATTCATCTTCTTTTCTTCTTTGTGGCACCATTACAGGCTCTCCCTGTGTTCCTACCCTATCTGCTACCCTGAATGCATGTCCCTGTTGCTGGTTTTGTCTGGATAATGTCAACTACAAATTGGCACTTGCCATGGGCACCTGGCATCTACTGCTACAAGATTAAATCGTGTGCTGCTGTAGCTGCTGATTTTCAGCCCTCCCCGAAATAAGTTCAGGGTGGAGAAGCAGAAATGAGGCATTTTGTGCTCTGGGAAAAGCTGGCAGAAGAGATCTTCAGATAGTTATATATTTTAAGGAGCAGATTATATCAGCCCTATTCTTACATCCCTTCATATCTAGAAAAGCATCAAAACCTTCACAGTGACAACTGCTCCTCATGACTAGCAAAGCTTCACAAGACTAGTAGAAACTTTCTGGAAAAATACGTGCTTGATTGCATGTATTCCCCCACCACCAAAATCATGTCTATACTGACCTTCCCTTCTGCCTTTTTGAGGCAGTTTCTCAGAGGTATCTGAGAGGCTGTCTCCCAGGCTATAGTCCTCATTTCCCCCAATAAAACTTAACTCACAAAATGGATAACCAACAAGGACCTATTGTAGAGTACATGAAACTCTGCTCAATGTTATGTGGCAGCCTGGATGGGAGGGGACTTTGGGGAGAATGGATACATGTGTATGTATCGCTGAGTCCCTTTGCTGTCCACCTGATATCACCACAACTCTGTTAATTGGCTATACGCCAATACAAAATAAAAAGTTTAAAGTTTTAAAAACAAAAACTTAACTCTCAACTCTTACATTGTGTATTTTTTAATAAACTGGCAATATTGTTGTCTGGACTCTTAACTCTGGTCCATCCTTTTACTCATTCAATAGAGATCAATTGAGAACCTAAGATGCGCAAAGCAGGGATCCAGACCCTGGGGAAACAGGGCCAATACGATAGAAAATGGTCTGGCTCTTGGGGAGTGGTGCGGCAGAGTGGCAGGCAGACATCAGTTGATGGAACAAATCCAGTGATAACTTCAAACAGCGGGAAGTGCTGGGAAGACTGGAAAACGCTTAGGAGAACGGCATGTCTTGGGGAGGAGATCAAATAGGTGTCTGTGAGGAGGCAGTGACAGACTAGAGATCTAAAGCAAGCAAAGGTGAGACCTATGAATCCGGGTGGATGAGCAGCCCTGTGGAGGATTAGCCAGTACCAGGACACTGCAGCAGGAAGGACACAAGATGACCAGAAGCGAGAACACAACAAGATGAGCTGGATTTTGCCGGGCTACATCACACTGGGTCTTGGAGGTCACGCGGAAGAGTTAAATCATATTTGAAGTTCAGTGGCAAGATCTTGGAGGAAACAGGAGAGGAACATGATCTGGTTTTCATTTTCAAAAGATCGCTGTGTTCAAAATGTATCCTACACCAATTTTGTCATTACCCAGACAACAAAACACTCAGCAGGGAGAATGATAACTCCTCAGCAGATATTAGCTAGGAGAAAGGAACAGGAATTTCTGAATTTTCAGTTTCCTGAGCTTTTCACGTTTCTTTTTGTGGTTGGTACTGTTGTGAAATCAATATTTGTCCCCCATCTACTTTTGCTGCCAGAATTCCAATCTTGTCAGATGGCAATATAAGCCCATTACATAGCCTCATTTGCAGCTGGCCTTGGGAGATATGTGACATGACTTTAGCCAATCAGGTATAAGAAAGCACTGAATGGAGAATTCTGGAAATGTTTGCTTTCCTGATGAAAGCTCCAGACACAATTGGTGCCTCCTCACTTT
The DNA here is from genome assembly GCF_003369695.1 of Bos indicus x Bos taurus. NCBI lineage: Eukaryota > Metazoa > Chordata > Mammalia > Artiodactyla > Bovidae > Bos > Bos indicus x Bos taurus. Next base: position 110,113,373 of record NC_040081.1, on the reverse strand, counting down.
CTCCTCTGCCTGTCCTGTGAGGAGCACAGAGGTGATGTTTCAAATGCAGAGTCATCTTGATGACAAGCTCGGGGATGAAAGATAACGTGTGAAGGGTGCAATGGTGGGAAAAGAGAAGCAGCCTGGGTCTCAGTGACTTTAATGAGCAGCTGAACCCATGCCAGCGACCCTCTGACTTTTTGTTATGTGAAAAAATAAAAACCCTTCCTAGTTTAAGCTGCTGGTTCCTCGGATACACTGTTGGTTGCAGCCAACGCATTCCTAACTGATGCATTATCACGAGAAAAAGTGGGCGCTGACTCCATTAGTAACTCCTCAGAATAATATGCAAATCATTAAAATTCCAAATAATTCAATGTGTATTAAATTGAGACAATTACTGAGCCCGGCTTGGGAAGCCTGAGTGCTGTGGATTGGAGTCCGTGATCTCCATGCTAAACTTAATGTCTACTTGAAATGACCCGAAGAAAAATAAACTAGGGTCGAACTGAAGGAATGTCGAACTTCCGATGAACACTTGTTCGTAACGACTGAGATTAATTCCTAAAAGAAGTTTCTAAGGTTCAAAGACAATTTTGAGAAAATATAAAGAGTTTAATATTAGTTTGCTTAAAAAAAAAACAAACTCTTGTGTGTTTCCACTTTATATGATACATACTTACTTTCTGCCATGAAGGGGGAGGATTTTATGTACTTCCTGCTCCCTTCTATCTCCAGTCTCCTGATTTTTGGTTAGTTTCATTATTATTTTTGGATTGCCTAGAGTTATCATGTTTATATTCTGTTCTGCCAGCAGATTCCCACTGTTCCTTAGCCTCACTTCTGTGATTAAATGAATCCGATGCTTACTGTTGTCCTTCTCTCCAAGGCTGGGTGTTTAATTTTGAATCAAGCCTTGTACTCTGGATTTCATCAGCTATTTCTCAAGAAGCACTTTGTTACCATAGTCCTTGAATTCCTGAATGCTTAAGAACATTTGCCTGTTTCTTTTATAGTCACAGCAGAATTTGGCTGAATGCAAAGCTCGTGGGTCACCCTTCTCGCCCTAGAACAGGTAGATGTGATCTGTTTTCTTGTGTCGAGTGTAGTACAGGACTGAGAAAAATTGTATGATTTCTGTTCTTTGCACAATGCAGATGGAACACTTCCCCTTGAATGTCAGTGTCTTTACACTGCATATCCCTACATTGCCAATTCTACGTTTTTCCCCCTAGCATACGGTGTAGGCTTTAAATCTAGAGACGAAGTTTTTTAAAAAAATTTTTAAGAGTCTTTTAAGTTTATTCCTGTTCCTTCCCCCCCTGCCTCACCCGTTCAGAACTCCAATGTGTGTCCGTCAGTTTTGTATTGTCTCGTCTGTCATCATTTATATCTCACTGTTCTTTCTATTTCGTTTTGTGTGATTTCTTTCACTGGCTTGGCCTGTGCTTTCAACAGTATTTACCTATTTTCTGTCACTTCTAAGTTGTTTCATCTCTCTAATTGCTTTATTTTTCATCTTCCATTTATTTCCTGAGCTCTACCAGCTCACTTTTCAACTGGTTTCCTTCTTGTTTCTCATTTGATCATTTCTGTTGCTTCTTTGAGCTTTCTTTCTGAAAAACTATACTGCCAGTTCCTTGGACAGAAGAGGACTAGACTCTGTTCTCTAGAACGGATCATTTGTGTCGTATATATTTGTCATCTGCCTTCTGTATTCTTTTCTTCCTTCTTCTTGCAATACCCATGCTGGGGTCCTTGCTGCCTGGTTTATTTCTTGGTGTTACTCCAATAGGAGTAGGTGTACCTAGCTTTTTGATTGACAGTAGTATGGACAGGGGATGGGGGCATGGTTAACTGGGCTCAAAGTTTGGTTATGGTCTCTGCCCTCCTACCCAACAGGCCCTGGTGAGTTGTCTCCTTCAGGCTTTGGTCTCCACAGGGTCAGTGTAGCTCACAATGAAAGACTCACAGCTATGACTGGGTTGTCTCTCTTCTGACCTGCTTACCCCTTTGCATGCCAACCAGGATTTCCTAACCAGAGACTTTTCCTAAACAACAAACATGGTACGTCTTCCTGGTTCCTTTTCATTTATTTGCCATTCCCTTCCCCCACAGCTGACTGCAATGTGGAGACAGGTTTTCACAATGTGTATTTCCACAGATGTTCCGACTTCTCCTTTGTGAGGTACACAGCACTGGTGCCCACCAGTATCTCCATTTCTGTCCTCTTTGAAGACACCCCCTTCCTCCATTTTCAAAGCTAGGCATGGCCAGATGGATTGTTTGGCCAGCAAAATGTGAGCGGAAGTGACATGAATCAAATCTACATGCTCTCCTCCACAGTGAGCTGTGAAGACTCATGATATTATGGTAATACAGGAGGATGGTGGAGACGGGCAGGCCCAGCGTGCCTACTCTGTAATCGCCCATGAGCTTGCAGCTATTACAGTATTGTGGCAACAACAAAATGTAGCAATAATAACAGCAATAAACGACATATAAACTTGGCTGTCTTAAGCCAATGAGGTTTGGTATTTGTTATTCCTTCATAACCTAGCTCTTTGACTAATAAAGGGAGAGCAAAGCCAGCAACTTCTGCATGGAATGTTAGGAAGTGCAGACACTGAAGAGGTTGGCAGGGCTGGTTGGAAAGGCGTGCGTCACAGCACACCTTTCATCGCCTGTACTGGACTCTGACCAGCTTCAGGGTTTCCCTGAGTGTCGGAGGGGGAATCTTGTAGACTCTTCAGAGGAACGTCTCTTGTTGCAGAGGGTTTCAGATTTCCCGTGTTCACCAGGAAACGAAACAATAGAACCTAGCCCTTTTCTGTTTCTGTCTGCTTACTTTCATATATCTTCTTGTGCGCTGAATTTAGTGCCGTTGACAGCAATATTTACTACCTCCGAACAAACTTGGCTGGTTTCTGATGGGCTCCCCTGATCATCTAACCCTGTGAGAGCCATGGGAGCTGTTGTCTTCAAGTCTTCCTGCCATTTACCGTCTGTAAATACTTTCTTTTTCTTTTTTTAAATAAAATATTTCTCCTTGCCACAATTAAAAAATGAGTGTGCAATCCTAGACATTCTCTAAGAAGAGAGCATTACATCTTTGATTTACTATTGTGCCTAGAGATGATGATCTTGGCTCCAGTCTCATTTCCCTAAACTCCAGCATGCATGTTAGACCACAGTCATATCTGGTCCCTGGAGCCAGGCAATCTGGGCTCAAACCCCTGTCTTGCCATTCTTTAATGGCACAGCCCTGGAAAAATCGCATAAACTTTCTGGGCTTATTTCTCTCATCTGTAACAATGTGATCATAGCAGTGGACTGTTTCATCCCCAGGAATATTGAGAAGAGTAGATGAGCTGATACCTGGGAAAACCCCTGGAGCAGTGCCTGGTCCCAAGTGGGTACTCAGGACAGATGACTTGAAAGCATCTTTCAAGTTTTGCAAGTGGTGTATCAGTTGATTCATTTATGTACTCAACACCTATATAATTATTTGTAATAACATGAGGTGATGGGGCTTCCCAGGTGGTCAAGAATATGCCTGCCAATGCAAGAGATACTTGAGACATGGGTTCAATCCTTGGGTCAGGAAGATCTCCTGGAGTAGGCAATGGCAACCTACTCCAGTATTCTTGCCTGGGAAATTTCATGGACAGAGGAGCCTGACAGGCTTTGGTCCATGGAGTTGCAGAGTCGGACCTGACTGAGCAACTGAGCACACACTCACGCAAGGAGGTGATAGTCAAATTAAGGTACCAGTTAAAGTCAAGGGTACGTATTCTGAGATTCTAACAGCTAACGTTTGAGTGATTACTCTGTGCTCAAGCTCCAGGCTAAATCTTTATGTGGACCATTTCATTCAATCCATATGACAACTCTACATATCTTACCATCATAATCTTCATTCATTTTTTTTTTTTTTTTAGTCTCTAAGTCATGTCCGACTCTTTGCGACCCCATGGACTATAGCCTGCCAGGCTCCTCCATCCATGGGATTCTTCAGGCAAGAACACTGGAGTGGATTGCCATTTCCTTCACCAGGGGATCTTCCCAACAAAAGAATTGAGCCTGGGTCTCCTGCATTTCAGGCAGATTCTTTACTGACTGGGCTATTCGGGAAGCCCCTTCATTCCAGACAGAAGGAAACTAAGCCTTAGGAACACTAAGGGACAGGTGCAGGTCCCATAGAAGCAGGTCACATAGAGTTGGGCTGGTCCGTGCAGGCAGCGACACTCAGAATGTCTGTGCTTATCTGGAGCACTTACAGAGATATCACAGACCCTGGAAGCTGACCGCTGCCTCTGGGTGGGTGGGTGGATGTCACCAGAGGTCTTCTGGAGAAATGGCTGGGTGAACTGAGGCCTGAAGTGTGTAGGAGGTGCCCATTCAGTGGAGACCTGAGCTTGGGCAAAGATGGTCACGGAACAGAAATGCTGAAAGCAGAGTTTTCGAAGGTCAGCTTTGAAGGAGAAACCTGGAATAGCAGGCTGGAATCTGATCAAGACATCAAATAAAGGAGCTTGGACATTTACGAGACCAATGATAGAGGTGTGTTAGTCACTGGGGCAATTTGTAACTGTCTGAGTCACCATATGGGTGGGGCTTTTTTAGGCAGGCTGTTAGGCGCTCTGTGACTGTCTAGGATCTAGGGGGAAGCTGATTTCAAAGAATGCTACTTGTTTTCATTTCTCAGGAAGCATGTTTCTCGGCCTATGAAGCTGTCACGACTCTTGGGCGTGTTTGTGGACTGGAGGGCTGAGATCGTTTCCCTCTCATGACTGTGAGCCCGTTGAAGGTAAGGGCCATGCCTTGGTGTCCTCAAGCCCAGTGTGGCTCACAGCATGTATGCCCACTATCTGTGGAGCCTCTAGTGATGCCTGGAGGAACTGGGAGCAGATGGTCACCTGAGCGGGCATGGTCGCCAAAGGCTTTCTGGAGAAAGGGAAGCCTGAGATCAGTCCTGAAGTGTGATGAGCGAATTCCCGATCAGGTGGGGGCCTGCGTGCTGAGCTGGTGTGCCAGGTAGTTGCAGACAGGTCAGCGTGGAAGCACAGAGTCTGCAAGGGCTCTCTGAGGATCAGAAGCTGGGCTTGCCCTCGACCAAACCTCACACCCATTCACCACTGTAGTGGGAAGTCCCCACCTACACGGACAACTGCCCCAGAGCTGCCCACGGAGCTCTGCTTCCTTCCCCGAGGGGCATACTTTCAGGCCTTTTCAGCCAGACTGGGGGCTGCCAGGAGGTACTGGAGATGCGAAGCCCAGAGGAGAAACTCAGGCCATGTAGGATACGGGATGGTGGATATTAATAAATAGCCCAGCCTGCCATGTTTGATGAGGCCACTCTGAGGCATGCTCTGTGTGACTCCTTAGGGTCCCCGGAGGGATGGAGCCCCAGCTACTCACAGGGTTAACGTACTCAACGATATACCATTTTCTGGCTCTATTGTCCCTTTTCTCCCTCACCTCCTGCTTCCTGCTGACAAACCTTTGTCTTAGGCTTTGCTTTTGTTGTTGTTTAGTTGCTCAGTCATGTCCAACTCATTCGCGACCCCGGGGACTGTAGCCCGCCAGGCCCCTCTGTCCATGGGATTCTCCAGGCAAGAATACTGGAGTGGGGTGCCATTCCCTCCTCCAGGGGATCTTCCTGACCCAGGGATTGAATCTCGTCTCAAAATTGAATTTGCTGGTGGATTCCTTATCAGTGAGTCACCTGGGAACTCCTGGGTTTGCCTTGCTGTTACTGCTGCTAAGTCGCTTCAGTCGTGTCCGACTCTATGCGACCCCATAGACGGCAGCCTACCAGGCTCTGCCGTCCCTGGGATTCTCCAGGCAAGAACACTGGAGTGGGTTGCCACTTCCTTCTCCAATGCATGAAAGTGAAAATTGAAAGTGAAGTTGCTCAGTCGTGTCCAACTCTTAGCGACCCCATGGACTGCAGTGCACCAGGCTAATCCATCCGTGGGATTTTCCAGGCAAAAGTACTGGAGTGGGGTGCCATCGTCTTCCCCATCAGGATTTGCCTTAGGGATAATCAAACTATGATGCCTGCAGCCCCCCTCCTTGCCTGCTGCCCCCCCAGAACTGGGGGCTGCCCTGGTGGCTCAGATGGTAAAAGATCTGCCTACAATGCAAAAGACCTGGGTTGGAGCCCTGGGTTAGAAAGATCTCCTGGAGAAGGTAATGGGAACCCTCTCCAGTATTCTTGCTTGGAGAATCCCATGCACAGAGGAGCCTGGCAGGCTACAGTCCACGGGGTTGCAAAGAGTCTAACAGGACTGAGTGACTATCACTTTCACCAGGACTGGAATAACATTTGCCCTGAGGTCCTTGTGAGCGTCTCAGGAGCACTGACCTTCTTGCTTGGCAGCTCTGCTCGGAACCATCATGTGGGTGCGCCCTGATCAGAAGCCTCCGTTGTTGCAAGCCCTCATCCTTTCCCTGACTCACCAATATCCATCTCCTCAGAGCAGCACCCGCCCAAGTTCAAGCCAGACTTAAGAGCAACTGGGCTTTAGAGTCACGGCCTGAGGTTTAAGTCCTCCCTCCACTGCTTACTGGCTGCACGAATTTGGGCAAGATCTTTATCCTTCGTGAGCCTCGGTTTTCTCATCTGCGCGATGGTGTTAGCAATGCCTGTTTCAAGGGGTTAGAGAGAGATAGTATACTCAGCGTGCTCTGTACTGGCTCAGCACATAGTAGGCCCCACAACTTTCTGCTGTCTCTCCAGTGCCATTTGGGTGGTTGACACTGCCCGTGGTCCCTTGGCCTTGCCTCTGCTTCCCCCTTCTTTCTCTATCTCAATGCCCACCCCATCGTGCCTCCTTCAGAGAAGGTCTGAGCTATGACCCAGGACACCGGCCTCTTAACTGGGTCATTGTTCTGTTTTCCTCAATTCTGACTCTCTGATACTCTTTCATCAAAGAGCCAACTGTATGTGCTGTATTGTCTTATTTCCTATATTCTCGATACTCTGGTATTGAGGGCTTCACTGCCCTGGGAGAGCCTGCTCCTCCAAGGCTCCCCAGTTTGTGGAGATAGCAAAGGGCTGGCCTGGGAAGGTGCCTCTCCATTTGAAGTCCAATCCAGAGCCCAGAACCTCCAGCAGCTCCTTTATCCAGCTAACACACCAAGCCAACATTCTCCCTGCCCTAAATCACCCAGGGACAGGTGCCGGGCAGCTGGGGGCAGTCCCTTGGCCCCTAAGCTGGCTGGAAGTTTTAAAACCAGCCAATCCTCTTTATCCTGCCCTGTGGAAAATGCAATAAAGGTCGTGGTCTAGGGTTTTTTCTCTCTCCTTTAGCCTCCTGACCAGCCAGGGGCTTCCCCAGGTGGCCCTGGGGTCATGACCTCTCTGTGTCATCGTAAAACAGGTCCATAACTTAAAATCCCGTGGGTCCATTTGAGGCACTTTTACTTGGGGGAACTGATGGAGTGTTCAGATTGTTATTAATGATTAGAATCCCCTTGGGTGCAGATTTCTTTCCCAAGGCCCTTTAGGCGGTTCTAGGAAAGACAGTGCTAGAACCAGGTCTCATGACCAGTGAGGTTCTTCACCATCTCATCTGTGATTGCTGAAATGTGAATTCCTATTCAGTTTGGATCAAACACCTATATGGGTGTGCGTGTGTGCTCAGTCGCTTCAGTTCTGTCCAACTCTTTGTGATCCCATGGACTGTAGCCCACCAGGCTCCTCTGTCCATGGGATTCTCCAGGCAAGAATACTGGGGTGGGTTGCCATGCTCTCCTCCAGGGGATCTTCCCAGCCCAGGAATTGAACCTGAGACTCCTATGACTCCTGCATTGCAGGTGGATTCTTTACCCATTGAGCCACCTGAGAAGCCCCAGTCAGCATTTTTGTTGTGAAAATTAAAACAATCTGCTGCTGCTGCTGTTGCTGCTAAGTCACTTCAGTTGTGTCCGACTCTGTGTGACCCCGTAGATGGCAGCCCACCAGGCTCCCCGGTCCCTGGGATTCTCCAGGCAAGAACACTGGAGTGGGTTGCCATTTCCTTCTCCAATGCATGAAAGTGAAAAGTGAAATTGAAGTCGCTCAGTCGTGTCCAACTCCTAGCGACCCTGTGGACTGCAGCCCACCAGGCTCCTCCGTCCATGGGGTTTTCCAGGCAAGAGTACTGCAGTGGGGTGCATTGCCTTCTCCTTTAAAACAATATAGAGGTATAGAAAGAAAACTGTGAATCCCTTTTTCACAAACCCCCTTCTCTGAATCCTAGTTCTCCAAGATTCCCATTAACGGACCCATAGGCACAACACTCCACATTTTTTTTTTTTTCCAAAAAACACGTGCACATACTATGATAATTTTCTTCAGAAAGCTGGATGTTTGTTTCCTACAACTTGCTGTTTCACTCCATGGTGTTCAGTGAGTGTCCGTCCCTGCCCTCGAGTCTGAGGCTGTGCGGTCTGAGAGGAGTCTGAGTCATCCGGACATTCCCCTAAGGATACACATCAGGCTGCCGAGTTTTGTCAATTCAGCAATTTCTTTTAAATAATTTTTTTTTAAAAATTGGAAGTTCGTTGCTTTACAATGTGTTGATTTCTGCCATACAACACGAATCAGCCATTGGAATACATACGTCCTCCCCCATCTTGAACCTCCCTCCCCCTGCATGCCCTCTTCCCACCCCTCTGGGTCATCACAGAGACCCAGGTTGAGCTCCCTGTGTTATACAGGAAGGTTCTGCAAGGTATCTGCTTTACACATGACAATGTGTATGTTTCCCTCTGCTCTCCCAATTCGCCCCAGCCTCTCCTTCCTCCACTGGCTCCGCAAGTCTGTTCTCTGTGTCTGTGTCTCCAATCCTGCCCTGCAAATGGGTTCATCAGCACCATTTCTTCTGGATTCCATATATGTGTGTTAATATACAGTATTGGTTTTTCTCTTTCTGACTTACTTCACTCTACATAACACGCTCTGGGTTCAGCCCCCTCCCTAAAACTGACTCAAATTCATTTCTTTTAGGGAATTCAGCGATTTCTTATGGGCTCTCTCTATGCCCCAAGCTTAGAGAGGTGACCTGCATTGCCCTCGGTCACACAGCAAGGGAGTGACCAGGAGTGACGGTTCTCGAACTCATCAGAATTTTCATGGGGCCCTCTTAAAACCATAGATGCCCAGACTCCACCCCACTGGTTCAGAAGCAGGATCTTTAGGGGTAGGGCTTGGGAGTCTGCATTTTAACAAGCTCCCAGGTAATTCTGGGGAAGGTCTGGTTGGGAACCCGCTGCTCTAAAACATATGTTAGCTTTCCCAGAGGGTCTGCTCCCTCCCGTCCTCTCTCAGACAGTGTAGGAGAGTCCTGCAGAGTGGGCCCAAGGGACGAGTGTCCAGTTAAGGAGACTGTGTCTCCAGGCAAACTCACGGTCTATTTCTGAGCTTTTATTGCCATTGTTATGATACCTTGTGGCTCAGCTGGTAAAGAATCCGCCTGCAATGCGGGAGACCTGGATTCAACCCCTGGTTTGGGAAGATCCCCTGGAGAAGGGAAAGGCTACCCACTCCAGTATTCTGGCCTGAAGAATTGCACAGACTGGATAGTCCATGGAGTCACGAAGAGTTGGACACGACTGAGCAACTTTCACATATGATACTGACTTGCTGGAGATTAGCAGCCTCCCAGACTTTGGCATTCACCTCTCTTCCTGGTTTCTCTCACTCTACACTTTGAAATCCCTCTTGAAAATGCCCTTAATGCTTTGTTTTTTTTTTAAGAGTGAGAATTATTGCAGTTTCTTGCTAGGAGATGGAAAAAGGACATATGTTGACAAGGAGACAGAGCAACTTCATAAGGAATTCCTGGCTCAGGCACCTCTCCCATTATACCCTCTAATCTCCCCTCCCTGGGAGCCTCATGATCTCAGTTCACACTCCAGGAAGGAGTCTGCCTCTCAGGGAGGTCCCGCAGGACTCGTGGAGTGTGCAAGGCAGGGCTCACACCCCTGGGCTGGGCGGCTTTCTGGGTCAGATGCCTGTAATGGAGCTGAAGGGGCACTGGGCTTGGGAGAGAAGGTTCAGTTCACCTACAGGGCCTGTCTCTCCGTCTTTTTCAGCCCTGTGAGGCTGACATGAAGGTTGTGTCCATGCTGGGCCATTGTGGTAAGGAGTGAATGAGACGAGGTAAGGTAAGTGCCTCTAGATACACAGATACACATGGCATGGACCGTGATGGGATGAATGTGCAATTTCAGTCTCCTGGGAGAAAATGGAGCCAGGTTTCTCCATCTCTGGAGTGGAGAGTCTAGGGATTTTGATAAGTGCATTTAAATGCTATGTAGATGAGGCAGAGGATAAGATGGTTGGATGGCATCACTGACTCAATGGACATGAGTTTGGGTAGACTCCAGGAGTTGGTGATGGACAGGGAGGCCTGGCATGCTGCAGTCTATGGGGTCGCAGAGTCAGACACTACTGAGCGACTGAACTGAACTGAACTGAAAACCTTCTCTAACAAAGCTGTTCAAACACTATCATTCAATCCAAGGCTAAACAAATATTCTAGAAGACCTGGTTTACTCCTGCTTAAAGAAAGTCCAGGCAATAATCTAGACATCATTAATATTTTCTCCCATTCCTCCTTCCCTCCGTGATCTCTTGCCTCCCTCCCTCCCTCCCTGCCTGTGTTTGTGGGGCCCTGGTGACTTGAGAGTTGAAGATCAGGGTTCAAATCTTACCTTATCTACTTAATTTCTTTATGCATCAGCTTTTTAATCCAGAAAAAAAAATGAGAATTAAAGTACCTACTAATCCAGATGATTTTGAGGGCCAATAACAATTGTTGATATTTATAAAACACTTAGTATATGCCCCCTGGAGAAGGAAATGGCAACCCACTCCAGTATTTTTGCCTGGAAAAATCCCATGGACAGAGGAGCCTGTCGGGCTACAGTCCATGGGGTCTCAAAGAGTTGGACATGATTGAACACGAGTATATGCCCAGTGCCTTACCTGTGTTGGCACATTCAGTCTTTATAGTTATCCTATGAGCCAGGTACTACTATGATCTCATTTTGCAGATGAGAAGACTGAGAGAATGAGAGATTAAAAAAACTTGCCCAAACTCATACAGCTAATAAGGAACAAATCTACAGCTCTCATTAGTGCGTGTGCTCAGTCGTCTCCAACCTTTTACAACTCCATGGACTGTAGGCTGCCAGGCTCCTCTGACCATGGAATTTTCCAGGCAAGAATACAGGAGTGGATGGCCATTTCCTCCTCCCGGGGATCTTTCTGACTTAGGGACTGAACCCATGTCTCCTGCATTGGCAGGCAGATGCTTCACCACTGAGCTACCTGGGAAGCCCAGTTCTCACTATTTCAACTTGTTTTCTCAGATGAAAATTCTGAATGTAAAGGATCACCTGCATTGACTATGTTAATAGAAGAGAACAAGTCTCTCAACCTGTGGGTAATTTTGCCCAGATAGTGATACTTTTTCCTGCTAGCTTTTTTTCTTCCTGCTTCCCCTTTGCAATACAAACTTAAGCCCCGTCACATGGATAAAGCTCTCTCCATATCTTATTTTCAAATGGTTTATGATTTATAAGGCATATTTGTATATATTGCACTTGATTTTTAATAACTCTTGTAGCCATGAGACACAATAAGGGTTGTTATGAGCCCTTATTTGGAGATGAGGAAACGGAGCCTCAAAGTTAGGGCAGGACACCCAGTAGGATTCTCAGCTCCCTTCTGACGGGCACTGGTTTCTGGACTGTGAGTTGTAATGTTCCTACAGAGAGCCCTGCTTTTTACTGTCTACCCGCTATCCGTTCCTGCTTCTGGAAGGGCCTCTTGATTTTCCACTGGGGACCTTTTTCTCTCTCCACCCATGTTCCAGCCTTTCCAGGTTATTACATTGCTCTGGTCACAGTGATTCATTCTTGGGGGTGGGGAAGGGCTAGTGACTTACACGAGTCCAGGGAAACTCAACACTGGGTTGACTGCTCTAAGATGTGAGCCTGGTACTGTTGGTGACCCGAGAGACCTGATCAACCACAAAACCATCTCAGAGAAAAGCAGAACTAAGAGATGCAGAAAGGACAGGAGTTCAGACTGTGTTCCTTAGAGTACCTGGATCCAACCGAACCTGAAGTTGGATATCTACTCCAGACTTATGCATCAGTGAATTCCTCCTCCCCATTTTTTTGCTTTGAAGACTTTGAATTGGGTCTTCTCTCACTTTAAGTTGAGAGAGTGCTAGCTAATAGCCTTTCCAGAGAAATTGCTTCTCAGGGCATTATTTAATTTTATGATTTAATTATTTTCCCCCTATTTTCATTAGAATGCCTGATACTGATTAGGTGCCCATAAATATCTGTCAATTCATTAATCATAAGTTTAGTAGAAGATGGGAATTTTGAACTATTGCTTAAGAATCTTTGCATACTGGGCAAATTTGACCTTTCTTGAAATATCCAGAGAAATTTGGAATAACTTTTCTTTGGGGTTCTTTCCAACTTGCTTTATTTCCCTCTGAGATCAACCATAATTCACATGGATTTACACTGGAGAAAGTCATATTTTATTTTTAGCACTGTGTGCTCAAGTTCCTTCCTAAGAATTTTAACCACTTAAGCCCAAAGACCTGATTTTTCTGAAGTACAAGGTGGACCATTTCGCTCCTCTTCGTATAATGAATGCTCCATGAATTCTTGTTTACGGAAGGAACTCCCAAAATGAATCTATAGGTTTTAAGGAACACACGGATGTCATGCTCAGTTTGATGTATCAGTTTGGTTACCCTTGAGTTCCCAGGTTTTCACCAAACATTCATCTAGCTTTTGCACAGAGGGTATTTTGTAGATGTGATTAGAACTGTAACTGGTTGACTTGAAGTAAGGGAGGGTTTCCTGGATAATCTGGGTGGGCATGATTCAATCAGTTTAAAGGTCTGAACCAGAGAGCTGGGGCTTCCCTGAGAAAGAAGTTCCACTTACAGACCTTAGCATCAGCTCATCCCTGACGATTCTAGTCTGCCTTTCCTGGAGGTCTCCCTGACAGATTTCAGACTCTCCAGACGATCTTCCCAACCGCATAATCCAGTGTTTCACAATACATCTCTTAGTATATATTACCTCCAACTGGTTCTGCTTCTCTGGTTTAACACTGACATATACAACTGGTAAACCCCTCACTCCCCAAATAGTTAGGTCGGAGGGGAAATAAAACCATCATGTTCCTAAGGGCCCTTGTCCCATCACAAAGACCAAGTCTGTGGGATAAAGGCTGAAGTTTTCAGCATGATGTACAGTTCTCCATAACCTGCCTCTGCTGACCCCATCAGCCTGATTTCCTGCCTCCCCAGCCTTTTCACATCTCAGCCAGGGTTACCAATGCAGCTGCGCCTCTCTAGAGGGTTCATGAAAGTCTATGTTGGGAGCCTGGAAGGCATCTCAGAACTTCCTGGGTGCTTCAGGTAAGGCTTCCCACTCTCTCAGCTCCAAGCCTCTGTGGATCTGTCAAGGTTCTTGCTTGTCCTTTCCTCATCAGCCTCACTCACCACCACTCTGCTTTGAGACCCTCAGGGAAGCCTCATCACATCCTTTATGCAACTTTATGTCTTTCATGGTCCCAGGTCATCACTCATCCCATGGACTCTCATTCTGATGGCCCCTTCTGCAGCCTAGCTCCCACTCCTTCCAGGGGTAGACCAGATGTCCTTCCCTGGTTTCCCTTGGAACCACCCATACCAGCAAAGTCCTCTGTATTCTCCTCCTCCTTTGTGGATGTCCTTTCACTTCCTTGCTCTGACCAAAGCCCAGATCTCCACTGAGGTCATCGCTCTCCCTGAAGCCCACTCAAATGGTAGCTGCTTCCTACCTCACTCCTCATTCCACTGGGCCTGGAGGTGAAGTGAGTCACCTCTTTGCTCCTTCCTGCTCTTTCCAGATCATTCATTCTCCTGCCTTCTAGTATCCCTCCAGCACTGAGTCTCATGTCGTTAGTCCATGCCATCCACCAGTCATCTCCTAATCTATACTGCATGCCTCATTTTTGGATACGTTGGCTCCTGGCCCCGTCACTCTCTCCAACATCACTGTTATAATTCTCAGTGACTTATGTATCTACTTAGAAAACCCATCACCTACCCTGGCTTCACGGTTTCTGTGGGAGTGTAATAAACACACAACATACATTGTATAGAAGTGGAAATTATATGGGTGGTTATATATACATATATAATCATACAATAATGTATAGAAATATATAAAGTAAATTTTATATATGCAGTAATATATATTACTCTATATACTAGGTACATTTACTTATATATTACCTTCTTCAGACATTTCCCCTCCAGTCACTGCCCCATTTCACTGTCTTCTTTATTGTAAACTCCTTGAATAAATGATCTCTACACCTGTCTACCATTCAGCCCTCACATTCTCTCCTAAACCTACCCCGTCTGGTTTCAGCCCACCACTCCTCTGAAATCACCTTTGTCAAGGTCATCAACAATCCCACATGTCTAAATCAGTGATCCCTTCTCAGTCCTTTTGGTACTTGACTTACTGCTCTTCCTTTCTTTCCTTCACTCATGCTGAGGAGTCACTGTCTCTTGGTTTTCCTCTTGTCCTTCGTTTTTCATTGCCTCCCTTCCTGGGTCTGCGACTCCTCCTAACCCATAAATGTGGAAACCCAGGCTCAGTCCTCAGATCCCTTCTCTTCTCTATCGACATTCTCTTGCTTGGTGAGCCCATCCAGTCACATGACTTGAGATGTCTATTTCCAATTCAGAGCTTCCTCCTGAACTCTGGACTCACATCCAATTACCCCTAGACATCTCCACGTGTGTATCTAATAGATTCCATGACCCTAACGTGTGTGACAAGGAGCTCCTTATGTGTGCTTCCCCAATTGTTGGATCCCTAGTTGATAACAAACTCAGACGTCCAGGCCAAATAACTTGGAGACCCCTTCGTGCTCTTCTTACCCATGAATCCTTCTGACTCTCCTTAAATGTTATCTCAAGTATCTTAAACATTATCTCAAGCATCTCACCATTGCTCAGCATCTCTATAGCTGCCACCTTTGCCCTTATCAACAGAATCTCCTGTCTAAATTAGTGATTGATCTAGACTTCTTGCTCTTGCTCTTGCTCTTCCCTGGTAGCTCAGATGGTAAAGCATCTGCATACAATGTGGGAGACCCAGGTTCGACCCCTGGGTTGGGAAGATCCTCTGGAAAAGGGAATGGCAACCCACTCCAGTACTCTTGCCTGGAAAATCCCATGGACCAAGGAGCTTGGTAAGCTACAGCCCATGGGGTTGCAAAAAGTTGGACATGACTGAGCGACTTCACTTCACTTCTTGCTCCTGCTCTTGGGGAAGCCACTCAACAGAGAAATACTGTTATGATCCCCAGACTGATCCTTCATGGGAGGTCCATATGACCCTTCTGTGGGCAAAAGTGAAAGGCTTAGAATGAACAACAGGTCTGCCCTTCTCCACCAAGTTGCCTCATCGTGTACTTCTCTCTCCTTCACTCATTGCGGCTCCAGCCATACTGTCTCTGTGCAGCTCCTGAAGCATATTTTTGTCACAGAAAGATCGCTTACATTCTTCTTCCTGCGTGGAAAGATTTCCCGCAGATGTGTGTCTCTGTCTCTATCTCTATTGCATCTCTACTTCTATGTCATTGTGATATTGTAATATATGTATATCATATATATATATATATGTATATATATGTATATTTGGTCTTCCACTAGAGCTTCTAAAACTCTTGGAATTTCCTAAGTGATGAGAACCATAAAGGTATCTTCTGTTATGTTATTGTTGTTGTTTAGTAGCTAAGGTTTATTCGGGATCAACAGAGAATTGCAATTTGTGCTCTGCAAAACCACACTGAGCTGTGTGCAAGCCCCTGTACAGCAGGGGAAGACCTTTTTTCTTCTTTTGTAAAAAATTTTATTGGAGTATGGTTGCTTTATAATGTTATGTTAGTTTCTACTATATGGCAAAGTGAGTCAGCTATTTGTATACATAGATCCCCTCTTTTTAAAATTTCGTTCCCATTTAGGTCCGCCCAGGACATTGAGCAGGTTCTCATTAGTTGTCCATTCTATACACAATAGTGCATGTATGTCAATCCCAACCCCCAACTCATCCCACTTCCCTCTCCCTCCCTGATGTCCAGATGTTTGTTCTCTACGTCTGTGTCTCTATTCCTGCTGTGTGAATAGGCTCATCTGTACCATTTTTCTAGATTTCACATATATGTGTTAATATACGGTATTCGCTTTTCTCTTTCTGATTTCCCTCTGTATGACAGTCTGCAGGTCAGAGGAAGAGGAAGTTGGGAGGGCTCTGATAAAGAGTTGGTGGCTTTTAACTGGCTGAACCCTTGGCAGGGGGGAAGAGGAGTCTTTGCTCACAGGGCATGAGAGCTTCCCCTTCTAGTCTCCTAATTTTATTTAATTGAGGTTTCTGTTTATTAATTTTTTTACATTTATTCTCTATGTTTATCATCTGTACTTACTTGTAACTCTATCTACACCAATACCTACACCAACACTTAATTGACGTCTACACCTATATCTGCACTTGTATCATCATTTTCTACCACTTTTTAAAGATTTGCTCTCAAGCTGCAGTTGGTCAATGAAGCCTCTCTGGACCATTATTCTAAAAATTGCAAATCCAACCATTCCACACCCTTTTAAACTTTATTTTCTCCATCACATATGTCATCATCTAACATGCTATTGTGGACAAAAAATGTGGCCTGCCACTTCAGTAAACAAAGAAGTTTGCCTGCCATTCCTGTAAACAGGATGTTGTGGTCAATAAGCCCTCAGCCACTGCAGCTGCCCCAGACGGCACACCCTGAGGGGATTCAGCATGGAGAAAAACAGGCCGCTGGCCCTAGACGGTTAAGATGCGTAGCTCAGAACTGGTTTCAGTAAGGACAGACACTTGCATCTTCCTGTACATAGAAAAGCAGTAAAATCATTAACATGAGTTGTTTGTTTGTGATTAGCAGTAATCTTTTGATGTTTGATTACAGCAAAAACTCCTATATATCCTGGCTCCCTCTTTCCTTCTTTGAACAGTTCCTCAGAATTATCTGAGAGTTTGTCTCTTGGGCTATAGTCCTTAGCAAGTTCTCTGAATAAAAGATAACTTGCAACGCTTAGATTGTGCATTGTTTTCATTGACACTGCGTGTTTACTTATTTATTTTTGTATCACCTTTTCTCCTTATAAGATATAAGATGCTTGAAGGTAGGTATTCTCATTCATGCTTTTGGTTGCCAAGTACAAAGCATTTAGAACAATATCTGGTGAGTATTAGGGATGTGTACAGGTTGATGAAATAATTAAAGCTAGCACTATTGATGCTATGCATAAAATAGATAATTAACAAGAACTTACTGCACAACACAGGGAACTCTACTTAATGCTCTGTGGTGACCTACATGGAAAGGAATCTAAGAAAGAGGGGCTATATGTCTACATAGAGCTGATTCGCTTTGCTGTACAGAAGAAGTTAACACCACACCGTAAAGCAACCATTGCTGTTCAGTCGCTAAATTCTGTCTGGCTCTTTATGACCCCACGGACTGCAGCACACCAGGCTTCCCTGTCCTTCATTACCTTCCATAGTTTGCTCAAATTCTTGTCCATTGAGTCAGTGATGCCATTCAACCATCTTATCCTCTGCCACCCTCTTCTTTTGGCTTCAATCTTTCCCAGCATCACTATATTCCAGTGAATCAGTTCTTTGCATCAAGTGGCCAAAGTATTGGAGCTTCAGCTTCAGCATCAGTCTTTCCAATGAAAGTTAATTAAAAAAAATCTAGCAATGTTGATAAACACTATTTAATGGGGACCCATGAGTGCTCACACACATCTAACTCTTTAATTATAAAGTTTCTGTAGTCAGCCTCCCTCCACATGGGCCCTGGAGGAGTCTCAAGCGAAAGAGACAGGCCAAGCAAAGGAACATTTTGTTAGAGCTGGTGCTTGGGTCACAAACACGGAAGAAGGACCCCAGAACCCTGGTGGGTTGGGCTGGGACTCAGGCATGGTTCGTGCTCTCTGTGGATATTACTCCCATTGCCAGCAAAGGCAGGTCCAGGGAAAACAAAAACAAACAGAAAGCTTTTTCCTTTGGCTTCTAGGTCTGGGTTTGAACATAACAGTCTGGTATTTAAGCTTTTTGGCTGGTGAAATAAAATGCCACAAATAGAATGTACTTAGTCAACTTCATTACATTTTATGACTGGCCTTATGATGGGGTCTGTCTGTCCTTAGGCAGAACGGCTTAATGTAAGATGTAATCTGTAAGGTGAAGATTGTCAGACTTTCAATGTATGTCTACTTTATTGTGAATTGTTTGTTAAGGGAGCCTGCGACTGGCACTGAAACCACAAGCGTCCTGGCAAGTCTACCGAGCACCAGAGCGGGGATGACGTCATCTCTCTAGCCTGGCCACCCGACAGTCCATTTTCAGAACAATGGTCCTAGTGGTCTTGGAACTAAAGTCCGAACCTATTAGCACTCTCTGTCATCCCTCAGGATGAAGCTCAAAGCCCTAGGTCTGAGATGCTCTGGACCTCCACTCCCTTCTGACCTCACATGTCCGCCTCATGTGCTGCTTTCCAGTCACCTGGCATCCTCCTGTTCCTGCAACAAGCTAAGCATCATCAGTCCTGCCTCCTCTCCTGCTCGTTACAGCCCAGCCCAGGTGCTGGTGTGGCTCACTCCTCTGCCTTCAAGTCTCAGCTCAGATGGTGGCTTTCCATGGCCCCAGCTTCTCTGACCCATCTGTCTAAACAGCACACCTGCCCTCTCTTGCTTCACTTTCTTCTTCATGGTCCCCATCACTTGTGGCACACACACACACACACACACACACACCTGTGTTTTCTTTGTCTATCCTTCAGATGGGCTCTGCCAGGAGGGAGTTTGTTTTCATCACAGCTCTGTCCCAAGTGCCTAGAATAGTGCCAGCCTTTTATGGACTCTGAATCCTGTTTCCCTATGACTCTAGAGGGTTTGTGGTAACCAAAAGTCCTAACAGGCAAGCCAAGTGTCAGCTGCTCAGTTGGGTCTGACTCTTTGCAACCCCATGGACTGTAGCCCACCAGGCTCCTCTGTCCATGGGATTTCCCAGGCAAGAATGCTGGAGTGGGTGGCCATTGCTTTTTCCAGGGGATCTTCCTGACCCAGGGATTGAACCCGGGTCTCCTGCATTGTGGGTAGATTCTTTACCATCTGAGCTACCACAGAAGCTAACAGGCAAGCCAAAGAGACCAGTAATTAGTTACATGAGATGAAAGCGGGGCTTCTCTGGTGGCTCAGTGATGGGAGGGTAGAGGGTCCACTTGCCAATACAGGGGACATGGGTTCAAACTCTGATCCGGGAAGATTCCACGTGCCACAGGGCGACTAAGCCCATGCCTCCCAACTACTGAGCCTGTGCTCTAGAGCCTGGGGGAACGCAACTACTGAGCCTGTGAGCCTCAGCTACTGATGCCCGAGGGCCCGGCGAGCCCGTGTTTCCGCAACAAGAGAAGCCGCCACAATGGGACGCCTGCGCACTGCAACTAGAGCGCAGCCCCCGCTCACCGCGACCGGAGGAAGCCATCACGGCACAAAGACCCAGCACAGCCAAAAACAAATTAAACAAAAATGCTAAAAAGAGATGAAAGAGAGGGCAATAGAGAAGGAAGAAGAGAGAGGGAGGAGAGACCGAAGGAGACTGAGATGGATGGACAGAGAGAGACAAAGACAGAGAGAGGTTGAGCAAATCACTGCTCAAGAAACCCGAAACTCCTTCCCTTGGTCTCAAGAGAGAATTCTCCTGGGATTTCTGAAACCCTGGCTGAATCTAGACCTGGTTCACTCTTGGCTGTGCTCTTCCCATCATAATGTGGGTGAGGGGAGGGCGGGCCAGGAAACGAGAAGCCAGAGCTCCCAGCAGAAGCCACCGCCTGCTCCATTTCTTCCACCAGCTGCCCCTCAAGTCTGAGCACAAAACTTCCCCTAACTGACCCTTACGATTTTAAATATTCCAAGGGAGACAGTCTAAATCTGAAACGTTTGGGAGCAAAGGACCTGATCCGGCTCGGGAAAGCTGATGCTTATTAAGATCTTCAAAGGCCTAACAGGCGAACAGCCCGTGTTTTAAATTATCTCCCTCTCGTTTGTCATGTCGGCAGCAATTTCCACAGCACTAAAACCCAAAGCTCCGAGAGAGCACGTCTCCTCCTGCACGCACCTCTTTGCTGGAGAAGTTCCAGAACATTCTCCAGACTCGTGGGTCACGGAGAGAATACGTGTGGTCACAGGGCCTCTCTGACACAGGCTGCACTTGGGCCAAGTTATTTCCAAAACTGAGCTGAGTTTAGAGAGGTCTTTATAGCTCAGAGTTTAAAATAAAAGTTTCGGGAATGTTCATGTGTTTCACTTAAAATGCACACTATATGGGTGGTGTCGTGGTGGCTATTTTTATACGAGGCCTTTTGGAGACAAACATTTGCTATCAATTTCAAACCTGCCAAGTGGAAAGAAGGGAATATAATTTTTTTCTAGTGCTTACTTACTCTCTTACAATAACTTGTCTGGATGCTTGCAATACACACTTAACCAGCTCACTGTCCTGATCTTAAGCAATGTTCTCAGTTCCAACCTTCTAGAGAAGAACAAAGAGCATCATCATGATTCCTTCAATTTCCCTCCTATCCTTAACTTGGGCTTCCCTGGTAGCTCAGTGGTAAAGAATCTACCTGCAATGCAGGAGACCAAGATTTGATCCGTGAGTCAGGAAGATCCCCTGGAGAAGGGCATGGCAAGCCACTCCAGTATTCTTGCTGGGAAAATCCCATGCACAGAGAAGCTTGGTGGTCTACAGTCCACGGGGTCACAAAGAGTCAGACACGACTGACGTGACTACGCGCGCGCGCGCACACACACACACACACACACACACACACACACAGGACCATCCTGAATTTACTCACATTCCCATCTATCCTCTCTCGCTTCCTGCCTGTCTCAGTGGACACAGGTGAGTCAGGACTCATGATTGTTCAAGCCCAGGCCTTTCCCAGTTAATCCTAAAGGAAATCAACCCTGAATGTCTATTGGAAGGACTGATGCTGAAGCTGAAGCTCCACTACCTTGGCCACCTGATGCAAGAGCCGACTCACTGGAAAAGACCCTGATGCTGGGAAAGATTGAAGGCAGGGGGAGGAGAGGGTGGCAGAGGATGAGATGGTTGGATGGCATCACTGTCTCAGTGGACATAAATCTGAGCAAACTCTTGGACATAGTGAAGGACAGGGAAGCCTAGCATACTGTAGTCCATAGGGTCGCAAAGAGTCAGACACAACTTAGTGACTGAACAACAACAGCAAAGCCTTTCAGGGGTGGTTGTTTGAACCCACCTCTCACTTCACCTGGATGACCTTCTCTCATTCTCTTATATCTTCAACCTCCACCACTGGTTGGTTGCTCTCAGCCTGTACTAAGGCACAAGTCTCTTTCTGTCCTTGAAATAACCTTGACCTGGCTCCCTTGACCCACCTCTAACCACCATGCCTCTCTGTTCTTCTAAGGAAAATAAAATTTGCTGGTTAATGGCATATTGTAGACCCCAAGAGGAGATGACTTAGCAACTGAACAATACCAGAAGGGGTGAAGGAGGCAAATCTACCCTTTAGAGGTTACTCCCTAAAAGCATCTATGTATGTCCAGCCATCCTGTGCTTGGGAGTAGGTGGTATGACTATTTCCTAACTACAACAAAATGAAGGCCCAAAATTTCCCAGATCTCCTTTGTTTCTAGAGTGTTCTAGCCAAGACCAGCTAGAAATTAGAGACTGACCTAATTAAGGGTGAGAGGCTTGGGGGAGGTGTCTGCAGAAGTGTCTAAACAGGGCAAGGAACATATAAGGACAGTGGAGGGCCTCCATGGTTTCTGTTCTGGTTTTGAGGCTTTATGGACAGAGTAATAAGTGTCAGGAGGGTTTGAAAGGAGTGCTTCCAGGAAGGCTTTTCAGGAGGACATTTCCAGTAGAGACTGGAGTCTTTGAGTATAAGCACAGCTACTATGGGGCCAGGTGACTCAACGTGTGGACGTGGTTCTCTCCCTGGTGAGTCAGATGGTAAGGCATCTGCCTGTAATGCAGGAGACGTGGGTTTGATCCCTGAGTCAGGAAGATCGCCTGGAGAAGGAAATGGCAACCCACTCCAGTGCTGTCACCTGGGAAACTCCCTGGACAGAGGAGCCTGGTGGTCCACAGTCCATGAGGTCGCAGAGTAGGACACGACTGAGCGACTCAACAACAACCAGCGCGTTGCTAGTTGATCTTCCTATCAGCCAGGTGAGATGGGAGGGGCAGGCATGTTCACTTTTTTTTCCAGCTAAGAATCCAAAAAATAAGTTTAAATAGATTGATAAAAGTCACAGAATTCATATGTGAGCAAGAACCCGTGGCTTTGGACTGCATTCTCTCATTTTTCCCCACCTTAAAATAGTGCAGAAATCAGATCTTGGCTGATGGCTAGATTCCGGCTCTGCAAATCTGTGGGCTCTTTTCAGTTTGTTTTGTTTCCTCTTTTTAATTTCACAGCGGTGACTATGAGGTGATAAGCTCTAATCATCCATCTTTGACTGGAAAGGTCGGAGTGACATGGGCAGATAATTAAAATGGAAAGAAAGTCAATTTAAAACCTGGCTTCCTGGGGTAAGATGAAGATAATGTATTGAAACAGCTGAACGTCTCTGTGAAGGTTTCAGTTCACATCTCGACAACACAGAACAAATTGCACAAATTCTAGGAACCATATCCCTTGGTAACAAACACTGAAGTCACTTTTTAAAAGGTCACCAAATGGCTCTATTGACTCGGTTTTGTAACATGTCACAAGCAGATGGCACTTTGAAGCAAACGAAGCAGCTTGAAAAACAAAATTGCTTAGACATTTTTGTCTGGTTTGCTAAGATAATGTGATGAAGCCCAAAATGAAAGAATCTTGGCGTGTGTTGATTGAGAAAGCCTACATACACACCATTCAGCGGCTTTGTTCTAATTTCTTGCAATCAAAGGGTTGAGCCTTCAACTGTCAGTTCTTGGCTGAATTGGGTTTTATAAAGGTTTTTGCACTTGCAGAATAAAAGGTGCAAAGCAAAAGAAAATAGAATGACTATTTCTTGAATGTCTATTACCTGTCAGACTCTTTATATATTATTTAATTTAATTCTAAAGCAATCCTATGGGTAGCTGTTATTACTCTTATTTTGAATAAAAGAAATTGAGGTCCAGAGACATTCCACACTAATTATTTATTGAGCTGGGATTCACACTTTGGTCTGACATCCAATCCACGTCTTTCCATTACTTTGTAGTACTTCAGATAGAATGCTGTTCCCACCTACTTCTTATCACTTTTTTTCAAAAATTATTTTCATGCTTCCAGTCAAGTACTAAAATAGATGCAGCTAAACTTTTTTTATGTAATGTAGTATCAAATTACAAACATAGTTATAGCATATTTTGACAAATACTGTAGGTTGGCTCACTTGCAACCCATCCTAATCCACTTCTCCCCTGCCTTTTTTCTACATGGAAGACTGGAAACAGTACAAACTTCCAGATCCCTTGTAGCTAGGGGTGGCAGTTTGGCCAATAAGAGGCATATGAAAAGTCCCAGAAGGGGGTTTTCCTTCCCAAATAAAAGCCAAAGTTTAACAAGAAGGTTTTTGCTTTCTTGTCTGGGATATGCACTCAATGCCTGGAGCTGCAGCAGCCATTTTGCTCTCATAAGGATGAAAGCCACATGCTAACACTGTTGAAACAGGAATATAAAAGGATCCTGGTTTCTTGGTGATGAGTGAATGTTACACCATCTTTTGATCCCCTACTTCTCAGCTTCTTCTTATGTGAGAAAAACAAACCTCTTCCATGTGAAAGAAACTGGGCTTTCTAATACTCACAAATGCAATCCTAGCTGATATACATAATAGCTAGAATTTTAAAAGACACTCTTGCTTTCCAACAATGTTCCATTTTTATGCAACTTTGGTCCTGATTTATAGTTCTGAAGCATTGGACGTACAGGCTCAAATTAGGTAATAGACTCATTGGAATGGTGTTCATTTAGTTGGGCACAAAGTAGGAGAGAGCTGAGATCTGTCCCTAATTGTGGGGAAAGGACTAGCAGTGACTGAGTGGCTACAGTTCTTCCAGAAAGTCTAGCCATCCCTTCAGCCAAAGCAATTGGCATGGAGCAGGAGAGGGCGAGTCGGAAGTGGGGGCTGAACCTGTCACCCCCGTGTCTGCCTTGCAGTGATAGTTAGTCTTCAGATGGGAAAACGAGAAGGACACTTGGGAAATCATTTTGCTATCTTTCCACCTTGGGAAAGGACCACACTGGAGTCATACCAGATGTATATGATAACTGATCTGGTTTTAATAGACCTCCAAAGAAGACAAATCCTCTGCCTCGTCCCTCAGGAGGCCATTTCAACATTTAAAAACTTGCAGTGAATTCTCTTTTTTTAACTTAAATAGGATGTGTAGTGCATGTGGGAATTAAAAGGTCCTTTATCTTTCTGAATCAGAGTAGTCAAGTGGCATGCTGATTGGCTGCGGACTAAGGCAGCCCTGGATCCAAGCTGTAGTTCCACCATTTACTGGCTGATGAACTTAACTACTGTTACTCAACTACACCGCATCTCAGTCTCATCTGTAACATAAGCAGAGACATAGCCACACGACAGTAGGATCGTGGCAAGGGGTCATGCATGTAAAAGGTTGAAATATCATTTGCATTAAACATAGTGCGCAAGGAGGTGAAGGGAGGGTGGGATGAAGTGGGAGATTGGGATTGACATGTACACACAATTGTGTGTGCGTGCGTGTGTGTGTGTGCGTGCGCATGCACGCACGCTCAGTCACTCAGTTGTCTGACTTTTTGCAACCCCGTGGACTGTAGTCTGCCAGCTCCTCTGCCCATGAAATTTTCCAGGCAAGAATACTGAGTGGAATGCCATTTCCTACCCCAGAGGATTTTCCCAACCCAGGGATCAAACCCTCGTCTCTTGCATCTCTGGCGTTGGCAGGTGGATTCTGTATCACTAGCACCACCTGGGAAGCCCCATATACACTATTGACATTTTTAATGTGTATAAAATAGACAGGGCTTCCCTGGTGGCTCAGTGGTAAAGAGCCCATCTGTCAGGGTAGGAGATGCCAGTTCGATCCCTGTGTCAGGAAGACCCCCTAGAGAAGGCAATGGCACCCCACTCCAGTATTCTTGCCTGGGAAATCCCATGGACAGAGGAGCCTGGCAGGCTATAGTTCATGGGGTCACAAAAGAGTCGGATAAGACTTAGTGACTAAACAACAACATAAAATAGATAGCTAATGAGAATCTACTGCATAGCTCAGGGAACTCTACTAAGTGCCCCATGGAGACCTAAATAAGGAAATCCAAAAAAGAGGGGATAAATGTACATGTATAGCTGATTCATGTTGCTGTACAGCAGAAATTAACACAGCATTGTAAAATAACTATACTCCAATAAAAATTAATTTGAAAAAATGTAAGTGCACAGTATAGTTCCCTACCCCACTGCTCTCCCTATTGGACACGAGTTCACTGCTTATGATCGTTTTAGAGCTTCAAGGAACATCACGGAGTTGACCACAACTCTCTCTGCCACAAGGGCTTTCCTGTGGCTCAGCTGGTAAGGAATCTGCCTGCAATGCGGGAGACCTGGGTTCGATTCCTGGGTTGGGAAGATCCCTTGGAGAAGGGAAAGGCTACCCACTCCAGTATTCTGGCCTGGAGAATTCCATGGACTGTATAGTCCATGGGGTCCCAACGAGTCGGACACGACTGAGTGACTTTCTCTCTCTCTGCCGGTTAATTAACTCCAATGTCCCAGTCTCATCCTCTTTGCTCTAATAAATATTTCAGCCTTTTGATTCTAACTGGATTTTCTAACATTGGACCGTGTCTTCAAAACAACTTTTAAAAATGTGTTTGCAATTTGGAGAGGTCACAATTTTATAAATTAAGTGCCAAATATCAGCATTTGAGAATTGAAAATATTGACTTGTACATTTTAGCCATGAACACAAAACTCTCGTTCTAAGCTGTTGACCCATGATTGGGCTTTACTCCGTGGTGCTCACAGTAAAGTGGAGTAATTAGACAGTCATCTGGATCATTACAGCCAAGAATACTCTGGCCACAAATATTTGGCGAATTTAGAGACAAAGACTCCTCGGGTACAGGTTATCTGCACTGTGACCTTGACTTTGGATGGATGCCATCTCAGCCCCACAGGAGATCTGCTGCACCATTTTAAGAAAGGAAATGTTTCAGACCAGGCATTGTTTTTTAAAGCCATGCACATGACTCTTGGCTAGTAGAGCGTTGGATCAGCCAACTTCTGGCAGCTTCGCATCTTGGCTGCACTGACATATGTGCGATTTCAGACTCGAAGCCACACATGAAGTCATTGGGAAGCTACAAAATTCATCCCCAAAAATCTGCCATACGGTGGTTCTCGTCTTTTCCAGCAATGTAATCCCTAGGAATTGTGATGATTTGAGCTTTATGAAAAGAATCATTAATTAATCTTCATTCATTGAGGACCTACTCATTTATCTATGTTAGGAAAAACTTTTTGAAAAAATCCCCTGGAGATGGAATGAAAGAATGAAATAACTGGAGTATAGTTTAGTTCAAGGACTTTTTCTTTTTTCATACCATTACTCATGGCATAGGATCCCAAGACAAGGAAAGGAAATGACAAAAGACACTTTCAGGACTAACAGAAGCCCCGTAGGTTTCCTCCAGCTCTGCAGTTCATAGGTCATGAAGCCCAGACCTAACAAGTTTCAGTGACTTGTGTAGTGTCACATGGTGAGTTAGTGGCCTAACCACGGCTTTGGTGTTTTCCTTATGATTCCAGACTATGCTAACTACCACTTCCGCAGTGAGGCAATGCCTGACCACCTTAGGTGAAGAAATACCCCCATTTCTGCCCTTGCTAGTCACTCTGTCTCATGATCAGATTTTATTTTTTTCATAGCACTTTTCAGTTTCCCAAATTACATTATGATTTGTCATTCTGTTGTCTCCTCGTCTAAAGATATGGAGGCATAGGCTTAGGCTCTTGTTTACTGTTCTATCTACAATAATACTTGGCACATAGTAAGTGCTCAATAGGAGATCCAACCAGTCCATCCTAAAGGACATCAGTCCTGGGTGTTCATTGGAAGGACTGATGCTGAAGCTGAAACTCCAATACTTTGGCCACCTGATGAGAAGAGCTGACTCATTTGAAAAGACCCTGATGCTGGGAAAGATTGAGGGCAGGAGG
Source organism: Bos indicus x Bos taurus (assembly GCF_003369695.1). Lineage (NCBI taxonomy): Eukaryota > Metazoa > Chordata > Mammalia > Artiodactyla > Bovidae > Bos > Bos indicus x Bos taurus. The sequence goes on along the minus strand of NC_040081.1, from coordinate 110,086,011 downwards.
AGAAGGGGACGACAGAGGATGAGATGGTTGGATGGCATCACCGACTCAATGGACAGTGGACTCCGGGAGTTGGTGATGGACAGGGAGGCCTGGCGTGCTGCGGTTCATGGGGTCACAAAGAGTCGGACATGACTGAGTGACTGAGCTGAACTGAACTGAACTGAAATGCTCAATAAATATTTGTGGCTTGAATGGACCACAATGGAGAGGAAAGGAACCCCTGGTCATTGAGCACCTACTATGCTGGGTTCTATGCTGAGATGTTTATGTCTGTTGTACACTCTTGAGAGGAGACACACCAGCGAGTCTTGGCATTAGAAAGTGGTGAAGCCAGAATACAAAGCCAGGGATATGTCGCTCCACACCCTGAAGTTTGCCATCACCAGAAATCATTTTCAATGTTCAGTGGTTCCTGTTCTCCCATGCCCTGTGCGGCCTCTTTCTGAGGCCTCTGAAGCGCGCAGACTGGGTTATGACACCCCTCTGTTGTTGGCTTGTGTCTTTCTGCACTGCCTTAGTCTCCAGAGGAATCGATCTGATGATACTTTATTCAGCACAGTAAACATTCTATGTTGCTGGTTCTCTGTGTAAAGCTGATTGAATCATTTTCTCATATTATGGACACAGCTCATGCTACTCGAATATGGTGGTGAATTCCACCAAGTGGTACTGACTTGTACTGACAAAAAGCCTCCAAAGGGAAAGAAATGTATCTTCTGCTAATCATCGGAGACTGATGCAATCAGAGGGGCTGATGACAAGCAGTTCAGATGGTCACGACTTAGAAGGTGACGTGTGCCAAGAGATGAGGAAAACACTGGGACAGAAACAAGACAGTAAATAGCTCTGAAATAACATTGATTCTGACCACAGGGTAATCCATAAATTTGAATGGGGAAAAGAGCTCTCGTGTCCTTAACAGAACTTTTCACCTTCTTCAGGTGAAGTTTGTATGAGATGTGGTGATCCATTTTTGTCCAGTTTACAAAACATGTTGAGGACAGCAACTGAGATTTGATGCACATCCAAACCCTCCGAAGAACTATTAACACAGGGACCTGGGACCTGCTTTAGTTAATAGGACCTGCTTTAGTTAATACTAACTAAAGGGCCTATTAGTTAACAGAGAGGGCCTTCTAGAGGATAACCATTACCATCCTTCACTGGGCTTCCCTGGTGGCTCAGCTGGTAAAGAATCTGCCTGCAATGCAGGAGACCTGGGTTCGATCCCTGGGTTGGGAAGATCCCCTGGAAGAGGGATCTATCTACCCCAGTATCCTTGCCTGTAGAATCCCATGGACAGAGGAGCCTGGCGGGCTACAATCCATGGGGTCAAAAAGATCTGGACACAACTGAGCGACTGAACAACAACAGAACAGTGGCTTATGTATGACAGATGAAAACATGACTTCCGTTAATTCTCAAGCTTCACATGAACGCTGCTAATTAATTAATCAGTTAGGGTTAGTCGCTCAGTCATGCCCGACTCTTTGCAACCCCATGGACCATTGCCTGCCAAGGTTTCTGTCAATGGAATTTTCCAAGCAAGAATATGGGGGTGGGTTGCCATTCCCTTCTCCAGGGGATCTTCCTTTGATCCAGGTGTAAAACTTGGGTTTCCCACTGTCATTACCTTTATTTTATGGACAGGACATCGAGGCACAGAGGAGTTAGATAACTGACACTGGGTCACACAGAGGCTAACTGGGGACAAGTTGCCAAGTGCTCTGGTTCCAAACACACCGCTTTTCACCAGAGCCACCTGCTCCACAGACCACGAGACACATGGCAAGCAGCGTGCCAAACGCAGGGCAAAGGCTCAGTACATGGTTCCCCATATTTGAAGAATTTCCTTTCACATTCCAAGCGTGCAGCCTTCCATCTCACGACTCCCTGCACCACATGTGTTCCTGCAGCCATGGGGTTCTTGATGAGGGACCCTGGAAAAGGACACGAGGTCCCGGAGAAAGCCAGGGGGACTCATGGCACAGAAGTCCATCAGAACAGAGCTATTTCTTTTAAAAGAACTACATGCTGGCAATGACTTCCCAGATCTTAACCACAGTCTGATTGAAAATACTCGTAAAAGACACATGCTCTAGGGCCATGTGTTATTTATGAAACTACGTGATCCATTCATGCAAATACCATTTATACAAACCCATAGTTTTACCAACACCATCTAGATATTTACATTCGTATATTGCAATGAATGTATTATCTCCCCTACAGCCGCGTGCAGGGACAGGCACATTTATTTAATAAAATAAATAATAATGCATTTAATATTAATTTTAGTAATAAAAGTAAATACACAAATAAAAGTAAATAAATCAGTACCCTTAGCCCAAGATAAACTGAGGGGGGTATCGGCTCAGTGGTAGAGCATTTGACTGCAAACATAAATTGAGCTCACAGTTTATACGGCCACAAGGCAATCTCCACAGGAGAAGAAGAACGCTAATGTTTCCTTTCTCCTGTACTCGAAAGCCTACAACACAAAGGGAACACCTTTCACTCGAATTATTTAGGCTCAGAGGCAGTGACAATTTTGTGTTCCTGGGGAGGCAATGGAGCCCCTTCCATTCGTTCCACAAGTGTGCACATGCATCTCACACTCCTCTTGTTTGTGGATCTATAACCACGAGGGAGGGTGTCTACCCAGTCAGGGCTTTTTGCAAAATAAACCCAGCAAAGCCGGTTCTGACGACTTTTGCTTACTTTCTTCTGTTCCGCAGGAGCAGCCCTCAGAGGAGATGTGTCATTGAGTAAGTCTGGGTCAGTAAACACCCCCTCACCCTCAGAGTAGAGCAGAGAAAGAGGAATACCCGCGCGAGCCAAAAAAGACTCATCTCTGGGAGAAAAAAGCCTACAGTTGTTCATTTCAATCTCAAGAGCGGACGCTGTACTTACATCCCTCGCAAGACCTTCCGGCAGCCGGTGTCTTTGAACTCTACTGCACACAGATGTGGAACTTTCCTGTGAAATCCTCTTCCCGTTGGCAGTGAGGAGGACGCATAGCTCTTTGGGGCTTTAGATTGATAAGTAATTTCCTGGTTTATTTCCAAAGCATCTTCCCAGACTTTGAGCAGAGGCAGAGGGGGAGAGAGACCAGCCAGCCCCACACAATGCGGAGATGCCGCGGCCTACACAGACCTCCCAATGGTTTGACTGAGCCTGAAAGAAGGGTTTGTGAACCTCACAAACAAAAACAAATCTCCTCCTCTCTCCGTTGGCTCACTCCCCGAATCGCACTTGAGAAATAGCACAGAGTCCGGACGATATTTGCTCTACAATGCAAAATTCAAGTGAAACGGTGTCTCATGTTTCTTGCTGGGGAAAAACCAGGGCACCTTTGACAGGTCTTCAGGGCAGGTGGTGACTGTTTTCTCACAAACCTCTTTAGAGATTGCTCTTGGAGACCAGGCCACCCAGCCCTTTCGGTTTACAGAGGCAGGAGATCAAGTCGGGGGGTAACAAGTCTAAACTAGGACCACACAGGTGGTGAGGGGATGGATTGGAACCAAAGGACTTCCTGGTGGTCAAACCAGAGCTCTGTCCCCTGTTTGGAGGTGAAGACAGACACAAAGGTTTGAAATCTGGCTCTTGATGTTTACTATGAGACTCCATGGACTGTAGCCCACCAGACTCCTCTGACTATGGAATCCTCCAGGCAAGAATATTGGAGTGATTAGCGATTCACTTCTCCAGGGGATCTTCCCAACACAGGGATCAAACCTGGGTCTCCCACATTGCAGGCAGATTCTTTACCTTCAAAGCCACCATGGAGACTGGAGAATCTGTCTGGAGAATTCCATGGACAGGGGAGCCTGGCAGGCTACAGTCCACAGGGTCTTGAAGAGTCAGACACCACTGAATGACCAGCGTTTTCACTTTTTTTCACTTTCTTGATGTTTAGCACACGTCACTGGATACTTCTGTCCTTAGTTCTTCTGTGTCTCAGTTTTCCCAGCTATAAAATGGGGATCCTAATAACAGCTCTCCCTGCTTGGTCATATGTTGGTCTGGCGAAAAGTTTTGTTCAGGTTTTTCTATAACATCTTACAGAAAAATCTGAATGAACCTTTTGGTCAACCCAGTAGTATGGTGATCACTGTGAATAAGCTTCATCAAGGAAGAAAGCAATTACACTATATGATGGATTTTTACCAACCTGGCTCACATTACATGCTTCTCTTCTTGTGATGCTCATGTTCCACCAAAATTACTTTTTGTGCTAGAAGAAGTCATCGAGTGACTTGGAGGGAGGAGAATATAGGTTGGAAAATGGGATGGAGCATGGAGAAAACTTTCGATTCAGAAAATCAGGTCAAGATCAGACGACAAGGTGGAGCAAAGTTTAACATTTGCCGTGGACACGACACTGGTTCTGAAATCAGAAAAGCAGGGCCTGGCCACTGCCTATACACTTGCCAGCCAGGGGTGGTGGTGGTGGTGGTTTAGTTGCTAAGTTATGTCTGACCCTTTACGACCACATGGATTGTAGCCTGCCAGGCTCCTCTGTCCATGGAATTTCCCAGGAAAGAATACTAGGAATGGGTTGCCATTTCCTTCTTGGGGGGATCTTCTCAACCCAGGGATCCAACCCACACATCCTGCTTGGTAGGCAGATTCTTTACCACCAAGCCACCCTGGAAGCCATATTAGCCGATGGAACCTCATTTAAATATTCCAAACCATAGTTCCATCCCTGAGGACAGGATACCTCTCTGCCGTGCTCACCTCTGTAGGCTGTGGTGAGATTCAAATGAGGTCCTCACTGAGCTGCTACATGTCAGCCTGTGCAGGCTTTGAAATTGGAAAGCAGTGTTTGCCAGCGTCCAACACAGCACTTTACAGAGAACACCTTGACAATGGTGTGGTCCTGCAGTCATGTCCCATTCATCTGTGGGATCAGTTCACACTTCTTAGTGCCTGGGATCCCAGGTCCTTGACTTTTTGTTTTTCTCCTTTTAAGGAGCATATTTCTCCTTTCCCCCCATCGTCCCATCTCTTGATGCTTGTTTCTCCATGCTGGCCACTACTTGTTTCCTTAGAGTCTAAGTGTCTTTCCATTTCACATGCAACAGTAAGAATAAAAAAAAGGAGAAAACATTTCTGCTCAACCACATAGGAAAGCATCATCTGTAATCTTGACCCAGATTAGGTCTTTATTTTGGAAGTCATCATATCCAAATACCAAATGAATTGAGGCTTCCCTTGTGGCTCAGCTGGTAAAGAATCTGCTTGCAATGAGGGAGACCTGGGTTTGATCCCTGGATTTGGAAGATCCCCTGGAGACAGGAAAGGCTACCCACTCCAGTATTCTGGCCTGGAGAATTCCATGAACATACAGTCATGGGGTTGAAAAGAGTAGGACACGACTGAGTGACCTTCACTTTCATGTTTACCTTTGAAAATGCTCAAGCCTGAAGCCAGCTCAAGTTTAATGGCTACACTCACTTCTTTTGCCCTTTCATAAATCCATTCGTTGGATGTCATTGCAGTTATGATTTGCACTTGATGATCTGTTAAGAGCAAGTTTCTAATGGAGACTTGTTTTAGTTGGCTTTGGCTGCCATAACAAAATTTCATAGGCTAGTGGCTTCAACAACAGAATTTAAAACTATTTTCTTTATTAATTTATTTTTGGCTCCACGGGGTTTTCGTTGCTGTGTGCTGGCTTTCTCTAGCTGTGACAAGCATGGCCTGCTCTCTAGTTGCAATGCATGGGCTTCTCGTTGGGGTGGCTTCTCTTGTTACAGAGCCTGGGCTTTGAGTGTACTGGCTTCAGCAGCTGTGGTGCTCAAGCTTAGTTGCTCCGAGGCATTTGGGATCTTTCCAGTCTAGGGATCGAACCTGTGTCCCCTGCATTGGCAGGTGGACTCTTAACTCTGGACTACACGGGAAGTCCAGCAACTGACAATGTCAATAGACAATTGACATTCCAGCTCAAGAGGCTGGAAACTTGAGATCAAGGTGCCTGCGTGGTCAGGTTCTCATGGGAACCCAACCGTAGTTGAAGATGGCTGCCTCTTCCTGTGTCTGCTCACAAAGGAGAAACCTTTCTCTCTCTTTCTCTTTTATAAGGCCATGGTACTTTTGGATCAGCCCCCCTATCCAGCCCTTATGACCTCATTTAACCTTAATTACCCCCTAAAGACCTATCTCTAGATACACCAGATACAGCCACATTGGAGGTTAGGGCTTCAGTGTGTAAATTGCAAGGCAGGGGGTATATTTAGTGCATATGGAACCTGGAGAAAGTGAGAGAAGAGAGCGAACATTTAATGAATCCTTACTGGTGAGAAATAAAATATTTCCTGCCATATCAGTAAACAAGGATGTCACCATCATCAGAGGGAGCTGGTGAGCCCTGAGGGAACTCAGGATGCCAAGATACAGGATACTGGCCCCAGATAACTGAGGTGAATATCCAAGGAATGATTTCAGTGAGTCCAGACTCCTGCATCTTCCCATACATAGAAAAGCACTAAATTCTTTAACTTGACATATCTGGTTTCAGATTAATCAAAGGTATCTTTGGATGTTTCCAACTATTTACTCTTTGTTGCAAAACTCTTATATGTCCTAACTCCTCCCCTCACCTCCTCAGAGCAGTTTCTCAGAGCTGTCTGAAACAGTGTCTCCTGGGCTTCAGTTTTCATTTTGTCCCACATAAAGCTTAACTTGCAACTCTCACATTGTACAAGTTTTTTCAGCACTGGATACAGTGTCCTGCTTATTTCTATTCTCAGTCAACCCTCACAACTATGTCAGAGCACCTTTTCCAAGGTCACAAAGCTAAGAAGCTGGCCGTGTCCAAGTGTGAACTCTGGTAACCAAAGCCCTGCTCTTTCCATGACACATTCTGCCTCCATCTCCTTTTCTCTCCTTGATTCAGAGCCATGAACCTCCATTTCTCCTTCTTGCTAGTTCCCAGCTCAGTTGCCTAGAAAGATGACATTGCCACCCACAGCACTCTGTGAAGGACAACAGTGGAGAGGCAGCTCTGAGGATTCCCTTGGGGTCCCCATGGAGTTTAGACTGACAGCTCTGGAAAGCCTGCCCAGAAGGTTCTCGCTCTTTCTTCTCAGCCTCCTTTATGTTGATACTGGCTGCACCAGGTCTTAGTTGGTGGATGCAGGATCCAGTTCCCTGACCAGGGATTGAACCTGTCCTCTGCACTGAGAGTGCAGAGGCTTAAATACTGGACCACCAGGGAAGTCCCTAGATTGATACATTTTTCCCTCATCATTTCAAAGTCAACTTGTGTTCCTCCCTCAAGGACGCTTTCTTTGACTTGCCCTTCACCTGCCTTCAGTTCAGTTCGGTTCAGTCGCTCAGTCGTGTCCGACTCTTTGCGACCCCATGAATCGCAGCACACCAGGCCTCCCTGTCCATCACCAACTCCCGGAGTTCACTCAGACTCACGTCCATTGAGTCAGTGATGCCATCCAGCCATCTCATCCTCTGTCGTCCCCTTCTCCTCCTGCCCCCAATCCCTCCCAGCATCAGAGTTTTTTCCAATGAGTCAACTCTTCGCATGAGGTGGCCAAAGTACTGGAGTTTCAGCTTTAGCATCATTCCTTCCAAAGAAATCCCAGGGCTGATCTCCTTCAGAATGGACTGGCTGGATCTCCTTGCAGTCCAAGGGACTCTCAAGAGTCTTCTCCAACACTACAGTTCAAAAGCATCAGTTCTTCAGCACTCAGCTTTCTTCACAGTTCAACTCTCACATCCATACATGACCACTGGAAAAACCATAGCCTTGACTAGACGGATCTTTGTTGGCAAAGTAATGTCTCTGCTTTTCAATATGCTATCTAGGTTGGTCATAACTTTTCTTCCAAGGAGTAAGCGTCTTTTAATTTCATGGCTGCAGTCACCGTCCGCAGTGATTTTGGAGCCCAAAAAATAAAGTTTGCCTTAGCTCTCCCTTACTCTCTCTTGTTTATTATCCTAAATTGCCCTTTCATGGTTTTTTTTTTCCTTTTGTAAAACTTCATAAATGTTGCTTCATAGATGTAGTAGTTCTAAGATAATCTGAAGTTTGTCTTCCTACTGGTCTGTAAAGTCCCTGAGAGCAGCAAGGTTTTGCCCCCTGAAATATCTGTGGCCATCAGAACACTGACATGAAGACCTACAGGGGAGGAAAAGGTGACTCAAGGAAAGTTAATGGTAGAAATAAGCTACCAGATTCATTTACAATTGTGTGACGGGCATAAATATGCCTGAGAGAGAGCTCCTTCTAACTGGGACCTTTATTAAGTCCTCTGCCTACCACCAACTTTATTCTTCTCCTTTTTATTTTGCATGGGGATGCTAGATTTGGCTGACCAAGGATTAAGTCCTTAGAGCAGGGACAGGCGGCTGAGGAACAGATCTTGGTGTGCTGGTCAACTCTGGCCTTTCCCAAGGGCAGCACGTCTGGGGATGCCTGTTTATATCTTATCAGACTCAGTCTCTTTCAGGAAAAGGAGGAAGCAATATCTTGGTGGAACAGAGTATGAAGAGGCACAGGGCCCCCCAGGAGAAATTTGTAACAGCTAAAGAAGCCATATATACCAAGACATGAAAAGATGGTGCTTTTTCTTTAGAGAACTACGAAATGCACACTTTTACTGGTGAGTTGCATGGAAATGTGATAATGCAAATGAAAGAGTTAGATGAATATTCAGTGTTTTCATTTTATCTATTTCTATTTTAGCATGGTTTGGTGGGTGAATAAAAGCGTTCATGTGGAATTGTTTTATAAACTGGAAAAATCCTATGAAAACTTGCTTACTATAAATTCTTTTGGGTGAAGATACCTTAGAAGAGATACCAAGAAACTATGCTGGGAACTTGAATTATTTATGAATTTATTTTATTTATAAACTGAAAATTTTGTCTAATTTCCTTTTTCTAATCCCCTTTGCAAAGACTAGATTGTAAATCTATGGATCTGTGGTATCTGTTATTATAAATATCAGTGGTCTGGGATGCGTGCTTTCAGCTTGGCATCGTCTGCCCCTGGACCTCTCTACTCATACAGCAGCGTGGCTTCTTAGCAATCCTGCCCTTCTGGGTTTCCAGCACAACAGCATGTTCTTTCTCCAAGCTGGTTCCACAGCCCCCTTGCAAAAAAATGTTTTTTATTTAGAAATAATTATACACAAATCAGTGTATGTACTATAACTAACATACTATGTAATAATCAATGTTATGATAAATAACTAATGTAAAGCAATCATTTACAATGATGATTTTAATTCAGAGGAAGTTAGGGAAAAAGCTGCATAAAAACCCAAATAAAACAAAAACCAGCCTCCCTCAATAGGGACATCTTGCGTGCATACGTGCTCAATTGCTGAGTCATGTCTTACCCTTTGCAACCTTGTAGCCCACCAGGTTCCTCTGTCCATGGGGATTCTCCGGCAAGAATACTGGAGTGGGTTGCCATGCCCTCCTCCAGGGGATCTTCCAAACCCAGGGATTGAACCTGCAGCTCCTGCATCTCCTGCATTGCAGGTGGATTCTTTACCCACTGAGCCACGTGGGAAGCCCAAGGACGTCATACATCACTGTAATAGGATATCACAACTGGAAATTGGCATCAGTGCAATATTCACCAGACTACAGAACATTTTCAGAGCATAGTTTTTCTCATGGATTCGTTTCCATATTGCATGAAAGTGAAAGTGGAGTCGCTCAGTTGTGTCCGACTCTTTGTGACCCCATGGACTGTAGCCTGCCAGGCTCCTCCGTCCATGGGATTTTCCAGGCAAGAATATTGGAGTGGTTGGCCATTTCCTTGTCTAGGAGATCTTCCCAACCCAGGGATTGAACCTGGGTCTCCCGAGTTGTAGGCAGATGCTTTACCGTTTGAGCCACCAGTGAAATTTGACCCTACATATATATTCTCTACAGTCTTCCAGTGATTGTTTAAGACTTGAGTTTCTCATCCTAAATTCCTACCTGGAGTGATTTTTCCCAATTGGTTGTGATTGGTTTGATGGATAATTTTCTGGTGTTATTTCATATTTAAAGCCTTGTGGTTAAGTTTTATTTCTTACATTCCATTATGTTTATTCATTTAGTCAACTAAAATGTTGTTCCTTGGAGTACCACCTCACACTGGTCAGAATGGTCATAATTAAAAAGTCTACAAATAACAAACACTGGATAGGGTGTGGGAAAAGGCAATGCTCCTACGCTGTTGGTGGGAATGCACGTTGGTGCAGCCACTGTGGAAAACTGTATAGAGGTCCTCAGAAAACTAAAAATATGGTCTAGCAACCCCACTTCTTGCATGTGTCCATACAAAACTATAAATCTAAAAGATACATGCACCCTTATATTCATAGCATCTCTGTTCACTATATATATGTATATATATGAAACTGAACCACTTTACTATACACCAGAAATTAATATATTTTTAATTGATTAATTTTTTAATTGGAGGATAATTGCTGTACAATGTAGTGTTTGTTTCATTTTATAACAATGTGAGTCAGTTATATACATATAATTATATCCCCTCCCTCTTGAACCTCCCTCCCGCCCCACCATTTCACCCCTCTAGGTCATCGCAGAGCACCAGGCTGGGCTCCCTGTAACACAACCTTGCAAAGTAACCATACTCCAGAAAAAGGTATTGCTCAATGGTAGTTTTTACTGCCTGTTTTTCTATCCATTGTCTTTGCCCAGTAATTGTCACATTACGTCATTTACTGCAATGCATTTTTAGCTCCTAAATAGCTGAGAAAAGAAGAGAAGTGAAAGGCAAAGGAGAAAAGAATGGATAGGCCCATCTGAATGCAGAGTTCAAAGAATAGCAAGGAGAGATAAGAAAGCCTTAAGTGGACGCTGCTGTGCACGAGCCCTAATGAACTGCATTGGCTACATCATCTTATTCTAACTAATTTAAAAAGTAAAATTGTAGGAAAATGTTTTGTAAATAAATGGTACAAGTGGTACTACATAATGACAACAATTGTGAAAGTGATGTGAAGCCTGTTATCTGGAAAACCCAAATGTAGTGGAAGTCCCAAGGCTATGATCCTGATCTGTAGGTGGAAGCCCTGTCACAAGGGACCATTTGGATTTGCTTCCAAAATTGGAGTTAATTCTTTAGAACCTCAGCACTTTAATAAGGGCAACAAAACTCTCATTCCTTGCCAAAGTTTAATTGAGAAGGCTCTGTTTTCCCCAATGATAGCTCTCCTTCAAAGACTAGACTGCTTTCTTCCTAAGCTTACTTTTAAGATTTTGATTGAAGACATTCAAATGCAGGCCTGGCTTCAAAGCATATTTTGTAACCAAGAAGGATTTCCTGTTTTACATTGCTTAATTAATGATAATATTGATTTGAAAGAAGAAAGAGTTTCCAAATCTCAGCAATTTCCATTAGTGGTAGATGTAACCCCTGTGTAAACAGATAAACCAAATTGTCGCTTGAAAGAATTCAATCTCAAGCTCCTTATTTCACAAGCGTCACCCTCTGCTTTGCTTTGCTTCCCCCACCCCTGGTTTTTTCATTCTTCACATCCAGCATCCTGACCATGCTGTCTAAGCCAGTCCACGGTAAGTGCACATGCACTTCTTGTCCTAATCAACAGTGAAGTTTCCACTTAGTGGATTAACCACAATAAATGTATTTACCGAGGCTGGCGTGTTTCAGTCAAACAACACAGCAGCTCCTTTGAAGATCAGAAGCAAAATCTAAATCACATGTTATTTGAAAGGTGACTATATTGCCAAACAAGAAAGGAAAAGAAAAAGCAGAAAATAAGAGATAGAAGGGAGGAAGATCAGAAAGAAGGAAGATGGCAAAAAGGAAAGAAAGAAAGGGAAGAGGAAAGGGGGAAAGAAAAGCACTAAAAGAAAATGAAGAAAGCAGAAGGGGAAGGCAAAGAAAAGGGGGCAGATCCTGTAACTTTAAATAAAATTTAAAGTTGCATTTTTCCATGGGACTATCTACCTACAGTTTCGATGGTTTTGGATGTACCACGCACATCATTCTTCTATTGATGCAAGAAACTAATCAACTGACCTAACAGGGCTTCCCTGGTGGCTCAGACGGTAAAGAATTTGCCTACAGTGCAGGAGACCATCTGCAATTCAGGAGACCATCTGCAATTCAGGAGACCATCTGTAATACAGGAGACTCAGGTTCGAGCCCTGGGTCAGGAAGATCCCCTGGAGGAGGGCATGGCAACTCACTCCACTATTCTTGCTTGGAAAATTCCATGGACAGGGGAACCTGATGGGCTACAGTCCATGGAGTTCCAAAGAGTTGAACACGACTGAGTGAGTGAGCATGCACGCATGCAGGCCGTATTCCACTGTGTAGTACCAACAAGACCTCAACTGCAGCTAAGATTTATACTTTACAAGTGCCATCTTGGAGCAGGGTGACCAGCTGTGCAGGTTTTCCTGGGACTATAGAGATTCCCCAGATGTGGGATTTTCTGTTTTAAACCAAGCATAGTCTAGATGAACTGAGATGTTTTGCCTGGGCCTGAGGAATTTTCCAGGGTGTGAAATTTAGAGTGTTAATACCAAGAAAGTCCTGGGCAAATTGAGAAAAGTTGGTCACTTTGTCTTGTGTCTCTGACTATAGTGTAGGAAACTCTCCAGTTAATTTTAGCACGTCTTCTGCTTGCCAGCGTCTGTACTAAGTGCTGTACATACTTTCTTCCCCTGCCTGCCTAGCACTCCAGTGTTCTTTGGGAGCTGCTTCCCTATCTTCTGTGGCTCTAATAGGCTTCGTGTATGGGTCCCTTTGCTCCTGTCATCTCTCTGGAAGTGAGAAAGCCAACCAAGCTGGACCAAGCCTAGTAGTTGGCACCAGACACAATGGAAATGTTGATTAGTTGAGGGTCAAACACGTCACACAAGAAAGACAACCTTTGGGAGAGAACAGTTCTTTTTGCTTCTGGTGAAGACTATCTTTGGTCATCCTGCCCATCATGTATGACAAAGTCAACAGATGTGAAGGAAGTGGAGCAGCAGAAAGAATGGGGATACAGAGCATCCTTTGATGCTTTGATGAGCATCCTCTGAGGCCCTGGATCCTGCCATGCCTGAAGCTGACACCATTCCTAGATTGTCCAATTTTATGAGCTAAGTCCATTCTGAAGGAGATCAGCCCTGGGATTTCTTTGGAAGGAATGATGCTGAAGCTGAAACTCCAGTACTTTGGCCACCTCATGCAAAGAGTTGACTCATTGGAAAAGACTCTGATGCTGGGAGGGATTGGGGGCAGGAGGAGAAGGGGACGACAGAAGATGAGATGGCTGGATGGCATCACTGACTCGATGGACATGATTCTGCGTGAACTTTCGGAGTTGGTGATGGACAGGGAGGCCTGGCGTGCTGCGATTCATGGAGTCGCAAAGAGTCAGACATGACTGAGAGACTGAACTGAACTGAATTGAATGCATTCTCTCCTCTTTTAAAGACATTCTAGCTTTATTGATGTATAATTGACCAATAAAATCAAAAGACATTTACAGTGTACACTTTGGTGATTTGATATATATTTCCTTTTCAAAAGCTAGTCTGAGTCGGCTGCCTGTAGCATATAACAGTAGAGTTGTGACTCATAAACTTACAGGGACTTAGTCTTCTATTCTGGACTCGGTCTTGTGACATAGGTATAGGATGAACCATATGAGATCATGAATATTTGACTTCTCTTGACTTCAAATATGGCAAATTCACTTGGTTCAATTTAAGTATTTTCATTTTGAAGATAAGGAAAAAACTCAGTGGTGTTAAGTAGTATGCCTCCTGTTGCATATTTATTCTATAGCAGACCTGGAATCAAATCCAAGTCTGTTTGATTCTAAGTACATGAATACATTTCCAGTTGTTTATGCTGCCAGACAAAAAGAAATCTCTTGAGAGCTGCCCTTTGCTACCTAACAAATGCCTTGAAAAGACGCTGTGTTATGACTCATACCCCGTGCGTATGAAGCTGTATGTGGTGCCAAACACCTACTTGCTGCGTCCCAAATTCGTTTCACTGAATGTATTGTAAAGAGAGGCCAGATACCTAAATGTATCAAGAAAGATAGAAATCCCATACTACACTGGTGTGACTTTACATTCTGATACGGATAAAGCTCCAGGAGACCACATATCAGATTTCCAAATTTACTCCAACTTTGGTTTTCACTGACAATCAAGAGACACAATTTTTGACAAAGGAAAAATTCTTTACCCATTCTACAGAGGTTGCTTAATTGCTTCCCATAATGCAAACCTAACGCATCTGTCATGCATTCATCAATGAGATAAGCATTCTGGTTATTTTCTTTTATTGTAGGCACCCTATGTGTTTGCCTGCTGATACAACAGAATGATGCTTGCCCGGAAAATGTTTCTTTCCATCGTGGTGTTCTGCATGCTCTCAAAACCTCCAAGTAGGATTTGGAGAAGCTCCTGTGTCACTTTTTAGCATTTACTATATGTGAGGTTATCACAATTCAGGATTGTCTGTTAATTTTAACAAATTCTAGAAAACAAACCTTGTTAGAGCATGGATGCTATTCTATAGTACCTGTCTTTGACATTATCTGCTGATCATCTTTTTTGCAAGAATTTTCCTCCCTCACTACCTGCTTCTTCCCAGGTGGCACTAGTGGTAAAGAATCCGCCTGCCAACACAAGAGATGCAAGTGATGCGGGTTGGATTCCTGGGCCAGGAAGATCCCCTGGAGGAGGGACTGCCCACCCACTCCAATATTTTTGCCTGGAAAATTCCATTGACTGAGGAACTGAGCAGGTTACAGTCCATGGGGCCGCAAAGAGTCAGACACGACTGAGTGATGGTATGCACTCCCTGGCTGTGAGCTGCAGTCATCAGCTACTGCAACTATAATGCTGAAGCATGGTAAGCAACCTCAAAGCAAGCCTTTCTTTTTTCTCATCACGGCAGGTTTGAAACGCCCAAGCTCACGCAGCTGGCAAACGATGAAGCTGAGATTCACTTGTTTAACAGATAACATTGAACTCCTACTAAGTGCCAATCAGAAGATGCTGATTAAAAATCCAACCAAAGGCTATTTATGTCTTAGCTGATGAAGTTACAAGTGAAAACAATATCATGACAGCTCTGGAGAGAAAATTCAAAAGAGAGACTATATCAAGCAGGAAAAGATCTGACATGATCCAATAAAGTCAGCAGTGCGGTGTTTGCCAGAAGCTGGGGATATGGACACACTGGCCAGAGCAGCAGCCCGAGTTAGATCATAGCAAGAACAATTAGGCAATGCAAATATTAAAGCACTCCAAGAGAAAGCTGGTACTACGTTTCTAATTTCATTTGCCAAAGAGGGCAAAGAGAAGGGGAATGTCTGAAATCATTTTTGGGTGTCTTTTCTGAGCCAGGCATTGTCACATGAGAAAAATTCACATGGAGATCTTCTGAGGAAAAGGCATGTCATTTCACACTTTACACCTCTCTGGATATCATTTTCTTTAGGTCTAATGCAAGAATAACGTTCTTTCTCAGCATTGTGTTGTTGTTCAGTTGCTACATCGTGTCTGACTCTCTGTGACCCCGTGGACTGCAGCACACCAGGCTTTCCTGTCCTTCACTATCTCCTGGAGTTTGCTCAGATTCATGTGCATTGAGTCAGTGATGCTTCGCAACCATCCCATCCTGTGGCCCCCTTCTCCTCTTGCCTTCAGCCTTTCCCAGCATCAGGGTCTTTTACAGTGAGCTGGCTCTCGGCATCAGGTGGCCAGAGTATTGGAGCCTCAGCATCAGCGTTGTCTTCGTTTGTGTCTAACATGCTGCAGATCTCCGATCAATGGTCATCCTCCTGGCAAACTCTTAGTTGATTCCCAGTGTCGATTTTGCTATTCACTTTTACTAACGGAGGCCTTGTCTGTTTGGGGCAGGCAACGGCACCCAGTAATACCCATCTTCCCAGACTCCTGTGACCAGGGAAGGTCATGTGACCCACCCAGCAGGAACAATGATGCATAAGCAGGGGTTGATGGAAGAGGTTGCCAGGAAACCTCCTAAAGGAGAAAGACAGCTGGTGCCACCTGTTCAGATTTTGCTCTTTGCATTTTGCCTTCACACAGAAGGCAGTCATGACACGGATGTAGACTTGACATTTTGTGATTGTGATAAAGAGTTCCATAGGCCAAGATGGAAGAGCAGAAAGGCAGTAGGACCTGGGTCTCTGACTACCTTGGGAAGCCATTGTACCAACCTTTGACTGCATAACTCCAAACTCACTTCTGTTTAAAAGAGGAGAACCATAAGCAATCCACTGTTGAGTCAGGTCACTGAAGCTGCATTTCTGCTACGTGAAATCAAACATTTTCTAATGGCCCAGCTTTTCTGCCCCTCCTCGTCCTGTTCTGAATATGGACAACCTTCACATTTGTGTATCGTACTTCATGGTTGCAAAAGATGTGGCCTCTCTTTGAACAAACTTTCTGGAATAGCTCATTTTTCTTTCTAGATGAGGCATTATTTGGCTGCCAGTATAACAGAATTATGCTTGAAAGAAAACAGCGATTAAACACGTCTTTTAAAACCAGCCATCCAATACACAATTACGATACCCTACAAAAACAGCTCCAACCTGACTAAATGACTGTGCTGAGCTTGGTTTTGCCAACCATGGCAACATTAGAGAAAACAGGAAAAAAAATCAGAATTTAAAATAAAATAGGACATCCAATGGAACTGATATAAGCCAAGAATTCATGAGGCTTCTTTTGAGACTTGCACTACTATAACTTCAGCAGTGAAAGTTGCTAGAATAAAACCAAAGACTTTCAGGGCAGAGAATCCAGGTTCAAATCCCCACTGAGTCACTTACCAGCTGTAGAATTTGATAGAAGCCTTTTGCTTGTGGCTCAGCTAGTAAAGAATCCGCCTGCAATGTGGGCAGATTGGGAAGATCCTGGGTTGGGAAGATCCCCTGGAGAAGGGAAAGGCTACCACTCCAGTATTCTGGCCTGGAGAATTCCATCGACTGTATAGTTCATGGGGTCACAAAGAGTCGGACACGGCTGAGCGACTGTCACATTCACTTTTCATCCGCTTAGGGTTTAGTTTTCTGCATGGCAAAATTGTGATGATAATAATGATGAGAACAGCAACAACAAAAATACCTCCATAAAGAATTGATATAAAAGAAAGGGGAAATATGTGAAAGGAGCTGTATGTACTAAAATATGACGCAAACTTTCATTGCTACTGAGAGGTGAAAAGATGTATTAAGTGTGGAATAGCACCAAAATTGTCTAGCTGCCTTCTGGCATGGATGCAAGGTCTAGAGGTGTGAAGCTGAGATGCTGAAGGATATATGGAGTGTAGATTCTCTGTTGAATGTGAGCAGTGCAGGTAGGTCTTTCATGGTTATAATTAAATTTTTCTTGCAAACATAGGCATCAATTATTAATGTCAGTAGGGAAAGGAAGGGAGAAAACGATCATCTTTGAGCACTTATTATGGCACTTCGGTGGGGCTTCCCTGATGGCTCAAGCTATAAGGAATCTGGCTGCCAATGCAGGAGACACAGGAGACTTGGGTTCGATCCCTGGGTTGGAAAGATTTCCTGGAGGAGGAAATGGTAATCCACTCCAGTATTCTTTTTTTAAAAAATTAATTTATTTTAATTGTAAGTTAACTACTTTACAATATTGTGGTGTTTTTTGCCACACATTGACATGAATCAGCCATGGGTGTATATGTATCCCCCATCCTGAACCTCCCTCCCACCTCCCTTCCCATCCCATCCCTCAGGGTCATCCCAGTGCACCAGCCCTGAGTGCCCTGTCTCAGGCATCAAACCTGGACTGGCGATCTATTTGGCATATGGTAATATACGTGTTTCAATGCTATTCTCTCAAATCATCCCACCCTCGCCCTCTCCCACAGAGTCCAAAAGTCTGTTCTTTATATCTGTGTCTCTTATGCTGTCTTGCATATAGGGTCATTGTTACCATCTTTCTAAATTCTATATATATGTGTTAATATACTTTATTGGTGTTTTTCTTTCTGATTTACTTCACTCTGTATAATAGGCTCCAGTTTCATCCACCTCATTAGAACTGATTCAAACATTTTCTTTTTAATAGCTGAGTAATACTCCATTGTGTATATGTACCACAGCTTTCTTATCCATTCATCTGCTGATGGACATCTAGGTTGCTTCCATGTCCTGGCTATTATAAACAGTGCTGCGATGAACATTGGGGTACCTGTGTCTCTTTCAATTCTGGTTTCCTCAGTGTGTATGTCCAGCAGTGGGATTGCTGGGTCGTATGGCAGTTCTATTTCCAGTTTTTTAAGGAATCTCCACACTGTTCTCCATAGTGGCTGTACTAGTTTACATTCCCACCAACAGTGTAAGAAGGTTCCCTTTTTTTCCACACCCTCTCCAGCATTTATTGTTTGACTTTTTGATAGCAGCCATTCTGACAGGCGTGAGACGGTACCTCATTGTGGTTTTGATTTGCATTTCTCTGATAATGAAGGATGTTGAGCATCTTTTCATGTGTTTGTTAGCCATCTGCATGTCTTCTTTGGAGAAATGTCTGTTTAGTTCCTTGGCCCATTTTTTGATTGGGTCATTTATTTTTCTGGTATTGAGCTGCATGCGCTGCTTGTATATTTTTGGGATTAATTTTTTGTCAGTTGCTTCATTTGCTATTATTTTCTCCCATTCTGAAGGCTGTCTTTTCACCTTCTAGTTTCTTTTGTTGTGCAAAAGCTTTTAAGTTTAATTAGGTCCCATTTGTTTATTTTTGCTTTTATTTCCATTACTCTGGGAAGTGGGTCATAGAGGATCCTGCTGTGCTTTCTGTCAGAGCCACTCCAGTGTTCTCGTGTGGAGAATCGCATGGGCAGTGGAGCCTGGTCGGCCGTGGTCCATGGTGTTGCAGAGTTGACATGACTAAAGTGGTTGAGTGCACAGCGACACACACACACACACTGACCTCTGGTATTTTACAAATATGATCTCCTATAATTAACTGGAGATGTGAAGCTGCATCTACAAATCCTCCGAGGACATTTATTTTTAATTAATTTTCATTGGCATATAGTTGCTTTACAAGGCTGTTAGTTTCTGCTCTACAGTGAAGTGAATTAGTTATGCATAGATCCCCTTTGTTTTAGATTTCCTTCCCATTTAGGTCACCGCAGAGCACTGACTAGAGTTCCCTGTGCTGTAGGCTAGGTTCTCCTTAGTACAGAGCTTTCACATTTACAAAAATGGAGTTCTCCTGGATGCAAAGTTGGTGGGATAGCTTGACTAAGACACAAGGTTCAGGGATGTGGACGCAAGTAAGGAGGTCTGGGTCTGGACCAGGCTTAGGTGAAATGTCTGGGATCTGAAGTTAGCTTATTAGTCACTCATGGAAAGATGAGCACCTCCTTAACCTTGGATTAAGCCCTGCTCATCTGGAAGAAAAGAAGGGAAAAGAATTTCTAGCCATAGAGACCTGTACCATCAACTTTCCATACACCTCTAGGTAATAATGGGTACAAACATTTGCTGGGTGGCTGGCACTGTGCTGAATACTTTAAATTATTAAGTCACTTATCTCTTCAACAACCTTGTGAGGTGGGTATGATGATTATCCCCATTTTTCAGATGAGAAAACTGAGGAACAGAGAGGTTAAATGACTTGCCCCAAATCACCCAGTTGGATTGGAATCAAGGCAGCCTGACTCTGGGGGCCCTGCCTTTCATGATGATGTTATTTTACCTCTTTAGGAGAGAAATAAAGTAGAACATATGTCAGACAGCTGTGCTGTGGATCTTGAGGCCTCTGCTCCTTCAGTCAGTTCAGTTCAGTCCCTCAGTCGTGTCCGACTTTTTGCGACCACATGAATCACATTACTCCAGGCCTCCCTGTCCATCACCAACTCCCGGAGTTCACTCAAACTCATGTCCATCGAGTCGGTGATGCCATCCAACCATCTCATCCTCTGTCGTCCCCTTCTCCTCCTGCCCCCAATCCCTCCTAGAATCAGGGTCTTTTCCAATGAGTCAACTCTTCACATGAGGTGGCCAAAGTACTGGAGTTTCAGCTTTAGCATCAGTCCTTCCAATGAACACCAGGACTGATCTCCTTCAGAATGGACTGGTTGGATCTCCTTGCAGTCCAAGGGACTCTCAAGAGTCTTCCCCAACACTGGTGCACTGGGATGACCCAGAGGGATGGTACGGGGAGGGAGGTGGGAGGGGGGTTCAGGATGGGGAACACGTGTACACCCGTGGCAGATTCATGTTGATGTATGGCAAAATCAATACAATATTGTAAGTAATTAGCCTCCAATTAAAATAAATAAATTTATATTAAAAAAAAAGCCTTTCTTCACAATCCAACTTTCACATCCATACATGACTATTGGAAAAACCATAGCCTTGACTAGACGGACCTTTGTTGGCAAAGTAATGTCTCTGCTTTTCAATATGCTGTCTAGGTGGGTCATAACTTTCCTTCCAAGGAGTACTGCTGCTGCTACTGCTAAGTCGCTTCAGTCGTGTCTGACTCTGTGCGACCCCAGAGACGGCAGCCCACCAGGCTCCCCCGTCCCTGGGATTCTCCAGGCAAGAACACTGAAGTGGGTTGCCATTTCCTTTTCCAATGCATGAAAGTGAAAAGTGAAAGGGAAGTCACTCAGTTGTGTCTGACTCTTCGTGACCCCATGGACTGCAGCCTACCAGGCTCCTCCGTCCATGGGATTTTCCAGGCAAGAGTACTGGAGTGGGGTGCCATTGCCTTCTCCGAAGGAGTAAGCGTCTTTTAATTTCATGGCTGCAATCACCATCTGCAGTGATTTTAGAGCCCAGAAAAATAAAGTCTGACACTGTTTCCACTGTTTCCCCATCTATTTCCCATGAAGGGATGGGACCAGAAGCAAAAAGTTCGTGTGTTTTCTTGGTGAAATAAAGGCTGAAGATTGCTCAGCAATTCTTTCAGCATTTCAGTGAATTAAAATGTAACCCACAATGCACATACAGCAAAGTTTCTCTTTATTCTAATGGGAGATTTAGGGATTTGAGAAGGCATCTGGAATTTATTTATGCTATTTGGGTTTTGAAATTCAATACTAACTTCTTATAATGAAAAGAGACAAAGAAGTCAGAGTGGGCCAGATCAGTGAAATGTGGCACACAGGACATAGGCTTGAGAGCTAGACTTCAGTGTCTGGGTGAAATATGGCTCCACATACCCTGGACCTTTAAAAGGAAAAAGTCCATGTTTTAAAGATCATTTTAACTCTCTGTATATATGTCAATGGAATGTACTGTATGTTAGGGCTTTCTTTCTCTTCCAGACAACACTGTAGATGCTCAAGTATTAATAATTCACTTGCCAATGCTGAGATTGAATATGGCACCAAGATAATCAGAAAAATATCACATTGACTATCTCAGTTTTTCATTCTGATCCAGAGGATCAGAGGATCCAGAGGATCAGCAATGTGGGTTTCAGAGTCAGGCAGCCAGGATTGGTTTTGCCAGTAGTAAAATATTTGGGTAATCTCGTCAAAGACAGAAAGCTCAAGTGTTAGTCGCTCAGTAACGTCTGACTCTTTGAGCCCCTGTGGACTGTAGGCTGCCCAGCTCCTCTGTCCATGAGGATTCTCCAGGCAAGAATACTGGCATGAGTAGCCTTTTTGTTCTCCAAGGGATCTTCTTGACCCAGGGATCAAACCCAGGTCTCTTTGCAGGCAGATTCTTTACCATCTGAGCCATCAGGGAAGCCCCGTCTCCCCAGACCAGTTGGGGAGACGGGGAATAGAGGATATCTCAAAACAGAAGGTATAAGGTGGAAAGCAGGGATAAAAATTGGACATAATTTAAGTGGTTCATTATAGTCAATGTGGAAAGTATCAATACTTGTAAGGCCAGGTAGTTTATGGAAACTGAGAGACAAGATCATAAGAAGTCTTATGTCCCAAGCCAGATGTTTGGACCTTTTTCTGAAAGTAACAGGGAACTACCCAGGTGTTGTTTTAATTGCAGTCTTTTGGAATAATGAACAGAATTGTTTTTCCTTATTATGAATGTAATAAAATAGTGTAGGAAGAAATGCAGAAAGGAAATACTTTGAATTTTGAGAGCTTTTACTAAATTCCTGGGAATGTTTTCCTTTCTTATAGATGGATGTTTTAATAACATGTAACCAGATTATAACCACTCTTACAATCTTTTGTATTACAATTATATAAATACCTATGTAAGTCAATGTAGATTTATTCATATTGTCATTTTAATGGTTGTATGGATATGCCATAATTTCTTTAATATTGTTCTATTCTTGGCTGTTTCCATATATTGGGATAATAAAGATTCCTGTAATGAACATCTTTTCATAACTAAGTTTTACCTTATTTAAAATTTTTTTTGTGTGTGTGTATTTTTGATCCTGCTGCATGGCTTGTGGGATTTTAGTTCGTTGATCAGGGATTGAACCTGCCCCTTAGCAATGAAAGTGCAGAGTCCTAACTACTGGACTGCAGGGAATCCCCTATAACTAAATTTTAGCACATGTCCATAATAATTTCCTTAGACTCCCAAGGTGGCTCAGTGGTAAAGAACCTGCCTGCCAGTGCAGGAGATGCGAGAGACCTGGGTACAATCTCTGGGTTAGGAAGATTCCCTGGAGTAGGAAATGGCAACCCATCCCAGTATTCTTGCCTGAAAAATCCCATGGACAGAGGAGCCTGGTGGGCTACAGTCCATGAGGTTGCAAAAGGGTCAACCTCAACTTAGTGATTGAACATATACATTTCCTTAGTATAATTTCCTTAGTATAAATTTCAAGACTTGGAATAGTGTGCTTATTTTGAAAAGTTTCACATAGACTGCCACGGTACTCATCAGTGAAGCTGTGTAAATTAACAACTTTAACAGCAGAGTTTAGGTTACTCATTTCACTCTAGAGCCTAAGCAGGACATGGCAGTTGATTTCTGATAGATTAGACACACTGTTCAAAGAAAACAACAGAGAGGATGAAACTGGAGTAACTGAGAGAAATGGGGATGCCAACAGGGGGAAGGTGCATCTTGAAAGGGAACTGGTTGTATCTTCAGATGGCTGAGACACCACCGTGTAGAAGGAGGCTTGGCTCCATCCTATGTAGTTCTCAAGGATAGATCTAGTTAGTAAAAGTGAAACTGTGAGTTGCTCAGTCGTGTCTGATTCTTTGTGACCCCATGAACTGTAGCCCGCCAGCCTCCTCTGTCCATAGAATTCTCCAGGCAAGGATACTGGAGTGGGTTGCCATTTACTTCTCCAGGGGATATTCCCGAGCCAGGTATCAAACCTGGGTCTCCTGCATTGCAGGTAGATTCTTTACCTTCTGAGCCACCAGAACTAGGATCGATTTGTAGAAGTTCCAGGGAGAGAGTCTGCCTTAATAGGAAGAAGTTTTTTTCAAAACCAATTTCATGCGAAAATAAACTAGGGGCTGATGTAGTATCTTGCTAAGATGTCACAGGGATAATTTCATTTGGTGTCTGTGTCCTATCAAGGAAAACAACAACAAAAACCAATTCTACAATGCAAACATTGTATCTTTTATAATCTCCATGATGTCCTCCAGGCTAGTTAGTACTCATAGGTCTTAAAAACAAATTGAGTTGTTAGAAATTGACCAGAGTCTTGCCAGGCTGAGTTTAAATGCAAATGGAAAGTGTGTGAATAACTTTTAGATACAGTCAATACTCATTATCTATGAATTCCTCATTTGCAAATTCACTTACTTGCTGATATTTGTTTGCAGCCCGCAAATCAATACCCAGAGTGCTTTCCTGGTCATTTTTGGACACGCACAAAACTGCAAAATATCTGAGTCACCTGACATGCGTGTTCCCTGCTGAGGTCAGCTCTCACACTGTAAACGAGTGTGTGTGTTACAGTTTGTGTGCTGCCGCGCTCTTTGGTTTTTGTTGGTGATTTTGCTGTTTAAAATAGCCCCCAAGCAGAGGAGCGTGGTCTGGTGGCTCCTGAATGCAGGAAGGCTGTGATATGCCTTACGGGGAAAACATGTGTGTTAGGTAACCATCTTTCAGGCATGAGTTACAGCTCTGTGGCTGTGCACCCAGTGCTAATGATTCAACAATATGTACCAAATAAATTATCTTTAAACAGAAACACATGTCACACCGGGGTATGTGTAGGTCAATTGCTGAAAATGCTATGACCAGAGGCTTGCAAGAACCTAACTCTGTTTTTTCCCCGAGGAGCAATGTACTTGCTAATTCAGTCTTTGGAATGACCTGAAATAAACACAGCTACTGTGAACAGCAAGAATTGACTATACCGTGTTCACAAAAGACTGACGGACTGCATTTGTTCATAGAACCCAGCTCTCAGATGCCTGGTCACCCACTTCAGCCCCAAAGCCCTGATGATTCAGAGGAGAGCTGGCTGTCCAAGTGGAATACCTGAGGCTTTTCAGAGGGTCCAGACCACCCTCTGGTGGTCTGCCAGACCTTGATGAAGGAGGCCAAACCCAACCAGGTCAGGCCTCAGCGACAGCCCAAGTCTAGTGACATTGCTCTTTACTGTGATGGAGGGCTTTGAGGTGGCATAGTGGTAAAGAATCCGACTGCCAATGCAGGAGATGCAAGAGATGTGGGTTTGATCCCTGGGTCGAGAAGAGTCCCTGGAGAAGAGAATGGCAACCCTCTCCAGTATTCCTGCCTAGAGAACCCCATGGACAGAGGAGCCTGACAGGCAGAAGTCCATGGGGTTGCAAAGAGTTGGACAGTTAGATACTCTCTGTCCTCCAGTAGTCACGACCTATGTTTTCCTCATATTTTATCCCCCTTAACACAGAGCACGGTTTTGAGTGACGTGAAAATCTTTCTGGATGGGGAGCAGAGTGAACCTTAATGGAGCCTTAAAAATAACTCCTGTGAAAAGACCAAAACTTTAATTTGAAAAGATGCATGCCCCCCGATGTTCATAGCAGCACTATCTACAGTAGCTAAGACACGAAGCAACCTAAGTGTCCATCAACAGATGAATGGATAAAGAAGATAGGACACATATACAAAATGGAGTACTACCCAGCCATAACAAAGCAGGAAATAATGCTGCTTGCAGCAACATGGATGCACCTTGAGATTATCATGTTAAGTGAATGTCAGACAAAGGAAGACAAATATCATATACCGTTACTTATTTGTGGAATCTAAAAAAAATGATATGAATGGATTTATTTACAGAACAGAAACAGACTCACAGACGGAGGAAACAAACTTATGATTACCAAAGGGAAAGGGGGGTGAAGGATAAGTTAGGAAGGATAAATTAGGAGTTTAGGATTAACAGATACATGCTACTATGTATAAAACAGATAAACAACAAGGACCTGCTCTATGGAACAGGGGACTATATTCAATATCTTGTGGTAGCCTGGGATGGAAAAGAATCTGAAAAAGAACACTCAATCGCTTTGCTATATCCCCGAAACTAACACAACATTGTAAATCAGCTATGATGCTGCTAAGTCGCCTCAGTCGTGTCCGACTCTGTGCGACCCCATAGACGGCAGCCCACCAGGCTCCCCCGTCCCTGGGATTCTCCAGGCAAGAACACTGGAGTGGGTTGCCGTTTCCTTCTCCAATGCAGGAAAGTGAAAAGTGAAAGTGAAGTCGCTCAGTCCTGTCTGACTCCTAGTGACCCCATGGGCTGCAGCCTACTAGGCTCCTCCATCCATGGGATTTTCCAGGCAAGAGTACTGGAGTGGGGTGCCATTGCCTTCTCCAAATCAGCTACACTTCAGTTATTAAAAATAACTGTGTTCACTTGTTGAACATTAAAGAGATCGAGAGCTGGATGACGGGCTTTGGTGAAAGCCTTGCTGCCAACCTCTCACCCACTAGACCTCCCTGCAGACCTGTAACTAAAGGGTTAATGTCTGGCACAGCAAGGGGCTTCCGTACCCAGCTCCAACCTGCTGACTGCGGAGCCCTGTGCACCATCTCAGTTAATCTCCACCGCTGCTTTCTGCATTGCCCTTCTTATCCACGTTTCTTTGATGAGAAAAGTAAGATTTAGAGAAGGTGCGAAAGGTGTCTAAACACACAACTAGCACGTGGCAGAGCTGGGATTTGCGCTTAACCGTTTGCAATCAGCTGATCCATGTCTGCAAACTGGCAGCCAAGTTTGAGCCACAGCTTTGTTTGGGGTTTTACAGATGATCTGAATTAGTTATTATTTTTACATTTGGGAGCAAATTGAGTGTGACTGAGAAGTTGGTACCCTGTTTGGGCTGGGCATGGAAGCTCTGGTTTTCAGGTCTTCCCTCAGCCCCCTGCATTCATTTGTATTCCCTGCCTGGCCTTGGAGGGAGACACGTGCTGACCTCTGTAGTCAGCCCCTTACTTTGTAATGCTGTCATCTGTATTGTTTCATCTGATCTTCATGCTTTTATGACTGTTCTGCAGCCAAATGAATTTGCCCAAAATCAGATGTCTAAGTGAACTGAGATGCAATCTTCTCCAGGCTTTTCTCCCATACCGTTTTCTTGTATTTTTACAACCTGTAAGATGCATAGATCCACTCAGCCCCCTCAAGCAAGACTTAATTAGGATGTTCCTAGTACAAGGGTCTCTGGAGATACCTCTGAGAAAAGCAAGAATTCAGTGGTGCGGACGAGAGCAGGGCTGCAGTGAAGCAACAGTGTCTCTATGAAAAAGAATTCTTTCCCCGGTAGTACAGTGAATAAGGCTCTGAGCTCCCAACACAGGGGCCCCAGGTTGGGTCCCTGGTTAGAGAACTAGACCCCACATGCCGTAACTAAGAGTGTGCATGCCACAGCTAAGAAAGATCTCATGTGCTGCAACGAAGACCTAGTGTAGCCAAATAAATAAATGAAAATAAATATTTTACAAAAAAAAAAAAAAAGAATCAAGCACATTTTTTTCCCCTAAGCAGTTTGCTTCTCATCACCATCTCCTTGCTTCCTAAGGTCAACATGCCGGTCACGGAGTCCTCTCTCTTTAGTGGGTGATCTCTGCTGGAAGAGTTCCTGGAATCCACTCACTGTCAGGATGACATTTCCACATCAAAGGCCTGGGTAATCAGGCCATTCCACGGGAGCACATTAGAGCGCTAACAGCCTGAAGTTGCATGCCGGGACCAAGCAGCACACGGCACAGCGAGCAGGGCACGCAGAGCCTCCCAACGACCCTGGCCTTGAATGTCACAGAATTCTTCTCAGGAAAGTCCCCCGGCTGGCCTCCCCACTTCCAGTCCCTCTGTCAAACCATGGCCAACTTGAAGTGCGTTAGTCACTCAGTCACGTCTGACTCTTTGCGGCCGTGTGGACTGTAGCCCGTCAGGCTCCTCTGTCCGTGGGATTCTCCAGGCAAGAATACTGAAGTCAGGGTGGCCATTCCCTTCTCCAGAGGATCTCTCCAGCCCAGAGATCGAACCTGAGTCTCCTGCATTGCAGGCAGATTCTTTGCTGTCTGAGCCACCAGGGAAGCCCCACATGGCCAGCTTGAAAGTGAAAGAAAGTGAACGTGAAGTTGCTCAGTCGTGTCCAACTCTTTGAGACCCCATGGACTGTAGCCCACCAGGTTCCTCTATCCATGGGATTCTCTAGGCAAGAATACTGGAGCCCACTATGGCCAGCTTAATTCTTCTCGGACTCTGTTCCCCACGTGCCTCCCTCACTCAGAAGCCTTTGATGGGGTCCCAGTTCTTTGAAAATAAAGTCAAAATCACCTCTCCCATACAGTAAGTTCCCTACATATGAACCTTCAAGTCATGAACTTTCAAACGAGTTTCATAAACGTCAGATATGCGTGAAATTACAGCTTACCCTCCGTCTCCTATTGCTGATGATCCTTCAGCTCTACCAACTCCCGTCTCCTCTCTCTCTTCTGGTCGGTAATTCTTTTTACCTGATCACTGGATGCCAGACCCTGTATGACAGCTGTTGTCCTAAACCACTGAACTTTTCAAGGTACTGTACTATAAGATTAAAAATGCTTTCTTTATTTTTTGTGTTTTTATGTATTATTTGTGTGAAAAGTATTATAGACTTATTACAGTACAGTGCTCTGTAGCTGATTGTGTTCGTTGGGTACCTGGGCTCACTTGGTTGGACTTATGAACAAATGGGACTTAAAACCACGCTTGCAAAATGAAACATTTTAGTATGTAGGAGGCTTACTATATTCTGAGTCCTTCACTGTTTGAACCCTATCCAGCCCTTGTCTGACTTGCATCTCACTACTTTCCTTCCGGAACATTCTTCTCTGATCAAACAGGGCTGCTTGACCATGGCTAAGGGATTCCGTCTGCAAATCTTTTTTTCTCCTGTTCTCCACTGGGTGTGTGGATCTGTATCATTTCAAGACCTTGTCCAACCTTCTCTCTTCTGATGTTGAAGGCTTCTGACGCTCATTGTCCCTAGTTGCAAAGTGGGTTGTGATGAGGATTAAGCTCATTTAACTAGTTGACCACAAAACAGCTGTGGAGGAAGAAGAGCTGGCGCCTCTTCTTCAGGGAGATCCATGCATATTGGGATGTGCCTTGACCGAAGGTTTAGATTCCCAGGAGACATCAGCTTCCAGTTTCCAAGGGTTGAAATGGACACAGGGCTTATTGACTCCTTGTATATTTATCTTCTTTTTTGTTACTTTATAAGGTTCACTCATTTATTGATTCAGACACTTTTTGAATAAATAGTAGTTTCAATCTAAATTCTTCAACTCATATCTCACCCATACACTAGCCATATTTTTACTTATTTTTCTCTCTTGATAAATGGAGCTAATGGGGCTTCCCAGGTAGCTCAGTGGTATAGAATTCACCTGTGAATGCAGGAGACAGAAGATGTGCGTTTGATTCCTTGGTTGGGAAGATCACCAGGAGGAGGAAATGGCAATCCACTCCAGTGATCTTACCCGGATAATCTCATAGACAGAGGAGCCTGGCAGGCTACAGTCCATAAGGTTGCAAAGAGTGGGACATAAGCGAGTGACTGAACTGAGCACGCATGCACCCAAATGGGACTAAAACCATTCTGAAGGTGTAATTATGAGGACTGAATGGTATAATGCTTGTCCAGTACCTGTTAGGATGCTGAGCACATTTTAGACACACAGTGGATACCGAGCAAATGCACGATCTTTCCTTTCAGTGAATTTTGTAATCAACCTGGTACCTCACAGACAGGAATCTTGTCCAAATTAGCATAAATTCCCCGGAATGATTTGTTCTGAGATACAAGTTCTATTTGAAGTGTTTGTTTTCATGGGTGTATTACATGGCTTCTCTTCAATTTTTGTCAGACTAACTTTTGAAGAAAATCTGAAAATAAGAGCCAAAGAAAATATTCAGCCAACCCTTCCTTTTATGGGCATGTTGGCAATTTGTCTGTCCAAACTAAACAGTCTGTTATGGTCTTGCCCAACTTGATTCTCGAAGAGTCTAAAATGTGTCCTTGAATGACCTTGCTGGCCAGTTTCCTTTAAAATACAATATTAAAATATGTTTTAAAAAGGCAGCACAAAATGTTGCTGGCTCTTTCCTGCCGGACATTGCATCAGCAATTTCCAGGCCTTTGGATTGGAAGGAAAAACAATATTTTGCTCACTCCCCCATCTGAGCGTAAGGATAACTGGTAATAATATCTACAGATGGCAGCCCAAATGGAAAGCATCTCTTTGACACAGATGATGCAGCCATTTGGAACTCATATTATACTTTTTATTACATTTCATTCCCCTCTAAGCTAAGATCCCAGAAATCAAGGCAGTCTTCTCGACCCCAGATACCTGGATGTGCTGTTGTTTTTCAGTTGCTTAGTCAGACTCTTTGCGACCCCATGGACTGTAGCCCTCCAGGCTCCTCTGTCCATGGGATTCTCCAGGCAAGAATACTGGAGTGGGTTGCCATGCCCTCCTCCAGGGGATCTTCTTGATTCAAGGGTGGAACCTGAGTCTCCTGCATTGGCAGGTGAATTCTTTACCTCTGAGCCATCTGGAAAGCCCCTGAATGTACTAGGAGGAAAATATTGCTTGCAAATGCAAGCTAATCAGCTTCCAGGGATAATCAGGGGATGTGGAGATTCAGTTTCAGCAAGAGAAGGTGGCCAAATGAGTGGGCGCAAGTTGGAGGATTGGGTAGACAGAAATTAGCAAGGATGACAAGTCTGGGGGAGGAGGAAGGCGTGGACAGATGGTGGGGGAAAACGATGTTGAGCGTGGCCGTTCCTGCCCAAACTCTGCTGCACTTGATCACAGGGCTCAGGGCACGATGTTTTCAGGTTTGTGTCAGTTGTGGGCAACCCCAATTCTGGCTGCCCCTCAGCTATCTTCCTGGGCACCTGTGTCACTGATGACACAGACCTCAAGCCCACCTCTCTCTGAAGTGCTTTGTACCCTGCTCAAATGCTTCTGCAGCCTCTGATACACTTTCCATTGATTTCATCCAGAGGCCCTGGTGCTGGGACACCACCTTTCAGGGCATTGTTTTTGTTCAGTTGCTCATCATGTCCAACTCTTTGTGACCCCATGGACAGCAGCACGCCAGGCTTCCCTGTCCTTCACCATCTCCCAGAGTTTTCTCAAATTCATGTCCATTGAGTCAGTGATGCCATCCAACCATCTCATCCTCTGTCATCCCCTTCTCCTCCTGGCCTCAATCTTTCCCAGCATCAGGGTCTTTTCCAATGAGTCAGCTCTTCATATCAGGTAGCCAAAGTATTGGAGCTTCAGCTTCAGCATCAGTCCTCCCAATAAACATTCAGGTTGATTTCCTTTAGGATGGACTGGTTCAATCTTCTTGCTGTCCAAGGGACTCACAAGAGTCTCCTCCAGACTCTTCACAAGAGTCTTTCAGGGCATAGTTTTTGTCATTTTGTAGGTTTCAAAGGAAGCATACAATTCTCCAAGGATTCAATGTGTGCTTTTTCTGGAAGTACAGAAGCAAGGTACAAAGGCTGTGGGCTTTGGGGTCATGCAGATTCAGGTGTGAATCTCAGTTTGTCACTGATTGACTCTGGAGAAACCAGGGGGCCTCTCTGAATCTCATTTCCTCATCTGGAAAGCTTCCTCATCTGTAAAGTGGGAGGCAGCCTCTTTATGGGCTCTTGTGAGGATTAACAGAGGCCATCAAGTGACATGTTTGACCAGAAAGCAGAAAGTTGAACAAATGGCAATTAAAACGAAAGGAGTCATGAGGCATAAAGCAGAGTGCATTCTTGGTCAAGAGCCTGCGATGTATCTGAAATCATCAAAATCAAATCTACTGGGTCAATGTAAATATGTTTTCACTATTTTCCCAAATTCATATTTCACTTCAAAAAAATGTATTTATTTTCTAATCAGAGCATAATTGCTTTACAATGTTGTGTTTTTGCAGTTGTTGATATTGTTGTTTTGTCACTCAGTCATGTTCAACTCTTTGCAGCACCATGGACTGTAGCCCACCAGGGTCTTCTGCCCACAGAATTTTCCAGGCAAGATTTCTGGAGAGGGTTGTACAGTTTTTGCTGAACCACAATGTGCATCAGCTATCAGTATACTTATATGCCCTCCCTCTAGGGCCTCCATCCCACCACCCCCTGTCCCACCCCTTTAGGTCATCACAGAGTGCCAAGCTGAGCTCCATGTGCTGTACAGAAGCTCCCCGCTCGCCATCTATTTTACACATGGTGGCGTATAAATGTCAGTGCTACTCTCGCAGTTTATCCCGCCCTCTCCTCCCCATGTCAACAAGTCTGTTCTCAATGTCTGCATCTCTATTACTGTATGACAGATTCTAGATTCACCCACATCTCTACAAATGACTGGATTTCATTCCTTTCTGTGGCCAAGTAATATCCCAGCATTCCATTCTATTATGTGTGTGTGTGTATACACACACATCTTCTTTATCCATTCCTCTACCAACGGACATCTGAGATGCTTCCTGGTTATTGTAAATAGTGCTGAAATGAACATTGGAGTACATGTGTCTTTGACTTACGATTGTCTCAGGGTATACACCGAGGAGTGGGATTGCTGGCTCATCAGATCAGATCAGATCAAATCAGTCGCTCAGTCGTGTCCAACTCTTTGCGACCCCATGAATCGCAGCATGCCAGGCCTCCCTGTCCATCACCAACTCCCGGAGTTCACTCAGACTCACGTCCATTGAGTCAATGATGCCATCCAGCCATCTCATCCTCTGTCGTCCCCTTCTCCTCTTGCCCCCAATCCCTCCCAGCATCAGAGTCTTTTCCAATGAGTCAACTCTTCGCATGAGGTGGCCAAAGTACTGGAGTTTCAGCTTTAGCATCATTCCTTCCAAAGAAATCCCAGGGCTGATCTCCTTCAGAATGGACTGGTTGGATCTCCTCATATAGCGGTTTTATTCCCATTTTCTTAAAGATATCCCCAAACTTAAATTGCAAATGTATAAGACGTGGCAGACTCATCTTTGATTGAAGCTTGTTTATGTCTCCCCTACTCCGGACGTAACTTGTTCTGCTGTTGCTCACTCCTCAAGCCAACTTCCTTACTCTTCCTTTCTGGGTTCCACCACATTTGCTGAAGGATTAAGCTGCGCCTGCTGTGTACTCTTCCTGGCCATTCAGTCCTTCCTTTCAAGCCTGATTTCTGATCCCAGAGCTCTCCTGAAAGGTGTCACTAGAGTCTAGGACGTTATCAATGTGCTCACACTGCGTACACATCCAGTCTTGTCAACTCTGCCGCTTTCTACACCACTGGCTACTAACTTTCTCTAAAACAGCAGTTCTCAACCTTGGCTGCATATTAGAATCAACGGAGGGACTTTAAAAATAATTTATGCCTGAATTCCAGCATCAGGGGTTCTGATGTAATGGTCCGGGTTGCAGTCTGGGCATTGGGATTTTTCAAAGCTCCCTTGTGGATGATTAAGGTGCAGTGAAGGTCGAGAACCACAGCTAAGACTCTCTCCTTCTCTCTTTTATTTACATATTTTTTCAAAGTTCTGTTTCATATCTTCTGAATATCTTTTGGGGTCTCATTCAAATCCTGCTCTTAGAGTGTGGCTTTAGATCATAAAGGATGCAAGTGCTGTAATTAAGGCAATTTATAGCTGAAGCTTTTGCTTTGGCATCGCTAAAGGAAATCTGCCACTCCTGGTTAATCAGAAAGCTTACAGAATGGAAATTCAAGGTACGACTGAATATGAATATGATGCATATAGAATGAGGGAAGGAGAAAAGGAAAGAAAATCTTTGGATGTTATGATCCAAACAATGGCCCTCTCTATCTAGTGCTTTCTCTTCTATTGTATTTCAACAAAAGTACCAGGAATGTTCATCTTAGCTTTGATTGCTTTAGCACCATGTTATGTGGTCATGGCAACCTCGGCCAGATGTATGCTATTATTATAATTGTTCACATCAAAAGAGTGGAGATGGACAGAGTTCCTTCCCCAAGGACCCAAGCCTAGAAAAATGACAGAACTATGATTTTAACTCAGGTCAAACCCTCTTTGGATTAGAAACTGAAGAAATTGGTACCAGTTCAGTTCAGTTCATTTCAGTCGCTCAGTCGTGTCCAACTCTTTGCGACCTCGTGAATTGCAGCACACCAGGCCTCCCTGTCCATCACCAACTCCCGGAGTTCACCCAAACTCATATCCATCGAGGCAGTGAAGCCATTTAGCCATCTCATCCTCTGTCATCCCCTTCTCCTCCTGCTTCCAATCCCTCCCAGCATCAGAGACTTTTCCAATGAGTCAGCTCTTTGCATGAGGTGGCCAAAGTATTGGAGTTTCAGCCTCAGCATCAGTCCTTCCAATGAACACCCAGGACTGGTCTCCTTTAGCATGGACTGGTTGGATCTCCTTGCAGTCCAAGGGACTCTCAAGAGTCTTCTCCAACACCACAGTTCAAAAGCATGAATTCTTCGGTGCTTGGCTTTCTTCACAGTCCAACTCTCACATCGATACATGACCACAGGAAAAACCATAGCCTTGACTAGACGGACCTTTGTTGGCAAAGTAATGTCTCTGCTTTTTAATATACTATCTAGGTTGGTCATAAATTTCCTTCCAAGGAGTAAGCGTCTTTTAATTTCATGGCTGCAATCACCATCTGCAGTGATTTTTCTTGGATAATTTCTTCCAAAATCCTACTTGAGGGAGACTGACAAATACCTAAAATCATTCTCACATCTCCCATCAGTTTTCCCATCTCCAGGGTGAGACCTTTCATCCTTGTCTGTGTGCTTTGGTTTAATTCTTCTCATTCTCTGGTCAGTCATGCCAGCTCCATTTCAGCTTGACAACGACCCTACTGATATGTGCTGTCCAGAGTCTAGAGTAACAGTCATAGTCCTAGGCACTGACCAGTTATCACACATGTCCTGGGGTCACAGCTAAGTTAGTAACAAAACAGAAACTTTGTGATGATGGTAGATGGGTTCAATAAAGGACAGAAACGATATGGACCTAACATAAGCAGAAGATATTAAGAAGAGATGGCAGAATACACAAAAGAACTGTACAAAAAAATCCTCATGACCCAGATGATCACAGTGGTGTGATCACTCACCTAGAGCCAGACATCCTGGAATGTGAAGTCAAGTGGGCCTTAGGAAGCATCACTATGAACAAAGCTAGTGGAGGTGATGGAATTCCACTTGAGCTATTTCAAATCCTGAAAGATGGTGCTGTGAAAATGCTGCACTCAATATGCCAGCAAATTTGGAAAACTCAGCAGTGGCCACAGGACTGGAAAAGGTCAGTTTTCATTCCAATCCCAAAGAAAGACAATGCCAAAGAATGTTCAAACTACCACACAATTGCACTCATCCACACACTAGTAAAGTAATGCTCAAAATTCTCCAAGCCAGGCTTCAGCAATATGTGAACCGTGAACTTCCAGATGTTCAAGCTGGTTTTAGAAAAGGTAGAGGAACCAGAGATCAAATTGCCAACATCCACTGGACCATCAAAAAAAGAAGACAGTTCCAGAAAAACATCTACTTCTGCTTCATTGACTAAGCCAAAGCCTTTGACTGTGTGGATCACAATAAACTGCGGAAAATTCTTCAAGAGATGGGAATACCAGGCCACCTGACCTGCCTCCTGTGAGAAATCTGTATGCAGGTCAGGAAGCAACAGTTAGAACTGGACATGGAACAACAGACTGGTTCCAAATAGGAAAAGGGGTACATCAAGGCTGTATACTGTCACCCTGCTTATTTAACTTATATGCAGAGTACATCATGCAAAATGCCAGGCTGGAGGAAGCACAAGCTGGAATCAAGATTGCTGGGAGAAATAACAATAACCTCAGATATGCAGATGACACCACC
This sequence comes from Bos indicus x Bos taurus, assembly GCF_003369695.1. Lineage (NCBI taxonomy): Eukaryota > Metazoa > Chordata > Mammalia > Artiodactyla > Bovidae > Bos > Bos indicus x Bos taurus. The sequence goes on along the minus strand of NC_040081.1, from coordinate 110,050,702 downwards.
CTTATGGCAGAAAGTGAAGAAGAACTAAAGGGCCTCTTGATAAAAGTGAAAGAGGAGACTAAAAATGTTGGCTTAAAGCTCAACATTCAGAAAACAAAGATGATGGCATCTAGTCCCATCACTTCATGGCAAATAGATGGAGAAACAGTGGAAGCAGTGGCAGACCTTATTATTTTGGGCTCCAAAATCACTGCAGATGGTGACTGCAGCTATGAAATAAAAAGATGCTTACTCCTTGGAAGGAAAGTTATGACCAACCTAGACAGCATATTAAAAAGACAGTAAAACAAATTAAAAAGAGACATTACTTTGCCAACAAAGGTCTATGTAGTCAAGGCTATGGTTTTTCCAGTACTCATGTATAGAACTGAGAGTTGGACCCTAAAGAAAGCTGAGCGTCCAAGAATTGATGCTTTTGAGCTGTGGTGTTGGAGAAAACTCTTGAGAGTCCCTGGGACTGCAAGGAGATTCAGCCAGTCCATCCTAAAAGAAATCAGTCCTGAATATTCATTGGGGGGACTGATGCTGAAGCTGAAGCTCCAATACTTTGGCCACCTGATGTGAAGAGCTGACTCACTGGAAAAGACCCTGATGCTAGGAAAGATTGAGGGCAAGAGGAGAAGGGGACAACAGACGATGAGATGGTTGGATGGCATCACCGACTCAATGGACGTGAGTTTGGGTAAACTCCAGGAGTTGGTGATGGACAGGGAGGCCTGGTGTGCTGCAGTCCATGCGGTCACAAAGAGTTGGACATGACTGAGCAACTGAACTGACCTGAACTTACATTCTATGTTCAGGAGAAAGTGCTAGAAATAAAGGACTAGGTTTTCGTGAGGGGTGGGGGTGGGGTGGGAGGGTGGTCTGAGATGGAAATAAGGGTTTCTCTGTAGACGTTAGAGTGAAAGTGACAGTCATAGAAAAGGGGAAGGAGTGAAAATGGGGAACTGAACATCTTTAGAGGAAAGTAGAAAAGGATTCAGAGACCGGGGCTTCCCTGGTAGTCCGATGGTTAAGAATCCGCCTTGCAATGCAAAGGACACTGATTTGATCCATGGCCTGGGAAGACCCCACATGCCTTGGAGCAACAAAGCCCTTGTGTCGCAACTACTGAAGCCCGAGTTCCAGAGTCCGTGCTGGACAACAAGAGAAACCACTGCAGTGAGAAGCCTGTACATCGCCAACTAGAGGGTAGCCCCAACTCGGCCCAACTAGAGAAAAGCTAGCATGCAGCAATGAAGACCCAGCACAACCAAAAGCCAAAAGTAAATAAATATAAATCTTTTCAAAAGAGGATTTTGAGAACCCTTTCCTCCCTCCCTTCTTCCCTCCCTTCTTTCCTTTATCTGATATTTTTCTTTTGTGAACCACACAGCTGTTGCTTGAACCCTCATTCAGTAAGCTTTCTGGTCAACCCAAGATTGCAGCTTTCCTTTAGGAACCTCCTAGCAACCACTTCAACTCCAAACTGCCTTCATTATCAGGCTTGCATTCCTTAGGACACAAAACAACATTCTAAATAGGATTGGAGTGAGCTTTGAACACCATACGGAGCTGGATAGTCAGTGCGAGATGAATGGAATGTTGAAAGGAAAGCTGAGATATAGAGAAAACAGTTGTTCCAGGGCAGGATGCGGGTCAGGGCAAGAGGGACGGAATTCATTTCCTTTCCTCGGAGAACACATGGGTCACTTTCAGTCTGAAAGGACGCTGGGTTTGGCTGCCAGGAAGTGAAATTTCACGCTCAATCACAATAACCAGCTTGGGCCTTATGGTTCACATAGTCTGTTTCTCTTTTGTCTCATGGCTTTGATTTTTTTAATTTCCACTTAAACTGCTTCATTTTGCACATTTCCTTTAACTTGCCTCAAATCCTGTATAGCTGGGGCATTTTGACATTTACAAGATTTCTGCTACATCCCAGACACTGCTCAGGGTGTTGCAGAGAACCAGCTCTGATTCCATGTTGGAACTGTTTCTTTGACTCGCTTTGTGTTGCTTGTGTTATTATTGTCGTCGTTGTTGTTCAGCCCCTGAGTCATGTCTGACTCTTTGTGACCCCATGAACTGCAGCACGCCAGGCTTCCCTATCCTTCGCTATCTCCTGGAGTTTGCTCAAACTCACGTCCATTGAGTCCATGATTCCATCCAACCATTTCATCTTCTGTTACTCCCTTCTTTCCCTGCCCTCACTCTTTCCCAGAATCAAGGTCTTTTCCAATGAATCAGTTCTTCTCATCAGATGGCCCAAGTTTTAGAGCTTTGTTGTTATAATCACATATAATGGCCTGCCTCAGAGGACCCTGCCCCTCTGCCTGACTGTTGCAGTGGCTTTGTTCAGCTCACAGAGAGATAATCTGACTCTGCCCGCCTGTGAACGGCTGCAAGAAAGATGAGATTAACACATAGCTTCCCAGATGCTGGGCTTTCCTGGAGATGTTTTGCAAGACAGATGGCTCTTTTTGGCTCTTTTTACTTCATTTCCTCCTTGCCTCTCCCTCTTTATATTGTCTTTTGGCTTTAGTTCCTTACTGCTCTTCTCTCTGGTTCTGTAAAAGAACCTGGCATCCAGACCCTGATAAGATAGTTATTTTGAGACATTTTCTGTCATCTTCTCTGTCAGCTGACTTTCTGAATAAAGTCTCTATTCTTTGCTTCCACACCTCATCTCTTATTCATTAGCCTTTTGTGTGGTAAGCAGATCAAGCTTGGACTCAGGAGCAAGGGCAATCCACTCATGGGGGCGCACATACTGCAGGGTCTAAAGTGCAGAGGCAAACAAGCAAAAACAGAATTTAGACTCAGGGGGTTGTTCTGGAGAAGATGAGAAGAAAATGAAGAGGGAGGAAGGCTTTGGAGAAGGTGACAGTTGGGATTAAAGAGAAAGGCTGAGAAAGAAGAAGAGAGAAACAAGTGGAGATTCCCTGGTGGTCCAGTGGTTAAGACTCTGCACTTCCAATGCAGGGAATATGGGTTCAATCTCTGGTTGGGGAACAGATCCCACATGCTGTTGGGCCAAAAAAAAAAAAAAAAAAAAAAGAGAGAGAGAGAATGAGTGAAGAGGGGTTAAGAAAGTGAGAAGCTGTGTTGAATAATGAATTGCAGGACTCAAAGAATGGGGTTGAAAGAGAGAAATGGCTGAATGATGTAGGCTGGGTGGATTTAGGAAGATTTAGGGTAAGAGTAGAAAAGAGAAAAAGGCAGGAGAGGCTGATTATCCATAGAAAAAGGTTGGGTGTTAAGGATTCAGTTGTGTCCCCACCCCAAATTCATAGGTTGAAATGCCAAATATTCAATGTGACTAAAATTGGAGGCAAGACCTTTAAGAAAGTCATTAAAGTTAAATGAGGTCATAAAGATTGGGCCCCGATCCAACAGAACTTATGTCCTTACAAGAAGAGGAAGAGACATCACAGATCCCTCTCTCTTTTTCTCTCTCTGTGCCACATGAAGATACAGTGGGAAGCCGATCATCTGCAAGCCAGAAAGAGAGTTTTGGACTTCCCTCCTCCAGAACCACAAGGAAATACATTTCTGTTGTTTAAACCTTCAGTCAATGGTGTTACCCTGTTGTGACTGCCTGAGTGGACTGTCACGAGGCATATAGAGCTTTCAAGTCACCAGAAGAGGCCAGGAGAATCATTGTTCACCCCAATCTGCCCATCTCTGGGCATGTGAGCAGCCACACACACTTTAAATTTCTTCCTGAAATTCAAGAGACGGAGGACTTCGGCTCTGTTGGGGAGGGGATTGTGTATTCACATACATATGTGTCATGGATAACTGACGGTGAGGCTTTGGGTTTTATTTGTAAATCAGTCATGTCTGACTCTACAACCCTATAGACTGTAGCCCTCTAGGCTCCTCTGTCCATAGAATTCTCCAGGCAAGAATGGTGGAGTGGATAGCCATCCCCTTCTCCAGGGGATTTTCCCTATCCAGGTATTGAACCTGGGTCTCCTTCTTTGCAGACAGATTCTTTACTGTCCGAGCCACCAGGGAAGCCACATATGTGTCACTGCTAACTGATGTCGAGGCTTTGGGTCTCATTTGTAAAATAGGGTTAAACACCTTACCAGCCTGACTGGTGTGTTGGGAAGATTTGATGAAGGTTTGCTTAGAAGAAAATGGGAACTCGTTTTATGCCTCTAGATTGTATTACATTGAACAATATGACATTGTTTTTTCTTTAGGTCTAAGACACATCAAGGGTTTTTTTTTTTTTTTTTTTCACTTGTACACATTCTTCTTTTTAAGGTTCTTTCCCATTATAGCTTATCCCTGTGCTATCAATTAAAACCTTGTTGTTTATCCATTCTAGATGCAATAGTTCACAGCAATTGTTTTTAAAATGGGAACATGCCACATAAAACCCCAGGTACATGGATTATCCTGAAATTTTTTTTTTTTTAAATCTGGTACCTTAGAGCTACATTAACCCTGGAGAGCCCTATGGGAGTGGGTGATGACCACCCACGTCATTTGGAGAGTGTGGTTTCAGGCCCCCTGGGTCTCGGCCACATTGTAGATTTCGGGTGTGGCCCCTGATGGACTGTATGGTATAGAGCTATGATAACGTGTTGTTGACAACATCCAGAGAGATGAGTATATTTTCTTTTCTGGCAAAGCATTAGGTCATCAATGTCGATTTGTGTAAGCAGATGGCAAGCACAAATCATCCCAAACCAAACATCTTTGACCTTGAATAATCAAAGCAACAAGGGAAAGGCGCTCTGGATTTCACTTTGACAACTCAGTGGAAACACTTCAGTCTTGGCCAAAATTCTTTCCCTTGACAAGTTTATATTCTCGTGCAAGTCCATTCACTGAGTACCTAGTGTGTGTCCACGCCTCTTGCTTATGCTTTTGTTTTTAATCCCCAAGAGTCGGCTCATTGGAAAAGACCCTGACGCTGGGAAAGATTGAAGGCTACAGGAGAAGCAGGCGGCAGAGGATGAGATAGTTGGATGGCATCACCTACACAGTGGACATGAATCTGAGCAAAATCCAATAGCTAGTGAAGGACAGAGGAGCCTGGCATGCTGCAGTCCATGGGGTCGCAAAGAGTCAGACACGACTGAGTGACTGAACAACAAGAGAAGGTGTCAGTTTGTCCATTGAGAAGAAATCCCCTCAAACAAAGAGGCCGAGGTCAAAAATGAGCTGGCTGGCCAAAACTAACAGCTCCTGACACTGACTAGTATGTGTGTCTCATCTTCTGACTTACAAACGTTTTCTCATATAATATTTTACTTAAGATATCAGTGGATCTGCTGGAGTACATACTTATTGTTTTCATTTTCAATGATGAACGGAGGCTCAGAGTGTTCAGATAACTTGCCCACAATCACACACACAGCCAGGAAGGATTAGGACTGAACATGTCACACCCGCAGGTCACAATTTCTGATTCCTCATTCTTTTTAGCTAACTAGAAAGAAAAGCAGAACCGCAGCATGGATGAAAATCAGCTTTGCTACAACTAAATTGAAAGAATAATCTGGGGCTTCCCTGGTGGCTCAGTGGTAAAGAATCTGCCTGCCAACGCAGGAGACATGGATTTGATCCCTGATCAGGAAGATCTCATATGTCTCAGAGCAACTAAGCCCATGTACCACATTTACTGAGTCTGTGCTCCAGAGCCTAGGAGCTGTAACTAATGAAACCCACACCCTAGAGCCTCTGCTCCACAGCAAGAGACAGTGCTGAAAAGAAATAATCTGAGTAACATACTTGATCTTTTTTTTTTCCGAAATGGGCTGACTAGCAAAGCTGATGCAAATTTAGCATTAAGGAGAACAGAGTATTTAAATCACAGAGAGTAATAGCTCCCCTGTGACCTGGACTGAGAGACAGTGTCCAGTGTAGTATTAATAGTTAAAGCAGTTCTGGAGAGAATCTGCTCCTCCTTAAGCCATCGCTAATTGAATTTTACATTCTTTCCTGTGAACCCTAGATTGGGTTCGGATTACTTCTCCATGCAGGTCTCTACATAGCTGCTACCCATCCCAGGAAACTGATGTGGAGTTAACACTGACTGTGAAAGTCATCTGGTATCCGGTGTCGAGGTCTGGACGTCATTTCCAGAGGGGCATGGGTATGTTTGGTGAACCACAGTGTCAGGGAAATTTCTCCCTGCAAGTCCAGGGAGACCCTGGAGAGGGTTAGGTAGGCAGCTGGTGATGGTCTTTAAATGTTTAAGAAGCCAGAGGAAAGTGGTGGGATTCTTGCTACTTCTAGAAATAGAACAAGACCAGTGGAGAAACATTTAAAAGGGTCAGATTCTGGCATAAGAAAGAATTTTCTGGTGACCAGTGGTATTTTAATGGAAAGTGAAAGTAGCACAGAGGGTCCAACTCTTTGCGACCTCATGGACTATACAGTCCATGGAATTCTCCAAGCCAGAATACTGGAGTGGGTACCAGGGAAGCCCAGGGCTGCCTTACTAAAAATGAACATTTTGCTATGATTGGTGCTGAAGCTGAAGGTGGAGTTTGTAGTGTGGATAAATTCTCAAAGTTTGTCTGGGACCATTTCATTTCAGACTCAAGAAAAGACAGGAGGATGGAAATATGACAATTTCTGTAGTATTATAAGGACTTTGTCCCTAAATTGTTTTCAGGAAATGACAGTTTTTACGTCTCTAGGTTATACTGGAGTTTATATAAAATTGCCATTTTGTGTAGATAATAGAATGGTTAGGGTTTCCCAGGTGGCACTAGTGGTAAAGAGCCTGCCAAGGCAGGTTTGATCCCTGAGTCGGGAAGATCCCTTAGAGAAGGCCGTGGCAGCTCATTCCGGTATCCTTGCCCGGGGAATCCCATGGACTGAGGCGTCTGGCAGACTACTGTCCAAAGAGTCACAAAGAATCAGACACGATTGAGCGACTCAGCTCACAGCACGCATGCAATGGAATGGTTGAAGGTCAGCCGTTGTATATGGTTCAACATAATTCATGCAAAGGGAATAGACTTGACTCTTTAGACCTATGTCACAAGGAGAGAAGGACGGACTGAGAAACTGTTATGACCTCACTGTGCATAGCTTTTGGGCTGTTCTGCAGCGAACTGGGCTTCCCTGAAAGTCACCTGTTGAAGTACCTCACCATATGACTGTACTTGGAGATAAGGCCTTTAAAGGGGTGATCAAGTTAAAATGAGGGCCTGAGGATGGGCCCTAATCTGGTCTGATCAGTGTCCTTGTAAGAGGGGGATCTTGGCCATATGCTCTCTACAGAAAAATGGCCACATGAGGACACAGTGAGAAAGCAGCTGTCTGCAAGCCAAGGAGAGGCCTCAGAAGGAATCAAACCTGTGGCACCTTGGTCTTGAACTTCTAGCTTCCAGAACTGTGAGAAAATCAATTTCGGTTGTTTAAAGCACCCAGTCTCTGGTATTTGGTATACGTGGGTATATGGATATATGGAGGCCAGCAGCCAGGGGTAAAGGGGACGAGGAAGGGGGCAAGAGACAGATTTTTCAAGACACCCTCCCCCCAGGATCATACCAAGGAATGTGGTCTTTATTGGGAAGGAAAAGAGGTGAGGTGAAGGATCTGAGGAATGGGTATGAACACCCGTGATAAAATAAAATGGGTTGGTAACTCAAAGAATCCCTACACTGAGATGCTACCGATTTCAAGTTAGATTTTACAGCGGCCTGGGGTCAAAATTAACTAAAGAAGTCTTTTTCCAAAAAAAGTTTAAGGTGCAGGAAAGAAACTGAAAAAAATAACTTACTAGTTTAAGAGCGTAATGTGGTTTGAGGATGCTGGCAATTGGCAAGGCCACCAAGTGAAGTTTTAATGACACCCCTCAAATATCATTCGTGCACATCTAGCAGGATGCGTCTTAAGGCAACTGTGTCAGCTACGGTTTTCTGTTATGGGCGGTATGAGCAGGCACTAAACGTGCAAATATTTAATGCTGTCTTATCGATAACTTCTGATTAATTAGGACTAACTCCCGCCCCTTGCTGGGGAGACAGACTGACAAATGCATGTGGGACTTCGAGCTCCCTTCTAGTCCTTTGGCTGTGGACAAGTCACTTTGCCTTGCTCTCATCTTTCAAATAGGATTAAGTCTCCATCCCTGCTGCCTCACAGATAGCTGATGAGATGGGGTAAAAAGCCATTCCATGAGATTGTCAGTATTTCAAACAGAGTCAGACTATGTTCGTGGTGAAAAAAATCTCCACTTAAAACAAATGTTGTAGAGAACAGATCTATAAGTTGCCAAGGGAAAGGAGGTTGGGGAGGGATAGATTGGGAGTTTGGGGTTAGCAGAGGCAAACTATTATACAGAGAATGGATAAAAAACAAGGTCCTACCGCCGTAAAGCACAGGGAACTAGATTCAATACCTTGTGATAAATCACCATGGAAAAGAATATAAAGAATGTTTATATGTATGTGTGTGTATGCATAACTGAATCACTTTGCTCTACAGCAGAAATTGGCACAACATTGTAAATCAACTTTATTTTACCAAAATAAATTTTAAAAATGGTAATTGGAAATGTCTACTCTAGGATGAGTCAGTACCAGGGCTCTGAACTGCTAGTTAGAGAATTAGGAATCCTTGCCAGAGTCCATGTGGCAGGGTCGGAAGGGTGTGGGTTTTGGAGATGACTACAACTGGAGTTTAAATACCTATGCTTCCCTACAGTGCTCGTAGGATGTTAAGTAAGTGATCCACTTCTCTCATCTGAAAAATGGGGACATGTAGACAGTATAGGCAAGGTACAGGCACATAGTAGGTTCTTAATAAAGAGCCTGATAAGCTCTGGTGATCAACTGAGCAACTTTGGAGATGCCATTTCATCAATTACCAGAAGATGTATTCTACTAGCCACTGCTGAATACCTTTTGGGTTATGTGACAAAATAACTTAGAGAAATATTTATTCACGTGCGTTCTCTACTCCCAACTTATCGTGAGAAGGTTGCCTGGCTCTTTGGGCTTCTTTGTTTCAAGGTTATACAGGAAGAGCAGGAAGCAGACATTTCTTAAAAATAATATTTCTTCCTTTCTTTCCTAAAGCCCAAGTCCAAGAGTAGATGCTGGGAAAGGGAAGAATGCAGGGCTTTTGATGGGCGACTTTCCCAGACTGGGACAGTCTGGGGTTGGGGACCAGGGCATCCGTGAGAAGTGGAAATGCTGTGTGGCCAGACTGCAGAGGACAGGACAGCAGAGGGTCACTCAGACCCCAGCTTCCCGGCTGGACAGTGACCCTCACTTCCTAAGCGGGGCTGGAAAGCCGAGTCCACAGACATCAAAGGGACAGGCGATTTATAAGAGAGGGCACAGTGATCTGAAGGAGGACCTCCCCAGTTCTGGTGACAGTGGGGGTAGGAGCCTGATCACTTCTGAAACTAAACTTCCTGCTGCCACAAACTCTTGGAATCAGATTTATGTTGTACGAAATAAAATGGAAAAATGTGAGATTTCTTGAAGATCCATGTTTGTAGATTGATTCAGATCTACTACAGTTGTAAGGCATTGGAAAATCTAAAGATGATTTCATTCCTGCTCTCTGAAGCTCACCCTCTGTGGGAGCTGAGTGCTGAGTGCTAAGTCGCTTCAGTAGTGTTCAACTCTTTGCAACCCTGTGGACCCCATCCCACCAGGCTTCTCTGTCCATAGGATTCTTCAGGCAAAGGGTACTGGAGTGGGCTGCCATTTCCCATGTGGGAGCTGGTGGGAGTCATAGGACCCTGGCACAAATAACTATTATTCAGAGCACCACAAGGGGGCTTCCATGGGGGCTCAGCGGTAGAGTCCGCCTGCCATCTGGGAGGATCCCACATGCTGTGGAGAAACTAAGCCTGTGAACCACAACTATTGAGACTGAGCTTTATAGCTCACGAATTGCATCTACAGAGCCCATGTACCAAATACTGAAACCCAAGCACCCTAGAGCCTGTGCTCCTTAATAAAAGAATGCTGGTCTCCTGCATTGTGGGCAGATTCTTTACCATCTGAGCCATCAGGGAAGCCCACAATAAGAGAAGCCACTGCAATGAGAAGCCTGTGTCCTGCAACTGAAGTGTAGCCCCTGCTCACTGCAACTAGAGAAAAGCCCACACAGCAACAAAGACTCAGCACAGCAAAAAAAGACAAAACAAACCCAACCCCCAGCAAGATCCTGGGGTGGTATCGCACCGCAGTAAGTGTTCTCAGACACAAGGGGAGGACAGCTGACTTTTGCAAAAGGCAGACAGCCAAGAAGATGGATAAAAATTTCTCCTGAAGGAATATATGAAAATATACCCTCCCGTAATCCCTGCATGCCAATCTCATTATTATGCAATTGCTATAGCTGTAAACGCATAAAAATTTTGTAGACTCTCAAGTTCTTTTGGAAACAGGCCTGTTTGATAGGAACAAGTCTGGAAACTGGTGATTGAATGGTGAAATGTGTGGGTAATGATGTCCATAAAAGCTCTCAGAGTTTTTAGCTCCATGGAGTCTGAAAGCTGAGGAAGTCCCGAGAGGTCCGCCTGCCCCTCTTGCTCCTTCCATTCTACCCCCTGTCACTGTAAGGGTTAAATCTGGATGTAGTGAGGCCTCAAGGTCGTTGCTTGGATAGATCACTGTGGTGGTCATGGCTTTGGGGTAGCAGGATTAGGAGCCTGGGTCTGATGAGCATCCGCATCCCTTAGGGATTTTGGGAGCAAACAACTGCTGTCTCCTACCTGGACAAACATGGCTTCCCAGTAACCGGAGGTTTTCCCTTTGCCCCTGCTGCACAGACTAATTAATCATCTTCAGTTATTTGCTCTAAAGCACTGCCAGGCTGTTACTTTCTTGTTTACAAAGTTTTAATGATTCCTCTATTAAAGAAATCTAAACTTTGTGGTTTGGCATTCAAGGCTTTCTATCATCTGATTCCAACCACATCTTTTTTTTTTTTCCAACCAAGTCTTTTTTCCCCCCAAAAAATAACATAAATTTTTATTAATTGCACATTTCTATAATAGCATTTGCCTACATTTTTGTTATGTCTTTTGGGGCATTTTCTAGCTAACTACTCTTTTTTTTTTTCTTTTTTAGAATTTTCTTTTTTTTTTCTTTCTGTTTTTTGATTCAGATACAATTAACATAGAACATTCTATTAGCTTTAGGTGTACAACATAATGATTCAACATTCATATGTATTGTGAAGTACTCACCACAGTAGGTCTAGTTAACATCTATTACCAAGTGTCAATTTTTGTTCTTGTAGGTACCAAAATGGTGAAGAATCCACCTGCCAATGCAGGAGACTCAAGAGATGAGGGTTTGATCCCTGGGTCAGGAAGATCGTCTGGAGTAGGAAATGGCAACCCATTCCAGTATTCTTGCCTAGAGAATCCCATGGACAGAGGAACTTGGAGGGCTACAGTCTATGGGGTCACAAAGAATCAAACACGACTGAACACGCAGACTATGAAGACTTTTAAAATCTAACCAAGGCTTTTGAGCTCATTTCCCTCTTCTTTCTATGCACACCCTTTCTTCCACCAGGTGGATTTTCTGACACTCCCCAGATTTTCTTCTCACTGCCTGAAATTCCCCTCCTGTTAATCTGTATCTATCCTTCAAGGTCGAGTGACACATTATCTCCTCTGAAAAGTCTTTCCTGGGTGAGGGATACAGAGAATCAGATGGACTTGAGTTTGAGACTATACTTCCTGGAAGACTTCAGGCAGATTACTGCCTTTCTCTAGGGCTTAGTTTGTTCATCTGTGAAATGGGCAAGTCAACACTCACCTTGTAGCCTTATAAAGTACACATGAGTTATCACTGCAAAGTACTTAGCACAGTTTCTCACCCTTGGTAAATGTCAAAGAAAGTTACCTATTGCTCTGATCATTCCAGAGACTTGAGGTCTCGCTTTTGCAGAATTCACTTTGAGCTTCTCCTATATTCTTCCTTGAAAACCTAATTTCACATTTTAGAAATGAGAACACACAGTTTATTTTCTCTACCTTATTGACAGAGTCATTGAATCAATGGTCATGAGTTTGAGCAAACTCTGGGAGATGGTAAATTCCGGGAGATGGTAAAGCCTGATGTGCTACAGTCCATGGGGTCCCAAAGAGACGGACACAACTTAGTGACTGAACAACAATCTAACTGATGGCTCCTTGAAGATGGGATCATGTTTTATTCTAGCTTATGCCCCTGCCTTTGACCACCAAATACAGGCCCTCAAATCAGAGGCAGAGGTTGGGCTTTTGGGTGTGAAAATGAAAGAATTTGCTTTGCTCTTATTTTTCTCTTCTTATAAAAATTGACAATAGTTTTAAGGAGAAAAACTCAATTTTTTTTGATAGGAGAATCTCAGTTTGGGAGTTTCTGTTTCATTGAAATAGGGTGGCATTCATGCAGTGGCAGGTGAAGAGTGATAAATTTCGATTAAATCTTGGAAAACTTCATGGGCTTGCAGGCCACGGTAGCCTCAACTCCTTGGGCCAACCCAACCATATTCTAGCATGCATTCCGAGTTCCCCATGTGTGACACTCTTTGGGGACCAAAAAAAAAAAAAAGTGGTTTCATATTCTAATGAGTTCTAACTCATTAGATTAGATTCTAATGACCCACTCATAGAAAGATAGAGGACAAACCAAGGAACTAAAACATGTGAGAATTCCTGCGGCAAAGAAAGTAGCATCTAATAGCCAGTCAGAGTAACTAACATTCCAAGGGGCCAGACACTTTGGCCCCATGACTTTGCCAGACACTTTGATAGTAGGCCTTTTTCATTAATACTGTAATTAAATCCTTCAAATGTCCTCATAAGAATGCAGATAATGGTCCTCACTTGACAGATGGAGCAATCTGGGTCCAAGATTACAAGGCAGTTAAGGGGTGGAGATGCGATTTGAAGTCACATGTTTGTGACCCTACAGCCTGAGTTCTTGGTCGTCTGCGGTGTATAGTTTTATGCTTTCCCAAATTTGCCTGACCAGGCGGTGCTTTTGGTTATCATCTTATTAATGACCCAAGAAACTGACCTGAAATACACTTGGGGAAACAGAGCCTCACCACCTCCCTGGGAGCAGCCATGACCTTTAATCTCTCTTTGCTCCTTGGCTTCTGCCTAGATGCTCTTGACCCTATGGTCTCTCCCATGATATTTCATTCCTCCGCCAAGGTCTAGTTCAAATGCAACTAGGAGCTCTCTTTGATTTCAGCAGGCTGATTTACAAAGCCCCTCTTAAGTTTTCCATAAACCTTCCAGGCTGTTACCACTTGGTGTCTCCATCAAGGGCCAAGTTCAAAGAGCCTCGGCAAAGCTTCTGGCGCTGGTGGACACATAATTAAGGTCTACTGAGTTGCAATAGTGTCTCCTCCCAGGCGCCTGAGGGGCTGAGTCCCGCGTCTGGGGCTTCCCAGGTCTGGATCCACGGACTCGGGGTGTGCGGCTGTAGCTGGCAACCTGGTCTAAGTCTGGTTCCAACGCTTTTCAAGGTTCAGACAGCGTGGCCCTCGCACTCTGGCAGTTCATTAGTTAACGCTCTCGTCCCTCACAGATGTGGCCTCTGTCCCAGCCGCTCTGAGGTGAGGAGGCACGATTAGGTCACCCTGGGCTGCACCTCAGCATCCTTTTTGGGGACAACCCTGACCCGTCTTTCCCAGGTTTCATCACAAAGCCCCACACCCGACCCCCGCCCCCTGTGGCTGCGCCCCAGATGAGTCATCTGGCTTGGGGCTTCATTAGCAACTCTAACTGCCTTTTTGTTTTGATCCTCTTTGGGGCCTCCTCGGGGCCCAGAGGCGGGGCCTGGGGGCTCTGGCTTCCAGAAATGCCGCCAGCCTCTGTGGGAGCCCGAGATGGGAAGTGCGCGCTCCATCCGGGGGCGAGTCCCCCACGCCACGCCGCGCGCGCGTGGCCGCACCCATCCCCGGGGTGCACTCAGGCGCCACGCAACCCCTGGCCATCCTAGCTCCCCGGCTGCCGGCAATGAGGTCACGGGGTGGGGTCCTGGAGACCCCCTCCAAATAGGGCGGCGGCTTCCCCAACTGGCCTGGGAATGGTCGGAGAGGACGAGAAGGAGGAGATGCTAGCCTGCCTGTCCAACCCACTGTTCCCTCTCTGGAGGTTGCGTGGCTGGCGTGGATCGCCCAGGACGGGGAGAGGGAAGCAGCGAGAGTCTGGGAAGGAACTGGACAGTGAAGCGGCAAGGCGGGGGTCCGACTTCCTCCACTCACCCCCGGGGGTGGAGGAAAGGGCTAAGCTTTCTCCCCACCGCCTTGCCAGTGAGCGGATGGAGCTGCCTCCTCGGTGTTTCTACAATCTCTGTCCTTCCTTCTGAGCTTAATCTCTCTCCCATCCCCAGAAACCCCAAAAGGCAGGGGAAGCCGCTGTAATCCACTTCATGTCATTAGAATTTGACGCAGAAGGAAAAGCTTTCCACAAACAGATCAATCGCTGGTACCCGAAAAGCCGATAGAGCCCTGTGGACCCCGAGAGCCAGGGCTCCCAGGTAGCACCCCACTTTCTCACCCAGGCCTCAGAGACCTGTGATCAGTTTCTGCCAGCAGTGGGTTTCACAGATCGAGGTCGACTTGGTGTCCCAAACCACTCAGATTCCTGCAAACGCACAGGGTTTTCTAACCTCTGCCTGCAAGTTCATATGTGTGCCTGAGGAATGAACGTGAGCTCTGATAAAATCTCAACCTGCACGCGGGGGGAGGGGGGTGGGGGAGGTGGGGGTGGGTGTGGGGGACACATTTGCAAATCTCTTTTTTTCTGTATCTAGTTTTTTTTTTTTGCACCTGGAATTCTCTCTTGAAACGATGACAAGACTGATATCACAGACTTTCTCAAGGAAACAGAAACACACATCACTTACGTTCCCCTTCATCTAAAACCACAAACATGCTTCTCCTAGATCCTGGCACAGAAAAACAGGACTGTCATAACCTCTCTTCCTTCTCAGGCACAACCAAGAAGACCCAGCCACCCGATTCAGTCCATAGCATTGCTTGTCAACTGCGACTTCACAGATTTTGAGTTGAACTCTTTCTCCCTGCCCAGGACATAATATCTGTAACAGTCCTTTTTGTCACTCCAAAAGAGAAGTCAAATGACTTATTTAACTTTTAAAATACGTAGGCTGCAGAACAAGCTTATAAGAATTCAGAGTAAGCACACTTCAGAGAATTTCTGGACTAATGTTACAGTCTTCCATGGGAAAGATTTCTGAGTTAATAGCAAGATCACGGTTTTGGAAGTTAAATTGCCTATAACGGGATAAGAAAACATAGACACTGTGACCTTGTCAATACATGAGCCCGTCAGCACACTGGCAAATGCTAGGCACATCAGATTGGAGACCTGCACACAATTTCTGAGAGAAATGGCATTTTTCATAGATTCAAAAATGGTTCACAGAGGTTCCTGTGACAAGCGGAATAGAAAGTAGGAGAAAATACTACAGCTGAGGATTTCCGACCTCTGACTTATCATTTGTTGACATACTTTCTACAAGTTCCCCATTTCCCTACAAGTAGCTGTCTTAAATCCTTTCGGTAAATATTGTTGATGAAAGCCAATAGGAGGGGGGTGGAAAAAGAAAGAGAAAAAACGCAGAGAAAAGGGAAGCTTACCTTTTCTAGGCATTGCTGATATCAAACCTTCCACCAAATCATGAGGCTTTCTTGCTTCTCTTGTCCCATGAATTCAGAAACCATTAAACAATGTTTCCAGCAGAAATATGTGTTTATTATTTGAAGCGGCTTCAAAACAACTTAAAAAATAGCTTGATGAAAAATAAAGTGCTGGTCCGCGCGTGAGAATACTTTTGAAGCCTGGAGCTCATACTGTTGTACAAAGTTTTGCAACTGTCTTTCTCGGTTTAAACAACCTCCTGCTCCTCCCAGGCACTTGCCAACTTCTATAATTTAAAGCAACTGCGATCCTTCCCATAATACTCACATTTCAAAGAGCTTAATATATACTCTTGTTAGGAATGAGTGGGAGTGGGTGACGTCCTGCAAACCCCAGGCTGAGGCAAATGAAAAGCGAGGGTTTCGGATATCTAAATGGTTCTATTTCTCTCTTTTATCCATTGCTCTCCTCACCATGTTCCTTCAAGTGGCTTTTGCCTTTTAAAGTGATGCCTTAAGACCAAGTGGTATCCCTTCATTGGAAGCAAATAGCACACAGGAAAGTTTAGGTCCCTATTTATGAAGAGTGATGCTAGTGAAATTGTGTTTAAACATCACTTTTACTGGCAATTATTTCCAGACAATTTCTCCCTAATGCAGCTGTTTGAAAATTTAAATTAGTGTACACTGTGTTTTACTAAGAGAGGAAAATGTCTAAAATGATGTTATTTGCATTCTGCAAGAAAATTATTGTCTCTGGGAAGGAAAATTTGTTTTGCAGTCTCTATCCATGTAGCTGAATAAATCTTCTGACATTAGACCTATAATCGATGTTAGCAATTTTTACTATTTTCACCACCCTTCCCCAACTGCCATTAAACACACACATACACGCGCGCGCGCACACACACACACACACACACACATTTGTGAGTTGAAATTTCGGCCAGCTTCAAGTGTGGTCAACTGAAATTGGTGACTTAAAAATATTTATAGTCTATCTTAAAACATGTCTTGCTTAGCACTCGATAGATGGCAAATACTTAATAAACATTTACTGAATGAATAAAATATTGCGTGGGTTCAGATCAAGTAACGATTGTGACAATTTTGGTTTGCATTTATGTTCTCGTAGGGAAAGTTAATATATGGAAGCTTGTACAGGGAGTAAACACTGGACAGCGTGTACCTTTGCCAGATTTAATGAATGTTTATGACATAATAAAATTCCCTAAATGAATACAGAAAACATTCATTATATAAATAAACCATTCGGCGGAGGATAGAAATATTGACAGAGGCACGATCTATTAAGTAAGCTCACTGTGTAAATGTACGCAAACACATTTCAAGACAAGAACCTCATTCATTGTTTCAAAAACTACAGATTATTTTTCCACTGTGGTTTTGAGTTGTCTTGAGTAACTCTTATTATTCTATGGATAGAGGGTAATGCCTCTGAAATAGTGCAAAGAGAGAAGGGATCTACAACTTCAGGGAATGCTCGGGTTTCCTTTGCTATAGAAGCAGAGAACATGGTGGAACATATTTTTGTTTTGGCTTATGCTGCATAGCCGTCCAGAGACCTAAGCATAGGTGGTGTCATAGACTTGGATCAATTATCCCAGATACGTGAATTCTGATGTGTTACTTACTTTCTTTCTTCTCAGTCCCTTCAGTCATATCCAACTCTTTGCGACTCTATGGACTATAGCCCACCAGGCTGCTCCATCCCTGGGATTCTCCAGGCAGGAATACTGGAGTGGGTTGCCATGCCCTCCTCCAGGGGATCTCCCCAACCCAGGGATAGAACCTATAGCTTCTACAGCTCCTGCATTGCAGATGGATTCTTTACCACCGAGCCATAGGGGAAGCCCAATTTCTTTAAGAGTTGGTTTCTTTAATTAAGAAAGATTAAACACAATTATGTTCAAACAACTAATTTGCATATAACACCTAATACTGCATTTTCAGTAATACTAACAAGCATCTTAAAGAAGGCTGTGTGCCAAAGAATTGATGCTTTCACATTGTGGTACTGGAGAAGTCCTTTGGATTGGTACTTGAGAGTCCTTTCGATTGAAATAAGATCAAATCAGTCAGTCCTAAAGGAAATCAACCCTGAATGTTCACTGGAAGCACTGATGCTGAAGCCAAAGCTCCAATACTTTGGCCACCTGATGCAAAGAGCCAACTCTTAGGAAAAGACCTTGGTGCTGGGAAAGACTGAAGGCAAAAGGAGATAAAGGTGGCAGAGGTTGGATGGCATCACTGTCTCAATGGACATGAATTTGAGTAAACTCCGGAAGACAGTGGAGGACAGGGGAGCCTGGTGTGCTGCAGTCCATGGGGTTGAAAAGTCGGACATGACTTGGCAACTGGACAACATGTATAAGGTACTTAGCAAGACCTGTTTATGGGATCATTGTGATTTATCACAGCACCTAGAGTTATTTCCCCTGACAACTACCAAAATCGATAATGCACAAGGGATACTGCTAGCAGAATCTTAAACTTGGTGGCATTGGCCTAATAGTCAGGAAGTAGGTGTTAATTTGATACCAGATGCTGGAAAGATGAGACGCTGCGTTTTGCAGTAACAACACATTTGGTGAAATTAACACCTGCCACAACTAGAAAGGTCATATGCGCCAAGTAACCTTGTAGCTCTAGAAGGAGAAAACTGAGGAAACATCATTAGTTGTGTGTGTCGGCCACTATTGGCTGGACTGGAGGAAGCACAAGCTGGAATCAAGATTGCCGGGAGAAATATCAATAACCTCAGATATGCAGATGACATCACCCTTATGGCAGAAAGTGAAGAGGAACTACAAAGCCTCTTGATGAAAATGAAAGTGGAGAGTGAAAAAGTTGGCTTAAAGCTCAACATTCAGAAAATGAAGATCATGGCATCCGGTCCCATCACTTCATGGGAAATAGGTGGGGAAACACTGGAAACAGTGTCAGACTTTATTTTGGGGGGCTGCAAAATCACTGCAGATGGTGACTGAAGCCATGAAATTAAAAGACGCTTACTCCTTGGAAGGGAAGTTATGACGAACCTAGACAGCATATTCAAAAGCAGAGACATTTTGCCAACAGAGGTCCATCTAGTCAAGGCTATGGTTTTTCCTGTGGTCATGTATGGATGTGAGAGGTGGACTGTGAAGAAGGATGAGTGCTGAAGAACTGATGCTTTTGAACTGTGGTGTTGGAGAAGACTCTTGGGAGTCCCTTGGACTGCAAGGAGATCCAACCAGTCCATTCTGAAGGAGATCAGCCCTGGGATTTCTTTGGAAGGAATGATGCTAAAGCTGAAACTCCAGTACTTTGGCCACCTCATACGAAGAGTTGACTCATTGGAAAAGACTCTGATGCTGGGAGGGATTGGGGGCAGGAGGAGAAGGGGATGACAGAGGATGAGATGGCTGGATGGCATCACTGACTTGATGGATGTGAGTCTGAGTGAACTCTGGGAGTTGGTGATGGACAGGGAGGCCTGGCGTGCTGCGATTCATGGGTTTGCAAAGAGTTGGACACGACTGAGTGACTGAACTGAACTGAACTGACTGCATTTGGCAAATGTTTCAAGAGTGACATGAACCCAGGAATGAAATAGCTAAGTTACAAAGAGAAATAAAAGGAAATACAGAGACAGTACATAGATTTGATGGCTTGCAAGAGCCTGACGATTTTTTGAGGGACTTATATTGCTAAAATAACCATAACCCTATGCGGAAAATGTCATGAAAGAATGAAAATAACTTCTTCCACAAATAAGAGGTGGACTGCCTGGAGGGATGGCTCTTAAACACACATCTTAGTGGTGGAGGAACTGCTGGTCATTGAGAAAAACAGACAAAGGAGTTCCCCAAAAGAGCAGATCCAAGGCCGTGTCCAGAACCTTCTCTGTCCACAAGGTAGAGGGTGGGTATATCAGCCTGGCCACGTATAGCATCAGTGACTGCTGTGATTTCTGCCATTTTTCCTTCCCTGGATGCGGATTTTTATTATGGTTATTCTGTTGCTGTTATACCATTTGTATTGTGTGTATGTGTGAGAGAGAATACACTTGTCCTTTTGGTTTCTCCATCACTTTCTTTTTCGTTCATAGGCCACTGAATCAAGAGATGCCACATCCATGGGACTTCCCTGGTGGACTAATGGCTAAGACTCCATGCTCCCAATACAGGGGGCCAGGGTTTGATCCCTGGGCAGGTAGCTAGATCCCAATGCCACAACTAAAGTGTCCACATTTCGCAGTGAAGACTAGAAGATCCTGCCTGCCACAATAAGATGCAGTACAGTCAAATAGATAGATATTAAGAAAGATGCTGTATCTGGACTTAACAAGAAACTCAAAGAACCCAGAAGACCTGGACTCTCAGCTGGTTGCAGTGACCAGACGGAAGTTGAGATTGTTTCCTTTGAGGAGGGGTAAGTGTGCTCTGTGTTTGAAGAGAGGGAAGGAAATATATTCCATGACCACAGGCTAAGTTACATGGCAGATACTTTAGTGTTTACTGGTGTCTGCATTTTCCTCGCCATTTCCCAGCTTCCCTTGCAGTACAGTTGACCATGTGGCTGATTTCTGACCAATGGGGTGTAAGCAGAAGTAATATAGATTAATTATGGGCTGCAGTAGTTAGACACTGGTATTCCCTGATAGCTCAGTTGGTAAAGAATCAGCCTGCAATGCAGGAGATCCCTGTTCAATTCCTGGGTCTCGAAGATCCACTGGAGAAGGGATAGGCTACCCATTCCAGTATTCTTGGACTTCCCTTGTGGCTCAGCTGGTAAAGAATCCGCCTGCAATGCGAGAGACCTGGGTTTGATCCCTGGGTTGGGAAGATCCCCTGGAGAAGGGAAAGGCTACCCATTCCAGTACTCTGGCCCGGAGAATCCCCATGGACAGAGGAGCCTGTCGGGCTACAGTCCATGGGTCGCAAAGAGTTGGACATGGCTGAAGTGACTTACCATGCACACAAATCTATACTGAGTTCCCCCACTGAGTTTGGGGGTTAATTTGTAAGGATTAGCTAGCATCAGTTATTCTAATACACATAGCTATCTTGAAAGATTCTTAGAATACTGATTGAGATAATCGATGTAAAAATGCAGAAAGGGCCTAACACAATAATAAGTGCTCCACAAATGATAGTTATTTTTACATTAGGCGTTATTTCCCACTCTCTTGCTCTTGCAAAATGAATCTAGCTAAACATCAGTTGTATTTCTATAAATTTAGATTTTCTGCATTGTGTGCTGATGGGCAAAATAAATTGGAAACCATGATAAAATTAGAGACCAAAACAGATGTTGAAAACAAAATTTATTCCCTGTCTTCTAAAATATATGCATTTATTAAGAAGGTTGTCAATACTTTCTTGACAGATTTTACAAGCAACCTTCAAAGCAGGGGATAAAGAAAGTTATAAATTCCAAGTTACAAATTAAGTACTCTCCTTAGCTTCTAACTGGTATAAACTCCATTACCCAAACATTTGTTTTACTGTGTGTATACAAACAAAGCCATCCTTCTGACATTGACTGTTCCAGGCTGCTCCTCTATAGAAACGCGTGACTATCTCATTACTACTAGTTGAGAGCTAATTTTTCTGAAAATTACCCTCTACTCAGGCCATATATTTTCTTTTTTTATACCCGTTTTGAACTGCTCCAGACGGAGGTACAGAAGGATCTAGAAGATACATTTTGTTTCTACCTCAGGTATTTTGAGTAATTCCCAGTAGACATGTGGCTTTCTTCATTCCACAGACTCTTTCAAAAAAGAGTCAGACCTTTTTCTCTTCTACTATTTAAAAGCAACAGCAACTATCATTACAAACATTCATTGAGCACCAGCTATGTACTAGGAATTGTTTTATTGCTCTGTAAATGTGTTAACTCATTTCATTCTTTCAACAATTCTGTAAGGTAGATACTAACTTTATTCTCATTTTATGGTTGGGAACCTAGAGTTCAGAGAGGTTACATGACTAATTCTAGGTCACACAGCCAGTAAATAGAAAAACTGGGATTTGAACTTAGATTGCCTGGTTGTAGTACCTGAAGTTTTAAATGCTGGTTAAAGCACATTTTTCATGCCAAATAAAGAGAATATGCATACATCATATATTTTCCTTGGTATCCATTGCCCTGGAGATGAGTACTGATTACCTCTGAAAGACACTCTAATTTCTTTGAGGCAGCAGATTGTTTTCTTTGGAAAACATTCACTTCCCTATCTGAATATAAAGTTTGAACATTTTTCATTTATTAAGTTTTGTGTTCTTATAGTTGACTTTGTTTCTTTTCTTTTGTGTGCATAAAGCAGCCAAGTTTCAAATAATATCCCCAAACCCAGGTGGCTTCATCTGGATTTTATAATCAAGCCTTGAAGATGTCGAGGAAGAGGCCAAAGGAGAAATGAACCTTGTTGGGAAACTGTCTTCCCTTGGAAGAGGTTATTAAAGTTTGGAGATTGGAGACCAAATCAAATGTTATTTGTTGAGAGTGGTAGGAAACACAGTCATCCCTCAGTGCCCACGGGGACTGGTTCCAGGACTTCGGTAAATTCGTGTTCAGTCTTTGCGACCCCATGGACTGTAGCCAGTCAGGCTCTTCTGTCCATGGAAGTCTCCAGGCAAGAATACTGGAGTGGGCTGCCATTTCCTTCTCCAGGGGATCTTCCCAACACAGGGATCAAATCCAGGTCTCCTGCATTGCAGGTGGATTCTTTACCATCTCAGCAACCAGGAAAGTTCACTGCAGGACCCTGGCAAATGCCAGAATCTGAGCATGCCCAAGTCTCTTACGTAAAATGACGTATTAAAATTTGCATATAACCTCTCCACATTTTTCCTGTATACTTTATATCATTTCCAGAATACTTACAATATCTAACACAATGTAAATACTATGTAAATAGTTGTAAATATAGTGCAGATGTTATGTAAACATTTGCTAGTGTGCAGCAAATTCAAATTTTGCTTTTGGGAACTTTCTGAAATTTAAAAAAATTTTTTTTTTTTTCTATTTGTGATTGATTGAATCTGCAGATGTGGAACACGTGAATATGGAGTGCTGACTGTATGTAATTCAATCCTGACTTCAAGGTGCAGCCACATAGGAGATACTGCTCTTCTCCCAGTTGTCAGGTGGTACACAGATGTATACTGTCTGCTCTTCACTGTTGGGTATGAGAGGCGCGGATGGAGCAGAAGACACTTCTTTAAGCCTAAAGTCTCCAGCTCACCTTTTATGGGTTTTGGTCATGGGGACCCAATCTGAAGGCCCTTGTTTTGCTTTCTTGGTGATTTAAGGTAGCAGATCCTCCTGGTGAGAATAGTCTAAATTAGGAAAGGAGACCGCTTGTTTGTGTTAATAGATGCAGGATCTCAGATTTGGAAGAAGCCATGAGGGTATTTTCATTCGCTCTCATACTGTTCATGATCCATCTGCAGAATCTTGGCAGATGGCTACTCCACTCCACTTGATGTTTCCCCAGGGAAAAGGCCGTGCCTTCACAAGGCATAGAAGAATCCTCTGAGGAACAGCAACTGTTCCTGCTCTGCTTTCCACCCATAAAAGCCTTTACAGGAACTGAAAGCAATGCCCAGTCTTCCCCCTCCCCCACATCTCCCTCTTCCTTTTTCCAAGTTCAAGGATTCTGGCTCTTTTAGGCTGTTCTTCAAGCAACATGACTGCAATTAGGTCACCATCTTGGTTGGTTGCCCTTCTGTGAATCAATATCCAATTAATGGCTAAATGACTCATGAACACTGTTGTCAGGTTACCAGGAAATCAACAGTTGGAGGTATATATAGTCTTGAATCTGTCTCAAAATGTACCTCAAATGCAAAGCGGTCTCGTTTGCCCGCCCTGGCCTCTGTGTGTCTGGCTCACCTGTATCACCGCATGTGGAGATGCCTCACTCAGCTCCTGAATTTCTTCCCTCGGCAGGGTCTTCTTTGATGAGTCGATCGCTCACCATTTAGAATCTGCAGAACCAGTCCGATCTCTCCCCTGGCATTGTTCTTGTTTTCTCTGATGCCTGCTAAATCCCATTTACTAGAGATAGTACATTGCCGTCAGGTTTAATCTCTCTAAAGCAAATCTGTTGTTGTTGCTCAGTCTCTGAGTCATGCCTGACTCCTGGCGACCCCATGGACGGCAGCACGCCCAGTTTCCCTGTCCTTCACTATTTTCCCTCAAACCCACTCCTCCTGAGTTGCTTGGTTCTGTCTTCAAGTCCACAGTCTGCTCAGGTTCTCTGGCTTTTAAACATATGTTATTGTTTTTACTCCTTCTTTTACTCTCCCAGAACACTCCATCATTAAATCTTGATTGTCCTTTCTTTATTATGTCTCTAAATATGACATCCCAGGGCACTTATTTATTGCAATTTATTCATCCCAATGTCTCCCTGGACTGTTGTCTATAAAATCATATTTTGAAATGTTCCATGGAGAGGGACATAATGGTAAAATAAATTTGTGAAAGTGTTAGTTGCTTAGTCGTGTCTGACTGTTTGCAGTCCCAGGGACTGTATAGCCCGCTAGTCTCCTCCGTCCATGGAATTCTCCAGGCAAGAATACTGGAGTGGGTAGCCATTTCCTTCTCCAAGGGATCTTCCTGAGCCAGGGATCGAACCTGGGTCTCCTGAATTGCAGGCAGCTTCTTTACCACTGAGCCACCAGGAAGCCCAAAATCAGTCTGTGTGACAATTATATATGATACTCCCTTAGCCTGCTTGGGCCGCCGTAACAAAGTGGTGGTTCAAACAGTAGATATTTCCTTTCTCACAGTTCTGGAAGCTGGAGGGCGGATCAGGGTGCTGGCACGGTCAGGTTCTGGTGGAGTCTCTTCCCATCTCGTGGCGGGTGCTTTCATGCGGTCATCCCATGGTAAAAAGAGACAGGTCTGGAGTCTCTTCCTTTTCTTTTAAAAAAAATAAAAAAATGGTTTGGCCTTGATGTGAGGCATATGGGGTCTCAGATTCCCAACCAGCGATCAAACCTATGCCCCCTTGCAGTGGAAGCACAGAGTCTTAACCACTGGACCGCCAGGGAAGTCCCTCTTCTTTTTCTTATAGGGCACTAATATCACGATGGCCCTCCTCTCATGACAGCAAAACCTACATTACCTCCCAGAGGCCTCATCTCTGAATGTTGGGTTGTCCAAAATGTTCGTTCGTGTTATGGAAAAATCTGAACAAATGTTTTTGCCAACCCGATGCCATCAAGTTGAGTGTTAGGATTTCTACATATGAATTTTTGAAGAACGCAATTCAATCCATAACACTCTGCCCCTGACCTCCCCCCAGTTCACGTTGTTTTTACATGCAGAATACCTTCATCTCATCCCAACAGCCCCCGCCGTCTTAACTCACTCAGGACCAAAAAAAGTTTAAACTACAAATTCTCATCTCATATCATTAAATCAAATATGGGTGAACCATATGAAGTCAGACTCATCCTAAGGCAAGACTCCTCTCCTGCTGTGAACCCGTGAAACCAGGTGAGTTACATGCTTCCAAGATATAATAGTGGTGCAGTGTAAGAAAGACAGTCTCATTCCAAAAGGGAGAGCCAGGGAGCAAAGACCAGGTGACTGACCTGGGCAAGCCCGAAACACATGGTGTCAGTCTGCATTAGATTTAAGACTCTGGAAGAATTCTCTTCGGACTTTGGTTCGATGCGCTGCCCTTGAGACTCACTGAAGGGGTTGCCATCCCCGTGTCTCACCCCACCCACGTGGCATTGCTGCCAGTGGTCCCACCCTGTCAAACTCAGGTGGTGGCAGCTTTGACTCCTGTACCTGTGCCTACTGAGGTGGGAATGGTGACCTTGATAGTATCTGAATTGCCTTGGATATTCTTCTGTCTTCTTGAACGATAACACACATTTACAGACCATTAGCTCTATGAGGGGGCTTCCCCCATGGCTCAGCAGGTAAAGAAACTGCCTGCCAATGCAGGAGATGCAAGAGACGTGAGTTCGATCTGTGGGTCGGGAAGATCCCCTGGAGAAGGAAATGGCAACGCACTCCAGCATTGTCACCTGGAAAATTCTACGGACAGAGGAGCCTGGCAGGCCACTGTCCATGGGGTTGCAAAGAGTCAGACATAACTGAGCATATGCAAACACACACAGCTCTATAGACCTAACTTGTAATAGCAAAGATGTCTGACAGGCTTCCTTAATTTATTTTGATATTTTCTGCCCCAAACTGGCAATATTTCTGCTAACATCATCTCATATCTATTCATGGCTTGCTATTGTCTGATTAAGTTGATGCATTTCACCTAGGATGCTTTTTCAAACTTTTGTTATACCCTTAATATTTTTAGAATAGACTTTAAATTTTTTTTTGCAATATGGATCAGCTGAAAATTTTCTAAATCTTCGAGTTCTGGCCCCTTTTTGCTTAATAATTTCTCTTAATTTCTCTTTTTTAGCATTTTACTCCAAGCAGTAAAATGCTTGGAGTAAAGCATTGGTTCAGGAGGAACCAAGTCACTTCTTCAGCACTTTATTTAGACATCCCCTTAAGTAAATACTTAATTTCATTCCTCCTGAGTTCTACGTTCCACGCAATAGTAAATTCAATTCAACCAAATTTTCTGACAGTTTATAACAAGGGTCGCCTTTCCTTCAGTTTGCAATGTCATGTTCCTCATTTCTGTCTTAGAGCTCATGGGAATTGCCTTTAATGTCCGTATTTCTCATGCATCTCAAAACTCTTCCAGCCTCTACCCTTTACCCAGGTCCAGAGTTGTTTGCACGTAGTTAGATGTTTGATACAGCAACCCACTACAGCTTGGTACCAAATCTGTCTTAGTCTGGTGGGCTGTCATAACAAAATACCATAAACAGGTGGCTTAAACAACAGACAGTAATTTTCTCACAGTTCTGGAGGCTAAAGTTGAGATCAAGGTGCCAGTGTGGTTGAGTTCTGGTGAGGGTTCTCTTCCTGACTTTTACATGTCTGCTTTCTCATGGTGTCCTCCCAAGGCAGAGAGAGAGAGACAGGGGTCTTGTGTCTCTTCCTCTTCTTACAGGGCACTAATCCTATCATGAGGGCCCAACCCCTCATGTCCTCCTCTAAGCCTAATGGTCTCACAAAGACTCTGTCTCCAAATACCATCACATCAGGGGCTAAAACTTCAACCTCTGAATTTTGTTGTTGTTCCTCAGTCACTAAGTCACATCTGATTCTTTGTGACCCCATGGACTGCAGCACGCCAGGCTCCTGTGTCCTCCACTATCTCCCAGAGTTTGCTCAAATTCCTGTTCACTGAGTCAGTGATGCTATCTAACCGTCTCATCCTCTGTGGTCCCTTTCTCCTTTTACCTTCAGTCTTTCCCAGCATCAGGGTCTTTTCCAATGAGAAGTGGCAAAAGTACTGGAGCTTCAGCCTCAGTCCTTCCAATGAACATTCAGGGCTGACTTCCTTTAAGACGGATGGTTGATTCTCCTTGCATACAAATTCTGGGCTGTCACAACTCAGTCCATTGCAATCTTCAGGAAGGGTACATCACTTAGCTACTTCTGTGTTTATAAAAAAAAAAAAGCAACACAGCAACCATTTATTATTCCTCATGAATCTGTGGGTTGACTGGGCAGTTCCATTGATCTTGGCTATGCTTGGCTAGGCAGCTCTGGTCTTGGTTTGTTTACATGTCTTGTGGCCTCCTGGCTGTGCGCTGACCCTGGATGTCCTTGGCCATGCAAGTGACGTCGTTCCATGGTTCTCATTCTCCAGAAGGATAGTCTGGACATGGCCTCAGACACTTAGAAGGGTCCAAGGGAAGACTATGCCAAGAATATGCCACTCAATATGCCAACAAATTTGGAAAACGCAGCAATGGCCACAGGACTAGAAAAGGTCAGTTTTCATTCCAATCTCAAAGAAAGGCAATGCCAAAGAATGCTCAAACTACCACACAACTGCACTCATCTCACACGCTAGTAAAGTAATGCTCAAAATTCTGCAAGCCAGGCTTCAGCAGTATGTGAACCGTGAACTTCCAGATGTTCAAGCTGGTTTTAGAAAAGGCAGAGGAACCAGAGATCAAATTGCCAACATCTACTGGATCATGGAAAAAGCAAAAGAGTTCCAGAAAAACATCTATTTCTGCTTTATTGACTATGCCAAAGCCTTTGACTGTGTGGATCACAATCAACTGTGGAAAATTCTGAAAGAGATGGGAATACCAGACCACCTGATCTGCCTCTTGAGAAACTATGTGCAGGTCAGGAAGCAACAGTTAGAACTGGACAGGGAACAACAGACTGGTTCCAAATAGGAAAAGGAGTACGTCAAGGCTGTATATTGTCACCCTGCTTATTTAACTTATATGCAGAGTACATCATGAGAAACGCTGGGCTGGAAGAAACACCAGCTGGAATCAAGATTGCCGGGAGAAATATCAATAACCTCAGCTATGCAGATGACACCACCCTTATGGCAGAAAGTGAAGAGGAACTCAAAAGCCTCTTGCAGAAAGTGAAAGAGGAGAGTGAAAAAGTTGGCTTAAAGCTCAACATTCAGAAAACTAAGATCATGGCATCTGGTCCCATCAGTTCATGGCAGATAGATGGGGAAACAATGGAAACAGTGTCAGACTTTATTTTTGGGGGCTCCAAAATCACTGCAGGTGGTGATTGCAGCCATGAAATTAAAAGACTCTTAGTCCTTGGAAGGAAAGTTATGACCAACCTAGACAGCATATTAAAAAGCAGAGACATTACTTTGCCAACAAAGGTCCTTCTAGTCAAGGCTATGGTTTTTCCAGTAGTCATGTATGGAAGTGAAAGTTGGACTGTAAAGAAAGCTGAGTGCCCAAGAATTGATGCTTTTGAATTGTGGTGTTGGAGAAGAGTCTTGAGAGTCCCTTGGACTGCAAGGAGATCCAACCAGTCCATCCTAAAGGAGATCAGTCCTGGGTGTTCATTGGAAGGACTGATGCTGAAGCTGAAACTCCAGTACTTTGGCCACCTCATTTGAAGAGTTGACTCATTGGAAAAGACCCTGATGCTGGGAGCGACTGGGGGCAGGAGGAGAGGGGGATGACATAGGATGAGATGGCTGAATAGCATCACCAACTCGATGGATGTGAGTTTGAGTGAACTCTGGGAGTTGGTAATGGACAGGGAGGCCTGGCGTGCTGTGATTCATGGGGTCGCAAAGAGTCGGACATGACTGAGTGACTGAACTGAACTGAAGGGAAGAAATTGAAATTTGCAACTCATTTTTCAAGTTTTTGCTTGCAGCAAGTTTGCTTTTGACCTACTGGCCAAAGCAAGGTGTGTGTTTAAGCCCACAGTCAGCATTAGACTACCAATTTATTTATTTATTTATTTATTTTTTTAGACTACCAATTTAGATACGCATTCAAGAAGGTGCAAAAGTTTGTGTTACAGGTGCAATCAATCTTTCACTAAGGGGTTAAGTATTCCATTTCTTCCAAAGAAATACTTGATTCAAAGATTGCTTATTTTGAGGCACACATTATGTTGCAAATACTGTGCAAAGCAGATTTAGGAAAAGGCTGTTCTAAGGTGATGGCAGTCATGGGGAGAAAGGGAATATTTATTTTCTTTTTTTTAAGTTTTAAAATTCATTTTTATTTTGTTATTGAAGTATACTTGTTTTATAATATCATGTTAGTTTCAGATTTACAGTACAGCAATTCAGATCTATCTGTTTTTATTTCTATCTGTATCTTGTTTTGTTGTTGTTTAGTTGCTAAGTCATGTCCAACTCTTTGTGACCCCATGGACTGTAGCCTGCCATGTTCCTTTGTCCATGGGATTTCCCAGGCAAGAGTACTGGATCAGGTTGCCATTTCCTTCTTCAGGGGATATCTTCCTGACCCAGCGATTGGACCCACATATCCTGTATTTGCAGGCAGATTCTTTACCACTGAGTCACTAGGGAAGTCCATTTATCTATCTATATGTTTCTTTCTCAGATTCTTCTTGAAAAGGACTATTTCTATCCCCCTGCTCACATCTCATCTCCAGCCAATAGGAGAGAAAGAGATAATGTTCCTGCTTTCTGTTTCCATAATCTCCTTTTCCTTGTCTAGTGTCTTTCTAATGAGAAAAGTTGATCCAGGACTCAGACTGATTGGTCCAAAACTGAAGCTCGCTGGCCACAGTTGCGTAGTAGGTGGGAGCATTGCCTTAACAGACTGGGGCTTTCCGGTCTGAGCTCCCTTCTGGTTCTGTGATAGATCAGGGACTCATTTCTGTCCTCAGAGCTGGACAGAGGCTCTTCTCTGGTTTTAATCTTTCACTTCCTCTGGTCCTGGTGAGGGGCGTGGTTTTCAATTTCCTGTTTCCAGGTGATAACAGAAAAGTCATCTGCCCAGAGGTGGGTCCACCATTCCTTCACTTTGTTAGACGTTTGTCCCACGCAGTTGCTTAAGTAAGTGGGTTCGGCTTTGGTTTTGTAGATTAGGGGGTGGAAGGAGGAATGTGTAAGAGCTCATTAGGAATTTGAAGCAAAATCTTGTGCTTCAGTACTCCACATGAGAAAAGATCAACTTTGCTTCTCTTTGACCAGGGTAAGAATGGGCATCTGCAAAGCTATTAAACAGCACTACTTTATTCCCTACTTGGTGTGTGTGTAGTTTTCTCATCCCCACAAAGCCTTGCCTGCAGTGACACTCAATGCTTTCAAGCTGCAATCATTTATCTCACTCACAGGGTACTTATCACTCGCTGCTTCATGTCATATTTCTTTATGTGAGTGCCTTTTTTTCACATCAAAGTATAAGTTTCTCGAAGGCTGGGATTGTGTCTTAGCCTTCATTGTAGCTTTCTATCATTCCCATGGTGACTCACGTAATACCTTGTATTTATGTGCATACAAAAGAAAAAAAAAAAAAAACCTGCCAGATGAAACCACATACGGGTAAAACCTTTGGAAGGTTATGTTGTGAGAATGTGTTCAGAGTTATGAAGCAAGCTTGAGGTGTGCATACGTGCTTATACCTGTTTTCGAGCAGCTGTGAAGTGCTACCAGACACAGTGCTCGGGACTGGATGCTATCATACTGTGAACCTTAAGAGGGAAGACAGAGACTGTGTGAAGTTGAAATCATTTCATTCTGAGGGTAGGTCATTGCCAGGATGAAAGAGGAAAATGGGAAATGAGTCAAGAAAACATTTTTGCTTGAGTTTGGTTTCGAGGATGGACAGAATCCCAGGCTTGACTTTTTATTTTGCTTTCATGTATAAACTCGTACCTGATTGTGGAGGGTGATTCTTTCAGTTCGTAAAAGGTCAAGATGAAATGTTAGGATAAATCTTCAGATTTATTTCAGAGTTGACCATAATTTGAAACAATGTATTTTCATTGATAATAGTGGTTCTTTAAACTTGCTGTGTGCTTTACGGCTTTGCTCTTCAAAAGAAAATACTAGACTGAAAGAAAGCTAAAAGTTCAGTAATATAACATATATAGTGTGTATCTTTTAATGTTAGAGCTTCCCTGGTGGGTCAGTGGTAAAGAACCTGCCTGCCAGTGCAAGAAACCTGGGTTTGATCCCTGGGACTGGGAGATCCCCTGGAGAAAGAAATGGCAACCCACTCTAGTATTCTTGCCTGGGAAATCCCATGGACAGAGGAGCCTGGTGGGCTACAGTCCATGGGGTCGAAAAAGAGTCAGAAACAACTTAGCAACTAAACAATAGCTTTTTAATGTTATCAAGGTTTATAATAATTGTACCATGAATGTGATGGAGTCTTACTGAGTAATTCCTTCTCTCGGCACCTGACTTAAAAGCACAACTATAACCTCAAATGTATTGGTGAGAAATATATGTTTACTAAAGGTTTTGTGAGGAGATAGAGAAGATTGCATCACACATGTAACTGCAAAACTTAACCCAAAATACAGGGCTGTTATGGCTTGACCTCCTCTCTCAAATCACTGGTGGCTCAGATGATAAAGTGTCTGCCTGCAATGCAGGAGACCTGGGTTCGATCCCTGGGTCAAGGGATCACAACTGATCCCATGTAGTCAGTCGTGTTTAACTCTTTTGTGACCTCATGGACTGGGGCTGGCAGGCTCCTCTGTCCATGAAATTGTTCAGGCCAGAATCCTGGAGTGGGTTGCCATTTCCTTCTCCATGGGATCTTTCTGACCCAGGGATTGACGGAACCAAAATCTCCTGCTTTGCAGGTGGATTCTTAACCACTGCCCACCTGGGAAGCCCAAGGTGGGCTTCTCTCTTAAACACTTCAGAGAACTAGTTGGCAGCTTCGTATAAAAGTGAACTGTAGGTTTATTATAAAACTCAGCAATTCCATTGCTAGGTTATTTGCCCAAGATAAATGAAAAAATATACCTGCAAGTAGTAAATATAGGAATATTCATAGCAACCTAGTTTATGACAGCCAAAATCTGGAAACAAAATATCTATCTATAAGGGAGTTGATGAACAATTCAGAGTACTACTCAACAATAAAACTGGAAACATTTCAAATGTCCATCAACACTTGAATGAATAAACTAGTTGTGTTGAATTCATACAATGGAAGGGTTTCCCAGGTGGTGCTAGTGGTCAAGAATCTGCCTGCCAATGCAGGAGATGCAGGAGACACGGGTTTGATCCCTGGGTAGGAAGATACCCTGGAATAGGAAATGGCACCCCACTTCAGTATTCTTGCCTGGAAAATTCCATGGGCAGAGGAGCTTAGCGGTCTACAGTTTCAGTTCAGTTCAGTTCAGTCGTTCAGTCGTGTCCGACTCTTTGCAACCCATGAATTGCAGCACGCCAGGCCTCCCTGTCCATCACCATCTCCCAGAGTTCATCCAAACTCACGTCCATCGTAGAGTCAGTGATGCCATCCAGCCATCTTATCCTCTGTCATCCCCTTCTCCTCCTGCCCCCAGTCCCTCCCAGCATCAGGGTCTTTTCCAATGAATCAACTCTTCACATGAGGTGGCCAAAGTACTGGAGTTTCAGCTTCAGCATCAGTCCTTCCAAAGAACACCCAGAGCTGATCTCCTTTAGGATGGACTGGTTGGATCTCCTTGCAGTCCAAGGGACTCTCAAGACTCTTCTCCAACACCACTGTTCAAAAGCATCAATTCTTCGGTGCTCAGCTTTCTTCACAGTCCAACTCTCACATCCATACATGACCACTAGAAAAACCATAGCCTTGACTAGACGGACCTTTGTAGGCAATGTAATGTCTCTGCTTTTCAATATGCTATGTAGGTTGGTCATAACTTTTCTTCCAAAAAGTGAGCATCTTTTAATTTCATGGCTGCAATCACCATCTGCAGTGATTTTGGAGCCCCCCAAAATAAAGTCTGACACTGTTTCCACTGTTTCCCCATCTATCTACCATGAAGTGATGGGACCAGATGCCATGATCTTAGTTTTCTGAATGTTGAGCTTTAAGCCAATTTTTTCACTCTCCTCTTTCACTTTCTTCAAGAGGCTTTTTAGTTCCTCTTCACTTTCTGCCATAAGGGTGGTATCATCTGCATAGCTGAGGTTATTGATATTTCTCCCAGCAATCTTGATTCCAGCTTGTGCTTCTTCCAGCCCAGTGTTTCTCATGATGTACTCTGCATATAAGTTAAATAAGCAGGGTGACAATATACAGCCTTGATGTACTCCTTTTCCTATTTGGAACCAGTCTATTGTTCCATGTCCAGTTCTAACTGTTGCTTCCTGACCTGCATACAGGTTTCTCAGGAGGCAGGTCAGGTGGTCTGGTATTCCCATCTCTTTCAGAATTTTCCACAGTTGATTGTGATCCACACAGTCAAAGGCTTTGGCATAGTCAGTAAAGCAGAAATAGATGTTTTTCTGGAACTCTCTTGCCTTTTCCGTGATCCAGCGGATGTTGGCAATTTGATCTCTGGTTCCTCTGCCTTTTCTAAAACCAGCTTGAACATCTGGAAGTTCACGGTTCACATATTGCTGAAGCCTGGCTTGGAGAATTGTGAGCATTACTTTACTAGCGTGTGAGATGAGTGAAATTGTGCGGTAGTTTGAGCATTCTTTGGCATTGCCTTTCTTTGGGATTGGAATGAAAACTGACCTTTTCCAGTCTACAGTTTATGGGGTTGCAAAGAGTCAGACATGTCTGAGCGACTGAGCACATACAATGGAATACTACTCGGGAAAAAGTATAAACATGGATGAAACTCAGAAACACTAGGCTCAACCAAAGGAGCCATACGAAAGAGAATATACTACATGATTCCATTTATAAGATATTCCAGAATAGCAAATCAACTGTTGTTGCAAAGCAGATAAAACCTAGGGTAAAAATTTTTGGAGGAACAGGAACATTTTGTGTCTTGGCTGTGAAGGCAACTACAATGGCATACAGTTGTCATGGCTCATCACCCCGTACACATAGATGGTTGCAATGTGAATTATACCTAAATGAAGTTGATTAAAAAAATCTTCAATTGTTTTGAGGATTCTGGTTCTTCAGCTTCTGTGTCTGCCTCAGAAAATTGAATGCTGCAGTAGTCAGGCAAAAGTTATGACTGTTTGTTGATATTCTCATATGCCTTGTGCTGTCTTCAGTTCATTATATCAAGGGTGTATATTTGATAAACTTTAGAAAGCCTTGAAATGTACTGTAATTTGGTACTTGTTTTGA
Organism: Bos indicus x Bos taurus; assembly: GCF_003369695.1. Lineage (NCBI taxonomy): Eukaryota > Metazoa > Chordata > Mammalia > Artiodactyla > Bovidae > Bos > Bos indicus x Bos taurus. The sequence continues at coordinate 110,016,455 of NC_040081.1, read as the reverse complement.
ATACTTATCTGTAATCCAGACTTATTTTTGTATGTATTTTTTCATTTGTTTACTTATCCAGGCACAAGATCCTAAGCCAAAAATTCTTAAAACTTAGGTTGGCTCCAGACATCCTACCCTTGGGACTATTTTCCTGACCCACTTTTGTCCTCTTTTCATTAAGCTGTCCTTAGTCTTGGATTTAAATGCCATTTGATAATAAAAGTCCAGCTTGGAAGTAACTATCCACCAACTTAAGTGAGGTTGGTCATTAAATCATTCCAAATACCAGCTGCCAACACAACTCAGGGGTTGCAGACTGGCATCTGGTGGCCAGCTGTTCAGGATCTTCAGAGAAAGCAGCCTTGAAGAAACTTCCAGATGAAACAAAGCATGCAGGTGGTATCATTTAACTTGATGACATGGCTCACCATGCTTCCTAACTGGGTCCCTAAGCGTTTTCCACTTGGGCTGTTAAGATGTCAAAAGAGCAAGCAGCCTGTGGTGGGCACTGAGGGGTCTGGCTCAGTGTTTTCAGCAGGACTTGAGCCCCGGAACCAGTAGACATCCACACCACCAGTGAACCCAGCCACCCTCCAGGTCCAAGGCAGGGCCACGTAGACAGCGGTCAATAGCAGGGTTCCTCCAGACCACCTCTTTTTGGCCCACTCTAATGCCCCTAGCTTTCTTGGCTTCTGCTCAATAATTTAGACTCAGCTCTCTACCTAGGCAGGCAGACTGAGAGCAGACTCAGTGGCCAACAGGGCTGGGATGGTTTCCAAGACATGGTTTCCAGATATTTGGTCCCCTCCTTCCATAAGCTCTTTTTTTACATCTTACTGCTATCTCCAGGGGAGAATTCTTGAACAGAAGGATCATAAAGTTAATTTACCAAACCAAGGTTTTCCAAAACCTGAGGCTCAGAGGTAGCACATGACGTTGCCCTTGACAAATGCAGATGCCCAGTTGGAAACATGAATTCTAGATTCTAAACTTTCCTCCAAGGCAAGTGTTCTTTTCTCTAGGCACAGACTCGTGGTATGCCTACCCAAATCCCAGAGTACCATGTGAAGGACTTAAGAGGCAAGTTCCTCCATCCAAAAATATCTCCTCAAAATTGCTATTGGAGTGCCTTGTCTTTAAATTGACTCCCATAAATCGAAAGTCATTCTGGAAGGATTTTCTGAGCTTCCAAGACTAGGTTAGAATCCCTCACTATTGCCTGGAGCTATAAAGAACTCACCTACAATGCAGGAGATGAGGCAGGAGCCATGGGTTCAGTCCCTGGGTCAGGAAGATCCCCTGGAGAAGGAAATGGCAGCTCACTCCAGTGTTGTTGCCTGGGAAATCCCATGGACAGAGGAGCCTGCTGGGCTACAGTCCATGGGGTAGCAAAAGAGTCGTACTTGACTTAGCAACTAAACAACAGCAGTTAGCTCCTGCAGTGCCCTATCTGCTGACTGTTGACATCCCACTTCAGTGGGGACAGAGATGAGAGTTTGTCTTGTTCACCAGAGCAAGTCACTCACCGAACACTGGATCATTTAATTATTCTGTTAGTCTTTTACATGTTACAAACAAACAAACAATACCAGAGTTTCTTTTCTAATAATCCAGGAAAACCAGTCTTAGGGAAGACTGATACACTTAGGGAAGTGCGTCAGTTCAGTTCAGTAGCTCAGCCGTGTCTGACTCTTTGCAATCATGTGGACCACAGCCACCAGGCCTCCCTGTCCATCACCAACTCCTGGAATTTGCTCAAACTCATGTCCACTGAGTTGATGATGCCATCCAACCATCTCATCCTCTGTTGTCCCCTTCTCCTCCTGCCTTCAATCTTTCCCAACATCAGGGTCTTTTCCAATGAATCAGTTTTTCGCATCAGGTGGCCAAAGTATTAGAGCTTCGGCTTCAGCATCAGTCCTTCCAATGAATATTCGGGACTGATCTCCTTTATAATGGACTGGTTGGATCTCCTTGCAGTCCAAGGGACTCTTAAGAGTCTTCTCCAACACCACAGTTCAAAAGCATCAACTCTTCGGCACTCAGCTTTCTTTATAGTCCAACTCTCACATCCATACATGACTACTGGAAAAACCATAGCCTTGACTAGAGGGACCTTTGTTGGCAAAGTAATGTCTAAGTGCATAGGAATATTATTGGAGGGACGGAGAGAGGAAGGAAGCATACTTGACTTAAAAAATGTTTTTATTGGAATACAGTCGCCTCACAACATTGGGTTTGTTTCTGTTTTACAGCAAAGTGGCAGCTGTGTGTATACATACATCCCCTCTTTTCTGGGTTTCCTTCTCAGTTAGGTCACTACAGAGCACTGAGTAGAAACCCCTGTGCTATACAGTAGGCGCTCATTAGTTACCTGTTCCGTCCTTAGTATCAATAGCGTACGTGTCAATCCCAGTCTCCCAGTTCACCCCACTCCCCATTCCTCCTTTCCCCTCTTGGTGTCCACACGTTTATTCTCTGCATCTTGACTCTATTTCTGCTTTGCAAATGGTTTCATCTGTACCATTTTTCTAGATTCCACATACATTCATTAACATACAATATTTGTTTTCTCTTTCTGATTTATTTCACTCTGTATGACAGTCTATACAAACAGCTCATGCAGCTCAATATTAAAAATAAAAATCAAGAAATGGACAGAATACCTAAATAGACATTTCTCCAAGGAAGATATATGGATGGCCAAGAAGCACATGAAAAGATATGCAGCAACACTAATTATCAGAGAAATGCACATCAAAACTACCATTAGATATCAGCTCACACCAGTCAGAATGGCCATCATCAAAAAATCTACAAACAATAAATTCTGGAGAGGGTATGGAGGAAAGGGAATCCTCTTACACTGTTGGTGGGAATGTGGGTTGGTGCAGCCACTGTGGAGAACAGTGTGGAGGTTCCTTACAAAACTAAAAATAGAGCTACCATATGACGCAGCAATCCCACTTCTAGGCTTATACCCTGAGAAGACAATAATTCCAAGAGCTACACGCACCCCAGTGTTCATCTCAGCACTATTTACAACAGCCAGTACGTGGAAGCACCCAAAATGTCTACCCACAGAGGAATGGATAAAGCAGATGTGGCACTTATAAACAATAGAGCATTATTCAACCCGGGAAAGGAATGAAAGTGTGCCATTTGTATGCATGGCTTTTAATCTGGAGTTCAGGTTCAAATGTCCACTGTTCCGTGCATTTGACCTGTAACCTTGGCAAGAACGGTGCGGCACTGAGTCTCGGTTTCTTCTTCTCCAGAAGGGGTGTATCCGTGACCACGTGTAAGGTGTTTGAAGAATGAAATGAGGTAATGCAAGTGTAATCTACAATGAGTTGTGCTTGCTCACTGTTTGCCCTCTGTGTTTCTCCCATCTGGCTGTTCCTGAGTTATACCCCTTCATGAAAAACTGGTCGTGGATTTAGTAATAAACAATATATATATATATATATTTTATCTGAGCTCTGTGAGCTGCTCTAGAAAATGTACTGAACCTGGGGAGAATGTCCCATTCACAGCCAGCTGTTCAGAAGCAGAGCCTGGACTTGTGATCGGTGTCTGAAGGGTGGAGGGGCAGCCTTGTAACCTACGGTATCTGATACGCCTCCAGGGACATAGCAGCAGGAATGAGTTAAATGTGTGGAGTGCCTGGTCAGTTTTCACTGAGAACTGGAGAAACCCTTGAGGTGTTGGGAAAAAACACATATCATACAGGCTAACCCCTGGAACCTGTGAATGGGAGGAAATCTCTCTCTGGTGACTGTGTTTTAGGATGTGGCACAGTTGACCTGGGCTTCCCCTGTGGCTCAGCTGGTAAAGAATCTGCCTGCAGTGTGGGAGACCTGGGTTCGATCCCTGGGTTGGGAAGATCCCCTGGGGGAGGGAACGGCTACCCCACTCCAGTATTCTGGCCTGGAGAATTCCATGGACTGTATATTCCATTGGGTCGCAAAGAGCTGGACACGACTGAATGACTTTCACTTTCATAGTTGACCTGAGGAGAGGGGGGTTATCTGGGGGAGCTTGGGAGGGGCGCTTATCTGATCACCCTGTTCTTGCTTGGTTGCTCAGTTGTGTCTGACTCTTTGAGACCCCATGGACTATAGCCCACCAGGCTCCTCTGTCCATGGGATTCTCCAGGCAAGAATACTGGAGTGGGTTGTTATTTCCTTCTGCAGGGGATTCTTCCCAACACAGGGCTTGAACCTGTGTCTCCTGCATTGCAGGCGGGTTCTTTACCACTGAGTGGCCAGGGAAGCCCTCATCTTATCACAGAAGCCCCCGAAAGCAGATGGCATCTTCTGGTTCAGTGGTGGCAAAACACATGTCAGAGAGATTCCAAGGGTGAGAAGGAGTCAACGTGCTGCTGCTGCTTTGAATTTGGAGGAGGCCATCGGAGGAGAAGTGCAAATGCTGAGTGTGGACCCCAGGTTAGAGCCAGCAGGGAAGAGAAAATCTTAGTCCTGCGACTGCAAGAAATTGAATTCTGCCAATAATCTGAATGGGCTTGAAGCACACTCTCCCTCAGGACCCTGACATATGAGTGGCCTGGCCAATACCTTGATCTGGGGCTTAGAAGACTCTGAGCATGAAACTCAGCCAACCCTGTACCCATCCCACCCCAGTTTTTGACCTGCAGGACTGGGAGCTGACAAATGGGTCTCCTTTTCATTCACTAAGATACATGTATATGTATAACTGAATCACTTTGTTATATACCTGAAACTAGCAGAACATTGTAAATCAACTCTACTCCAGTTATTAAAAATTAAGAAAGAAAATTAAAGAAATAAGTTAAAAAAATTAAGAAAGAAAATTAAAATTTTCTTAATTTTATAAAAATTAAGAAAAATGTTTATGATAGTTTGTTACATAGAAATAGAAAACAAATACACCCAAGGGTCTTGGTAAAACAATTTTTCTGAAGCTGCAGGTCTGGCATGGAGCCTGAGATTCTGCATTTCTAATGAGCTCCCAAGTGATGCTGCTGGTCTAGAGATTAAACTGGGTAGCAAGAGGCTAAAGAACACAAACATCACAGCAACCCTGGTCAAACTCTTTTTTCCACCAATATACCATTTAGGAAATAAATTGTTATTATTAGCCATACTTTTCCCCTAGGATTATTCTTATAGTTTGCTTGTTTTACAAGTTAATTTGTCTCTCCATATTGTAATGTGCTGGAGTAGAGAGAGTGGCCTTCACCAAGGGTCAAGCTCAATTTCCCCCTTTCTTAGTGATGTGACCTTGGATAAATGATCTAGTGTTCAGGGCTTCAGTTTCCTTACTCTAATGGGCCTAGTATAGCCATCCTTATAGAAGTGGTGCTCAGTCTTGTCTCAATCTGGCTATGGTGTTACCTGTTTGGTTGAACACTGGTCTGGATGTTGCTGGAAAGGTGATTGATTATAGACAGGATTACCATCTATAATCAATTTATTTTTAAGTAAGGGAGATTAGCCTCAGTATTATGGGTGGCCCTCATCCCATCCAAGGAAAGCCTTGAGAGCAAAAACTGAGGTGTCTTTGAGAAGGAATTGTGCCTCAAGAGTGTAACATAGAAATCTTCATGGGATTTCCAGTATGCCAGGTTGCCCTACAGATAAAGAACTTAGCAGCCTCCAATCACATGAGCTGATTTAAGTGTATATATATATATATATATATATATATATATATACACACACACGTGCATACACACACACTCACATATACAGGGCTTCCCTGGTGGCTCAGATGGTAGAAGAATCTGCCTGCACAGCAGAAGACCCAGGTTCAATCCCTGGGTCAGGAAGATCCTCTGTAGAATGGCTACCCACCCTAGTATTCTTGCCTGGAGAGTTCCATGGACAGAGTTGCTGGTGGGCTACAGTCCTTGGATCACAAACAGTTGGACATGACTGAGCGACTTACAGTTTCGCTTTCACACACATATATATGTGGAAGGAAATGGAAACCCACTCCAGTATTCTTGCCTGAAGAATTCCAGAGACAGAGGAGCCTGGCGGGTACAGCCATGGAGTTGCAGAGAGTCAGACATGACTGAGCAACTAGCATATATGTATACACAGAGATAGTGTGCATATATATTATATAATAATATATATGTATATATACTTCAATGGACTTCTTTATATCTATCTATCTATCTGTCTCGTTAAGTTTTGTTTCTCTAGAGAATCATGACTGATAACACAGGGGTTCAGAAAAATAGTGTTATATTGGAGGCACTAATAAATGTTCATCATTATTTTTAATTTGTATCTCTCCGCATCACAGTGAAGTAGGTGGGGCAATGTATGGAGGAAGCGTTCACTGATGGTTCCCGTATTTCCTCCCTCTTATTTGGTCACATGTGTTGGCGATGTGCTTAGTTCTTATTCCTATTCCAAGAGTGGGTGGTGGTGGGAGATTCAGCAGGTTTCGATATGTTACAGACGACAGAGATGGTCATCACTGACAAGAGCAGCCAAATTGGGTATCAAGTTCTAATCATTCTGTGAAGGGCACCTGAAAGCAATTGCTGGGGCCTTACAGGCAGGAAGGAAGCACGTCCCCTGAAATCATACCAGGACCATAGTGGTGACGGTGCTAGTGTTTCCCCTTTGAAGTCTTGTCTCTGATCATCCCCATCTGTCTTCTAATGGACTTGTCTGCAGCTTCTGCCAACTGAAGAGGTCAAGGGTTGGTTAGTGGTTCTGAATGTGGATAGAAGAATCACACTGTGTAGGAGAAGCTGAAAGTGCGTGGACTGACAAATAGAAATAATCTTGTATAGCTGTTGTACCGTAAGAAGTGGTTTCACTTCCACTGCCTCATTTAACTTTTAAAAGTAGAGTGTTGCTACCTTCATTTAGGTGTGAAACCATGGAGATACTAAGACTTGAGGCTTCCCTCTGCACATTTTTTCAGCAAGCCAAGTGCAGAGTCTGGGTCAGTCTGGTTTTAGGATTGTCCCATTATCTCCTCAGGAGAAGGAAATGGCAATCCACTCTAGTGTTCTTGCCTGGAGAATCCCAGGGATGGTGGAGCCTGGTGGGCTGCCATCTATGGGGTCGCACAGAGTCAGAAATGACTGAAGTGACTTAGCAGCAGCAGCAGCAGCAGCAGCCATCTCACTAACAGTGTGATCCAGCAAGTTACAAAAATCACTAGGGGTCACAAACTCTTCTTTGATCTTCCTTCCTGTGGTGAGTAGAGAAGCCTAAAGACTAGAGAGAAGCTCTTGGGGCATGGAGCCCTTCAGTGTTGGAACCACTGTGAAGTGACTCAGGACAGGAAGGAGGGGGTGGAGCTGGCAGGGAGGATAGGGACCAACTAATGCATAATGTGGCTGAGGCTATTAGTGCTTCAGAAATGAGGTCAGCTACACAAGGAGCAGGATTATAAATTTTTAATGCGGACCAGACAAGACTTTTCAGAAGAAATGAATCCTCTAGTGGTGAGGCATATTTAGCTTTATACATCCCAGAGGAGCTCAGGCTCTAGCTTTTGGGGGCCAGAAGGTAAGTTACTGAGCTAGCTGTGTATAGCTGGAGAGTCAAGGCTACTCTGGAGAATCCAATCAAACATGACATCTTCAGGTCAGATTCTTCAGGACATGACATTCCTATCTCTATCTCTAGGGCCAAACAGTCCCATTCTTCCTGATCATAAGGCAAGAGCTCGTGCTCATTCTTCTGAGCAACTGGAAAACCACCAGCTGGAGCCCAGCTCTCTCCTCCAAGTGGGAAAAGGAGACAAGTCTATGACATCGAGTGGAGCATGATGTCTGGGGTCCCTCTCAAATGGGAAGAAGTTCAGGATCTAAGTGATGGCTGAGGTCACCAGGATACTTGAGAAGGATGTGACATTTTGAAGGATTTGCAAAGGATGCAGCATGAAATAAAAATCAGAGGTCAGAGCTATCTTCAAACAGGGAGGGAATCCACATGACTGGCTAGAGATTCACAGTTCAGGTTTGCAGTGGAGCCCATGTCCAGAGAAGTCTAAATTACTAAGTAGACCGTGGACAGTAACATCATAAGGTGAGTCTCCTATGTTACCTGACCTGGCTGGCTCTCCAGCCGGCCAATTGTGCTTTGGCCAATTTTGGTTTTCATGGAATAATCTCTTTGATTTCAAAAGTATTATTCACTGGATTTGAATATTTGGGTTTTCAACTTTCTGTTTTCAATGAATAATTTCCCTTGACTTATTTAAAGTCACTTCAGTTCAGTTCAGTTCAGTTGCTCAGTTGTGTCTGACTCTTTGTGACTCCGTAGACTGCAGCACACCAGGCTTCCCTATCCATCACCAACTCCCAGAGCTTGCTCAAACTCGTGGCCATTGAGTTGGTGATGCCATCCAACCACCTCATCCTCTTCTCCTCCTGCCTTCAATCTTTCCCAGCCTCAAGGTCTTTTCCAATGTGTCAGCTCTTTGCATCACGTGGTGAAAGTATTGGAGCTTCACTTTCAGCATCAGTCCTTCCAATGAATATTCAGGACTGATTTATTTTAGGATGGACTAGTTGGATCTCCTTGCAGTCCAAGAGACTCTCAAGAGTCTTCTCCAACACCACAGTTCAAAACATCAGTTCTTCAGCATTCAGCTTTCTTTAGGGTCCAACTCTCACATCGATACATGACTACTGTAAAAACCATAGCTTTGACTAGACGGACCTTTGTTGACAAAGTAATGTCTCTGCTTTTTAATATGCTGTCTAGGTTTGTCACAGTTTTTCTTTCAAGGAGCAAGCATCTTTTAATTTCATGGCTGCAGTCACCATCTGCAGTGATTTTGGAGCCCCCAAAAATAAAGTCTGTCACTGTTTCCATTGTTTCCCCATCTATTTGCTATAAAGTGATGAGACCGGATGCCATGATCTTTGTTTTTTTGACTGTTGAGTTTTAAGCCAGCTTCTTCACGCTCCTCTTTCACTTTCCTCAAGAGGCTCTTTAGTTCCTCTTCACTTTCTGCCCTAAGGGTGGTGTCATCTGCCTATCTGACATTATTGGTATTTCTCCCAGCAATCTTGATTCAAGCTTGTGATTCATCCAGTCCAGCATTTTGCATGATGTACTCTGCATATAAGTTAAATAAACAGGGTGACAATATACAGCCTTGACGTACTCCTTCCCCAATTTGGAACCAGTCCATTGTTCCATGTCCGGTTATAACTGTTGTTTCTTGACCTGCAGACGGATTTCTCAGGAGGCAGGTAAGGTGGTCTGGTATTCCCATCTCTTTAAGAATTCTCCACAGTCTGTTGTGACCCACACAGTCAAGGCTTTGGTGTAGTCAATAAACTGAGATACGTTGATGTCAATTAAGGGATGATGGCTGTGCGTGTAAGTGCTGACAGGAGTTATAATGTGCTGATCCAAAAGAGGGAAAGGCTAAAATTCATTCTTTGAGAACTTCTGGAAGAAATCCCATTTTCATAATTAAAGGCCTAATACATGGAGCTGGAGATGTGGCAGTAATCACAACAGGCCCTTGTACCTAGTATCCCCAGCACTCATGGGGAGAGAGGTTGGGAGACACCAGTCTGAGCTTGGAAGACTGTGAATTCATATGACATTCTATTTATACTCCTGGAGAGAGCGGTCTGTTAAACTCATATTTGGCTAGAAGCTTGGGATTCTTTGGTAGGCTTATCACTATATATATTAACTATAATGCATCAGGGACCCCTTTGAACTTTTAAGTGAGAATTATCAGTCACTTATTTGTCTTTTCATTTATTTGGTAAATGGTTATCAACTACCCATCTCATGGCAGGCTCTGTCCTAATTCACAAAATAAGCAAAGTTCTCCTCTTCCAGAATAAATGTTCCAAAGGGCTGGGGCAGACCACAAAGGCCAAGTGAACAAAGATCGTCTTCCATCAGTTCTTAGACGTGCATTTCTAAAGTTGGTCATATGAGTGGGAAAAAAAATGAATGCATACTTACATATACACAAACTCAATATATCTTGGTACATATTTCACAACCAGATTCATAAACAAACATGCAAGACTTTGCTTTTTAGTGATTATTGATTTCAGTGCTATAAATATTCCCACTGCAGCCAATTTTAAGCTACCAATGTGATGTTTTCACTGAATGTGGAGTTGGGAAGAGGCAATAAATGTAAGTAACATCAAGAGCATAGAGTAAAATGTAGTAAAATAATGAAGGTGTTAAGAGTTTCATGTATTTGTTACCTTTATTTTTAATGTAATTCATTTAATTTGAAGTTTATATAATTTGATTATATAAGATTATTTTTAAAAGATGTAGAAAGTGAACTTAACTGTGAAAGTCAAATCTGTGCGGAAAGTAGACTCAGAGGAATGTCTCTCCTGCATTTCCTCCACCCGGTTCTCCCACACCCAATATCAGTACATTCTGCTTTATTCTTCCTGAGTTTCTTTTTGTAAAGATAAACAGATCTATGTTTCTTAATTCCTCTTCCTTTTTACACAAAGGATATATATATATATATATATATGTTTTGCATGTTCCTTTCATCATTTAACACTATTTTCTGGAAGTCATTCCATATCAGTTCTTAGAGCTCCTCCTCATTCTTTTTCCCAGCTGCATAGTACTCCATTGTCTATGTCTTTTAGTTTATTCAACCAATATCCCATATTTGGACAAGTAGTTTCCAGTATTTTAAATTATAAATAAAGCAATGAAATTGCATGCATATTTGTTTTTATACTGTTGAAAGAGTATATTTGGGGTAAATGCCTAAATGTGGGGTTGTTAGGTTGATGGACACATGCTTTATGCTTAGATTATTTTGTTAACTATTACCAGATTTCTCTCTCTAGGAGTTGTATCACTTTGTGCTTCTTCCAGCAGTGAATGAGTACATGTTCTTTCAAAGCCTATTGTATTTCTATACTTAAAGTGAAAAATAAAATTAAACATGGACTGGATTTGAAGTCTGGGAGTCTTGGATTTGAGCTGAATCTCTGATTTTTATCACTTGTTTGAGTTTAGGAACTCCCCAGGTACAAGTTTCAGTTTCCTTATCTAGAAAACAGAGATGGTGGTTGCAGGATTGAAGAGACGGTGTGACGTATCAGACAAAGCTTTGGAACCAGAGAAGACGTGTACAAAGATTGCTTGCTTATACTGTGCTTTTGCTTGGTTTATATTAATCTTGATTAAGATAAGTTTCAAAAGCAAGAATTCTGGCAACTCAAGGTTCCAAGTAGATAGGAATATCCTGACTTAACGGTTTTATTGACTGTGGACCAGGGGGCTGCCAGATAAAATACAAGACTCACAGTTAAATTTGAATTTCAGATAAACAATGAATGGTTTTTAGTATGTCTCAAATAGTGTATAGGGCATACTTATACTCAAAATGTATGTGTATTTTTTTAAACTGAAATTCAACTAAACATTTTTATTTGTTAAATCTAGCAACCCTATGAAGAAGATGGAAGAATAAAGATTTATAAGTGAAATGTCATGTCCTTGGTCCAAGAAGTTTAAGAATCCAAAGTCAATGCCAATTGATGAATGACTGAATAAATAAAATGTGATATATACATGTATGAAATGAAGTGCTATTCAGCTTTACAAACGAAATTTGCACACATGTCAGAACATGGATGAATCTTGAAGATATTATGCTAAGTGAAAGAAGCCAGACACAAAAGGTTACGTATTGTATGACTCCATTTACACATGACACTTAAAATAGTCAAATTCACAGAGACGGAAAGTAGAAAGAGTAGTCACTAGGGACCGAGGCAGTGGGGCCACTGTGTCATGTCTGACTCTTTGTGACCTCACCGACTGTAGCTCACCAAGCTGCTCTGTCCATGAAATTATCAGGCAAGAATACTGAAGTGGGTTGCCATTTCCTTCTCCAGGGGATCTTCCCACCCCAGAGGCTAAATCCACATCCCTTGCCTCTCCTGCATGGGCAGGCAGATTCTTTACCACTAACCACCTGGGAAGCCCCAGGCATGGGAATTATTATTGAATGGCTATGGAGATGATGAAATGTTATGGAGATGATGAAATGTTATGAAGATGATGAAATGTTTTGGAGATGGATGGCAGTAATGGTTGTACTCGGAGTGAATGAACTAAATTTTCCATGGAACTGCATACTTAGACAGGGACAAATAGTGAATTTTATGTATATTTGACCATAAAAAATTTAGGGTGTGTTCCTTGCCTTTGGTTTTTCCAGTGGTCATGTATGGATGTGAGAGTTGGACTGTGAAGAAAGCTGAGCGCCAAAGAATTGATGCTTTTGAATGTGGTGTTGGAGAAGACTCTTGAGAGTCCCTTGGACTGCAAGGAGATCCAACCAGTCCATTCTAAATGAGATCAGTCCTGGGTGTTCTTTGGAAGGAATGATGCTAAATCTGAAACTCCAGTACTTTGGCCACCTCACGTGAAGAGTTGACTCATTGGAAAAGACTCTGATGCTGAGAGGGAGTGGGGGCAGGAGGAGAAGGGGACGACAGAGGATGAGCTGGCTGGATGGCATCACCGACTTGATGGACATGAGTTTGGGTGAATTCCGGGAGTTGGTGATGGACAGGGAGGCCTGGTGTGCTGCGATTCATGGAGTCACAAAGAGCGACTGAACTGAACTGAACTGAACTTGCCTTTACTTGTTCTCAGCTTTCCCATCCACAAAATAGTGAAGAAAGATGGAAATAGAGTGCAGTTCCCTGCTTCAGAGTCACCTGTGGTCTTGTCAAAAATACAAGCTCCTCCCCCACCCCTATCCCTGCACCTGGACTTCTGATTCAGTTCGGTTCAAATATGGCCAGGAAATCGATAGTTATAATAAGCTTCTCAGGAGGAGAGCCTCATTTCCCAGAAGAACCTGCACACTCTAACAAGGACCTCAGGAACTGAAATAATTAATGGATCTCACTGAATTCCTGTATTCACACCAAACATCTCCTTCTGGAAGAAATATCTCTAGATGTTTTTGAAGACATCCAAAGCCATTAGAATTCAACCCAAACAAGCTCAAAGGCTTAAATAAAATATGTCTAGGTTGATTTTCTGCCCTGGCCTAGATTTTATGAATCCATTTTTTCCCTTCATCTTTCAACTTTCCTCTCATATATTTTGTATATTTTCCCTTCTGAAGTTTTCAGCTTTAACTTTGAACTTCACTCTTGGAGAAACATCACCACACAAAAGATATTGATCATTGTCTTATTTGTCCCTTTTATCAGAGAGAGTAATTTCCAACGTGGTGTTAATTTGTAGATTAAAGGGAATTTCCAATTGTCTTTAGAGAAACTTCTAAGTCACGTCAGTCGTGTCTGACTCTGTGCAACCACATAGATGGCAGCCCACCAGGCTCCTCATCCCTGGGATTCTCCAGGCAAGGTACTGGAGTGGGCTGCCATTTCCTCCTCCAGTGCATGAAAGTAAAAAGTGAAAATGAAATCACTCAATCATGTCCAACTCTTCATGACCCCATGGACTGTAACCCCTCAGGCTCCTCTGTCCATAGGATTTCCCAGGCAAGAGTACTGGAGAGGATTGCCATTGCCTTCTCCAAGATCTTTTCTATTCATTACTGAAAGAAAGAGAGGACAACAGATTTCAGACTCCTAAACGTCACTTTTCAAAAAACCCACAAAAAACATAAACAAAACCCTATCCCTGCCTGCACTTTGGAACTCCAAATCTGTCTCACTGGTTCCTATTAAAACACTTCATAAAATCACTACTGTACAGGCTTCTGTGGTCCCAAATGGTTAATCAAAGCAAGCTGCCCCATCCTATACGACCTTCTTTGCTTGTTTTACAGGATCTGATATTGTCTGCCTAATCCATAAACGGGGCTAATGAGGTCAGCCTGGGAGTAAAAATTCCAAAGGCTGTGCTAATTCAAAGAGATCAAACCAGTCAATACTAAAGGAAGTCAACCTGAATATTCACTGTAAGGACTGATACTGAAGCTAAAGCCACAATTTTTGGCTACCTGATGCGAAGAGTCGATTCATTGGAAAAGACCCTGATGCGTGAAAAGATGAGAGCAAGAGGGTAAGAGGGGCACAGAGGATGAGATGGTTGGATGGCATCACTCACTCACTGCACATGAGTTTGAACAATCTCCGGGAGATAGTGAAGGACAGGGAAGCCTGGCGTGCTGCACTTCACAGTGTCATAAAGAGTCAGACATGACTTAGCGACTAAACAACAATTGCTAATGATATCATTCTTTTCTGAAAAAAATCAGGAAAACCCACTTATTAAGAACTTAAATGACTCTGGGAAAGGAACTATATGATATAATTGTCTATACTAATCAATGTATATAAAATAAATTTTTTCTCAAGGGCAGGTGGAGAAGGAGCCGGGAATGTTTATAGTGGGTAAATTTTCAATGTATCAATTCTGGAGACAGATTTTGCTCAATTTTGCCTCCGCCTTTAGAAATTGTGTCATTTTAATAAAACTATTGAACCTCTTTGTAAAAGATAGATGACAGTCCTTACAGATAGCTCTGTAGCTGGTGCTAGCATTACAGAAGATAATAATAATAATAGCAACAGCTATTATTTAGGAGGCAAATCCTTACGTAGCCCCTATTCTGTGCCAGATATTGTTTGAAGCGCTTCATATTTAAAAATTAAATTTCCCTTACAACCTTGAGAGGAAAGTTCAGTCTTTGTTGCTACGTCACAGATGGGGAAACTGAGGCATGCTTTGAGGATAAACAGCGTCATTATAACAGAAGCTCCCTGAAGGTAAGGGCTTTTGCTCCTATTCTGTTTTCTTCACTGCCATGACCTCAGTTTTTAGAACAGTGCCTGGTTCCTAGAAAAGGCATAATAAAGCTCACTAAATAGGGCTTCCCTGGTGGCTCAGCAGCAAAGAATCTGCCTGCAATGCAGGAGACTTGAGTTTGATCCCTGGGTTGGGAAGATCCCCTGGAGGAGCATTTGGCAATCCACTCCAGTATTCCTGGCTGGAGAAAATCCCATGGACAGAAGGGTCTGGCAGGCTACAGTCCATGGGGTTGCAAAGAGTCGGACATGACTAAGGACAGGCACACACACACATTTCATTGAATAA
The DNA here is from genome assembly GCF_003369695.1 of Bos indicus x Bos taurus. Lineage (NCBI taxonomy): Eukaryota > Metazoa > Chordata > Mammalia > Artiodactyla > Bovidae > Bos > Bos indicus x Bos taurus. The sequence goes on along the minus strand of NC_040081.1, from coordinate 110,001,402 downwards.
ATGGGTGCGTGAGCACCCCGTGGAGAACTCGTCATAGCTGGCTGACCTCTCCACCCAGTGTCTACGGTGCCCCCGTTGGCAGGTATTCATTAAGTGGTTGCCCTATGCCACGCACAGACCGACATCCTTTACATTTGTTACTTCATCAAATTCTCACTGTAACTCCATACGAATGGTACATTAGTCCTCCCATTTTGCAGATGTGAACACTGAGGCCCTGAGAGAGCCTTACTTGTCCAAGATCATACTCTTAATTGGAAGCACAGCCAGGTCTCAGAATCAGGTCCTTTTAACCTCAGAATTCATGTTATCCATACCGTGCAGTAACAGTAGAGAATAACATAAGACCCTTTACAGAAAAGGTCTGTACTATTCATTACAGAAAGAAATAACAACAGGTTTTCAGACTTTTAAAAGTCACTTTTCCAAAAGCAAAACAAAACAGCAAAACGTCATCTCTGTCGTTGGTCCAAGAAGTTTAAAAATCCAGAGTCAAAGCCCCTCTCCCCTTTGGTTATCATGTTTGCTTTCTATATCTGTGAGTCTATCTCTGTTTGTATATAAATTCATTCCTATTATTTTTCAGGAATAAACTTGTCACAAGCTCGTCTCCCTTTCCCACTTGGCGGGGAGAGCTGGGCTCCAGCTGGTGTTTCTCCAGTTTCCTCAGGTCCACGCCTGCCATGCTCTTAGCTAGAGATTTAGAAAATCAGACTGAACTTGAGAGAGATGATGGAGATGCACACAGCTCAGCATTTGTGAGAGAAAAGGTTTAGGTACTTTTCAATTGGATGGCAACACATTCTCTCCCTTCTCTTTCTGCATCTCAGCTCTGATTTTAACACAAAGCCCACCAATGACTACATGTGACCCCTGACTCTTCACAAAGTCGCCAGCACTCACTGGCATGTAGTCGGTGGTCAATAGGTGTTTGCTCTGCGAATGGACCTGTTCAATGTGTGGCCTGATTTCTCAGTTTCTCCGAATGTAGCCCATGCGTAGTTATGCTGGCCTTGAAAGGCTCATGTGCCTCCCTCAGGGTGAGCAGGACAGGACCTGGAGGACAGCAGGCTTTTTAAAATCAGCATTTGTTGAAAGAATGACAAGTTTATAAACTCTTGATATTTAAATGTGTACTGAGAGCAATGAAGTTCATTCATTCATTCATTATTTATTGACAAACAATATATTTCAGATTCTATGCTTTATAGTAGAAATGCAGAAATGAATAAAATATTATCCTTGTATGTTGTGAGAAACAGTTAAACAATAAACTTTAAAGAAAGCCACAAAATTGAACTGAAAAAAAAAAGCCCTAAAATGAGGCTTGTATGTACTTGGACTGTAGTCCATCAGGCTCCTCTGTCCATGGGATTATCCAGGCAAGAACACTGGAGTGGTAGTCATTCCCTTCTCCGGGGGATCTTCCCAACCCAGGGATCAAACCTGAGTCTCCTGCATTGCAGGCAGAGCCACCAGGGAAGCCCATACACTGTGATGGAGTCTAGCAATTCACTTGTCATTTCTTCATGAAATTTCCTCCAAATTTTATTTTGAGGAGCCTTGTAGGCTGAAGTCCATGGGGTTGTGAAGAGTCACACACGACTGAGCGACTTCACTTTCACTTTTCACTTTCATGCATTGGAGAAGGAAATGGCAACCCACTCCAGTGTTCTTGCCTGGAGAATCCCAGGGACGGGGGAGCCTGGTGGGCTGCTTGTCTATGGGGTCGCACAGAGTCGGACATGACTGAAGCGACTTATCGGCAGCAGTAGCAGCAGTTCTAGTCTATAACTCATTAATTCCAATTATGGTTGGATCAAGATCATCTTAGAAGCATTTCTAACTCTTTACTCTGTTGATTGTGGTGGCTCAGAGGTTAAATTGTCTGCCTGCAAGACCTGGGTTCTATCCCTGGGTCAGGAAGATCCCCTGGAGAAGGAAATGGCAACCCACTCCAGTATTTTTGCCTGGAGAACCCCATGGATGGAGGAGGCTGGTGGTCTACAGTCTATGGTGTCGCAAAGAGTCGGACTCGACTGAGCGACTTCACTTTCACTATTATTTACACAAATGTGGGAGGATTGCAGTCAGATTTAATACTTTGGTAAAAAAACACAAAAACTTTCTAGGTAGTAAGATATATTTTCCCCCATCTAGGTAGTAAGATATATTTTCCAGCTATCCATCCAAATATCTGTCCATCCATCCATCCATCCAACCATCCACCCATCCATTCACACATCCCTTTCTATGTAACTCTTCATCCATCCAGCCACTATAAAGCAGGAACCTGAGGCCAGCAAGGATGAAGTGAAGAGTGCCTGACATATAGTAAACTTGCAGCTGGGTGTGAGTGCTCAGTTGTGTTCAAATTTTGCGACCCCATGGACTATAGCCCACCAGGCTCCTCCATCCATGGAACTTCCCAGGTAAGAATACTGGAGTGGGTAGCCATTTCCTTCTCCAGGGGATCTGCCCAGCCCAGGGATTGAACCTGTGTCTCTTGCGTCTCCTGCATTGGCAGGTGGATTCTTTTACCACTGAGCCACATGGGAAGTCCAGGCTTGCAATAACCCCTGGACATTGCTATTATTCACATATTCAGTCAGCCTTTACTGAGTGCTATTGATTACTATGCCAAACCCTGGGAATAAAAAATTTCACTCAGACCTGGGAGGCAGATATGCAAAAATGTATCGATAGTAGAATAAATTCAATAAGAAGAGGCATCTGTGCTCAATGAAGGGTCTTCAGAAGACTTAAGGGCTTCAGCTTCTTTAAGACAATAGACTTACTTTTCAACAAACTCTCCAGAGATGTAAAGTTGAACAGAAGAACGCAGGTGTTGGTTCTAGGAAGATCTACCCTCGTCCTTTGTGGCCCAGATGGTGTTTGGCCTCAGTTTCTTCATCTCTGCATTCTGTCTAGAGGCTCTAGTTGTTGTTGTTCAGTCTCTAAGTCTTGTCTGACTCCTTGTGACCCTGTGAACTGCAGCATGCCAGGGTTCCCTGTCCTTCACTGTCTCTTGGAGTTTGCTCAAGTTCATATCTATTGAGTTGGTGATACTATCTAACCATCTCGTCCTCTATCACCCCCTTCTTCTCCTGCCTTCAATCTTTCCCAGCATCAGGGTCTTTTCTAATGAGTTGACTCTTCACATCAGGGACCAAAGTATTGGAGCTTCAACTTGATTATTGTTGAATAATAATAACCTTCCAATGATTATTCAGGGTTGATTTCCTTTAGGATGGACTGATTTGATCTCCTTGCAGTCCAAGGAACTCTCAAAAGTCTTCTCCAGCCCCACAACTCAAAAGCATCAACCCTTTGGCACTCAGCCTTGTTTATGGTCCAATCCTTCCATCCGCATGTGACTGCTGGAAAAACCCTAGCTTTGACTATATGGACCTTTGTCGGCAAAGTGATGTCCTTGTTTTTTTAATATGCTGTCTAGGTTTGTCATAACTTTTCTTCAAAGGAGGAAGCATCTTTTAATTTCATGGTCGCAGTCACCATCTGCAGTGATTTTGGAGCCCAAGAAAATAGGGAACTCATTTCTTGGTCTTTTCTACTTTCTAGAAGCTGATCTGATTTCTTGGCTTATCCCTTGTTTTCCATCTATAGTGTCTGCGGTGACATCTTGAGTCCTTACATTGCATCACGCTCTTTCCTGCCTCTCTCTTCCATTTGTAAGGACCATTATGGTTACCTTGGGGTTGCTCAGAAAACCCAGGATAATCTTCTTGTATCAAGGTTCTTAATTTAACGATATCTGCAGGGTCCCTCTTCACCATGTAAGGTAACATATTCCCAGGTAGTCAGGGATTAGGTTGTGAACATCTTTGAACGATCATCATTCAGTCAATCTCATTGAGTGACTACACATGAAATATCAGTAATTCACAAGGGACAATTGGGAGGAAATGGTAAAGACCCAGGTTTGAGAGGAAACAGGGACAGCTGAGTTTGAAAGAAGCACAGAGCCTTGGATGTTCATGGCTAGGATGTAAGATATTGGGGTTGCAAATATCCCAAAGCAAGAGATACATCCAGGGTGAGGTGGGGATCTCTGCACCACAGGGCAAGTGTCTGGCCTGGCTGAAGATGGATGGAGGGAGGGCAGAGAATGCCTGAGGGACAAACAACAGGTGGAGGCAGGATGAGAAATGGTTGCAGGTGAGAAAGAGAAAGCCTCAGGGGAAAGACATAACTGCATTTGGCTCAGTAACTGGGTTTTAATGGACTCCTTCAAGAAGACAGGTCACCCCTTCTCTCACCATCTACAGGGAACCCCAACCAGTAAATCATCGTATCACCCTTGTGCAAAAGGAGAGAGGAGACTTTGGCCAAGGAGGTTTCTGGGGTCACTTTCCAATTGGAAGCCAATGACAGAGATAGAGGTTGGAACTCGAAAGAAGAGAATGTGGAAATAAAATTCACTTTGACCTGAAATTGCAGACAGGAGGCTAACCAAGCACATATTTCTATATTAACAGCTAGGAGAGGAAGAGCTTGTCTAAATTCAGCCCACATGGGGCTGCTCAGGGCCACGCCTCCTGCAAGACAGCCTGGAGGGGTCCTGCTGTTAGGCTTCCAGGTGTCAGAGAATGACTGTGGACTTGAGCCTCCCTTCCATCTCTCAGCAGCTGTGCAATCTTGTTCAAATGATTAAATCTCCAAGGGCCTCAGTTCTCACTGGAGAATGCGGATAATCGTATCTAATTCCCATGGCTACTGTGAGGATTAATGAGGCTAAATGAGAGAACATATATGAAGGACTTACCACATTATTGGACATACAACACATACCAGCTGAGATGTAGTCATAAGCATGACTGCCCATCCTTACACTGTATGGCTATTCTTCCATGTTTTCTGGGTCCCTTCCTCTCTTGCTTGTTCTGCTCACTCTTTCCTTTATTCAGCATCATGTAATTTAAACCATGGCTTCCGAGGTGGCTCAGTGGTAAAGAATCTACCTGCCAATGCAGGAGATGTAGATTTAATCCCTGGGTCAGGAGATCCCCTGGAGAAAGAAATGGCAACTCACTCTAATATTCTTGCCTGGGAAATCCCATGGACAGAGGAGCCTGGTGGACTCAGTCCATCAGATCGCAAAAGAGTTACATGACTTAGTGACTAAAACAGTTTATACCAGTGCAGTGCATGACTCCTCTCCCCCTTCACTCGATATAACACAGATTGGTGAAAAGTCTTCTGAAGTTCCCTGTTGCCTTCAGGTTAGAAGTACAAACTTCTCAGCCTATTATTTAAGGTCCACCAGTGTCTGACCATAGGCTTTCTGCTCCGCTCCCCCCGCTCCCCGCCCCGCTCCACAACTTTACTGCTTCCCAAACAAGAAGGAACCTTTGATGCTAGTTCAACAAATAAATCCCAACTATGATCCCCTCTCACTCCGACTCCCACAATCTGCCCTTAAGTCAGCCTTGTTCGCATCTTAAGCCACACCTTGACCTCTGTCTGGAATGTCTTTCTTGCCTATAAGTCATTCCATTTGTAATGTGGGCTGATAGAAGAGCAGAGATGAAGGGGGTTATTAGTGACGAGACCAGTAATGATGGGAGAGAGCAGAGATGAAGGGGGTTATTAGTGACAAGACCAGTAATGATGGGAGAAACGGTGTGCAGGGTATGGGGGCATATGCTGGTGGACATGTGAAGAGAGGGAGGTTTGGGGGTGAAAACTGCTTACATCCTGAAGTTTGGTCTATAAAGTCAGGGAGGACAGGGACTCATGGTTTTCATCCATACAGAACTACTGCCAAGGGAAGCAGATGCCAACTCTGGGTTTTCCTGGCTCACCTAACACTCTGAAGCTGAGTTTACCAAGGAACCAGTGAAAGGATGTACAGCCCAGCACAGAAACAAAACTCTTAGGTGAATGCACATCAAGACACCTTTTTATCTAAACAGGGGCATGCTTAAGGCTGAGACAAGGGCAGCAGAGGGGCATTCACATTCCTGCATTGATCACTCTTTGCATCTCCCTCCCTATGTTTTCTTGAGTTTGTCCACTGCTCCCCTGAAATACCCCGGAGAAGGAAATGGCAACCCACTCCAGTCTACTTGCCTGGAGAATTCCGTATACAGAGGAGCCTGGCAGGCTACAGTCCATGGGGTCACAAAGAGACTGGCATGACTGAGCAACTATCACTCCCTTGAAATACACAAACTTGTATCCCATTGACCTCTCCAACTCCGCTTCCCCTTTGTGACTGAAGTTTACACCTTCAGTGGCTAGGAGTGTGGGGGTGACTTGGCTTCCTGGGGTCGTTCGTTGCAGAAGATTTAATTTTTGTCTTTAAAGGTGCCCTTTGCATGTTGAATATTGGCCCCTGTGGTGTGTGTCTGCAGAATGTAATTGTGCTTGGCATTGTAGCCTGTCCGTAGGATTCTCCTGGGCCTGGAGAGAAGCTGCTAGAATTTTCAATGTTGTTAGTTTCTTAGATGAAGAATGGGCTGACCTTCCTCACACTGTGTCTCCTTGCTGTACTAATTTTTATCTTCTAAGGAAGAGCGTGGAGGGATATAGCCTAACTCAATTTTGAACCACTCAAGATGGGCTTTGCCAAGCTGGCTCTATTTCATGTCAAATTTCACATCAAATGAAGACAGCAAGGAATGGGATGATCATACTCCAGGGACAGACCTTCCATCCTCCTCTTTGGATTCCAGTGTCCCGAACAAATCTGGGAGATTTGGCTCAGATATTGAAGCTAGACTGGTCCCTCATGGGTAATTAGCTCAAGCTCAAGTTTTTCAGCTTCAAAATTCTTCTTCCTTTGACCTGAACTAGGCAGGAGAGTGGTTTTATCCTGCAGGTGTCCCTTGGTGAGAGAACTCTGCCAAAAACTCAATCTGCATAGTATTCTGGATCTCGTGATTTCTCTGCTTGGAGTGTTCTTTGAAGCCATATCTGGTCAGCCCTGGCTGGTTTTTTGACAGTCACCCCAAGGACCCCCTCCTCCAGAAAGCCTCACTGTTACCTCCTCCGAGTCTGTCTGAGTTGGGTGGTCCTCTTCTGGGCTGCTACAGCCCCTGAGGTCTACTGACTTCATGGCATTCCCCACCCTTTGCTCTAGGTACCCAGAAGGAGCTTCTTGGGTCTCCTTGGGCTGTTTCTTGGGCCAGGTCTGCATGCATCACATCTAATCCAAAGCTCAAGGTCAATGCCATTGGCTTCTTCATCTTGCAGATGAGGAAATGGAAAGTGACAGGGATTAAGGAACATGCTCAAGGTCACACACATGGTTAGCAACTGGCACTTTGGGTTCAAATCAAGGCAGCCCAACTTCACATGGGCTTCCCCACAACTGCCCCGACTATAGATTCAGGGACTATGTGTCCATCTCTATGTCCTGAGTACCCAACAGAGTGCTCAGCACATGGCCAGAGCTCTACAAGCTCTAGCTCTAGACTGATCACAAACAGAAGTAAGCTATGTGCAGGTCTGTCTTGTGAGGCTGTGAGTTCTTTCACTTAGGGGCCATACTACTTACAACTGCTGGCTGGACATCAGCAAAGACTCTGGAGCAGAGCAGTGAAATAAAAAAGAACCGCACACGCAACAGTGAGCCCATTTCCTATACGCCAGGCTCTGGAAGCACTTCACATGTATAACATTTAAAATCTTGACAACACCCTTATGAGGCAAATTCTCTTGTTATCTTTCTTTTACAGTTGGATGCTGAGGTCCAGAGAAGCCAGGTAACCTGCTCAAAGTTGCAGAAGGTTGGGGTTCTGATCTGCGGTTCTGGTCAGTCTCTAGAGAGTAAATGCATGTCATGAAATATGGATGAAATAACGAGTGAGTAACTTTCTGCAGCTGGTTTTGGTTGATACCGGTGTAGCTTCTTCCTTATCTTTGAGTGTCCTTGGACTAAAGAGTCACCGAAGCAGAAGCTGAAGTCTAGGACCCCTTTCTCACAGTCTCACAGGAGGTTCCTGTGTGAGCATACAGCGAAGAAGAGACACTAGTGTGTTCTTTCCTTGTGCCTTTCAGGCAAAGTAGGCAGCGTTGTGGCCACAAGCAATAGAAAACCAGTGCTTCTCAGGTATCTCAGTGGTAAAGAATCTGCCTACCAATGCAGGAGACACAAGTTCAATCCCTGGGTCGGGAAGAACCCTTGGAGGAGGAAATGGCAACCTACTCCAGTATTGTTGCCTGGGAAATCCCATAGATAGAGAAACCTCATGGGATGCAGTCAATGGGGTGTCAAATCGTTGGACAGGATTGAGTACACACACACACACACACACACCACACTCCACATGTAGAGGGATAAGAATAACACTGGGAGGGAGCAGAAACTGTTGTGCACCTCCCTTGGGAGACACCTTCTCTGAGGAGGTCACAACAGCACAGTCCACAGAAATCCCAAGTACCCAAATCTCATCCTCTGTTGACAAAGAAGGAAAATAAGGCCCAGAGAGATGCTGACTTCTTTTATCACACAGCAGCAAGGGGGTGTTATCAGAAGCTCATCTCTCCCCAGACCAGGTCAGAGGGAAAAGAACTCAGTTGTATTTGAAAGAGAAAGGCCACCAACTTCTTGGAGACTTTGTATGTTCTCTAGAGCTTTTCACAGGCCCTAGAGAAACCTGATTTCATGGAATCCTCAAACAAACCTAGGAAATCTGGAAGATCACATTTCAGACAAAGAAATCCACACTCTGAATACATTTGCTCAAGCTCATGCAGCTGGTATGGATGTGAACCAGTGGATTCTGAATCTAGAGGCTCTTAAATTTCCAAGGCGAAAAATTATTTGGCCTGGGACCAACCGCCCAGCATTTGCATCAGAACAAAGAATAATACAGAATAAAATAATAAAGAATATTACTCAAAAGGCAATTAATTTAGTGCTGCTATAATGATAAAGAAGGCTTCTTCATCTCTGACTCCATTTCATTTCTGAATATATATTTCAAGAGCTAAGCACATTGATGGTTTAGTATAGATTAGAATTGTTCGCTCAATCTGGATGTCCAGTTAAGTTCAGTCGCTCAGTCATGTCAGACTCTTGGCGACCCCATGAACCGCAGCATGCCAGGCCTCCCTGTCCATCACCAACTCCTGGAGTTTACTCAAACTCATGTCCATTGAGTCAGTGATGCCATCCAACCATCTCATCCTCTGTCGTCCCCTTCTCCTCCTGCCCTCAATCTTTCCCAGAATCAGGGTCTTTTCCAGTGAGTCACCTCTTCCCATCAGGTGGCCAAAGTATTGGAGTTTCAGCTTCAACATCAGTCCTTCTAATGAACACCCAGGACTGATCTCCTTTAGAATGGACTGTTGGATCTCCTTGCAGATCAAGGGATTCTCAAGAGTCTTCTCCAACACCACAGTTCAAAAGCATCAATTCTTCTGCACTCAGCTTTCTTTACAGTCCAACTCTCACATCCATACATGACTACTGGAAAAACCACAGCCTTGACTAGATGGACTTTTGTTGGCAAAGTAATGTCTCTGCTTTTTAATATACTGTCTAGGTTGGTCATAACTTTCCTTCCAAGGAGTAAGCGTCTTTTAATTTCATGGCTGCAGTCACCATTTGCAGTGATTTTGGAGCCCAGAAAAATAAAGTCTGTCACTGTTTCCACTGTTTCCCCATTTATTTTCCATGAAGTGATGGGGCCAGATGCTATGATCTTAGTTTTTTGAATGTTGAGCTTTAAGCCAACTTTTCCACTCTCCTTTTTACTTTCTTCAAGAGGCTCTTCAGTTCTTCTTTACTTTCTGCCATAAGGGTGGTGTTATCTGCATATCTGAGGTTATTGGTATTCTCTCAGCAATCTTGATTCCAGCTTGTGCTTCTTCCATCCCAGCGTTTCTCATGATGTACTCTGCATATAAGTTAAATAAGCAGGGTGGCAATATACAGCCTTGACGTACTCCTTCTCCTACTTGCAACCAGTCTGTTGTTCCATATCCAGTTCTAGCTGTTGCTTCCTGACCTGCATATAGGTTTCTCAAGAGGCAGGTCAGGTGGTCTGGTATTCCCATCTCTTTCAGAATTTTCCAAAGTTTATTGTGATCCACATAGTCGAAGACTTTGACATAGTCAATAAAGCAGAAATAGATGTTTTTCTGGAACTCTTTGCTTTTTCAGTGATCCAGCAGATGTTGGCAATTTAATCTCTGGTTCCTCTGCCTTTTCTAAAACCAGCTTGAACATCAGGAAGTTCACGGTTCACATATTGCTGAAGCCTGGCTTGGAGAATTTTGAGCATTACTTTACTAGCGTGTGACATGAGTGCACTTGTGCAGTAGTTTGAGCATTCTTGGTCTTCCCTGGTGCCTCAGATGGTAAAGCGTCTGTCTGCAATGCAGGAGACCCAGGTTTGATTCTTGGGTTGGGAAGATCCCCTGGAGAAGGAAATGGCAATCCACTCCAGCACTCTTGCCTGGAAAATCCCATGGACAGAGGAGCCTGATAGGCTACAGTCCATGGGGTTGCAAAGAGTCGGACACGACTGAGCAACTTCACTTTCACTTTCACTTTGAGCAGTCTTTGGCATTGCCTTTCTTTGGGATTGGAATGAACACTGACCTTTTCCAGTCCTGTGGCCACTGCTGAGTTTTCCAAATTTGCTGGAATATTGAGTGCAGTACTGTCTCAGCATCATCTTTCAGGATTGAAATAGCTCAACTGGAATTCTATCACCTCCACTAGCTTTGTTCATAGTGATGCTTCCTAAGGCCCACTTGACTTCACATTCCAGGATGTCTGGCTCTAGATGAATAATCACATCATTGTGGTTATGTGGGTGGTGAAGATCTTTTTTGTACAGTTCTTCTGTGTATTCTTGCCACCTCTTCTTAATATTTTCTGCTTCTGTTAGATCCCTACAATTTCTGTCCTTTACTGAGCCCATCTTTGCATGAAGTGTTCCCTTGGTATCTCTAATTTTCTTGATGAGATCTCTAGTCTTTCCCATTCTATTGTTTTCCTCGGTTTCTGTGCATTGATTGCTGAGGAAGGCTTTCTCATCTCTCCTTGCTATTCTTTGGAACTCTGCCTTCAAATGGGTATATCTTTGCTTTTCTCCTTTGCTTTTCGCTTCTCTTCTTTTCACAGCTATTTGTAAGGTCTCCCCAGACAGCCATTTTGCTTTTTTGCATTCTTTTTCTTGGGAATGGTCTTGATCCCTGTCTCTGTCCATAGTTCATCAGGCACTCTGTCTATCAAATCTAGTCCCTTAAATCTATTTCTCACTTCCACTGTATAATCATAAGGGATTTGATTTAGGTCATACCTGAATGGTCTAGTGGTTTTCCCCTCTTTCTTCAATGTCCAGTGCATTTCAAATAAAGATGAGGGAGAGTAACTTGTTTAACCTCACAAAGCATACAATCCAAGAAAGCCAATATGATGATGGAATAACCAGCCCCTCCCTAGAGGTGCTGTCTGTGATTCTGGAGATGCCTAGGGTTCTGGGTGAACTGGGCACACTCGGGGAATGGTTTTGGCCCTGGCACAAGACTTCCCCACTCTACAGATCCCTTTTGCTCATCTGTAGAGGTGGGGAAGGACAAGTGTGGGCTGAGGTCACACCCATCTGCTCAGGGCATCTGGATTTTTTCTCAGGTCCTCTCTGGCTCTATTGTCCGTGTTGGGACAAGTCCAGATCTGGGTCCAGGGGGAGGTGGATGCTCCTGGACTGGGCTGAGGCATTTTCCCAGAGGAGCTTGTTGATGTGAGAATCCACTCTAAATTGACAGTTTAGTGTGAACTCTTATCAGGAGTGCAATGATCTCCAAAGAAGGTAAGGGAACAATTTAAATTTATGCGAAGAGAGGAAGGACATTTCTCTTGGCATCATCTTTAAATGGACAGAGAGACAGATTTGCTCCGGATCACATCTCGAAAAATCAAATTTCTTATGCATATTGTTATACCATAGTGTCTTTAAGCAGCAAGTTGATAGAAACAGTGAAAGAATCAGAATATTCTCTGGGGGCAAAGCAGGAAGTTGGAGATATGGTTTCTGTCCACCTCGTCCGGGATTTATTAAGTGTTATCTTCAAATCATTTAGCTTCATCTTATCTCAGATTCCTCAACTCTCAAGAGGAAAGGAATTCATAGGCCAATTAGCTTAAAGTTGAAAATATTTGTAATTCTGGGACACTGGAGGATAGAAAAGAAAAGAGATCAGTATTCCCTCATTTGGACTTCCCTGATGGCTCAGAGGTAAAGAATCTGCCTGCCAATGCAGGTCAGACACAGATTTGATCCCTGATATGGGACGATCCCCTGAGGAAGGAAATGACAATCCACTCCAGTATTCTTGCCTAGAGAACCATGGAGCCTGTCGGGCTACAGTCTGTGGGGTTGCAAAGAGTCAGACATGACTGAGTAGGCACACACGCATTCACAAACAACCTATTAGATACAAGGACTTTTTCTAGGCACAGAATCATTACTTATATGCTAATTTATGTATTTAAGTTATCTTGAGATCTTCATACATGTCTAACTCAAGCTGTTGTCTGACACTCACTTGCTGGAGGGGTTTCAGGTCCCAGATGATGTCATCTCCGCCTCTCCTTTTTATCCAATTACGGTGGTAACCTGGATGACACAGAATCCCTTCTAAGCCATCAGTCATAGCTGACAGGCCAGGGCTGATTTCTTGAAGCCTCTTTTTCCATTTCAGAGAAGTTAGACTCATGCCAAAAAGCTGCCGGTGCACAAAAGCATCATGAAAAAATTAATCTGCGACTTGTCATCGGTAACAAAGCTACAGACAACATGATACACACATCCTCTCCTCCTTGTCCCATCCTAGTCTCAAGGCTCCATCTTCACATGCATCCCAGGTGATGAGATGTATAATCACTCCTATTGTCACAGGAGTGTCCCCCTCCCACACAGCACACGTGTATGCGTGCTCCTGAGTGACACAGTCCAGGGACCGAAAGCGGGTGTGGTTCAGTCTTCATTTTCATCCCAGATCTGCTGTAAACAGATGATGCTATTCAAGTTCTCTGGAACACCAGCCATCATCCCTATGGACGCTTTTTTCCCATTAGCGTCATCAACCATTCATTATCCACCATGGAAGATCCATGGGGCTCAAGGAGTCACAGTGTTTTTCCAAGTGGTTACATAAATTTGTGATCGTTCAGTCACTAAGTCTGTCCATTGCTTTGCAACTCCATGGACTGCAGCATGCCAGGCTTCCCTGTCCATCACCAACTCCTGGGGCTTGCTCAAACTCATGTCCATCAAGTTGATGATGCCATCCAACCATCTCATCCTCTGTCACCTGCTTCTTCTCCTGCCCTCAATAGTTCCCAGTATCAGGCTCTTTTCCAGTGAGTCGGCTCTTCACCTCAGGTGGCCAATGGAGATTCAGCTTCAGCATCAGTTCTCCTAGTAAATATTCAGGGTGGGTTTCCTTTAGGATTGACTGGTTTGATCTTCTTGCAGTTCAAGAGACTCTCAAGAGTCTTCTTCAGCACCATAGTTCAAAAGCATCAATTCTTTGGTGTTCAGCCTTAATTGGAAATCTCTTTGTCCACTCTGCTATAATTTTGCTTTTACCTGTGGTCTGGATTGTAGATTAAGGGGACTTACTTTTTTCTCTGAAGGTTTGCATCAGAGACTTAATGTAAGTCTTTACAGTGGATCTGAACAGACAACATTCTAAGATTGCAGTCCTGGCTCCAAGACACTTTTCACTTAGATTCTCCAGAAGGCAGCAGGGGTGCAATCACTCATTCACTTAAGCCTGTCAGGAAGGAAATTGCTTATGAGAGGAAGGGAGCTGTTATGTGAATTTCCATGAGATTGTGAGCCAAGACAATTACGTGTCACTACTTTTCAAATATTGGGGGAAAAAAACCCCACCAACACCCTATCATTTCTCTGGCTAAACACATTCTGCTCTTCTATTTATTCAATTCACTGAAGAAATTGTATTGAGCTGCTTAGAAAATTGCAAGATAATCTCCCAGAAATCATGTACTGGGTATTATGTTTGTTGTGTGGGTTTTGGCTTGTGGTCCACTCACTTGCTTTAGCTCACTCTGCCAGCTGGGGTTTGAACTGTCTAGGGAGAAGGGGGCATGTGGAGGAAAACATTCTCCATTAGTGGTTTCATTCACCTGTTTAGGGAAGAGATGGTGTCCTAAGTATTTCCTGCTGTGCACTGATTCTCCTTTTCAGGTATCAGCATCCCATACTTTGGGAAATTGCTCTTCCTCACTCCATGGTCTGGGTAACCTGCCCTCTAGTCAGAGATGCTAATCAGAGTCACCCTGAGCACAGTGATTGGCTCAGAGATGGACCTATGAGCAAAGTAGAGCCAATCAGGGTCTTCATTTGAATTCATATATGACCATCAGGAAAAGAAGTCCTTCTTCCACTAGCATTGGTAAATCAGGAGGCTGTGAGTCCAAGGCTCTGTGTGGCTATCTTGTCAACCATGTGAAGAGCCTAGAAGAGGCAAGTAGAGCTGAAGGATAAAGAGGAGGCACAGCCTTGATCACCTCCCTTCAGTACTGACTTTATCAGCCAAGACAGGCTCTAAGCCATCCAGAGAATCCACCCTTGAACTGATGGTTGGTTATGAAAACCATACAGTCAATTTCAACTCCACCTTATATCAACATGTTTGGAATTTGATTTATGTCCCTTGCATTTAAAATAGATACACCTCAAAACATTACTTATTGCCCATTAAATGCCTAGACACCTTTCTCTCTAGATCTCCCTTAATCTTCACAACATCCGCAGGCATGAGAGAACACAGTTCCTGTTTTAGAGGTGGGGAATATTCCCATTTTATAGCGGTTCAGAGAGGAGTGAAAACTCACCCATGTCCCTGAGACTAGAAGAGTACATCCAGTTTCATATTCAGGCTTCTTAAGCTTTCTCCACCCTGCAGAATGACTCTCTGAGTCATTTATCCTCACTAGTTTTCAACATCATCTCCGGAAATCTAACTAAATGGGGACATGGAAATATGGGAAAGCCACAAGGAAACAGGAATGAGGCTGCCAAAGCAGAGACACATCTTGGAATAGGAGCTGCTCTGAAGGGAAACCAGCTTTATTTCTGAGCATTGTTGATACTAACTTTCTCCTAGGATTTCTTTCAATGTTTTACATGATATTAATGAAACGTTGTACATTCTCTTTCTGAATAGATTGGGTCAGCCTCACAAAAATCTGTCCTAAGGGATTATTATCAGATGAGAAAGAGAAACCATTTGGAACAAAAGCCACTCCTGATTTCCTTCAGTAACTGGATTAGGACAGGTTAGGATAATATTAGATTGGGAAAGAGTTTTCACAGCAGAAGCATAAATCACAGCTCACTGATAGCTCTTGGAAAGCCTGTCTGTATCTTTTTGTTTTTACCTGACACCATTTTTCCAGCATCTGGCCAGTAAACATTCATCTGGAAATAAATGCTAAAATGGATGTGTTAGGCATACATAGCAACCAGCCTATTCCCAAGCCTTATGTTCAACAAGGCCACAGGAAAAGGATGATAGAAGCTTCTATCGTACTTTTTAACATGCTCAATGTGCTAATTAGCCGACTATATTAAACACTTAGCATATTAAAAAAACAGATATCACTTTGCTGACAAAGGTCCATATAGTGAAAGTTATGGTTTTTCTAGTTGACATGTACAGATGTGAGAGTTGGACCTTAGAGAAATCTGAATGCCAAAGAATTGATGCTTTCCAACTGTGGAGCTGAAGAAGACTCTCAAGAGTCCCTTGGACTGAAAGAAGATCAAACCAGTCAATCCTAAAGGAAATCAACCCAGAATATTCACTGGAAGGACTGATGCTGAAGCTGAAGCTCTAATACTTTGGCCACCTGATGCAAAGAACTGACTCATAGGAAATGACTCTGACAGTGGGAAAGATTGAGGCAAGAGGAGAAGGGGACGACAGAGGATGAGATGGTTGGATGACATCACAGACTCAATGGACATGAGTTTGAGGAAACTTTAGAAGATAGTGGAGAACAGGGGAACCTGGCGTGCTGCAGTCTGTGGGGTCACAAGGAGTCAGACATGACTTAGCAACTGAACAACAGCAGCACTGAGAGTGTTAAAGTGTTAGTCACTCAGTCGTGTTTGACTTTTTGTGACCCCATATTTCATGGATTAGAATATTAAGGTTCAAAGAGGGTGAGGAATTTTCTTGAACTCCCCTAAATGAGGAAGGCAGGCAGCAATCCTAGGGATCCTTGATTGCAATGCCTGAGGTCTTCCTGTTTTGTCTTCTGACCTCTCTGATCGAGTTCTGGACTCTAATCGACCAAGTTCATTGTTGAAAACATGATTTCCACCTCCACTGTATGTACTGTGTGTGTGTGCTCGGTTGTGTCTGACTCTTTTCGACCCCATGAAGTATAGCCCACCAGGCTCCTTTAGCCATGGAATTTTCCAGTCAAGAATTCTGGAGTGGGTTGCCGTTTCCTACTCCAGGGGCTCTTCCTGACCCAGGGATCAAACCCATGTCTCTTGTGTCTCCTGCAATGGTAGGCAGGTTCTTTACCACTGCGCCACCTAGAAAGCCGCCAGTGTATGTACGGACAAGGACATAAATCAGTGGAGTGAGGGTGCCTGGTGTCAGGCTGGCTTAGGTTGCTCTGGCTGTCTGGTCAAAGCCAAAGCCAAGGCATTTGTTGTTAGACAGACGTCAGTCCAAATCCTGGCTAGCTGTTTGACCTTGGGAAGTGTCCAGCCCTCTTTGGACACTGACTTTCTCATCTGTGAGATGGGACTAAGCAGCTGCTTCATGGAGTTGAGGAACGAACCCAGTGAGTTGACATATCAACTCCTTAGCACAGGACCTGCCTTAGTGTAATAAACAGTTTGAACCCATTTTTGATATTTGACTGCTGACAGCTCTTAAGCTTCACCCTCCTTTCCTCCCCTTCTGCCTCACATCTGGGCAAGCTAATTAAAAAGCCAGGGTGGTCCCTCCTCTGGAACTGATGGGAGATTCAAACTATATAAGCTTCTGAAATCCTCACCCAGCCCCACCCCTTAACCACAATAGAAACTTCAAGCCAGTCTCCTCCCTTGCTGTTTCAAGCCAGTTTCAGACCAGCCTGAGTGGCTTGCTCTGCTTTCCCTGAAAAGCCTTTCTATGTAAATAATAAACCTTTTCATGCTTCCTTGGTTTGTGTGCATTGTCAGTCTTGACATCTGAACCAGATTTGGGGTGAGTGGGGCCCTCCTGTTTCTGATGGGTGTCCACAACACACTGAGCATATTGGCTATCATCATTATTATTGTTATTAAAAAGTGGAATTTAGGGGTTTTGTATTTCATGCAGGAGCCTCATCGTTGATACTATTAACTTGACCTTATACATTTAATTGACTATAATCACTCTGAAAGGAATGGACAGTTGAGGGGTTAGTAAGGTTGGGTTTTCAGAAAGGCTGGTATGAAGGTCACTTAGGTTTGCACAGCTGTGGATCCAGGGTGTGTAGCAGGAGGTGGATGTTCCTGGGCTGGACTGGGGACTCTGGCATTTTCCCAGAGTGGCCAGAAGTTGTCTGAGGCAAGAATTCACCCTAAGTTGCAGATTTAGTAGGAAAAATGAAGGTCAAGATGGAAGAAGAGGTTTCCTTTGTCACATCTGAGGAGAAAATGGAATGTACAAAGGACCAAGATCAGTAATCATTTGGCAGCTGAGTTCACAGCCATCGGAGGCACAGAGTTTGATTCATAGACTCCTTTTTTTTTTTTTTTTTTTTATGGAAGTATATTTGCTTCCATAAAAAAACCTGAGCACCGAAGAAGTGATGCTTTTGAACTGTGGTATTGGAGAAGACTCTTGAGAGTCCCTTGGACTGCAAGGAGATCCAACCAGTCCATCCTAAAGGAAATCAGTCCTGGGTATTCACTGGAAGGACTGATGTTGAAGCTGAAACTCCAATACTTCGGCCACCTAATGCGAAGCACTGATTCACTGGAAAAGACCCTGATGCTGGGAAAGATTGAAGGCAGGAGGAGAAGGGGATGACAGAGGGTGAGATGGTTGGATGGCATCACTGGCTCAATGGACATGAATTTGAGTAAATTCCAGGAGCTGGTGATGAACAGGGAGGCCTGGCGTGCTGCAGTCCATGGGGTTGCAAAGAGTAGGACACGACTGAGCGACTGAACTGAACTGAACTGAGTTACTGATTTGCTTTACAGTGTTGTGTTAATTTCTGCTGTACGACAAAGTGAATCAGCTATTTGCATACATATATCCATATATCCCCTCTCTCTCCCCCCCTCCCAACACCTCTCTAGCTATCACACAGCACCGAGCAGTGCTCACTGTTCTGTACAGTGGGTTCCCACTAGCAATCTATTTTACGGGCTTCTTTATCATCTTTACCATCTTTACCATCTTCTTTACCATCCGGGGGGCTCAGATGGTAAAGATTCCGCCTGTAAAGCAGGAGACCTGGGTTTAGTCCCTGTGTTGGGAAGACCCCCTGGAGAAGGGAAAGGCTACTCACTCCAGTATTCTTGCCTGGAGAATTCCATGGACAAAGGAGCCTGGTGGGCTACAGTCCATGGGGTCGCAAAGAGTTGGAGGCGATGGTACTGTGTATATGTCAATCCCAACCTCCCAATCCATCCCACCCTCTCCTTTCCCCACTGTGTACCCAAGTCTGTTCTACCCATTTGCATTTCTATTCCTGCCCTGCAAATAGATTCATCGGTAGCATTTCTATAGATTCCAAATATATACGTTAATGTGGATGAACCCAGTCTGTCACACAGAGTGAAGTAAATTAGAAAGAGAAAAACAAATTTCATACATTAACGTATAGACTCTTTTTTTTAATTTTATTTTATTTTTAAACTTTACAATATTGTATTAGTTTTGCCAAATATAGAAATGAATCCGCCACAGGTATACCCCCGTTCCCCATCCTGAACCCTCCACCCTCCTCCCTCCCATCCCCTCCCTCTGGGTCGTCCCAGTGCACCAGCCCCAAGCATCCAGTACCGTGCATCGAACCTGGACTGGCGACTCGTTTCATGCATGATATTATACATGTTTCAATGCTATTTTCCCAAATCTCCCCACCCTCTCCCTCTCCCACAGAGTCCATAAGACTGATCTATACATCGGTGTCTCTTTTGCTGTCTCGTACACAGGGTTATTGTTTCCATCTTTCTAAATTCCATATATATGCGTTAGTATACTGTATTGGTGTTTTTCTTTCTGGCTTACTTCACTCTGTATAATAGGTTCCAGTTTCATCCATCTCATTAGAACTGATTAAGAAGGTAAGCTGGTTGATTCCTCTTTAACACCCCCCACTAAGCTGTCTTCTTACTGCATACCAGAATGGCTTAAAGCAGAAGCAACCAAATTAATAATTTGCCTGCTATTTCTTTAGGCAATCGATCAATGACTAGCTGTCTATTGACGACTTAACACCTGGAGGGAATTTGGCCTGAGCTCATCAGTTCAGAGAAGGTGATGGCGCTCTACTCCAGTACTCTTGCCTGGAAAAATCCCATGGATGGAGGAGCCTGGTGGCCTGCTGTCTATGGGGTCACACAGAGTCGGACACAAATGAAGTGACTTAGCAGCAGCAGCATCAGTTCATACAAAGCTGCTGGGACCTTGCTGCTGCTGCTGCTAAGTTGCTTCAGTTGTGTCCGACTCTGTGCGACCCCATAGACAGCAGCCCACCAGGCTCCTCCGTCCCTGGGATTCTCCAGGCAAGAACACTGGAGTGGGTTGCCATTTCCTTCTCCAATGCAGGAAAGTGCAAAGTGAAAGTGAAGTTGCTCAGTCGTGTCTGACTCTTAGCGACCCCATGGACTGCAGCCTACCAGGCTCCTCCATCCATGGGATTTTCCAGGCAAGGGTACTGGAGTGGGGTGCCATTGCCTTCTCTGTGCTGGGACCTTAAGCCTGACTAATTTTCCTTCTCCCAAAGTTATACACTGAAGCATCCTGAGACGATTTCAATCTGTTCCAAATCACCTGGCCAAACAGTAAATATGATCTGTCCACTGGCAATGTTTTCCTAATTTCAAAGTTGTTGAAACGGGAGGCAGATAATTCATGCTTTTAGCTCAGTCAACACAGTAACATGAGCAGGTTATATAAGCTCTGTATAAACAAAGGTATTAGGTTTGGACCCAGAGTGAAAGAGGCAAAAATATGAAAATTGGATGCTGTGTGCTATTGGGTGTGTACAAAGCCTCATATTTCTCAAAACAATGAAATAAAAGGCACACGTTCAGAACCAGGCAAACACTCTCGAATGTGTTCTTTCAGGATGAGTCAGCTTCCTCTGTATACAGATGACTATCTGTTCCTCAAATGGGATGGGAGACAAGTGCTCAGGAGAAATCCTGAGGGAGCAGGGAAGTGCCATTTCTTGTGGAAACCAAGCCCCTAGGACACCAGCTATTCGTGTCAGTAATAGACATAAATTGCCTTAGTACCTTTTTAAGAACTTGGCTTCTATGCAACATTCTTTCTGACTGCCTGAAGTGATTTTTGAAAGGCTGGCCCACCCCAAATTGGTTTTGCAAAATTTATTTTATATGGTATGATCATAAAAATAGTTACTCATAAAAACATTAGCCTGGGAGCATTTTTTCCCCCCAAAGACTTCTTTTTTCTCACCAGGGTGGAGGAAGCCATTGGGAGGAGAGTGTGAGTTAAAAGCTTTATGCCTTTAGTTGCTTAGATGCTTCTTTTTCACAATTGACTGTCTCACCATTTCCTCACCTTCCCGAATAAAGATATTATTTATTTGCTTATTATTGAGGTATGGTTGATTTACAATGTTGTGTTAGTTACTGCTGTAATTAACTCAGTTTACCACTGAGTAGCCAGAAGACAAGGGGAAGCCAACCAAGACAAGTCAGAATCCCTTCATTGTCTTAAGAGGCGGAGGAGAAGTCACGAAGTGATCAGGATCATGGCCATTGTTATTGGCCCCTGTCCATCTACAGTCCTATGATATTCATCCTCCTCAGACCAGTCATTTATAATTTTCTTTTTGATTTCCTGATTGGCCACTTTAATCTGACTTGGATAATCCTTTCCAGAAGGGTTCTTGCTACTTGCCACCAATGGCTTCCAAGCGGCTAGATTCAAAGGATCTTTTTCAATTATAATCTCATTCGATGTCAGAAGAATTTCATGCTTTTGCAGCACTCTCTTCCTTTTGTTTTCAGTAATACAATACATTCTTTGTTTTTGATAGTCTTTGCAGGCTTGGCCTCCTCTTTCTCTTCCTTACAAATTGGAGCTAATTGAACTCCACCATAGATCATTTCCTTAGTCTCTCCCACAACTTCCTCATCTTCGTGGCTTCATTTTCATCATCTGTATGTTGGTGACTTATGTCTTTATGTCAGTCAAGGCCTCCCTTCCATCTCTCCAGTCAGCTTCTGCACCAGGGAAGTTCACCAAGTCCAAAGCCAAACACAATTTCTGTTATGCTTTCTGACCTAAGCCCCTTCCGCTCTCTTGTTCTCAATGAACGGCCACAGAATCTTTCCAGTTCAGTCAGAAATCTAGGGCCACCCTTGACTGTCCTATATTAGTCATTGGAAGGACAAACATATTTTTTGCTGGCCAAACTCTTGGCTTTCTCTGCCCATCAAAGCATGTGAAATAAAAATATCTCCTGCCATATTCTTTGATCCTCAGTTGGTAAAGAATCTACCTGCAGTGCAGGAGACACCGGTTCGATTCCTGGGTCAGGAAGATCCCCTGGAGAAGGGATAGGCTACCCATTCCAGTATTCTTGGGCTTCCCTTGTGGCTCAGCTGGTAAAGAATCGCATGCAATGCGGGAGACCTGGGTTCAATCACTGGGTTGGGAAGATCCCCTGGAGAAAGGAAAGGCTACCCACTCCAGTATTCTGGCCTGGAGAATTCCATGGACTGTATAGTCCATGGGATCTCAAAGAGTCGGACTCAACTGAGCGACTTTCACTTCACTTCACTTCCTGCCATATTAATAAACAAGAAAGGTCACAGCCCTCAGCGATTTCTGGCCTCCAAATGTGAATGAGAGCTCCCAAAACTGCAATCCAGTGGATGCTGCCACCCCCACAGTGATGCTGAGGAGCTGGGGAAATGCAAGAAGCAAGGGGAACAAGGAAACAGGATTGGGCCCAGATAGCTGAGGAGCCTATGCAAGGAATGGACTCAGTGAGCCTGGAGGCTTGCATCTTCCCACACACAGAATGCTGAATTCCTTAACTTGATACCTGATCTTTGATGTTCAGAATGCCTGCTCCCTTTGTTGCAAATTTGCATATAACCTGACTCCCCCTCTTGCCTCCTGGGAGCAGTTTTCTCAGAGCTCCTGGGATGCTGCCTCCTGGGCTCAGAGTCCTAAATATTCCCACCAAATGAAATAGCTCTCTACTCTCAGGTTGTGACTATGTTTTTTAGTCAATGGAAGAATAAAAAATGTGGAGATAGAGCTTGGAGGAAATAGAAAGGTGGCTTTAATTCTTAGTCGGCAAAGAGCAACAGGGTAGGCCTGTGCCTCAAGAACTGTGCCCACCCCTCCACAAGAAGTCTAGGCTTATATAAGATGAGAGATCATAGTCAGGAGTCAGTGATGAGGAACAAAGTTGACAGGAGGATCCTGTCTTCTTCCTCTTGCATTGCTTCAAAAACAGTCATAGGCTGGAGCGAGTAATCCAGTAATTGAGTCTGGTAGTTCTGGCTCTGTGGACTTCTTTCTGATATGTAAAAGAGAAGAACTACAAAGGGGAGACATAATAGGTGTGGAATGAAGCTCCTGCAGGGTTAGGGGGCAGAAAAGCAAACTTAGTTACAGACAGGCAGAGTTAGGGGAAGTTAAGTAGGAATGTTCAGGCCTGCTCACTGTTCTCTTTATCTTTTGTTTTCAGGAAAGAAGAAAAGAAACTCATTCCTCTTTTTCCCTTTTCACTGCACCATATTTAAAATTGTCTTTAAAATCCATTGTAGGAAACTGGATATGCGGGTCACGGTCCTCCGTTGCTTAGTTGTGTTCAACTCTTTGCAACCCCGTGGACCATAGCCTGTCAGGCTCCTCCATCCATGGAATTCTCCAGGCAAGAATACTGGAGTGGGTTGCCACGCCCTCCTTTCCGGGGATCGTCTTGACCCAGGGATCGAACCCGTGTCTCTTGCGTCTCCTTCTTGGCAGGTGGATCCTTTACCACTGCACCATCTGGGAAGCCCAGGGGGTCATGGGCCACCAAACAAATTTAGAGCGAGCACCGCCCAGACACAAGGCCAATGAGGATGGTGGCTTTGGAAGCAAGGTTCAGGGATCCTGAGTCCTACTAGCATTCAAATACCTAAGAATAAGCGAGACTTTCTCCCTGACTAATAAGTTTTGCAGAAAACCCTCAGGGATACTTGGAGGTCACCACGGCACCTCTTAATGAGTAGGCATACTTCCTGGAGTCCAACAACAGTCAGAAAGATGGGAGAACATGGACTCTTGCCCCTTCACCAGAGCCTAGTGAGAATGGCAGATTCTTGTATCATGCACGGTATTAGTGTTGTGGAATCTGGAATCACAAAACACACCCCGGAGGACACTCAAGACAGTGGAGTACAGTTTATTATGCCAAGGGTCCAAGGGGAATCAGTTCCCATCAAAGACCCTGAGGTTTCTGAGAGGTCCAGTTACATGACTGGTTACATGTTAGCAACCTTTTTGTTGGATATGGTTGAGTTTTATAATACGTAGGTGCTCAGAGAACTAACAATGAAGGCTGAGGGGGGGGCACTGATTATACATCAAGGGGGGATGTCTCCATGGTTAATCTAACTGGGGCAGCCTGATCTCAACTACAATCTCCATTTGTCATCTGTAGGTGTTGCAGAAACCAGTCCTCGAGAAACCAAGCACCACACTCAGAGTTGGAGAACTCAGGTTTATTATGCCGGCGGGCCTGGAGGAATTAATACTTCAAGCTCTGAGCTCTGAACAAAGGGGTTACAGAGTTTTTATAGGCCTACTCTAGGGCACAACACTAGCTGCTGATAGGCTGGTTTGAACTAAGGAGATTTTCATGCACATGAGGGCACAGTGGGCAAGACTGGAGGGGGATGTCTGATCTTTACACGGACATTCACAATTAAGCCGATTTGCAGGGGGTTGGCGATTGCAGAGAGCAGGACAAGGGTGAGTGAGATAAGCTCCAGTTCCTGGTATTGTGAGTCCCCACTTTCTGAGACTATGTGACCTGCATGATCCAGACTTCGCGAGGAGCAAGCCGAGTTACAGAGGCGGAAGGAGCAGGAGGTTATGTAAAAACCGAACTTTCCCTCTTCATAGGGAGGGAAGTCTCCAGGAGACCTGGTTTTCACTAGTAATGGTCTCCTCACTCTTGGGCAGGACCCAGGCCCAGTTCACATCGTGTCTTTAAGACGGATAACAGGCTTCGAGATGGAGTCTCTCCTGCTTTCCTCACACTGGCCCCAACATGAACACCCCCATGGGGAAGTGGGATGCTGTCCCTCCAACCAGGAATATGCTGTAGTTCCTCCTGCTTTGAAGATTTATGCCATGCAGAAACTTCCTACCTCCTTTGCCACAGAATAAACACATCGCCTCTGACTATTGTGTTGGGCTCTTCTGCTGATTGCGTATGAAGCATAGTTCACACAGATGGGTACGATTAGAACCTCCACATTGCAGGAGCAGTCATTCCAGGTGGAAGGGACTGTCAGCAAGCACAAAAGCACAAAGGCAGCAAGGTAACAGTGCATTGAATAAAAGATGGCCATCCTCGGCATCAGTAGTGACACATTCATGAAGGGGATGAAAGCGAACAAGTGTTAGTTGCTCAGTCATGTCTGACTCATTTCAACCCCATGGACTGTAGCCCGCCAGGCTCCTCTGTGGAATTTTCCAGGCGAGAACACTAGAGTGGGTTGCCATTTCCTTCTCCAGGAGATCTTCCCAACCCTGGGATCAAACTGGGGTCTCCTGCATTGCAGGTATTCTTTACCATCTGAACCACCAGGGGGGATAAATGAAGCTAAATCAGGGAAGAAAATTTGGCACAAGATCAGGAGGGGTCCTGAACTTCTCTGTGGAAGAGCACTTTCTATCTATTGACCTGTCTATCTCCTGCAGGTCATACAGAGTCACTGGAGACTTTTAAGCAGATGACCATCAAATGGCTTACATTTAACAAGACTGCATCAGTATAACAGAATGGTTAGGAAAAACACCCATATTTTGGAATCAGACTCAGTTCAGTTCAGTCGCTCAGTTGTATCCAACTCTTTGCCACCCCATGAACTGCAGCACGCCAGGCCTCCCTGTCCATTACCAACTCCCGGAGTCCACCCAAACCCATGTCCATCGAGTCGGTGATGCCATCCAACTATCTCATCCTCTGTCATCCCCTTATCCTCCTGCCCTCAATCTTTCCCAGCATCAGGGTCTTTTCAAATGAGTCAGCTCTTCGAAAAAGCCAGCTCTACAGCTTACTTGCTGCAAGACTGGGGACCATGCCCTTCTACTTCCCATGGCCTCAGTTGTTTCATCTGTAAAATGGAAGTAATAGTTGTACGTTATCTCACAGAATTCTCTTCAAGATCAAAAGAAAGAATAAAGTGCTCAGAAGGGTAGCTGCTCAGGAACCACATCTGTGATGGTAGACACTGAAGCTTCCTGAAAAGAAGGGATCCTTACTGAAAAATAAAAGAAGAAGAGACAAATTTTAGGGGAAGTGCAGGTGACTTCAGCTTTGGAATTGTTGACCTTGTGTTCCTTTGCCATAATCAGATGGGAACATAATTCTAGCACTTGGGAGCAAGTTTGGGGCTAGAACTAGAGATGTGCAGAAAGTATCTGCAAAATAATTATATGTCAAGTTACTAGGTAAAAGGTCCATTTTTACCTAGTATGGTCCATTAACTTGATAAGTGCTTGATCGTAGAGATAGCTCATCTCCAGATAACTATGAAATCCATATTTGCAGGGGAGTCCAGATTGGTGCTGGCTTCCCTGTGGTTCAGTGGGTAAAGAATTCGACTGCAATGCAGGAGATGCAGGAGACATAAGTTTGATCCCTGGGTTGGGAAGATTCCCCTGGAGAAAGGCATGGCAACCCACTCCAGTATCCTTGCCTGGAGAACCCTAGGAACAGAGAAGCCTGGTGGGCTACAGTCCATATGGTCTCAAAGACTCGGACAAAACCGAAGCGGCTGAGCACACACACAGCGCACACACCAGGTGGTGCCAGTGGTAAGGAACCCATCTGCCAATTTAGGAGACCTGCGTTCAACCCCTGGGTGGGGAATTTCCCTGGAGAAGGGAATGGCAACCCACGCCAGTATTCTTGCCTGGAAAATCCATGGACAGAGGAACCTGGAGGGCTACAGTCCATGGGGGTCGCAAAAAATCGGAGAGGACTGAGCATGCATGTACCGTATTTGCAAATGTGCCTGCTTGCTAAATTTACTTGTAACTCCCAAACGATGGCATTTTCCGTGTCATTTGCAGATACGAACCGATCAGTGAAAAATTCAAGTTTCCTGATACACATTTCCAGCTGAGGCTGGATCAAGGGTTGTTTTGCCTTCTTGTTTTAACTCTTCCTGTAAACACGTTGTTCTTTCCATGATCTGCTTAGTGCAATTTATTTTGCATTTTTGTGCCTTTTGTGGTGATTTTGTTGTTAAAAATGGCCCCCAGGCATAGTGCTAACATGCAGTCTAGTGTTCCTGAGTACAAGAACACTTAAGATGTGGTGTGCCTTTTGGAGAAAATATTTGTGTTAGGTAAGCTTTTTTTCAAATATGAGTTACGATGCTGTTGGTCAGTTGTGTACAACTCTTTGTGACCTTCATGGACTGTAGACCTCCAGGTTCCTCTGTCCATGGGATTCTCCAGGCAAAAATTCTGGAGTGGGTTTCCATGCCCTCCTCCAGGGGATCTTCCAGACCCAGGAATGGAATCCATGTCTCCTGTGGCCCCAGCACGGCAGGTGGATTCTTTACTGCTGAGCCACTGACTGTTTGGTGTTAATGGATCAACCAAATAATATATTGCATAAGGTGTTCTAGACAGAAATGTGCATGAAACAAGGTTATGTACTGATCAGTTGACAAGAATATTGTGACCAGAGGTTTGCAGGAACCTAAATGCATCTTCCTTAGAAGCAATGGTTCGGTACTTACCAAATGAGTTTTAATGGTGACCTTATAGGAAATAACTCCTGGAAATTATGATACAAGAATACAGGCTGCAGTAGAAACAGAGATCCATTTTCTTTGCAAAGGTTAAATGTTAACAAGGAGGGGCACTTCCTAAAATGCATCTGGAAGTTCATTAGGAAAATGATGTCCAATCAGCTCAGGGCCATCGGAGGAGGAGGGGTGATCAATAGTCTAACATTCCATCTTTAAATTGAGCTCTTTGCCACACTCCAGATTTTCCAGTCATAGCACAAAGTTGCATGACATTGAAAACACATGTGTTACCCAACTGCATGGGGAGGACTAGCCTTTTAGGGGATAGTTGAGAAGTCGTGAGACTTGGAGGGTCTGCTGCTGCCCTGCTGACAGCTTGACCCAAGGGAGAGACTCAGAGCATCACTCCAATCAGCCTCTTCAGTCTCATTTGTTTTGAACCCTGTTTGGTCCAAGTTGCTGAATTTTCACAAAGCTTCCCTGAGTCTCTAAGATACCATCTCTAACATGACATCCCCTGATCATTTTCATAGGAAAATGATCAGGGTCTTATCAATGATAAAATACTACCTTATTTATACTAATCAAAGCTATGACAAATCTAGACAGCATATTAAAAAGCAAAGTCGTCACCTTGCCAGTAAAGGTCTGGTCAAAGCTGTGATTTTTCCAGTCGTCATGTATAGATGTGAGAGTTGCACCATCAAGAAGACTGAGAGTGGAAGAATTGATGCTTTTGAATTGTGGTGCTAGAGAAGACTCTTGAGAGTCCCTTGGACAGCAAGAAGATCAAACCAGTCAATCCTAAAAGAAATCAACCCTAAATATTCTTTGTGAGGACTGATGCTGAGGCCGAAGCTCCAATACTTGGGCCACTTGATGTGAAGAGCCAACTCATTTGAAAAGACCCTGATGTTGGGAAAAATTGAGGGCAGGAGGAGAAGGGGCAATGGAGGATGAGCTGGTTGGATGGCGTCACTGACTTGATGGACATGAAAGTGAAAGCGTGAGTGGCTTAGTCATGTCTGATTGTTAGCAACCCCATGGACTGTGGCCCTCCAGGCTCCTTTGTCCATGAAATTCTCTGGACAAGAATACTGAAGTGGGTTGCCATTCCCTTCTGCAGGGGTTATTCCCGACCCAGGGATGGAACCCAGGTCTCCTACACTGCAGGCAGATTCTTTACATCTGAGCCACCTGGGAAGTTGTGAGTTTGAGCAAACTCCGGGAGATACTAAAGGACATAGAAATGTGGTATGCAGCAGTCCATGGGTCGAAAAGAGTGGGACAAGACTTAGTGACTGAACATTTGATACTAGTGACTCACATTTGTACAGTCTGACATTTTCGAAAACAGTTTGCATCCTAGTGACCTTGAAAATACTCTTAATTTGTAGACGACAATTGGAGACTTGGAAATGTTAGTGATTTGTCTGGGGCAAACAGCTCATAAATGTAATAGCTTATACTGGAACCCAGGCCTTCTGGCCCCAAAGTTCACGTTATTCCTGTTACTTGAGTAAATTTCTAGTTGGATTTCAGGGTGCTCCAGGTTTGCACTGAGCTCTCTCAGTGTGTTGAGAGGTTGGTGTTGACCAGAAATGTTTGAGTACACCTTCTCAACTGACACTTTAACCTGACCAGCTCTGCTTTTAGTTTTAAAAATTATTAATCTTTAAATTTAGGTTTATACCTGTCATTACAGTGAAAGGTGGAAAACTTACTTTCCTCTGCTTTCAGAGCTTTAGAGTCTGTGGAACCACGGCACCAAAGATACACTGAACGGCGTGAACCCAAAGAAAGTCTTTGATCTGGGAGGGACTTTCTTGGTGTTTAGTCCAAGCTTTTGATTTTGCTGATATCAAAACCAAGAGCAAGAGGGGGAGGTTAGTTCCCCAGACTGTGTTATAAAAAGAAGACTGCTGCTTCAAGTTAACTCAGCTGGAGCATGTGCTTTCTGGAACGGCAGCTTTGCACGAGCATGGGCCACAGGCTTTGAAGCCAGAAGGACTGGGTTCAATTTCACCTTTATGACCCACTGTCTCAACAGCCCTGGGCAAGTGACTTAATTTCACTCAGCTTCAGATTCTTCATATGTTAAAATGGGGATGGAAGTCCTTGCCTGGGGGGCTTAAGGGAAGCATTAAATACCACCCCTGTCACTTCCACCATGTCTGGAGCCCCTT
Organism: Bos indicus x Bos taurus; assembly: GCF_003369695.1. Classification (NCBI taxonomy): domain Eukaryota; kingdom Metazoa; phylum Chordata; class Mammalia; order Artiodactyla; family Bovidae; genus Bos; species Bos indicus x Bos taurus. The sequence continues at coordinate 109,972,007 of NC_040081.1, read as the reverse complement.
GAAAGACAGCCTCAAGAAGCACACAGGTGGAGCTAGAAGCCTGTTTTCTTAGCATCAGGGCTGACATGAAAAGGTGGGGTGTGACTCTATACCCAGATGGGTTCTCTGAAATGTCCTCCCTGAATTCTATCTCCTGTGCTAGTCCCAAGTGGAGTTCAAGAATCACTTAAATGTCTCAAGAAGGGGCAGAGTGGTCCCCTGGAAGCTTGTCAAATCCAAGATCAGGGAGTATGTGTGTCCACGAATTGGGGTAGGCCCCAGGAATTGTGGCTAAATTCTTTCTCAGAGCACACATTAGGGGAGGCTTTATTTCTTCCTTGGGTAAGGGGCAGGAGGAGAGGAGAAAAGCCCTGCATGCTCAGATCATTGTCCTTTCAGATCAGTTCAGTTCAGTCGCTCAGTCGTGTCCGACTCTTTGCGACCCCATGAATCGCAGCACGCCAGGCCTCCCTGTCCATCACCAACTCCCGGAGTTCATTCAGACTCACGGCCATCGAGTCAGTGATGCCATCCAGCCATCTCATCCTCTGTCATCCCCTTCTCCTCTTGCCCCCAATTCCTCCCAGCATCAGAGTCTTTTTCAATGAGTCAACTCTTCGCATGAGGTGGCCAAAGTACTGGGGTTTCAGCTTTAGCATCATTCCTTCCAAAGAAATCCCAGGGCTGATCTTCAGAATGGACTGGCTGGATCTCCTTCCAGTCCAAGGGACTCTCGAGAGTCTTTTCCAACACCACAGTTCAAAGGCATCAATTCTTCAGCGCTCAGCCTTCTTCACAGTCCAACTCTTCACATCCATACACGACCACAGGAAAAACCATAGTCTTGACTAGACGGACCTTTGTTGGCAAAGTTATTTCTCTGCTTTTGAATATACTATCTAGGTTGGTCATAACTTTCCTTCCAAGGAGTAAGCGTCTTTTAATTTCATGGCTGCAGTCACCATCTGCAGTGATTTTGGAGCCCAGAAAAATAAAGTCTGACACTGTTTCCACTGTTTACCCATCTATTTCACGTGAAGTGATGGGACCGGATGCCATGATCTTCGTTTTCTGAATGTTGAGCTTTAAGCCAACTTTTTCACTCTCCACTTTCACTTTCATCAAGAGGCTTTTGAGTTCCTCTTCACTTTCTGCCATAAGGGTGGTGTCATCTGCATATCTGAGGTGATTGATATTTCTCCCGGCAATCTTGATTCCAGCTTGTGTTTCTTCCAGTTCAGCGTTTCTCATGATGTACTCTGCATATAAGTTAAATAAACAGGGTGACAATATACAGCCTTGATGTACTCCTTTTCCTATTTGGAACCAGTCTGTTGTTCCATGTCCAGTTCTAACTGTTGCTTCCTGACCTGCATACAAATTTCTCAAGAGGCAGGTCAGGTGGTCTGGTATTCCCATCTCTTTCAGAATTTTCCACAGTTGATTGTGATCCACACAGTCAAAGGCTTTGGCATAGTCAAGAAAGCAGAAATAGATGTTTTTCTGGAACTCTCTTGCTTTTTCCATGATCCAGCAGATGTTGGCAATTTGATCTCTGGTTCCTCTGCCTTTTCTAAAACCAGCTTGAACATCAGGAAGTTCACAGTTCACATATTGCTGAAGCCTGGCTTGGAGAATTTTGAGCATTACTTTACTAGTGTGTGAAATGAGTGCAATTGTGTGGTAGTTTGAGCATTTTGGGACATTGCCTTTCTTTGGGACTGGAATGAAAACTGACCTTTTCCAGTCCTGTGGCCACTGCTGAGTTTTCCAAATTTGCTGGCATATTGAGTGCAGCACTTTTGCAGCATCATCTTTCAGGATTTGGAATAGCTCAACTGGAATTCTATCACCTCCACTAGCTTTGTTCGTAGTGATGTTTTCTAAGGCCCACTTGACTTCACATTCCAGGATGTCTGGCTCTAGGTCAGTGATCACACCATCGTGATTATCTGGGTTTTGAAGATCTTTTTTGTACAGTTCTTCTGTGTATTCTTGCCATCTCTTCTTAATATCTTCTGCTTCTGTTAGGTCCATACCTTTTCTGTCCTTTACTGAGCCCATCTTTGCATGAAATGTTCCTTTGGTATCTCTGATTTTCTTGAAGAGATCTCTAGTCTTTCCCATTCTGTTGTTTTCCTCTATTTCTTTGCATTGATCACTGAAGAAGGCTTTCTTATTTTATCTTGCTATTCTTTGGAACTCTGCATTCAGATGCTTATATCTTTCCTTTTCTCCTTTGCTTTTTGCTTCTCTTCTTTTCACAGCTATTTGTAAGGCCTCCCCAGACAGCCATTTTGCTTTTTTGCATTTCTGTTCCATGGGGATGGTCTTGATCCCTGTCTCCTGTACAGTGTCACGAACCTCATTCCATAGTTCATCAGGCACTCTATCTATCAGATCTAGGCCCTTAAATCTATTTCTCACTTCCACTGTATACTCATAAGGGAGGTGCTGTATGTAACGTCCTCCTTTGATGCTGTTGGCACTGCATATTCTTGGTATAAAGATAATATATGGTGTTGGCAGAAGCAAGCCCACAAACCCAGACCCTTAGCCCCTTATTCTTTCTTCTATGATTAAATGCATGAGTATACTACACAGGGTTGGGCGGTCTTCAGTGTGGTTTAGAACTGCGTTTCTGACCATTTTCTGTAGCACAGTACCTGGTGGTGACACAGAATCAACATAATGCACACCCCACGGGACTTCCTGGGGGTTTCAGTGCTTACGAGTCTGCCTTGCAATACAGGGAACGTGGGTTTGATCCTGGGTCCGGTGACTAAGATCCCACATGCTGCAGAGCAACTAAGCCCAAGCAATGCAACTACAGAGCCCTTCTGCGCGCCGCGACTAGAGAATGTGTGGCAGCGAAGCATCTACATGCCACAACTGAGACCTAATAAATAAGCAAAATAACAGCAAATAAATAAGCAAATAAACAGCCAAATAAATAAACAAACCCATCACACACACACACACACGGCTTCCCTGAAAGCTCAGTTGGTAAAGAACTGCCTGCAATGCAGAGACCCCGGTTTGATCCTTGGGTTGGGAAGATCCCCTAGAGAAGGGAAAAGCTACCCACTCCAGTATTATGGCCTAGAGAATGCCGTGGACTGTATAGTCCATGGGTTTGCAAAGAGTCATACATGGCTAAGTGACTTTCTCTTTCAACACACACACACACACACACACACACACACACACACACACTCACAGTATTTCCCTAGTTTGTCCACCCAATGGGATCAGGAGATTCAGGTGTGTGTGTGTGTGTGTGTGAAGCTGGTGGGGTAACAGGAAAGAGTCCAGCCTGGTAAAATTAGGAACACAGGGGTCGTTTCTTCAGAACCTGGTCCATATGAGCACATCCTGAGAACACTGCATGCATCGTCTGTAGTCCTCACAGTAACTTGGCAGGATGGATAGGTATTATCCTTGAGAAGGAAGAAACTCTCAGAAAATAGATTTCCAAGTCAGGTCCAGCCTGTTTCCCAGTCTCCCCTTTCACCGCTGCGTCCTGCTGTACTAGCTCATCTCTTCCCTGCTTGGAAGGAGGTGTGCGTGGAAAGAGGGTGACGGCTCTGTAGATTTAGCAGGAAAACAGCAGCACGCGCTGCCGGAACAGAAAGACATTGGAGCCCACAGCCTCTGCGTGCAAAGCCCCTTCAGGGGAGGTGGGATTCTGCACTCAACAACAGAAACACGGATTCCCCCCCGCAGGACGACTTGCACTTAGAAAAATCGAATCCAGCATCCAGGGCACAGGGTATCGCCCTGCCTAATGATGTGGAGAGAAAAACAGGGCTGATTGGGAAATGACCGAGGCCCAGTTTATCAATGGAACGGCTACAGAAACTGCTGATGCCCAGCAGGTGGATGGGTCCCTGCCTCCCACCTTCCCACGCTCTGCCTTTGGTGTGGGTTTCTTTCTCTTGTCAGTAAGTTTTCATCCACATCTTGGTATGACTTGGCTTCAGATAGATCAGCCCTAAGATGGTAAAAGCATCTGCCTACAATGCGGGAGACCTGGGTTCGATCCCTGGGTCGGGAATATCCTCTGGAGAAGGAAATGGCACCCCACTCCAGTACTCTTGCCTGGAGAATCCCATGGATGGAGGAGCGTGGTAAGCTACAGTCCATGGGGTTGCAAAGAGTCAGACGCGACTGAGTGGCTTCACTTTCACTTTCAGGTAGGATGTAGTCCTTCTTTTCTCCCTTCCAAGCTCCTTTTAAAATGTCCTTCTCTGGTGTGGCCAGAATCAAGTCGCCAGAGCCACAGACGGCTGTGAGAACGGCACGGAGAACCCTGGGGCAGAGACAGAGAAGGGGTTTGAGCCAGGCCTGGTCTCAATCAAGGACCTCTAGAAATTTTTGCATTTGGAAGGAGATGTTTCAGCCTCTTTTCTTTTAAAATCAGACTTTAAAAATTCTTTTTAATTGAAATATAGTTAATTTGCAATGTTGGGTCAGTCTCTGATGTACAGCGAAGTGACTCAGTTATACACATACAGACATTTTTTTAAATGATATATCCATTTGCACTATGGTTTGTCACAGAATATTAGATATAGTTCCTTGTGCTACACAGTAGGATCTTGTCGATCCATTTTATATACATTAGTTTCTGTGCTCAGTTGGTTCAGTCATGCCTGACTCTTTGCGACCTCATTGTCCAAAGCCTGCCAGACTTCTTTGTTCATGGCATTTCCCAGGCAAGAATACTGAAGTGGGTTGCCATTTCCTTCTCCAGGGGATCTTCAGACCCGGGGATCGAACCCTCATCTCCAGTGTCTTTTGCATTGCAGGCAGATTCTTTACCTGCTGAGCTATTGAAGAAGCCAATATTCACTAGTTTACATCTGCTAATCCCAGCCTTCCTCTGCTGATCCTCTCCTGCCCCATCCCCTCCTTCTTGGCAACCACAAGTCAGTTCTCTATGTCTGTGAGTCTGTGTCTATTTTACAGATACGTTCATTTGTGTCGTATTTTAGAAAATCAGACTTTTAGTAATGTTAAGACAGTAATCATTACATATTGTTGTTGTTTAGTCGCTAAGTTGTATCTGACTCTTTCGCGATCTCATGGACTCTAGCCTGCCAGGCTCCTACGTCCGTGGGATTTCCCAGGCAAGAATACTGGAGGGGGTGGTCATTTCCTCCTCCAGGCAATCTTCCCAACCCAGGGATCGAATCCACATCTCTTGCATTGGCAGGCAGATTCTTAGCCGCTGAACCACCAGGAAGGCATGTCACATGTTGATAAATTGTGACCCTGTAGTTCTGTCCTTGGGTCCCCATGTGTGTCAGCGGCCAGTAGGAGATATATATATATATATATATATATATTTCTTTCTTTCTTTTTTTTTTCCCCCCGAGCAAGGCTTTATTGGCCTCCTGCTGCAGCAAACAATAGGTCCCTTGGCTTGTTCACCCCTTGAGGGGGCAGTGAGCTTGTTCCTTATATGACATGAGTAAGGGTATGTCCAGGGTTTGGGCTGGAAGGTGTGGCTTAAGTGGTTTGTCCACTCCTCTGGTGGTGTTGAGTGCAGGTGTATATATTTCTGAATGAATTTCCAAAGAGTCCTTAAAAGTAAAACCCAATCACCAGCTGCAGCCTCTTTACTCCTGAATGAAGCCTGACCACATTCCACAGTTTCTCAGCAACGCAGAGAAGAATGGTGTCAAACTCCAGCCAAAGGGTATCCTATCTTCCAGCTCAGTGTCTGGTTCCTTCTTAGCTTGCTGTCCGAAGACTGCCATGCTGCTCACACATCACAGAAAAAATTTTATCCAAGGGTGGGAGGGAGGGTTCCTCTGCCTATGGGTAATTAAGAGCTTTGGTTCTATTGGGAATGAATTTTGATTTGGTGGGGAGAGAGATTTAAGAAGAAACCACTTTTCCAGCTGTTGTGTGAGGCAGACCATGGTATCACATGGAGCATTCTGTTCCCCTTTGTACACCTTCTTTCTGGCCATCATAGCTTCTTTTTAAAAAATTTTTTGATGTGGACCAGTTTTTAAAGTCTTTATTGCATTTGTTACAGTGTTGCCTCTGTTTTCTGTTTTGGTTTTTTTGGCCAAGAGGCACATGGGTTATTAGTTCCCCGGTGGAAGTGAAAATCTCTCAGTTGTGTTCAACTCTTTGCGATTCCATGGACTATGGAGTCCATGGGATTCTCCAGGCCAGAATACTGGAGTGGGTAGCCTTTCCCTTCTCCAGGGAATCTTCCCAACCCAGGGATCAAACCCAGGTCTCCCACGTTGCAGGTGGATTTTTTACCAGCTGAGCCACAAGGGAAGCCCAAGAATACAGGAGTGGGTAGCCTATCCCTTGTCCAGGGGATCTTCTCAACCCAGGAATCGGACCGGGGTCTCTGGCATTGCAAGCAGATTCTTTACCAACTGAGCTATCAGGGAAGAAACCAGGGATCAAATCTGCACTTCCTGCGCTGGAAGGCAAAGTCTTAACCACTAGACCACCAGGGAAGTGCCTATCATATCTTTCTTCAGATTTCGACCTTTGAGATATTATGAAAATAAATTTCTTGCTTTATTTTCTTGTTAAGTTAGGATGTTTCTATTATTTAAAAAAATTTTTTTTTCTTTCTTACATTCTTCTCCTTCCTCTTAGGTTCAAATCTCTTGTTTTTAAATGGGACTGACACAGACTGGCTTACCTAAGCTCCAAGGTCATCCCCGTTTTCCATAATTGCCTCCATTATAGGGGTTATAAAAGTGAAGTAGTTGATTTTCCAATCTTCCTTGTAGCTCCAAAAATAGTTTGACTCAGTTCTGACCAGTGAGAAATAAGTTAAAATTTGCAGTGTCTAGTTTGACCTTTTCCTCTTTATGCTTGTCTTGAATGGAGGTCTGATGTCTAAGCCTGAATTGCTATTGCTAAGTCACTTCAGTCGTGTCTGACTCTGTGCGACCCCATAGACGGCAGCCCACCAGGCCCTGCCATCCCTGGGATTCTCCAGGCAAGAACACTGGAGTGGGTTGCCATTTCCTTCTCCAATGCATGAAAGTGAAAAGTGAAAGAGAAGTCACTCAGTCGTGTCGGACCCTCAGCGACAGCTACCATCTTAATCTCAGAAAGATGACTTCTGGTATTAGATCAGATTTTAGTAGTTTTTACTTTCTATTTACCTAAGTGCTCATCTACACTATTTGCTTCACACACACACACATGCACACACAGCATTCACCATGGCCAGCCACTACTCTAGTAACTGGAGATTCATTAGTAAACAGAGTAGACGAAGAGTCTTGTGCTCAATCTCCTTTCTCTTCTCAACTTTTGGAACTCGCATTAGATACCTGTTCAATCCTGTTCTTTTCTCCTTCCTCTCTCTTAACTTCACTTTCATATTTTTTGTTTCCTTGTCTCCTTGATTACTTTCTGGTGGAATCTTCAGTTCTCTTCTTGTTGTTCAGTCACTCAGTGTGTACGATTCTTTGCAACCCCATGGAAAGAAGCACACCACACTTCTTGTCCTTCACCATCTCCCAGAGCTTGTTCAAACTCATGTCTATTGAGTCGGTGATGCCATCCAACCATCCAACCATCTTGTCTTCTGTCGTCCCCTTCTCCTCCTGCCTTCAATCTTTCCCAGCATCAGGGTCTTTTCCAGTGAGTCAGTTTTTCCCATCAGGTGGCCAAAGTATTGGAGCTTCAACCTCAGCATCTGTCCCTCCAATGAATATTCAGGATTGATTTCCTTTAGGATTGACTGGTTTGATCTCTTTGCAGTCCAAGGGACTCTCAAGAGTCTTTTCCAACACCACAGTTTGAATGCATCAATTCTTTGGTGCTCAGTTTTCTTTATGGTCCAACTCCCACATTCACACATTGACTGCTGAAAAAGCCATACCTTTGACTGGACATCCTTTGTCAGCAAAGTCATGTCTCTGCTTTTTAATACACTGTCTAGGTTGGTTATAGCTTTTCTTCCAAGGAGCAAGCATCTTTTAATTTCATGGCTGCAGTCACCATCTGCAGTGATTTTGGAGCCCAAGAAAATAAAGTCTCTCACTGTTTCCATCGTTTCTCCATCTATTTGCCTGAAGTGATGGGCCCAGATGCCATGATTTTAGTTTTTTGAAAGTTGAGCTTTAAGCCGGTTTCAAGAGGCTCCTTAGTTCCTCTTCACTTTCTGCCAAAAGGGTGGTGTTGCAGGCATCTAAGGTTATTGATATTTCTTCCGCCAATCTTGATTCCAGCTTGAGCTTTATTCAGACCAGCATTTCGCATGATGTACCCTGCATATAAGTTAAATAAGCAGAGTGACAATATACAGCCTTGACATATCCCTTTCCCAATTTGAACCAGTCTATTTTTCCATGTTTGGTTCTAACTGTTGCTTCTTGACCTGCATACAGATTTCTCAGGAGGCAGGTCAGGTGGTCTGGTATTCCCATCTCTAAGAATTTTCTACAGTTTGTTGTGATCCACACAGTCAAAGGCTTTGGCATAGCTAATAAAGCAGAAGTAGATGATTTTCTGGAGCTCTCTTGCTTTTTTGATGAGCCAATGGAGGTTGGCAATTTGATCTCTGGTTCCTCTGCCTTTTCTAAATCCAGCTTAACCATCTGGAAGTTCATGGTTCAAGTACTGTTAAAGCCTGGCTTGAGAATTTTGAGCATTATTTTTCTAGAGTGTGAGAAGAGTGCAATTGTGCGGTAGTTTGAGCATTGTTTGGCATTGCCTTTCTTTAGGATTGGAATGCGGAGAAGGCACTGGCACCCCACTCCAGTACTCTTGCCTGGAAAATCCCATGGATGGAGGAGCCTGGTAGGCTGCAGTCCATGGGGTCGCTGAGCGACTTCACTTTCATTTTCACTTTCCACTTTCATGCAATGAAAGGAGAAGGAAATGGCAACCCACTCCAGTGTTCTTGCCTGGAGAATCCCAGGGATGGGGAGCCTAGTGGGCTGCCGTCTATGGGGTTGCACAGAGTCAGACATGACTGAAGTGACTTAGCAGCAGTAGCAGCAGCAGCAGGATTGGAATGAAAACTGACCTTTTCCAGTCCTGTGGCCACTGCTGAGTTTTCCAAACTTCCTGCCATATTGAGTGCAGCACTTTAACAGCATCATCTTTTAGTATTTGAAATAGATCAGCTAGAATTTCATCACCTCCACTAACTTTGTTTATAGTGATGCTTCCTAAGACCTACTTGACTTTGAACTCCAAGATATGTTCTATTCTACTGTCTTCAACTGTGTTTAGTTGAATGTAATTATTTAATGAGTTTTTATTTCGTCTACTATAATTGTTCATTTCTAGTTTTCTTTTTGGGTTCATTTTGAAATCTGCAGTTGTCCTCAGTGTCCATGGTAATCCTGGAACTAATAATATTTGATCAAAGGTCGGTTAACACTGCAGAGATGAAACTGACAGATATGGGGGACTGATTATACCTCCTGTTTTATTCAAAAAGTTCTGCTTTATATTATCCCCTTATTTCTTGACTTGACTATTTAAACATGTTTTACTTATTTTTAACTTGCTTTTATGTTGCTCTATGATCGCTTATTGTTTAGATGTGAGTTATACTACTTACTGACTCTAGTGGCTCTTTCTTTTAACATTTGTGGTCTTCGGGTGCTTTGTAAATTTAAAAACATGAGTTCATTTTTAATAGGAGTTGTCTTCCATAGGAGTCTCTCTTGTACCTGGGATTGAATGAACCCTTAGCAGGCTGTTTTACTTATTTCTCTGCATGGGCCCAAAAGAAGATGAAATATATAGATGAAATAAAATATTAAGGCCTAACCGAGGGCCACACTAAAATGTGTATGTCTTTAAAATTTATATATATATAATATAAATATATATAATGTGCAAACAAATATAGCATAAATATATGTATATATGTATGATATACAACCAGGCATAATATAATGAGGTTTTTTTTTAAGAGAAACTCTCAGAAGTATCACTAATAGCTGGCTTAAGGAATTTGGAAGAGAGTTGAACTTCACAGGTGATATATTCTGCCATCAATGTATCTTAAGAATGAAACTTTTATTATGAACAGACACTTTCAAGAACATTTTCAAAGATGTCAAACAATTGCGTAGATTTAGTGGAAGAACTGAAGCAAACGTGGGAATTGAGGCTCATGAAAGTGTTACCATTTATCATGTCAGCGTGTGGGATGTTTCTAATATGGAAAAAGCTTTTAGACGCTGAGAAGTCAGGGACTCTAAGGAGGTTTCCAAGGTTAGCTTTTTAAACCCACCCTGCAATCCAGTGATATAACATTGACTGATACCCTTATTGCCTTGAAGAGCTGCAATCCAGTTAACCTAGGAAAAATTTTAAAATACACCAACAGCATCATCCTTGCCTTTATAGCATATAAAGCATAGCCAGCATTAATTCAGAATTCTGCCTTTAATGCTTGCATTTGCTTTTAATTGTGCACCGCTAAGAGTTCCATGTCAGCTTGATTACTTACCAGTTCTATTTCCTTTGCCAAGTTATCATCTGAGACTCAGTTTCCTTATTTATAAAACCAGGATATTAATTGCAGCTACTGTTAGGGTGGTTGGAGGAATAACTGAGATGCATTTCATGGAGTGCTGGCATGGCATCTGGTCCCCAGAGAGAGTAATTATTATTATTTTGATTTTCAATGTTCCAAGCCAGCCCAATTGTACAAGGTTTTTCCTTTCTTGTAAATTTCACATCAAAGATGCAATCCAAACTTTCAAGTCCCAGGAAGATTTATTTCCTGCAAGAGCCACAGCAAAGTGTCATCCCATTCATTCAGTACCTCTTATGTTATCATCGGCAGCAGCGCACAATTTAATAATTCTGTTCTGGGCATGGCGCACGTTTTCAAGTACAGAGAAAACATCCTGAGAAGAGAACCAATGAGGCTGCAAGTCCTCTCGCCCCAGGCCTGCAATCCATCTGCACCACGAAAGGATACAGCCTCTGAGCATTTGAAAACCTTCTGAGGAATGTAGACATAGGCATAAAGCAGACTATTTTTTAAGCTTGCTGACAACCCAGAGTGGAGAGTAGCTGTTGCCAAAGGCCCACAGAGAGAAAAACTGTGAAAAACTGAAAACGTCTGGGCTTTACACTGTCTGCAGTCAGATGCTTCGGATGCAGAGTTGGCGGTTTAAAAGAAGGCCCTAGAACACTGTCTGCAGAGGAGTGCAGTCCAAGAGTCTCTAGTTTTGGGCTCAGATGACTTAGACCAGTTAAGAACAGCTCTGTGAATACCAAGTTAGGATCAGGGAAGTGAGGACAATGATAATCTATTTCACAGAGCCATCCTGAGAATGAATTTCCATGGACCAACTCCATTCATTCACTATTTGCTCAGATATTAGAAGAGACCTTTACTGAGTGCCTCTGTAGGGGTTGCTCATGTGCCTGCACACTCAGTCATGTCCGACTCTTGGGACCCCATGGACAGTAGCCCACCAGGCTCCCCTGTCCATGGGATTTCTCAGGCAAGAATACTAGAGCGGGTTGCCATTTCCTTTTCTGGGGAATCTTCCTGACCAAGGGATCAAACCCATGTCTCTTGTGTTTCCTGCACTGACAGGCAGATTCTTAACCACCTGAGCCACTGGGGGAGGCTCTGTAGGGAGATTATGTGTTAGGGAACTTGGGAAACAGAGATGCAGGAGGATTGGACTCATTGGATCCCTTTGCAAATCAGACTCGAAAATTCTGTAAGTGTTCTGCTCTTTTAACAAATGTTCCTACTCGTGATCCCAGGGTATGAAATAGTCAGTGGATAGCCGCTCTGGCTGGCATACTGTTGATGTCTGGAACTGACTTCCTCTTGACTCCCAAGGATGCTCCTGAGTCCATTCCCTGTGAACCCCTGAGCATCCTGGAAGAACTGGAAATCCACCTCCCCACAGTGGGAGCTGCCTCGATGTGTGACTCAATGACATTTCTCATGTTCTGTGTTTCCCAAGCACAGACTTTCAGAATTTAGAGAATCAGAGGCAAATACTAGCAAGGGTGACCTGCCATGGGGGCCGTGAGAACATGCCTCAGACCCCCCGACCGCTGACAGCTGATTCCTACAGGGGCTTTGAAATCCACTGCTATCTTTGTGTTCAGGCTGTGTTTTCCACGGGTGTTCCTGCCTACGTCTGACCATGCTGCTGGAGATGCTAAGGAGACTAGGGCTTCTCCGATGGGCAACTTTATCTCATGGACTCACTGATGCCTTGGCCAAATTCTCTTGATTTGATGGCAGATCATCCATGATGCCTCTACATAACTTCCTCTCCCTTTCCCCTTCACTTAATCAGACTCTCATCATGTTCGAATGGCCCCCCAGTTTTTTCCAGCTCCCTCCTCATTCTGCTTGTCTGGCATCTTCCCAATAAAACCCTGGGACATTTAATCCTCCCTTGTCATCTGCTTCTCAGAAAACCTAGACTAACGCACCTGCCAATTGCCTCATCCTGCTTTCCTCTGGGAATTCAGATGGAATGATCCAGCTGCTGCTCGCGGATCCTGTGAGAACCAGCCCAGGACAGTGAGCACCAGGGAGGCTGGCCTGGAGAGGGGGGCTCTGGGGGTTGAGTCAATGGGGGACAGTGGTCCCCCCAGGATGGCGAGTGGAACAAGCCCACCTCTGAAAGGAGAGAGAAGAGCAGGAACTGAGTCAAGTCAGTAGCAAGGAGAGATAGCATGAAATAGGATCAGAAGAGAACAGAATCAGGAGGAATAAATGGACCGAGGAGGGCAGTTCAACACGAAGAACCTCAAGTGCTCAGGGAAGATCACTTTTTGGGGGCGCCTGATGTCAGATATGCAGATGACACCACCCTTATGGCAGAAAGTGGAGAAGAACTAAAGAGCCTTTTGATGAAAGTGAAAGGGGAGAGTCAAAAAGTTGGCTTAGATTTATCTCTGGGCTTTCTATTTTGTTCCACTGATCTAAATCCACACACATATGGACACCTTATCTTTGACAAAGGAAGCAAGAATATACAATGGATTAAAGACAATCTCTTTAACAAGTGGTGCTGGGAAATCTGGTCAACCACTTGTAAAAGAATGAAACTAGAACACTTTATAACACCATACACAAAAATAAACTCAAAATGGATTAAAGATCTCAACGTAAGACCAGAAACTATAAAACTCCTAGAGGAGAACATAGGCAAAACACTCTCCGACATACATCACAGCAGGATCCTCTATGACCCACCTCCCAGAATATTGGAAATAAAAGCAAAAATAAACAAATGGGACCTAATTAACCTTAAAAGCTTCTGCACATCAAAGGAAACTATTAGCAAGGTGAAAAGACAGCCTTCAGAATGGGAGAAAATAATAGCAAATGAAGCAACTGACAAACAACTAATCTCAAAAATATACAAGCAACTCCTACAGCTCAACTCCAGAAAAATTAATGACCCAATCAAAAAATGGGCCAAAGAACTAAATAGACATTTCTCCAAAGAAGACATACAGATGGCTAACAAACACATGAAAAGATGCTCAACATCACTCATTATCAGAGAAATGCAAATCAAAACCACTATGAGGTACCATTTCACACCAGTCAGAATGGCTGAGATCCAAAAGTCTACAAGTAATAAATGCTGGAGAGGGTGTGGAGAAAAGGGAACCCTCTTACACTGTTGGTGGGAATGCAAACTAGTACAGCCACTATGGAGAACAGTGTGGAGATTCCTTAAAAAACTGGAAATAGAACTGCCTTATGATCTAGCAATCCCACTGCTGGGCATACACACTGAGGAAACCAGAAGGGAAAGAGACACGTGTACCCCAGTGTTCATCACAGCACTGTTTATAATAGCCAGGACATGGAAGCAACCTAGATGTCCATCAGCGGATGAATGGATAAGAAAGCTGTGGTACATATACACAATGGAGTATTACTCAGCCGTTAAAAAGAATACATTTGAATCAGTCCTAATGAGGTGGATGAAACTGGAGCCTATTATACAGAGTGAAGTAAGCCAGAAGGAAAAACACCAATACAGTATACTAACGCATATATATGGAATTTAGAAAGATGGTAACAATAACCCTGTGTATGAGACAGCAAAAGAGACACTGATGTATAGAACAGTCTTATGGACTCTGTGGGAGAGGGAGAGGGTGGGAAGATTTGGAGAATGACATTGAAACATGTAAAATATCATGTATGAAACAAGATGCCAGTCCAGGTTCGATGCACAATACTGGATGCTTGGGGCTAGTGCACTGGGATGACCCAGAGGGATGGTATGGGGAGGGAGGAGGGAGGAGGGTTCAGGATGGGGAACACATGTATACCTGTGGCGGATTCATTTTCATATTTGGCAAAACTAATACAATTATGTAAAGTTTAAAAATAAAATAAAAATTAAAAAAAAGTTGCTTAAAGCTCAACACTCAGAAAACTAAGATCATGGAACCTGGTCCCATCACTTCATGGCGGAAACAGTGCAAACAGTGGCTGACTTTAATTTTGGGGGGCTCCAAAATCACTGCAGATGGTGGTTGCAGCCATGAAATTAAAAGACGCTTACTCCTTGGAAGGAAAATTATGACCAACCTAGACAGCATATTAAAAAGCAGAGACATTACTTTGCCAACAAAGGTCCGTCTAGTCAAGGCTATGGTTTTTCCAATAGTCATGTATGGATGTGAGAGGTGAACTATAAAGAAAGCTGAGCACAGAAGAATTGATGCTTTTGAACTGTGGTATTGAAGAAGACTCTTGAGAGTCCCTTGGACTGCAAGGAGATCCAACCAGTCCATCCTAAAGAAGATCAATCCTGAGTGTTCATTGGCAGGACTGATGTTGAAGCTGAAACTCCAATACTTTGGCCACCTGATGTGAAGAGCTGACTCACTGGAAAAGACCCTCATACTGGGAAAGATTGAGGGCAGGAGGAGAAGGGGATGAGAGAGGATGAGATGGTTGGATGGAATCACCGACTCAATGGACATGAGTTTGGGTAAACTCCGGGGGTTGGTGATGGACAGTGAGACTTGGTGTGCTGCAGCTCATGGGGTCGCAAAGAGTTGGACATGACTGAGCAACTGAATTGAACTGAACTGATGTCCACCATCAGGATAATTCTAGAAACTTAAGTGGACCACACAGGGGTTAGTAAGAAATCTTTGGCATGCAGATTTTGATTCAAGGTGGCGGACAAGATCAGGGAGGCTGTAGGAGCTGGTGTGAGTCCTGAACAAGAGCCAGACAAGGGTCAGCAGTGCATAAGCATCACCAACCCTTGACCAGACTGTCTGCCTGAAACAGACAAGGGTCCACCACACCTCTGGAGAGGAAGATGACCTGGGAGATACCGGCAGACAAGTGGCATCGTACCATGATGGAAAAGCATGTATAGTAGGACCAGACACTGGTACATCCACGGGCCGGCACAGCCAGTTGTAACCTGGGAGACTGGGCAAGTTTCTTCATCTTGTTTCACTTCACTTACCCCACTTATAAAACACGGATAATGATACCAACTTTGAAGGTCACAGTAAAATGAGAGATAATATACATATAGTACCTAACACAGTATTTAGTGCAAGGAGATCCAACCAGTCCATCCTAAAGGAAATCAGTCCTGAATATTCATTGGAAGGACTGATGTTGAAGCTGAAACTCCAATACTTTGGCCTCCTGATGCAAAGAACTGACTCATTGGAAAAGACCCTGATGCTGGGAAAGATTGAAGGCTGGAGGAGAAGGGGACGACAGAGGATAAGATGGCTGCATGGCATCACTGACTTAATGGATGTGAGTTTGAGTAAACTCCAGGAGTTGGTGATGGACAGGGAGGCCTGGTGTGCTGTAGTCCCTGTGGTTGCAAAGAGTCATACATAACTGAGCGACTGAACCAAACTAAACTGAATACAGTATTTGGTATTTAATGGGTGCTCAAAATATGGTGCTTATTATTAACATCAGAAACCAGAAAGTCTGTGTTAGTGGGGATATGTCAGACCAGTTAGCAGGCAAATAGCCCCCAAATTCTGTAATTAGAAGAGTGAATTATTCTGAGTCCCAAGCAGTTTTTCTATACTTTATATTTGACTGGAATTCACTCCTAGAATAAGACTTATTCTATTAATCAGGAACTTCTCATTTGCAAGGCTTTCCATCCAACTTTCAAAACCAAGTAAAATGATTTTCATCAAAAAAAAAAAAAATTTGTGTGTTAAACAGTTGAGAATTTCAAAGGATGCTCTTCTGAACTAGGGGGCTGGATCAAGGGCTCAAATGATGCTCTGAGGCCTGTCCCTCTCTTCCTGAGTCTGAGTGTTGCTTCACTTTCTTGAGGAGGCTTAGATGCCTCAGGGCAGCTCTAGGACTGGAGTGTTTTCCCAGATTATGATCCCAGAGGAAAGAGGGCATCTCTTTCCAGATAATTACAGCAAATGACTTGTGGAATAACTTGTCTGACTGGTTCATATGTCCATCCTTAATCCGTCACTGCGGCCAGAAAGTGGACGCACCTCCGATTGTCCAGGCCTGGCCTGCTGGTCGTCTCTGGAGGCAGGGGTGAGAATGGGTGAGGAAAATTTCCAGAAATGGTTGTTTGGATAAAATCACGTGCCCCGTACATCTGCTCATTAGAGGGCTTTTTTTTTTTGTTTAATCTACTTTTTTCCTTCATTATCAAAAATTCCCTAGAGGGCCATATCCCTCCGGAGAAGCAGAGATTTCTCACAATTAGTAATTGGTTCTATTCGCTCTCACAGATGAGGGACCTGCCCAGAGAGACCTTTAGAAATTCAGAGAGAAGAAAAATTCAGACCCTCATCCTTAGAGATGGACATTGGGGTGGAAGCTCTAGTCATAGATTATTTCAAATCAAGGACTTGAAAAGCTCATCTCCTTTCTAGGCGAAGGAATAAAATGTGCCTTCTGGGACTTAACTGTATAAAATGACTGTCGTGAGTGCTTGGTCATGTCCAACTCTTTCTGACCCCATGGACTGTAACCCACCGGGCTCCTCTGTCCATGGAATTCCCCAGGCAATAATACTGGAGTGGGTTGCCATTGCCTTCTCCAGGGGATCTTCCCAACTAAGGGGTCAAACCCAGGTCTCCTGCATTACAGGCAGATTCTTTACCATCCGAGCCACAACTCAGACCAGTTCCTAACTTTTTGGCTTTGAAAAAGCCAAAAGGCAGTGGGTGGTGGTTTTGTCTTTTTCTCTCCCGCCCCTCTCCTGTTCCTGCCCACATTCAATGATGTGTGTCGTGAAAGGGCCTGTCCCCTCAGGAGCCAGCTTCTGGGGGAGAGGAGAATCACCCAGTGAGGACGCCGGGCGCATCTGTGCTGTGTCAAGCCGCCATGACGCCCTGGCATGAGGAAATGTCTCAGACGTGCAGACGCTGCTGGCTTCAGCCGTCTACTGCTTCTGGCACTTGTACTGTCTTAAACACAGATTATGTAACACTTCATTTATTTATTTACAGTCAATAAATACCAACTTTTAAGAACTAGAAAAAGAATATAAGTATAAAGAAGAAAATACAAGCTACTCATTTTATCCTGTCCCTAAGAAACTGCCACATCTAATATTTTAATAGATATAATCACAGCTTTAATCTATATAACCCCACTTCATTTGAGGGGGGTTTTTTAAGAGCTCACCTAATTTAAAAACAGTAAACCTTGGGAATTCCCTGGCGGTCCAGTGGTTAAGACTCTGCTTCCAATGTAGGGGGCGCAGGTTCCAACCCTAGTTGAGGAACTAAGATACTGCATGCCACATGGCACTGCTGAAAGATTAAAAAATAATAATAATGGGATAAAAATAAAAATAGCAAACCTTTGAAAGAATCTGATTCTTTCATATGAATTAAATATGAAGTACCAGGGACTGTGCTCTTGGGTCACATGAATCTATAACCCTTATGTTAAAGGACACTTTTACCACATACATCTTGTATCCAAGTAATCAGCTTTTTTTTTTTTTTTTGTCCAGTCTTTCATTATTCTTTCCTGGCTACATGATGACCTTGGTAAACCATTGTCTCATTTCAGACTTTTCTCACTCCAAAGCTCACACGGCAACATCTCATTTCAGGCTCCTTTTATGACCTTCTTTGTAACACTTAGTTGCACCTAATAAAAGTTGTTGATTATTTAGAAACGTTGTCCCATTAAAGTAGCACTGTCTAATGAGTTTGGTCAACATTATTTGAGGATATCAAATCAAATCAATTATGAACAACAAGGGCCTACTGTATAGCACAGGTAAGTATTTCCAATATCCTGGGATAAACTTTAATGGAAAAGAATAGAGCAAAGAATGTGCATATGTGTAACTGAGTCACTCTGCTGTACAGCAGAAATTAACACAGCATTGTAAATCAACTGTACTTTTTTGAAACACTTTTTTTTTTTTAAGAGTGTATCTTAGACTAACAATGCGGTGGTCTGGCACCAACAGCCACGTGGACCCAGGATGGTGAAGATTCCTAGTTAGCAGCAAAGGGGGTCCTCTCCACAGCACAGTCATCAATGAACATTTCTTCAGCCCTCTAGATTTCAAGTTCTTTGAATCTTGACAGTTTTTAAAAGCCTTGAGGGATTTAAAGTATTTTGATTTTACACCGAGACTCTGAACATATTTTATATGGATTTT
Organism: Bos indicus x Bos taurus; assembly: GCF_003369695.1. Classification (NCBI taxonomy): domain Eukaryota; kingdom Metazoa; phylum Chordata; class Mammalia; order Artiodactyla; family Bovidae; genus Bos; species Bos indicus x Bos taurus. The sequence continues at coordinate 109,953,396 of NC_040081.1, read as the reverse complement.
ATAGTCTCGACTTTGTTACAAGACTCTAGATTTCTCTAATCCCACAGCTATAGATCCACAAAAGCTGTGACCTCCTCTTTTGTGTGTGTGGATAAGTCTTTTCTCACACAAACAGGGTTCACAGCCTACACTGTTTAGAAACCTGCTCATTCAACTTAACAACAAATCATTGTTTACGATGTGTGACAGAAAATGATTCATAATCAGTCAGAACAGAGACTAGCTTTTTATCATGCCTTCTGAAGTGTCCCCAGGCTTCCCTAATGGTAAAGAATCCACCTGCCAATGCAGGGGATGTAAGAGACTCTGGTTCAATCCCTGAGTCAGGAAGGAGCAAGGCATGACAACCCACTCCAGGATTCTTGCCTGCAGAATCCCATGGACAGAGGAGCCTGGTGGGCTACAGTCCATGGGGTTGCAAAGAGTCAACAAGACTGAGCGACTTAGCTGGCACACACACCAAGTGGAGACAGATATCGAAAGGCACCCAATGCCTGGGACAGGTCATTTTTTAAAGCTCTGTAGTAAGGTGTTCCTAGGTCTCACTCCAGGTTTTGTGGACTCCAAAGTTCTTAGTGAAGCCCAGGTCTTCTTGAAATCCTTCAGGCCAGAGGCAATTAACCAAGCGTCCCTCCCTCCTCTAGGTGTTGGGTTAGAGCAGTCCACATCATATGGGCTCCCCTGAGCGTGAGTTTGGAGGGGAGACAAGTTGTGGAGCAAAGACAGGTGACCGCTGCTCAGCCTGGATGACAGGAGAGCATCCAACTGAACTCGGGGTCGGAAGTCTGCCCCACGAGGAGACCGGAAGTACACTCTTGGGAGGGAGAAGCTGGGAGATTTTTGGAGAGGAAGAGAGCAGTGTTCCAGGATGACGGAATGGAGAGTCTGAGAATCTGGAGGGAAGAGGGAAGAATTAGGAACAAATGGCAATTAGTTTCTGAAGGGCATCCAATTCCATAGCACAGGAAGCAGAAGGATGGGGAGTCAGATGGGACATCCTGGAGACATATGACACAAGGGGACATTCCGAGGAGCCAGAGTTGACTGGTGACACCGTAGCCTTTCTCGGAGCTCGTCACTGCTGTGTGTCAGCTGGGTGGTGTTGCTGGAGGGCAAATCGGGCTTTGAGAGGGGGTCTAAGAGATGACCCAGATACTTTCTAATCCTGTGAAACACACTCTTCCTAAAAACCACAGACGCAACTAGAGCTTCTTTCCTTAGTTTTACAACAAGTTGGTGTTTTTCCTTTGGCCAAACACCAAAGAATATTATTTAATCCCTGTAGAACTGTGCATAGAACTCAGCTTGGGCTCAGCACGGCTCTTGTTCAACTGCCATTCATCTGCCAAGCTAAAGGGAATTTAACTTGCTCTTGGGCATTCACGTGGCAGAAAATAGAATTTTGAAAAGTGTTGAAAAACATCTTTAAAAATAAATAAAGTCTATGACCCACATTGGGTTTTAGAAATGAAAGGGACTCAGGGCCAGCAAGCATATATTTCACTTTTCAGATAAAAAATGGTGGCAAAGAGAGGTCCGGTGATCTGAGCCTCATCTCCTGGACAATGAGGGCCAGACCCAGGACTGCTGGAGCAGGCCTCCTGACTCCCAGGCCACCGTCTTTCCATCTGATCTGGGCACTTCTGGGAGCAACTGCTAAGAAATAATAGCCATGTATTTCATGGAAATTCACATTAAGTCCAAGCAATCAGGGTTTCCTTGGTGGCTCAGATGCTAAAGAATCCACCTGCCAATACAGGAGACCAGGGTTCAATCCCTGGGTTGGGAAGATCCCCTGGAGAAGGAAATAGCCACACATGCTCATATTCTTGCCTGGAGAATCCCATGGACAGAGGAGCCTGGTGGGCTACAATCCATAGGGTCACAAAGAGTTGAACATGACAGCGATTAACACTTTCTATTTTTCTCAAGCAATCAAGTATCTGAAGAGCTGTATGTGTTGGAGGCCTTTGTCCATGCTCTGCCTCTCTTTGGGAGGCTGATTTTGCATCATCCACTTGGCTGTCTCAGCTGAAATGGTATATCCACAGAAAGACCTCTGGACATCCAATCTAAAGTTGATCCCTTGGGACCTTCCTGGTGGTCCAATGATTAAGGCTTCACCTTCCAATGCAGGGAGTGCAGGTTCCATCTCTGGTCTGGGAGGTAAGATCCCACATGCCTTGAGGCCAAAAAAATCCAAAACATAAAACAAAAGGAATATTGTAGCAAATTCAATAAAGACATTAAAAATGGTCCACATCAAAAAAAGAATCTTAAAAAAAAAGTTGATCCCTTATTATTACATCCTATGGCGCCCACTCTTTCCTTCAAATGCTTAGCCAAGTTCATGGGTGCATGCACTGGTCTATTTCCTCTTTCCCTCACTGAGCTGTATATTCTGTGAAGTCATGGACCAAGACTTTCCCCCCAACTCCTCCACCTTCAAGGATGTGCCCACCAGCCTCCCTTGTCCATGGGATTCTCTAGGCAAGAATACTGGAGTGGGTTGCCATTTCCTTCTCCAACATTCAAGGATAGTGCCTGGCAAAGACAGTGCCTGGCGTGGCATTCTCCACCTGCCCCTCTGCACCCACCCCCTTCTTCTTTCTGTTCTGGAACAGAGAAGTTGACTTTCATTGCTGTTGTTGTTTAGTCTCTCAGGTGTGCCCAACTCTTTGTGACCCCATGGACTGTAGCCCGCCAGACTCCCCTGTCCAAGGGATTTCCCAGGCAAGTATACTGGAGTGGGTAGCTATTTTCTTCTCCAGGGGATCCTCCCAATCCAGGGATTGAACCTGTGCCTCCTGCATTGGCAGATTCTTTACCATTGAGCCTCTGGGGAAGCCCGTTACCTGCATCAGTAAGACCTCTGATTTCTGGTCAGGTTCTGACAATGAGAGGGGCAGGCAGGAAAAGGGAGAGGTCTGTTTTCCTTCCTCTGCCCCTTCTCAGGTAGGTCCAGGAGTGCTGGCCGAATCTTTCTATCCCAAACCACAGGTTCAGTCTTTGGCTCTCTCCTGGAGCTAACCACTTTCTACCCCAGCCACTCCTGGGTGCTGATCGTGGTAATGGCTCTCCTCTGTGGTCAACAGCGGTTAGGGTATCACACCATTGTTTCATTTTTTAATCCTATCCAAGTCTTTGGGTGGGCTTCTCTGGTGGCTCAGATGGTAAAGAATCTGCCTGCAATGTGGGAGGCCTGGGTTCAATCCCAGGGTTGGGAAGATCCCCTGCAGAAAGGAATGGCTACCCACTGCAGTATTCTGGGCTGGAGAATTCCATGGACAGGGGAGCCTTGTGGGTACAGTCCATGGAACTGCAAAGATTAGGACACAACTGAGTGACTAAGTACTTATATAAATTTTTCTCAGTGGCTCCATCTGAATGTGCTGTCTCTGACTTGCTGAGATTCCTAGTGGATGCAGCAGTTTTTTTTGATAAGATTTAATCACATATATGAAAATGGAAGAAAGATCAGACATGTTCTGTAGAGCTCCAGGAAGGAGAACCAAGACCACGGGGCGGGGTGGGGGGGTGGGGGGTGGGCAACTTAAGTGAAACGTAGCATCAGGTTTAAAGAAAAAGACACGAGGGAGATGTGAAGGGCGATCACCAAGGAGAGTGAGTGGGTCTCAGAGGCAGGAAGGAGTTCAATAGCTACTTGTGAAGTGAAACAGGTTCAATCATTTCCACGCCATGAGATCACATATCAAGGGCACAGGGCTGGACACAGATCTTGGTGTAAAAATGTGAGTCTTTGGGGCTGGTCTACCCACGTTCCATGGGAACTGCTGTATCAAAGACTTCCTTTCCTCTGATAAAAACAAAAAGGTCCAGACTCAATGATGTATAAGAGCTCTTTCAACTTTTAAATTCCCCAATGCAGCGTTTCCGCAATGTGGGCTGGCTCTGGGATGGCTTTAGGGGTCTTAGGAAGGATGGAAATAATCTCAGAAGAAGGGGCCTTCGTTTGAAAGCATCTTAGCACCAGTTAAAGCTGTCGTTTTGTCAGATCTCCTCCTGAATAACTCTGCCTCTCCCCTTGACCTTGAACTTGAGGTCAGACTTGCTTGCCCAAGTACCACGCAAAGAGTCCACCCAAAGAGAATGCTGGGTTCCTGCAGGCAGAGACTGACTTCTCCCACATGGAAACTGGCACATACAAGGTGCTTAAGGAACATTTAGAGACTGCAGGAAATAAATGTTTGTGGCAGGATTTCCTGGCTCCTCGTGGCCACTGCCTTCAATCCCGTGTTGATTCTGTATTTTCCTGGCTCTTAACCCCTTTTGACTAAAGTTTCTATTTCCGGCTCCATATTCTCTCCTTGGACCCAGGGATGGGTTTGACTGCTCTGAACTGGCCCTTGATAATCGCCATCTGTGTAATCTACATTCACCCACTGCCTCTGCATGCTGCAGGGTGCTACAGCCCAAACGCAGCCTTTCTGATGCCACCCAAGAAGCAAATGATATAAACGGATCTCCCTCTTTCAGCCTCATCTGATTTCTGACCTTTACTTCCTCCCTAACTCACATTTTCTTAACTTCTACAGGAAAGGTGAAGGGTTCGATGAACAATTAAAGTGTTTGTGTGCATACGTGCTAAGTCGCTTCAGTCATGTCTGACTCTTTGCCACCTCATGCATGGACCGTAGTCTGCCAGGCTCCTCCGTCCATGGGGTTCTCCAGGCAAGAATCTGGAGTGGGTTGTCATGCCCTCCTCTAGGGGATCTTCCCAATCCAGGAATTGAACCTGCATTGACAGGAGGGTTCTTTACTACTAATGCCACCTGGGAAACCCCAGTTAAAATACTTAGATTATTTAAATGTCTTTGGCAACAAAAAACCATAATTATCTGTCCTGAGAAACTGTCACACACTGTCATAATAGCTGCTCAACACATTTGGTAATAAAGAAACTGCTGTGCATTCATCAGGGCTTCCCTGGCATCTCAGGGGTGAAGAATCCTCCTGCCAGTGTAGGAGACATGGGTTTGATCCCTGGGTTGGAAAAATCCTCTGGAGAAGGAAATGGCAACCCACTCCAGTATTGTTGCCTGGGAAATTCCATGGACAGTGGAGCCTGGTGGGCTACAGTCCATGGGGTTGTAAACAGTCGGACATAACTGAATGACTTAACACACACATACAATATGGTATGTGTTGTTACAACTAAAATGACCCAAATAGAACAATAACATCTTAAGGGGATAAAAGAAGCTATCTCCATCGCCTCTGGTGGCCAGTGATGACTATGGCAAAATTATGGTCTGTTCTTCCAGCCTGTGCTGTTTTTGGCAGAAACTCCAATTTATGACCTTTCCAAATTAAAGTTTTCCCTTGGAGAAGGATTTTAAGAGGAGAATTTAACAATGAGGAAAGAACAGATAGGTTTCTGCCCTGTAGAACATGCCAGCTACATCATGTCCAAATCCTCGCGTAGGGAACGCTCCCCCTAATTAACTAGCAACCTCCCGCATCCCAGCAATTTGGTTCTCCATCAGCTGCTGCCCAGGGCGTGTGAAGTGAGGAAAGCATCAAGTGGTTTCCTAGTTGTTTTGATCATTTCTCTAAGAGATATCATCAAAAATATAATAGGGGAAAAACCAAGGCAAGTTCAACTTCATTTTGCCCTCTGTGGTTTTTTGCTCCAATTGGTATCTGCCTTTTCTTCTGCCACATGCAGGATGCAATGAACTGGCCAATGTTACGACAGCTGAGACGATCAGCCAAAATATGGGAATCTCCAAACCCATGTATCTGGGAGAATTCCAAAGGCTACTTGGAATCGTTTAGCACGAAGTTTGCTGTTAAATCTAAATGATCTATTACAATATAGGACTAATATGGCTAAATTAACGTGTAGATCGGTCCACTGTCAAAAGCATGAGCATTCACACTGGAGTTGGAAAAACCAGGATTAGAAGTAGCAGGACTTGGTGTCAGTCCTTCACAGAACAAAGGCCCCTGACCTTTATAGAAGAAGAATTTTCATTTCTCTCGCTTAGCTTGTCTGGGGGCGGGGATGATTGAGAAAGAGGTAGATGTGTGTGGAGGTGTAGGTTCTGCTACCCTCAGTTAGTGTGACTTTTTGACCACACTCTTTCAGTATGTTTCCTCCTTCATAATCTAGTGGTGGCAGAGCCCACATCAAGAGTTTTTTTGTTGTTGTTCAGTGGCTAAGTTGTGTCTGATTCTTTGTGACTCAAAGGGCTGCAGCAAGCCAGGCTCCTCTGTCCTCCACTATCTCCTAGAATTTGTTCAAGCTCATGCCCATTGAGTTGATGATGCTATCTAACCATCTCATCCTCTGCCACCCTCCTCTCCCTTTTGCCTTCAATCTTTCCCAGCATCAGGGTCTTTTCCCGTAAGTCGGTTCTTGGCATCAGTGGTCAAAGTACTGGAGCTTCAGCTTCAGCATCAGTCCTTCCAATGAATATTCACAGTTGATTTCCTTTAGGATTGACTGGTTTGATGTCCTTGCAGTCCAAGGGACTCTCGAGAGTCTTTTCTAGCACCACAGTTCAAAAGCATCAATTCTGTGCTCAGCCTTTTCCATGGTCCAACTCTCACATCCATTTATGACTAGTGGAAAAACCATAGCTTCGACTATATGGACCTTTGTTGACAAAGTGATGTCTCTACTTTTTAATATGCTGTCTAGGTTGGTCGTAACCCTTTGTCAAGGGTTACAGACAGATGTAAGTGGGTTCACAAAGACACAGTATCTGGATCAATGGCTACCACTCAGCAGATGTTCAATAAATACTATCTTCCTCCCAGAGATGAGCAGTGGAGACCCAGAAATCTCCATCTACAGGATTGATCCCTCTGAGAGCTTTAGAAAGCCAGTGTAGGTGTGCTGGAGATAGGTGGTCATATGGCAGGAGATCACAGTGATCAGAGACCCCAGAGAAGGTGACATTGCAATCTCCTCCCTTCCCAGAGGAGGAGGAACTCAAGCCTGCAAGAAGGGAGTGACGTGTCTACTGCCACTCACCTACAAAGTGGGGGAGCAGACACCCAGGTCTTCTCTTTTGTAGCCTACTACACCACTGATTCGGAGAAGGCAGTGGCACCCCACTCCAGTACTCTTGCCTGGAAAATCCCATGGACGGAGGAGCCTGGTAGGCTGCAGTCCATGGGGCCGCTAAGAGTCGGACATGACTGAGCGGCTTCACTTTCACTTTTCACTTTCATGCATTGGACAAGGAAATGGCAACCCACTCCAGTGTTCTTGCCTGAAGAATCTCAGGGACGGGGGAGCCTGGTGGGCTGCCGTCTATAGGGTCACACAGAGTCGGACATGACTGAATTGACTTAGCAGCAGCAGCAGCAGCACACCACTGATCGAGTATATGCTAAATGCCAGATGGCGCAGTGGTTAAGAATCCACCTGTCAAGGCAGGAGACCACTTGATCAAACCCAGTTTGATCCCTGGGTTGGGAAGATCCCCTGGAGGAGGAAATGGCAACCCACTCTAGTATTCTTGCCTGGGAAATCCCATGGACCAAGGAGCCTGGGAGGCTACAGTCCAAAGGGTTGCAAAGACTCAAACACAACTTAGCAACTAAACAACAACAAAAAAGTCAGATGTTTACAGAAGCCCCATGAGAAGGGCTTTGTTTTGACTCAGCTGAGGCCACTGAGGCTCAGACAGGTGAAGTCACTTGCCCACACTGATTCACTGGGTAGAGCATCCTGGTCCTTGGACTATGAAGCTTTAGTTTATCACATTTTTCACCATCAGAAAGAGGCACTGTGAGTCACCAGTACCTTCTAGTTCCAGGACTCAAATCTGCAGCTAGACATCCAGCTATGAACTAAAGTATAGAACTAGTAAGCCAAGCCTTTTCTGTTCATTTATTTCAAACCAGATGCAAAAGTTCAATCAGCAAGAACACCTCCAGCCAGCGTAAGGTCTGCTTCCTGTCTGTCTTTTTAGACCATGTTTCTCCCGATGAGTTTCAAAGGGGCTCTGAGCCCAGAATCGTTGGACAGAATAACCAAGCGAACCAGCTTCGTTCCCACAAACATTGTGTCCAAGTCTCTATGAGGTAACCTCAGTTCACCATCCACTTGAGCCCGGAATGACCAAGCTCCGGGGAGCCTCCCACCCCCACCCCCACATGCCTACAGCAGAGCTTGCATCTGGACGCCCAGATGGAGGGGTGGGCAGAGAAACAGTCCAGCACATCCTTTGGCCAGTTAATGCAGTCTTTTAAAGAGTTCTCTGGGAGCAGCTGTGCCATCAGGGAAGATCTTGGCAGACGACAGCAAATCAGAAGATGTGATTGGCAGCCTCGGCAGCTTTTGCCTGCTCCTCCTCTCTTGTGCCCAGCTTCAGACCTGTGACTTTCTAAAGAAAGGATTCTGGCCCAAATCTGTACCCTAATTAGGCACCGCAGTGGGGTCAGATGGTACCATTGTGGCCTATAGTTCCCAGCCCCTATTTTCTGCTGGGCAGCAGAGCACGGGAATAAAACATGTGGCAGCTTTGCCATTTCATAGCAGAGTGGCCTTGGACAAGCTTCTTATCTTGCTTAGACCTCCGGGTCCACATCTCTGATAGTGATAACAGCTGTACTTACTTCAGAAATGCTGGAGGGAATTAAATGAGCTTTATGCATGGACCCCTTGGGACAACCCCAAGTCCACTCGAAGTGCCACGTGCCTACGACACACACTATTATTACAGCTTCTCATCAGTGAAATGGGGGTGACAGCAGTATGTACGTAGGGGTGTTGTGAGAAACACACGGCTGGTGGTTTCCAAAGGATCTGCCACAACGCAGGTGCTGGAAGGTGAGGGTTGGGTCTCAGGCAGAGAGTCTGATCAGGGAAGCCTCTGAGAGCACTGGTTTGGGGAATCTGGAAGCAGACACCCAAGTCTTTTCTCAGTCAATTACCACATATGAATAAATGTTATGTAGATCAGGAGATTAATGAATGCAGCTTACTGTTTCAGGAGATGATTCTTAAGGATTCTTAAGGAAAATGAAGAAGTCAGGTAAGCAGCAAGGGAAGCAGAGGTCAGGAGTCCTGGTTTGGGGTGGACTCAACCATTCAAGATCGGTGTAGCCTTGGGCAAACCTCTCATCCACTCAGACTTCACTTCTCTCTTCTGCCAAAGGAGCATCTAGCTGATGCCCCCACGTTCCTTCAAATGCGCATGTCAAATAACCTTCCCTTTGGGCAGTGCTCCCATCCACAGCTGGTGGCAATGAAAAATGAAAACGGTTTGTGAAAATGAAAAAGTCTCTCAGTCGCGTCCGACTCTTTGCAACCCCATGGTCTATACAGTTCATGGAATTCTCCAGGCCAGAATACTGGAGTGGGTAGCCTTTCCCTTTCTCCCAGGGTTCTTCCCAATCCAGGGATTGAACCTAGGTCTCCCGCATTGCGGGAGGATTCTTTATCAGCTGAGCCACAAGGGAAGCCCAAGAATACGGGAGTTGGTAGCCTATCCCTTCGCCAAGGGATCTTCGCGACCCAAGAATCGAACCAGGGTCTCCTGCGTTACTGGAGGATTCTTTGGTTTGGCAACATCTAGTTCACACGAGGAGAATGCACATGCCCATCTCCACGGCAGCCTGTGTCCCTAACTTGGTGTTTGTTCATTCTGCAAATGGGGTTTGAGTTCTCGTTATGTGCCGGGCACCGTTCTAGGAGACACTGATGAACAGAACTAATAAAGCGTCAGCTCTTAAGGGGCGGGGTAGACAAACAAAAAGTAAGGTAGAATAAGCAAGTGAATAAGACCTAAGAGGAGCTGAAGAAGAGGGAGGGTTGCGATTTTAGATGAGGCGGCTGGGGAAGCCCCCCGGCAAGTAGTGCGGTCGTGAGTGATACCTGGCACGCAGTAGTTCTGGGCACAGGCTAGATGAATACATAACTGAATGAGTAGAGCCTGAATCCTGAAAAGACTGATGTGGACACAAATGTGGATAGTCAGTATATTTTGTCTGAAATGAATTAGCTCTGACAGTTTCCAGAGCAAGACTGCAGTGGTTGCATTACCATTATTTAAAACCTGAGATGCTCACGGGGAAATAGGAGCCAGGTTCTCCTCCCAAACCAGGCCAAGTGATGGAGACCCGGAGCAGTTAGAGGCGTTATTTGCACATTGCTGCCCCCTCGTGGTTGTATAAAATATAACCACACCTCTACATTGTGGAGAAGGAAATGGCAACACGCTCCAGTATTCTTGCCTGGGAAAATGCCATGGACGGAGGAGCCTGGTGGGCTACCGTCCAGGGGGTCGCAAAGAGTCGGACACGACTGAGCGACTTCACTTTCACTTTCTACATTGTCTAGTTCTAGGGGAAAATATGGTGGCTCAGATGGTAAAAATATCTGCTTGCCATGCAGGAGACCTGGGTTCCATCCCTGGGTTGGGGAGATCCCTTGGAGAAGGGAATAAGAACCCACTCCAGTATTCTCACCTGGAGAATTCCAAAGACAGAGGAGCCGGTGGGCTACAGTCCATGTGGTCGCAAAGAGTCTGACACGACTGAGTGACTAAGCACAGTACAGGGTAAAACATGCCCGTGGGCATGCCCCACCATCGCTGGAGCAGAGAATGTTGAAAAGAAGACCAGCTATTGTGAAGTTTTGCAAGGGTAATTAATTTTAATAGAGTTACTTTAATAGGGGAGAAGTGACTGCACAGGTTTAGATGGGAACACCTAAAACCATCAAAGTGGTCTAAGTGCCTGAGGGGTACGCATAACCTGATAGAACACTTCCTTGGTACTTGATCCTTGCTTTGACAGTTGCCTTGAGCCTTGCTTATTCAATATCAAGTAGCTGACAGCATAGAGGTAGAAACTTAATAAACAAGAACCTCATGCTTTATACATATTTTTGGCGAGAAAGTTAACAGTAGGAATGAAGATTGATTGAAAATCTAAGCCCTTCAGCATCTCCTTCAACATAATAAGAAGATAAGGTGATAAAGATATGAGAAAATCAACTGTCACTTCATAAACTTCTCTGAAGGTACTAGTCACTCAGTCCTGTCTGACTCTTTTCGACCCCATGGACTGTAGCCCATCAGGCTCCTCTGTCCGTGGAATTCCAGGCAAGAATACTGGAGTGGGTTGCCATTTCCTCCTTCAGGGCATCTTCCTGATTTAAGGATCGAACCCACGAGTCCTGTGTCTCCTGCACTGCAGGCGGGTCCTTTACCTGCTGAGCCATCAGGGAAGCCAGTAACAGACCATGTCAGAGCAAATACCACCTGTCACGAGTTTACAGGGATCATGATGGATCAGGGTTCCTAGGAACCTGAGATATTTCCCAGCCCCTAAACTCCAGGAATGTTTCCTAGGGAATCTAGGTATGGACTTCAGGGAACCTCTGGACTTTTCTTTGGGAGTCCTGTTCCCAGAGCATTTAGGGAGGTATCAGGTCCAACTCTAGGCCAGTTGTTGAAGGAGAGCTCTCCATGAAATAGGAGGGTTGTGTCCACTTACCACTGTGGTTCTTTGGGCTGGAACATTGTTTCCTTTATTACACACTTTCCTCATTTTACCTCTTATCAAGGTGATCAGTAATCAGGTCACTTCTGTTACTAACTGGACTTTTTAGCCACTCTGAACCTCTGTTTTCTCACCTAATGGAAGAAGAAAGGATAATCTACTTGCTGCTGTTGTTTAGTTGCTAAGTCATGTTCGACTCTTTTGTGACCTCATGGACAGTAGCCTGCCAGGCTCCTCCTCTGTCCGTGAGATTTCCCAGACAGGAATACTGGAATAAGTTGCCGTTTCCTTCTCCAGGGCATCTTCCAGACCCAGGGATCAAACCTGAGTGTCCTGCATCAGCAGGCAGCTTGTTTACCACTGAGCCACCTGGGAAGTCTGGATAATCTACTAGGTAAGACATGAATCAAGACATGAACAAGAATAGGCTCCTGAAAGAAGTACTGAAGTGAAGTCGCTCAGTCATGCCCGACTCTTTGCGAATTCATGGACTGCAGCCCGCCATGTTCCTCCATCCATGGGATTTTTCCAGGCAAGAGTATTGGAGTGGGTTGCCATTTCCTTCTCCAGGGGATCTTCACAACCCAGGGGTCGAACCTGGGTCTCCCGCATTGCAAGCAGACTCTTTACTGTCTGAGCCACCAGGGAAGTACTAGCGATAGATTAATAAATGCTTTTAAGAGCAAGCTCGTTAAAATTGATATCTATATAAACTTAGAAAGCTCTCAAGATTCAAAAGCAATGTGAAGTCTCTGATGAATTATTCCTGATGCTAGGTTCCTAGTAAGCTATGAACAATCTATCAAATAGTGAAAATTTACTGATGGGCTTTGTCCACTTTTTTTTTTTTTTCAGGTATATTTCTGTCAGAGAGTAATTTGAAAGCCATTAAGGAAGAAAATTCTACTTTTTTTCGTGTTTGAAGATGACACTGCTGACCCCATTTTTCTTCACATTTAGACTAATATTCTATTATAAAGGTCGATATTTCTGTACCGAACTGCCCTGGGTCCGCTTCTCGGGGTTCTTGTTTGCAGAATCAACTGCTTGTCTTCTTTTCTTCAAATCTGTAAACTTCTTATTTTTATGACTACAACAGTAAGACATGATTACTGTAAATAAAACTGGAACAAGGACAGAAATGCATGGCCTATAAAAAAACATTTTCCCTAATTCCAAAGTTCTCTCAAAGGGTTAGCATATGATAGTGTTCATTGTATTTAATGAATAAACTGATGTGTATGTGTGATTTAACAGAAATGCAATCATACTAACACATTTTTCTGGAATCAGATATTTTTAAAATTTGTATTTATTTCGTTAGTTATTTATGGCTGTGCTGGGTCTTCGTTGCTGCTCCTGGGCGTTCTCTAGTTCTGGTGAGTGAGGCTACTCTCTGGTTTGCGGTGGGCAGGCCTCTTATTGCGGTGACTTCTGTTGAGGAGTGTGGGGTCTAGGGCACGTGGGCTTTGGTGGTTGTTGGGCAGGGGCTCAGTTGCTCTGCTCTTGTGGGATCTTCCCAGGCCAGGGATTGATCCCATGTTCCCTGCATTGCAAGGCAAACTCTTAACCACTAGACTACCAGGGAAACTCCAGATTTTTTTTTAACTTTACATATCAGAGATAAGTTCTACATCAATCTGCCTCTTCTCTGTCTCCCTGCCTCTGTGCAATTGTTGCAAATTCCACAGCGAGGTGTGTGTGTGTGTGTGTGTGTGTGTGTGTGTGAAGTCACTTCAGTTGTGTACGACTCTTTGTGACCCCATGGACTGTAGCCTGCCAGGCTCCTCTGTCCATGGGATTCTCCAGGCAGGAATACTGGAGTGGGTTGCCATGCCCTCCTCCAGGGGATTACCTGTTATAAATGCAGCTTGCCAGCCAGATTGCCTGCTACCTTTAAGCAAACCGGATATGAAAGATCTCATTCATGCAAAGTATCTCAAAGCCTGAAGGAAAAGAAACAGTGAGTGAGGCCCTCTTTTGAGACTGCAGAGCAGCGCGCAGCTGTGAGTGACTGAACCGTGGAAGGTGGAGGCCCTGGAGGCACCGTGGACAGTGTTTCTTAGCAACTTAAACATGAATGGTACTATGTTATTCTCATCTTACCCGTACGAATCACAGACTTTATGTTACAAATTTACACAGTAGTAATTTATCTCTGATTTGTATAGAGTTTCCTTCCATGGAAGAGTTAAAGGGGAGGTAGGTCCGTTATTAGTGTGACGTGTAGGTATCGGGCTGGCCAAAAAGTTTGTTTGGGTTTTTCCATAAGATGCTGAAGTGAAAAGTTAAAGTCGCTCAGTCGTGTCCGACTCTTTGCGACCCCATGGACTATACAGTCCATGGAATTCTCCAGGCCAGAATGCTGGAGTGGGTAGCTTTTCCTTCTCCAGGGATCTTCCTGACCCAGAAATCGAACTGGGATCTCCTGCACTGCAGGTGGATTCTTTACCAACTGAGCTATTAGGGAAGCCGAGAAAGACTCAAACAAACATTTTGGCCAACCCAATATATGAACTTTGAAGGTAGTTGACAATGCGATTCATGGGGTCGCAAAGAGTCGGACACGACTGAGCGACTAATCTGATCTGATCTGACAATTTATTCTCTTCAGGGTGAAAATATGCCTACCACTCTTAACAGGCGTATAGTAGCATTTTTATTGAAGTGTAGCTGACTTACAGTGTTAGATTAGTTTTGAGTGCACGGCATAGTGAATCAGGATTTTTACAGATCAAAGTCCACTAAAAGTTATTACAAAACATTGCCTATAATTTCCTGTGCTGTACCATATATTCTTGTTGCTTATTTATTTTTTACATAGTAATTTGAATTTTGTAACCTCATATTCCTATCTTGCCCTCTGCCCGTGCCTCGTCCCCCCAGTAACCACCAGTTTGTTCTTTGTATCTGTGAGTCTGTTTTTGGTTTGCTATACACATCAGTTTTATTCATTTATTTAGTTTTAGATTCCACATATGATGATATTATAGAATATTTGTGTCTCTCTGTCTGACTTATTTCACTAAGCACATATTCCCTAGGTCTATCCATATTTCTGCAAATGGCACGATTTCATTCTGTTCTGTGACTAAGTAGTATTTCACTGTGTGTGTATTTATTTTCTTCATTCCGTCCTTTATTGATGGGCATTGTGTTGCCCCTGTGACTCAGCTATCGTGAATAGTTCTGCTATAAACTTTTTGGTGCACAGATCTTTTCAAATTAGTATTTTTTTTTCTATGTATATTCCCAGGAATGGAATTGCTGGGTCATATGGTAGTTCTACATTTAGTTTTTTGGGAACCTCCGTACTCTTTTCTGTAGTAGCATAAAACCAATTTATTAATACATTGTACCAACAGTGCGCAGGGGCTCCCTTTTCTCCACATCCTTGCCTCCATTTGGCACTTGTAGATAGCTATTTTGGTCGGTATGAGATGATATCTCATTGCTTATTTGATTTGCATTTATCTAATAATTAGCAATGTTGAGCATCTCTTCATGTACCTGTTGACCATCTGTATGGCTTCTTTGGAAAAAAGTCTATTCAAGTCTGCTGCCCATTTTTTTTGTTTGGGTTGGGTATTTTTGATATTAAATTATATTAGCTGTTTATATATTTTGCACATTAACCCCTTGCTGATCATATTTTTATCTCCCCTTCAATTCTAGATGACGCTCTTGCTGAATAAAGTATCCTACGTTGCAGATTTTTCCCCTTCAGCACTTTGACTATATCTTGCCACTCCTTTCTGGTCTGCAAAGTTTCTACAGAGAAATCAGCAGATAGCTTTATGGGGATCCCTTGTATATGACCCTTTGTTTTTTCTTGCTGCCTTTAGAATTTTCTCTTTATTTTTAACTTTTGCTATTCTAGTTATGGGCTTTCCTGGTGGTGCAGATGGTAAAGAATCCACCTGCGATGCCGGAGACGCAGATTCGACGCCTACGATACGTCTAGGAGTGGGTCTGTTTGGATTCATCTTGTTTTGTACCCTCTGTGCTTCCTGTACTTGAATATCTGTTTCCTTCTTCAGATTTGGGCAGTTTTCAGCCATAATTTTCCACAATACATTTTCAATCCCCTTCTCTCTTCTCTTTCTGACATCCCGATAAGGCAAATGTTGGTACACTTCATATTATCCAAAACTCTCTTAAGCTGTTTTCAATATTTTGATTTGTTTTTCTTTTTCCTGTTCTGACTGCGTGATGGCCATTATTCTATTTTCCAGATCACTTATGTGTTTTTCTGTATCACTTAGTGTCCTATTCATTCCTCTTATCAGTTCTTGAACTCATTAACTTCATTTCTGATTGTCTTTTTTTATATTTCAAGCTCCTTGTTACATTTTTCACTGTATTTATCACATTTACCCTAATTTGGTTAACAGGCTTATTGCCCATGCATTGAATTCTTTATCTGGGAAATTGTTTATCTGTGTTTCATTATTTTTTCAGGAGTTTTCTTTTGCTCTTTCAAGTGAGAGCAGTTGGCCTGCCTTTTCATTTCGCTTGACTTTCTCTGCCTCTATGAATTTAGGTGTGATGTTGACAGGGTGTTCTCAGGTGGAAGCATCCCTACACCGATTGTATGCGCCCAGAGTCCCTGCTGAGAGGACTAGACTGGACTTGGAGGAGTCGCATCCTTTCTCAGGGTGTACTGGCAGTTGGTGCCTTGGTAGGGGGTGGGGCTGGAGAGGGGGTGCTAGGATGAGGTACTTTAAGGCTTCTCCTCTAAACCTTCTACTGGCCCTACGCTAGCTTGGTTTATAAACCGCCACGGGGTTGGCCGCGGGCAGAGTTCGGGGCTGCCCTCAGTGCGCTGTCTGCGCAGCACCTGCAGGTTTTTTCTCTCATTCTTCTCAGAGTGAGCATCACATGGAAGTCGCCTCTTTCCTTCATCACTGCCCCAGCCCCACCACCCCTCCCTGGCGGGGAGCCACGCCACAGGGCTGGCGGGGCTGGCGTGCATTCCCCAGGTGTGACTGGTGGCGGAACGGTCGCGGCCACAGTTCTGGGCGGCTTCTGACGGGCTGCTTGAATCAGTGCCAACAGTGGCCGCAACATCCCCACCCAGACTCTCCTCTGTGTCCACGGCTGCGTGTTCGCCCCAGTTGCGGCTGCCCCACCTCCAGCGTGGCTCTGTGATGTGGGCTGCAGCGAGCCCCCCGGCACCACCGGAAACCTGGCAACCTCTACAGCAGACCTCTAACAGTGCCTCTCTACCCGGCCAGGGGGCAAGCCGGCGCACGTGCCCCTCGTGTGCGAGTCCAGGCTTCCCACAGCCCTCCTGGAAGTCCCAGGGGACCCCCAGATGGCCGAGGAGGCTTGTCATTCTCCTCGTAGCAGACCAGGACTGGGCACCCAGTCTGTGTCTCTCACAGCTCACTCGGGTGGAGCCCAGAGAATACTCCCTTTTCCTCTGAATCCCTTCCCAGAGACACATGTGCGGACCTGATCGCTTGTCTTTCCTTCCTGCCAATCACTTGTGGCTCTTTCTTACAGCTTGGGTTGTACTGGAGTCTTTCTGCCATTTCTGAGTGAATTTTCAGTGAGGCTTGTTCTCAGGCAGATGTACTTTTGATGTGTTCGTGGTGGGGAGTGAACTCCATGTCCTCCTACTCCTCCATCCTTATCTATCCCCCAAGAGATGGCCAAGAGTCACAGACTTTAGTTGGTGGGTTCTTACAGTTTATACATGAGGCTTCAACGTCATTTATTCAGTCAACAAACATCTTGAAGAGTCTGCATGTGCGCGTCTGCGTGCTCAGTTGCGTCTGCCTCTTTGCAACCCCATGGACTATAGCCTGCCAAGCTCCTCTGTCCATGGGATTTCCCAGGCAAGAATACTGGAGTGGGTTGCCGTGCTCTCCTCCAGGGGATCTTCCCAACCCGAGAATCAAATCTATGTCTACTGTGGCTCCTGCATTGCAGGCGGATTCTTTACGGCTGATCCTCCGAGGAAGCCCCCAAACCTCCCAGACAGCAGCAGATACAAGCCCGAGCATCCTCCTGTTCAAACACTGCAGTTTACCAGGTACTCCTTGCTTCATTCCTGTCAACATCCCCATAGCTGAGCTTCTTGGCTTGGATTGGATTTCCTTTTTGAACTCAACTTCCTCGGCTTTGACCCTTAGTTCTTTCTGAGAAAACTGACCTTTCTTTTTTTTTTTTTTTTTAAGGTCATTCCTGGTGGTTCTGTTCTGACTGGAGGCTCATATCCAATCACTGAGCCTCTTGGATGAGGCTGGACACGGCCCTCCCCAACCCCATCTTTCACCTGGTGAATTCAGAAAATAGAGATTAACTGCAGGCTTCCCTGGTAGCTCAGACAGTAAAGAATCTACCTGCAATGCAAGAGACTGGGGTTTGATTCCTGGAATGGGGATATTCCCTGGAGATGGAAATAGCTATCCTCTCCAGTATTCTTGCCTGGAGAATCCCATGGACAGAGGAGCCTGGCAGGCTACCATCCATGGGGTCACAAAGAGTTGGACAACACTGAGTGACTAAGACACTTGGCAGGCTTTTGAAGATGCTTCAAACACCATGTGTTAAGAATAATTCCACTTAATTCTTTCTGGTCCAGATCTTGTTTTGAACCCAAATGTCAGTTGAGGCTGTCTTTGGCGATTCAAATGAAAAGACTTGAATTCCATTCTGTCCACAGAGAGTTCTTCACCTTTTCCAATCTCTGAAGGGAGTGTAAGGGTGAAGGAAGGTGGGTTCCTTTAAGACTTTTTCAACTGTCTCTAAATCTTCTATTGCATCTATGCAAGTTTGATTTATAAATTGTCACTGTGCTTGGCTAAACCCCATCTTTGTTCTGTTCCATGTGGAGTCACCTCCTTCCTGGATTTCCATCAAAAGTCTCCACTAACATAAGATCTAAGTGACTAAATCTGACTTCATTGGTTGCTTGGTCTGATGGTGAAAGGGATTCTATAACAACAATGCAAATCCCTTAAAACTGAATTCTAGTCACAAAAATCCTTTCCTTAAATGTCTTTTAGCCACTTTGTCAAGCTGCTTGGGTATTTTCTCTCTTTCCTTCCCATTTCTTCATCTTTTTTCTTGTCTTCTCGGAAGGAAAAAAACCCAAAGCTTTCTCCATCTTCTTGATCTTAGCCAAAAGACCTAGAAGTGATTTTCTCCATCTTCTTTTGCAGAGTAACCCCACTCATTCCAACCCACTCCAGTATTCTTGTCTGGAAAATCCTATGGACAGAGGAGCCTGGAGGCTTACAGTCCATGGGGTCACAAAGGGTAAGACATGACTAAAGCACAGCATGACCAACTCATTCCCAACTCCTTTCTCTGCTCCCAAGTTCAAATCCAGACCGTCTTTCGCATGTTGAAGACTCATGTACCCAACACCGTTCTTAGTTGCAGGTAATAAGGATGGATTCTGGATGAATTAAGCAGAAGAGTGTATTGAGGGGAAATGAAAGAGCTCAAGAACTGACAAGGCTGTTGGAGACCCAGGCCCAGGAAATGAACAGGCAAAATTGAGGAGTCTGGGAGACCAGAGTGGAATCACGTAGAGCAACTGCTGGACGGCAGATGGCCCGCTGGCAGTGCCACCACCACCGTGGGTCTGCTGTGACATCAGCTCCTTGTAGGCTGGTCCTGGCTCCCATGGGGACCCATACACATAGAAGGGGTTTATGATCCTGGAGAATCAAAGACAATGACCACTGGCCACCATGACTCATTAAAATGCTTTGGTAAAAGAAGAGCTGTCAATTCTGCATCTCTTGCTATCTGTCCATCACTCCTCTCATCCAAGGTTCTGTAAGAGAAGTTTTCCTGCACAGAAACCTTTCCCACCAAGGGATCTAATTTGTGTTCCTCTTTTGCTGCACATCTGAGGCTAATACAACATTGTAAGTCAACTATGCATGCATGAGTGTTAAGTCGCTTCAGTCATGTCCGACTCTTTGTGACCCTATGGATTTTAGCCCACCAGGCTCCTCTGTCCATGGGATTCTCCAGGCAAGAACACTGGAGTGGGTTGCCCTGCCCTCCTCCAGGGGATCTTCCCCACCCAGGGATTGAACCTGCATCTCTTGTGTCTGCCTGCACTGGCAGGTGGATTCTTTATCACTGATGCCACCTGGGAAGCCCCAAGTCAACTATACTTCAATAATATTAAAATTAAAACAATAAGAAAGATTAAAAATAAGAAAATTAAGTAGTTCTTCTGTGTCTCCTATCTGCCTCTAAGAAGGAAGAATTGGCTACAATCATTTTCTTTCTTTGTTTTGGCTACAGTCAGTTTGCGTTTTAAGTATTCTGTTGCCCATGACTCTATTTTTACCTACTCCAGTCTCCATGAGAACCCTATGAAATAAGTGCTATTATTCCTATCTTACAGATGAAAAATCTAAGTCTTGGGAATATTATATGATTCCACCAAGGGTAAACAGCTAAAAAAAATGGAAATAGATTTCAAACTCAGGACTGTCTGATTCCAACGTTCATGTTCTTTCTTTAAAGTCATTTTATATTAGTCAAAACTATGAAAAATATGTCAAAGCTATGCAAATATGCAAAATTTGACAAAAATGTGTTTTTGTCAAAACATATTTCTACCTCTACATCTCTAAATAAACTGTTTACATTGCCACTGGTTGATCTTTTTCAATCTTCACGCTCTTACTTCCAAAGACTGGTTTAGGTGTTTACTCTCTTCCCAACTCTTGCCTCTGCATGGTTTTACTATCCCACCATTATAATTCTGCCCTAATTTGCTTAGAAACGGATATCAATATTCAATGGATATTTTACAATGACTATGAAAATTCTGTTGACAGTTAAGCCATGGAGTATACTATAATGCTATTGTAAGTGATACTATTTCTTGGATATAATTTTCTATCTGTTTTTTGTAGAAATGCCAGGCTGGATGAAGCATAAGCTGGAATCAAGATTGCGGGGAGAAATACCAATAACCTCAGATATGCACATGACACCACCCTTATGGCAGAAAGTGAAGAGGAACTAAAGAGCCTCTTGATGAAAGTGAAAGAGGAGAGGGAATAGCTGGTTTTAAACTCAACATTCAAAAAACTAAGATCATGGCATCCAATCCCATCACTCCATGGCAAATAGATGGAGAAACAATGGAAACAGTGACAGACTTTATTTTCTTGAGCTCCAAAATCACTGCAAATAGTGGCTGCAGCCATGAAATTAAAAGATGCTTGCTCCTTGGAAGAAAAGCTATGACCAACCTAGACAATGTATTAAAAATCAGAGACACTACTTTGCCAACAAAGGTCTGTCTAGTCAAAGCTATAGTTTTTCCAGTAGTCATGTATGGATGTGAGAGTTGGACTATAAAGAAAGCTGAGCACTGAAGAATTGGTGCTTTTGAACTGTGGTGTTGGAGAAGACTCTTGAGAGTCCCTTGGACTGCAAGGAGATCCAACCAATCCATCCTAAAGGAAATCGGTCCTGAATATTCATTGGAAGGACTGATGCTGAAGCTGAAGTGCCAATACTTAGTGCACCTGATGTGAAGAGCCAGCTCATTGGAGAAGATTCTGATGCTAGGAAAAATTGAAGGCAGGAGGAGAAGGCACTGACGCAAAGGACATGAGTTTGCATAAGCTCCAGGAGTTGGTGATGGACAGGGAAGCCTGGCGTGCTGCAGTCCATGGGTTCGCAAAGAGTCAATTGATTTTTGTGATACTGACCACATATTCAGCAACCTTGCTGTATTAACTTATTAATTTCCATGTCTTACAGGTATTTCCTTTGGCTTCTCTACATATCTTTGAATAGTGGTGGTTTTTCTCTCACTTTCTAATCATTGCTACTTTTTCCCTTAAACTTTCTTGAGATATAATTCATAGACAATAACATATATACATATATTACTTGTATAACATATATAAAAGTATGTGTTTATATAACATATATAAATTAATATACAATGAATAACTTTTAAATGTACAATTTGTTGAACATGGGCAAATGTGTGTACCCAGGGGTATTATGCCAAAGAAGATATAGAACCTTTCCTGTCTCCCTGGCTAGCCAGTAATGTCCCACATCTTTAATCCCAGGAAACCATTGATCTATGTTTTTCTTTTCTAGAATTTTCTACTTTTATCATCCTCTTCATTTATGATGTTGGTTTTTTAACCTTCTCTTTTTGTTCATTCTTGCCAGAAGTTTATCAGTTGTCTTAGTCTTTTCAAATAGCAAACTTTAAACACTGTTGATTCTGTTGTATGTCTGTTTTCTATTTCCTTGGTTTCTGCTCTGTTATTTCCTTCTTAGGATTTAATTTACTGTTTCTTTTTTTTTTTCAAACTTCTTGAGATTGATGCTTAAATCATTGATTTTAAAATGTATTATCTTTTCCTGATAGACTATAAATTACCCTCTAAATGTAACTTATCTACCTTCTAGAAATTTTGATGTTTTATTATTATTAATTTCAAGATTTTAAAAAATTTTCATTATGACTTCCTGTTTGACTTGGGAGTTAATTCAAAAGAATACTTTCTTATCTTCAAATATAAGATTATTTTCTAGTTATCTTTTTGTTATTGATTTCCAGCTCATTTCTACTATAGTCAGACTATACTATTTGTGATTTTAATCTTCGAAAAAATTTTAGGTGTGCTTTATTTAAAAATGTTGGCCAATGCTTCACACGTATGCATGACAGCGTGTGTATATGCAGTTATTGTTTGTGTCATTCTGTGTAAGTAAACTAGATGGGTTGTGGTTGTCATGTCGTCAAATACTTTATATTTGTACTGCTTTTGTCTATTTGTTCTATCAATCACTGAGAAAGCTGATTAACACCCACATTTGAAACTTCCCTGATGGTCCGGTTGTTAAGACTTTGCCTTCCAATACAGGCGGTGCAGGTTCAATCCCCAGTCAGGGAGCTCAGATTTCACACGTCTCATGGCCAAAATATCAAAACACCATACAGAAGCAATATTGTAACAAATTCAATAAAGACTTTAAAAATGGTCCACATCAAAAAAATCTTAAATAAAAGAAAACAACCCAGCATTTTGATTTTGGATTTGCTTATTTTTCGGTTTAGATCTGTTTATTGTTACTTCTCTAGATGTCTTGAGATCATTTATTTCATGTTTGTTTACAAATACTACGTCTTCCTGGTAAATAAAACTTTTGTTTCATAAAATGACCCTATTCCAATTAGTAATTTTCTTGTTTTAAGGTCTATTGGTGAGCAGGTTAACGGGAAGGACGACCAGAGGTCCCCAAGCAGCAGGAGGAAATAAACTGCAAGTGGCTGACTTTTTTTCCCTTCTCTACACAAAATTAAAAGAGGCTTCTTTTAATTCTGTGTTGACGATACCTGGTTCCGCCTGAACTTTTCTCAAACCTTGAGCTAACCAATGCATATTTCTTATGGAAATACTTTTTCTTAAGCAATGTTAGTGAAATGACGTATTTGCTCTGGAATCTGCCTTTCTTCAAATGCTTCTGCCTAAGACTAACTTTTTTCTTTTCTCAAACCTTGGGCTGATAAAGGCTCAACAACCCAGTATTCATGTCAATTGTTTTATGGCCGATGATGACACACCTCATGCCATTCTATCTCAAAAATCTCTCTCTTGTGGAAGAGAGGCCTGGTGAAACTCCCTCAGCCTTGAGAAGTCTTTCTTATCTGATTACCAGCTCTCTAACAGACATAAAACGCCTTGCTAAAAACTAGCAGGGGAGCATTTTCTGTCCCCTTCTTATGTCTATGTCAGAAGCTCTCCCTATCTCTACTATACGTTAATAAAACTTTGTTACACAAAAACCTCTGGGTAGTCAAGCCTCATCTCTGGCCCCAGATTGAAATCTCTCCTCCAGAGGTCATGAATCCCAGCATAGCACATGGCTCGCAACAGCAACCTTTCACTGGGTCACACCAGTTTCTTTTTAAATACAACTTGTTGAGGTATAATTTCATACAATTAACTCACCTTTTATAAGTATTGTTGCTGTTGTTCAGTCATTCAGTCCTGTCTGACTCTGCAACCCCAGGCTGCAGCACGCCAAGCTTCCCTGTCCTTCACCATCTCCAACTGGTGTCCGTTGAGTCGGTGATGCCATCCAACCATCTTGTCCTCGGTCATCCCGTTCTCCCAACTTTTATAAGTACACAATTTAATTAATTCTGAAAAAATGCATATAGCTATGTATGCACTACTGCCATCAATATAGAGAACTTTTCCTTCGGTCCAAAATGCTCCCTCTTGCCTCCTTGGAATCAATTCCATCTAAATACTTGCCCCACCTTTTTCTCTTCTTTACTACTTTCTTTAAAAAATTATCGCAATCTCCTCTCTTATTAGCATGTTATTATAATTTACTTGGGCTTCCCAGGTGGCTCAGTGGTAAAGAATCCATTCGCTTGCCAATGCAAGGAGACATGGGAGACACGGGTTCAATCCCTGAGTTGGGAAGATCCCCTGGAGAAGGAAATGGCTATCCACTCCAGCATTCTTGCCTGAGAATTCCAAGGACAGAGGAGCCTGGCGGGCTACAGTCCATGGGGTCCCAAAGAGTCCAACACAACCGAGCATGCATGCATAATTTTCTTACTGTACTGTAACTTTTTACACTATGCATAATTGTTATATAAAATGCATATAATGAGCTTTGCTAAAGAAGTAATAAACTACTGACATTTTCTTTTATTGGTTACTATGAGCTTTATATGGTTTTATGACTTAAAAAATCTGATCTAAATAATTGTCTCTATCATGTTCCAGTCCATATAAGGATGAAAAACTCTTTAACTGCACTTACCTATTCTACCTATACCTGCCAAACCTGTTGTAGAACAAACCCAGTAAGAAATTTTATATTTATTTGTCCATTTATTCATTTAGAGTTACACATAATTATTTTCTCTTCCATACAGCTTCTATTTGTGACCATTTTCCTTCATTTTGGTATTTCTTTTAGTCTGTTGATGACAAATTCTATTTTTGTCTAAAAGTATCTTCATTTTAATCTTTTTTTTTTTTTTTTGGAGGGTACATTCCCTGGGTAGAAGATTTTGGGTTGACAGTAATTTTATCTGCCACTTTGAATACATCATACTGTTTTTATTTTTATTTTTTGGCTCTTATTATTCTGGTGAGAGTCAGGTGAAGGTAATTTTATTTTATATCCATCTCCGTCTAGTCAAGGCTATGGTGTTTCCAGTGGTCATGTATGGATGTGAGAGTTGGACTTTGAAGAAAGCTGAGCACTGAAGAATTGATGCTTTTGAACTGTGGTGTTGGAGAAGACTCTTGAGAGTCTCTTGGACTGCAAGGAGATCCAACCAGTCTATTCTAAAGGAGATCAGTCCTGGGTGTTCTTTGGAAGGAATGATGCTAAAGCTGAAACTCCAGTACTTTGGCCACCTCATTTGAAGAGCTGACTCATTGGAAAAGACTCTGATGCTGGGAGGGATTGGGGGCAGGAGAAGGATGGCATCACTGACTCAATGGACTTGAGTTTGGGTGGACTCCAGGAGTTGGTGATGGACAGGGTGGCCTGGTGTGCTGCAATTCATGGGGTCTCAAAGAGTCGGACACAACTGAGCCACTGAACTGAACTGATCCATCTCCCTTTTTGATATTTTCTCTTTTTATTTGGTTTTTATCAGTTTTATAATGGTATTATGATTGGGATTTATAGTGTCTTTTAAATCTGTGGTGAAGTATCTTTCTATAGTTCTAAAATATATATCTTAGCTCTTATTTATCTTCAGATTTTCTTCTGCCTCATTTTTTCCCACTAATGTTTTAAAATGGGTATGTGCTACACTTTATATGGCACAAATGTTTACTTTGACTTAACTTGCTAGCAAGTCTTTCTAAAGAATTACCCCAGTTCTTATGGGAAAAAATTTATGGGGCTTCTATTTTCCTGTTCTCTATATTTTTTACTGTTCCTGTAACAGATTACAACAAAATTAGTGGCTTGAAACAGCATATATTTATTGTCTTCCAATTCTGATTAGAAGTCCAGCACATTGGGATAAAATATGTCTCACTGGGGTAAAATCAAATAGAGCTGTGATACTTTCTGGAAGGTCTAGGGGAGAGTATATTCCCTGACTGTCAACATTCCTTGCCTTATGACCTCTCTCCTCCATCTTTAAAGCCAAAAAAGTTGGTCCACTGGAGAAGGGAATGGCAAACCACTTCAGTATTCTTGCCTTGAGAACCCCATGAACAGTATGAAAAGGCAAAATGATAGGATACTGAAAGAGGAACTCCCCAGGTCGGCAGGTGCCCAATATGCTACTGGACATCAGTGGAGAAATAACTCCAGAAAGAATGAAGGGATGGAGCCAAAGCAAAAAGAATACCCAGCTGTGGATGTGACTGGTGATAGAAGCAAGATCCAATGCTGTAAAGAGCAATATTGCATAGGAACCTGGAATGTCAGGTCCATGAATCAAGGCAAATTGGAAGTAGTCAAACAGGAGATGGCAAGAGTGAATGTCGACTTTCTAGGAATCAGCGAACTGAAATGGACTGGAATGGATGAATTTAACTCAGGTGACCATTATATCTACTACTGTGGGCAGGAATCCCTTAGCAGAAATGGAGTGGCCATCATGGTCAACAAAAGAGTCCAAAATGCAGTACTTGGATGCAATCTCAAAAACGACAGCATGATCTCTGTTAGTTTCCAAGGCAAACCGTTCAATATCGTGGTGATCCAAGCCTATGGCTCAACCAGTAATGCTTAAGAAGCTGAAGTTGAATGGTTCTATGAAGACCTACAAGACCTTTTAGAATTAACACCCCAAAAAGATGTCCTTTTCATTATAGGGGACTGGAATGCAAAAGTAGGAAGTCAAGAAACACCTGGAGTAACAGGCAAATTTGGCCTTGGAGTACAGAATGAAGCAGGGCAAAGGCTAATAGAATTTTGCCAAGAGAATGCACTGGTCATAGCAAACACCCTCTTCCAACAACACAAGAGAAGACTTTACACATGGACATCACCAGATGGTCAACACCGAAATCAGATTGATTATATTCTTTGCAGCCAAAGATGGAGAAGCTCTATACAGTCAATAAAAACAAGATCAGGAGCTGACTGTGACTCAGATCATGAACTCCTTATTGCCAAATTCAGACTGAAATTGAAGAAAGTGGGGAAATCCACTAGACCATTCAGGTATGACCTTAATCAAATCCCTTATGATTATACAGTGGAAGTGAGAAATAGATTTAAGGGCCTAGATCTGATAGAGTACCTGATGAGCTATGGATAATCCAAGATAGTCTCCTTATATTATTAGCCTCATAAATCCATCTACAATCTTAACTCTCCTTTGTTTTATAATCTAACATTTTCATAGGTTGTGGGGATTAAGGTGAGCACATGTTTGGGGAGCCATTATTCTGCAGAACTCATTCTTGTTTTACCTGGATTTACATTATATTAAGGAAATTATACAATTGTCAGTGAAAATCAGGTTTGGGAGCTGTTAATAGCTGAATGTTTGTGTCTAAATCATGCCCTTCCTGAACCACCAAATTTGTGTGTTGAAGGCCTAACCCCTAGTATGTCTTTTTTTTTTAAATTATTTGTTGGGGTATAATTGCTTTACAATGTTGTGTTTGTTTCTACTGTACAACAGAGTGAATCAGCTATACATATACGTATATCCCTTCTCTCTTGGGTCTTGCTCCCCACCACCAATCCCACCCCTCTAGGTCACCACAGAGCACCGAGTTGAGCTCCCTGTGTTATACAGCAGGTTCCCACTATCTATCTGTTTTACACATGGCGGTGTATATATGTCAGTCCTAATCTCCCAGTTCATCCCGTTTCCGTGCCCCCACGTCCACGTCTGTTCCATATTCCTGTCCTGGAAATAGGTTCATCAGGACCGTTTTTCTAGATTCCACATGTAAGCATTAATATGGAAGCAAAAATAAACAAATGGGACCTAATTAAACTTAGAAGCTTTTGCACAGCAAGGAAAACCGTAAATGAGATGAGAAGACAACCCTTAGAAAGGGAGAAAATATTTGCAAATGAACCAGCTGACAAATAGCTCATGAAGCTCAATATCAAAAACAAAACACAAATATGTCTCTACTTGTAGAGAGCACCTCTAGAGAAGTAATTAAGGTTAAATGGCTTTCCAGATGGTGCTAATGGTAAAGAATCCACCTGCCAATGCAGATAGACATAAGAGATGAGGGCTCAATCCCTGGGTTGGGAAGATCCCCTGGAGAAGGGCATGAAAACCCACCCCAGTATTCTTGCCTAGAGAATCCCAGGGCAGAGGAGCCTGGTGGGATACAGTCCATAGGGTTGCGCAGAGTTGGGCATAACTGAAGTGACTTAGCACGTATGCACGAGATCATAGGGTGGGGACATGATCTGGTGGTGTTAGTGTCCTCATTAGAAGAGACACTGAGAGCTTGAGTGCTTGCTTGCTCTCTCTCCACCTCCCCTCTCCCTCTCTGTCCCCACTTGCCTGCAAAGAGCAGGTCATAGAGTACACACCAAGATGGTGGCTGCCTACAAGCCAGGAGAAGGGACGTCACCAGAAACTGAATTGCCTGGATCTTGTAACTTCTAATCTCCAGAACTTTGAGAAAATACATTTCTGTTCTTTAAGCCACTCAGTCTATCATATTTTGTATGACAGCCAGAACTAAGACAGGAGCAAGCACCTCAGATCCTTGGTCAGTAAGACACTAAGTGATGGGAACAGAAATACACACAGAGAGTTGTCCATATATAGATATGGAATACAGCCTCAGTTGGATCTTTTAAAAAGGAAATGAAGAGGAGTATTAAGCCAGTGAGTTGGTGAAGAGAAGGTTAGATGAGGGAATGTTGTGTGTGTATGTGTATTCTGTTGTGAATGTATTTTTCACTCTTCCATAAAACTTTTGTTAAACTTCCTTTAAATATTTGAAACCCTAAATCTACATGTAGAATTAAATTGCAAACAAATGGGTGGTATGAATATGGACATTTTCCTGGTGAGTGTCTATGGCTTTCATTACATTGGAAAGAGGTTTTTGATCCAGAAAGATTAATCCTTGCTGTGGCCCACCCTCTGTTTTTGTTATTCAGAAACAGCCTGCTTCCACTTATTACATTCCATATCTTTGAGACACAGCAGGAGTTTATGTCTGATAGATTTTTCAGCCAACTCATAGCACATCCCGTAATGCCTGGTACATACTTTGTGCTCAATAAATATTAACCCATTTTTAAGTTTTAAATTAATTTAGACCATTGCTTTTGAGAGTTGCACAGTTGCAGACTTAATGATTCAGCCAGATTGCTTTAGTTTCAGTTACTTTACTCTCCAAAAGCTAAATACATTTATAATAACATACTGCTCACAGAGCTACTTGGCAAATGGCAGCTCATCATCCTTTAAGGGGAAAAAACTCTACTTCATTTTTTTAAAAAAGCTTGTCTTGGGATTTTTAAGAGGTGTTCCAGGGCTCTGCGGTCAGATTGTACTCATGTTTCCAACTCCAGTACCACACTCTAGATCCAGACCCGGCGCTGACGTGTCGTTGAAAATATTACCAGTGGTAAGGGACCTGCCGCTGAGAACTTTCTTAACACAAATGAGGGCCCCTAGGATGAACTCTGAATAGGAAGTTTATTGATTACAAGCCTCCTCTGTCTAGAAATTTAAACAGCCTTGCCATTTAGATTCATTAGATTTGTGACTAAACCACTGAAATAATACTGTCCTGTTGCAACAATAATGGAAGAGTTGCTGGGTTTTGCTTCTCCTGCAACTTCCCGCCGGAGCTGATGAACACGGCCAGGCAGTGTGCTTGCGATTACCGCACGGTTGCTGGCTTGCTTCTCATGTGTGTGTTGGAGCAATGCGGGATGACACACCATCTCCTCGGTCTCAGAAGAACCTTACATTTTTTTCTTCTTTGGTGCTGAGAATTCCAGAATTATTGCCCAAGAATTAGATCATTACCAAGAACTTAGGGGTTATCTCATTCAAACTCCTACCTAGTTAAACATTTTCCTTTCCTCTCATCTTTCATGAAGCAGTTTTATTCAGTTCTCCATATGCATCTGTGGTGTAACTCCTTGGCCATCTCTAGACCCACTTTGTGAGTTCTCTAAGAGGGATTTGCAGAGCACATCAATTCCATTCCCACCCAAGTTATTTGGGACTCAAAGCTTTTTGGACCCATGATGCTGTTACTGTAAATTTCATTCCAAGCAATTAGTATCCATTTGCACTGGGTTTCTCTCATTATTCATGTGTAATATTTATGGGGAAACCACTTACTAGGTTGTTTTTATAATAACTTTAATGGAGTCATAATTCACAAACCATACAATTCATCCATTTAAAGTGCACAATTCAATGGTCTGAGTACATTAGAAGACTTGTGAAACCATTGTTGTTCAGTTGCTAAGTTGTGTCTGACTCTCTGTGATCCCATGAACTGTGGAACACCAGGCTTTCCTGTCCTCCACTATCTCCCAGAGTTTGCTCAAACTCATGTGCATTGAGTCAGTGATTCTTTCCAACCACCTCATGCTTTTTTGTCCCCTTTTCCTCCTGCCCTCAATCTTTCGAGCATCGGGGTCTTTTCCAATGAGTTGGCTCTTTGCATCAGGTGGCCAAATATTGGAGCTTCAGCTTCAACATCAGTCCTTCAAATGAATATTCAGGATTGATTTATTTTAGGATTGGCTGGTTTGATCTCTTTGCACCAAGGGACTCTCTAGCACCACAATTTGAAAGCATCAGTACTTCAGTGCTCAGCCTTCTTTTATGGCCTGATTCTCTTTTTTCATGCAAAAGGAAGCTCTGTGCCCATTATCAGTCACTTCACAATTCTTCCCAACCTCACCTCCACAGCCCAGGAAAGCACCAATCTATTTTCTATCTCCATGGACATTATCCTGGATCAGTTCAGTTCAGTCACTCAGTCGTGTCCGACTCTTTGCAACCCCATGGACTGCAGCACATTAGGCTTCCCTGTCTATCACCAGCTCCCAGAGCTTGCTCAAACTCAGGTCTATCGAGTTGGTGATGCCATCCAACCATCTCATTCTCTGCCATCCCCTTCTCCTCCTGCCTTCAATCTTTCCCAGCATCAGGGTCTTTTCCAATAAGTCAGTTCTTCACATCAGGTGGCCAAAGTATTGGAGCTTCAGCATCAGTCCTTGCAGTGAATATTCAGAACTGATTCTGGGTACTTCTTATAAATACAATTATACAATATGTTTCTTTGTGATTAGCTTCTTTCACTTCTGTTATGTTCTCAAAGTTCATCCATGTTACAGCATGTATTAGTTTTTATTTTCTTTTCATTTAAATTTACTTTTAAAGTCACTTTCAAATGGTTTGTTTAAAATGATAATCTGTGCTACAATCTGGAAAATCACACCCCCTCCCTGGAAAGAATGACTAAATCTGCGTCAAATTCTTTTTCCTCCTTTCAAAAATGCAATGCTCTCAGGTGACCTCCATCACTTTGAAAATCAGTGTTAACTGAGTCTATTTCAGGCTAATGTATCTTGACAAAGAGTTCTGCTTTGTTCCAAATACAGTCATAAGATGGTCTCGCGTAATATGAGAGTCCTTGTAAGCCCTTGCAAACAGAGCTTCCTTTGTTTTGAGGGAAAACTCCCATATCTTTGGATAAGTGTTGTATATGGTGGAAATCAAAGGGGTTGCATGATCTTGAAGTCAGCTTGGTGCCGGAAAGTGGCATTTCTTGAACACTAAACAAAAGCCAGGTACTGTGCTTGGCACGCTCTCCATCTTCTCTAACTTCATCTTCACAACATCCTATGAAGCAGAAAGTACTTTCTTCATTGGATAAATAATGAAACTGAATGTTCAGTTTGAGAGCCAGGTCGAGGTGCCTCTGGTTCCTCTCGCCTTTCTGCTGCACATTAACTCTAATCTCCTCTCCCACCTGCCTCACGTCTAGCAGTGTGCACTCCGTCTGCCGTGAGGTCCAGTCCAGAGTTCCATGTCTCCCTCCCTGAACGAGCAATGAACCTGAGTTTACACTTGCACTAGGAAAGATGCTTTACCTCCCGGAGTGTTACTTTTTTTTCTAATGAGAGACTTACCTTGCAGTCTGCCTGCAATGCAGGAGATATGAGTTCCATCCTTGGGTCAGGAAGATCCCCTAGAGAAGGAAACAGCAACCCACTGCAGTATTCTTGCCTGGGAAATCCCATGGACAGAGGAGCCTGGTGGGCTACAGTCCACTGAGTGGCAAAGAGTCGGACGTGACTGGGCAGCTAACACACACACACTGGTAAGTGTCTTGCCTAACACCGGAACTAAAATTTTCTTTTTTAGCCTCATCATTGTTTTTAGTTAACTGCTATTTTCATTGAAATAAAAATAAACCTTATTTTATTTTTGGGTAATTAACCTTATATTTTTTATCATTTTTCTTTTATATTTCCAACTTCAAGATATAATTGACACATAAAAATTATATGCATTTAAGTTGAACATGTGATTTTTTAAGTGTACAGTGTGATGATTTGACATACATATATATTGTGAAGTGATGACCAGAATCAAGCTAGTCCATGTATCCCTCATCTCAAAGAGAAAAAGTTTCATGTCTCCAAACATTGTGTATTATGATGTTCAAGGGCCCTGAGGCAGAGTCAGAAAGGCTTACTGAGTAGCCCTTGTGCCCTGTGACATTTCCCAGGCTTCCTTATGGCTAAAAGAGAGACGTATTAGTGGTTTGGTTCAAATGGTTGTGAATGAAAATGTCATTTCCAGTTGGTAGCAGTAAAGACGGAGAAGGCAATGGCACCCCACTCCAGTACTCTTGCCTGGAAAATCCCATGGATGGAGGAGCCTGGTAGGCTGCAGTCCATGGAGTCGCTAGGAGTCAGACACGACTGAGCAACTTCACTTTCACTTTTCACTTTGATGCATTGGAGAAGGAAATGGCAACCCACTCCAGTGTTCTTGCCTGGAAAATCCCAGGGACGGGGGAGGCTGGTGGGCTGCTACCTATGGGGTCACACGGAGTCGGACACGACTGAAGCGACTTAGCAGCAGCAGCAGTAAAGGATGGCATAAGCTCCCAAAGTCTCATTTACTGCTGAGAGGACCCTGAAGTCACCCAGATAAGACTGTATCATCATAGCATGGTGGTGATTCCATGAGATCAGACTCTTGAGAGTGTCTGGGGAACAGAGTCTCCCCCACCAAGCTCTATTGGATGTATGGTATGCAAGAAATAAATAAGTGTGTGAATTTCATGGTAAATTAACAAATTAGTTACCAAAGCATGACCTTGACTCATACCTGTATCAGACTTCATTTCCTTTGAGTTTAACCAACTTTTATTGGGAACCTAGTGGATGGGCTAATAATACTAAAGACTTTGTTAAATGTTGTGGTCTTTGAGTGAGTGTGCAGTAGTGTCCATGTCTCCCTGCTGAACTCTCAACCAAATTAAAAATAATTGTATCATTTTGATATATGGCAGAAACCAACACAGTGTTGTAAAGCGACTATCCTCCAATTAAAAATTTTAAAAAAGAATGGTATAAAAAAAGAAATAATCATAAAAGGGTCATTAGACAGGGACCAGTATAACACTTAAGAAAAGCTAAACTGATAAGGCCGATATTGACAACCAGAAATTGGTATCCATAGAACACCCCTCACCCTGTTCCCAGAATTGGAAAGACTGATCCCTCTAGTCATAGGAGCATTTTTGGCACAGAAGAGCAAAGCTCATTGCAGATCCCTCATTCTTACGAGGAAACAGAGATCTGAACTACTCCATATGACCAATTTTCCCTTCTAACCTCTCCAATTAGAAGACTCAATTCATTTTTCCTGGGGAGGAAAGGATACAACTGCTCTCCTGATAGTTCCCTCCGCATGGAAAGAAGCATCAATTTATGGAGAAACTGCACTGGTCACAGGGTAAAAGGTGAGTATTAAGGTTAGAAATATCAGACTGTGTTGAAAGATGATGCTTGGGGAATGAGGCAGGGGCCAGATCTTGAAGACCTTTGATATATTTCAAATAAGGGTGTGATGTGGTTGAATTTTTCCTTTGGCATACTATGAACACAATAGATTCAAGAAGAGATGGCATTTGATAGGAGTTAATGTAGATCTATCAAGAAGAGAAACTAAATCTTGAGACAGAATTTGGAATTCAAAGTTGCGTAGGTTGGGTTTAAAGCCATCAGGCTGGGTGAGATACTAGAAGGAGAGCATAGACTGAGAAGGCTTTGGAAATGCCCTGGAGCACTTCAAACCATTGGGAAGAAATTAACAAAGAAATCTGAAAAGGCACAGCTAGTTAGATGGTAGGGAGATCTGGAGAAGGTGAGATCATGGACCCCAGTAGAAGCCGATGTTATATGACAAGGGAGGATCAACTCACCTGAATGCCGCTTCAGGGTCAACTACCACAAAGAGAAGTGACCAGTGGACTTAGCAATACAGAGGTCGCTGCTGGCTTTCCAAAAGGCAGTCCGAGTGATGATGGGGAAGGAAGCCTTGTGGGAATGTGCAGAAAAGACATGATGGCAAGAAGATTCAGCAGCTAAAGATAACTCTTTGGGGAAGTTTTGCTGTAAGGATGACCAGATAAATGGGCAGTGGTTGGAGGAAGATAGGCAGTCCAGAAAGATTGGTGCTGCTGCTGTCACTTCAGTCGTGTCCGACTCTGTGCGGCCCCAGAGATGGCAGCCCACCAGGCTCCCCCGTCCCTGGGATTCTCCAGGCAAGAACACTGGAGTGGGTTGCCATTTCCTTCTCCAATGCATGAAAGTGAAAAGTGAAAGTGAAGTCGCTTAGTCATGTCTGACTCTTAGCGACCCCATGGACTGCAGCCTACCAGGCTCCTCTGTCCATGGGGTTTTCCAGGCAAGAGTACTAGAGTGGGATGCCATTGCCTTCTCCGCCAGAAAGGTTATTTTATCTTTAAAATCGGTAGCAACTTGGGAGACCTGTGTTTCAACAAGGATGCACCAATAGAAGCTCTCCAAAGATGTTTGTTGAGCAACTGAGTTAAAGTGGAATTTTAAAAATTAAATGAGGAGGGGGCACATGCACACACACAAACACAGCAGAAAGTAACCCACGGGTTCAGAGGCAAAAAAAAAAACACACTTGACTTCCCCATCTCAAACTCCCCCAACTCCAAAGCACAACTGTTGATTTCTAAGGCTCTGATGATAAAGTTAGGGACATGCACTTGGGGCAAAAATGTAAAATACCTAAAGAAGGTGGAGAATGACAATAATAATGAAGAAGAAAATGATGGTGATATGATGATGGTGACGTGATGATGTTGATGATGATGAAGACAATACTCACAGACATTTATTGTTGTTGTTGAGTTGCTAAGTTGTGTCCAACTCTTTGTGACCCCATGGACTGCAGCACACCAGGCTTTTATGTCCTTCACTATCTCCCGGAGTTTGCTCACATTCATATCCATTGAGTCAGTGATGCTATCTAACCAACTCAACTTCCGCTGTCCCCTTCTCTTTTTGCCTTCAATCTTTCTCAGCATCAGGGTCTTTTCCAATGAGTCAACTCTTTGCATCAGGAGGCCAAAGTATTGAAGCTTTAGCTTCAGCATCAGTCCTTCCAATGCGATGGTGGAGAATAAAAATAACAATGAAAAAGATGACAGTGAAGTGCTGATCGGGTTGGTGATGATGACAATACTCAGACGTTTATTAAGCACATACTGAATGCCAAGTCATCGTGTCAGAACCTAACTTGCCTAATTTCACCTGTTCCTCAAAACAAGCCTTGTGAATTAGGTACCTCTGTGGCTTCTGTTTATAGGCGAGCTTATTGAGACTGAGACGTGAGAAACAACCTGCTCCAGATCACTTCACTAACAGTAACTGGTGGAGCTAGGGTTCAATCCCCACTTGTCTAATTCCAGATCCTCTCACTCCTAATTCATGGGGAAAAAGTGAGTGTTAGTCACTCCATTGTCTGACTCCATGCCACCCCATGGACCATAGCCCACCAGGCTCCTTTGTCCATGGGATTTTCCAGGCAAGAATACTGGAGTGGGTAACCATTCTCTTTTCCAGGGGGATCTTCCTGACCCAGGGATTGAACCCAGGTCTCCTGCATTGTAGGCAGATTCTTTACCATCCGAGCCTCTAGGGAAGCCTAGGAGATACATTATTGTAAGCAACTGGCCAAAGAGGACCACCCAAAAGCTAGCCATTTTTCAGAAGATGGCTAAACAGGAGATCCCACAAGGTAAGCAAGCAGATCTTTGAGAAGCAGCTTTGGTAAACTGACTTTCATCCTCCGAGGGAAGCAATCTCATATATATATATATATATATATATATATATATATATATATATATATTTATATGTTTTTTTTTCTTTTTACAGTAGAAGAACATCTACCACTTGGCATTACTCTTCTTGACAACAGGAGAATACATACTGGACTTGACTGAGTTTCTGTCAAGGAGAATTTATTGCAATTTCATAGAAGGTTCTTAAGTGAGATGGCTGTTTTGCATTTATTATACAGGTCCTAAAAATATGTCAGGTTTGATCTTCTACAGAATCACCTTGTATAAGCTTCCTGCTTCTCTTCCTCCTTTTCTGACTCCCACCTTCTTCCTGCCTTTGACTGAAATGACTGCGGCCAAACCTCCCCCCAAACAGTGCAGTTTGTAGAGCCGCTTTCACTCTGCAAAGTCAAAACCCTACTGTTCTGAAAATAAAACACTGAGCCCTCCTTCTCTACAAATCCTTGTTAAGAGCCTGTCCGGGGATCCCCAAATAGCTTTGAAGCCACCGTGACCTATCCATCAGTTGCCCTGGGGCAATGAAAGCCGAAATGCACAGAGCATCACACTGCAACAGTAAAAATGACAAGAGGTCCTGGGTGTTGAATAGTTATTTCTCACGTGTGTGTGTGTGTGTGTGTGTGTGCACGTGCACGGTTGTGTATGTGCTTAATCGCTCAGTCACTTTTGACTCTTTGCAACCCCATGGACTGTAGCCCACCATGGGATTTCCCTTGAGACACCATCTTTATCCATGGGATCTCCCAGGCAAGAATATTGGAGTAGTTGCCATTTCTGACTCCAGAGGATCTCCCTGAAGATCCAGGTATTGAACCTGTGTCTCTTGTGTCTCCTGCTTTGGCAGGCAGATTCTTTACCCCTGCACTGCCTGGGAAACCCCAGTGAGCTGGCAAAGGGCTCAGCATCTTGGATATGTTGCCTGTGATTTCAAAATAATACCTCATTTACCTTAATTCTCAAATTAAGACAGTTTGAGTCCCACTTGATTTCTGGGAAGTGGCCCTTCTCAAAGTGTCCCTGACCATTTCCAAGGTGACGTACATTTGCTCAGGGACATGACCTTGACTTTTTCCACCACAGGTTTCCTGTGATACCTCTGTGCTGATTTCTTTGCTTCTGGCAGCCGATGGGATAGCTTCTCTTCTGAGGAGAGTGGTTGCTGGTAATTATTCATCTCTTTCCCATTTTGGGTTTGTTCTTCCTTTTGTTACACTCTCTGAATCACAGAGCAGGACCGTGGATAATACCCAACAAGCAACTGGCATCAGGCTGTCCAATGGACAGAATTGGACTGAAGTTTCAGGGGTAGTGGAAGCACTGTGCAAGGCTGGTTATAACTTATAATTCCTCCCAACTGGCTCTTTCTCATCCTAGGGTGTCTTCTTAGATCATCCCCTTGATCCTCTGGGGGCCCATCCTCCACAAGCCTTGCCTTGCAGTGAACTTCCTATCACCACAAATGCTCCAGGCATCTTCACACTTAAGGCTCTGAGCCAAGCTCATCCTCGCCTAGCCTGAGACTTGTGCCTGGATGACCTTGGTCCTCTTCTCGACATCATCAGCTTCCCAGATGACAAACAGCGAGGAC
The DNA here is from genome assembly GCF_003369695.1 of Bos indicus x Bos taurus. NCBI lineage: Eukaryota > Metazoa > Chordata > Mammalia > Artiodactyla > Bovidae > Bos > Bos indicus x Bos taurus. The sequence continues at coordinate 109,915,986 of NC_040081.1, read as the reverse complement.
CTCAGTTCTGAAAAAGGGAAACCGCTCTCCATAGATGTACAGTCTGGCCTGATGGCCCCAAAGGGATGATCCCACATGAGATTGTCACTGAAAGATGTAGTTCTTCAGTGGAAAATGACAACGGTGTTGGCGACGGCACGGTTCTGTCCTCTGCCTTCATGTTTCTCTGTGGAGGAGCTCCATCACGGTGACCCTACTGCCTCTCACCCCACTCCCTGTCCAGGGTCAGAACCATGACTTATCTGATCAGCATTGCAGGAGAAGGAGCCCAGGCTGCCTCTCTCTGCCCCTGTTGATTTGCACAAGAGCCCATTCAGGAACTAGTCTTCGCAGGGAGTCCTGAGGTGGGTCAGCTCAGCCATTGTTTCTGAGTTTGTCTAATTCTGGCTGAAGCATGAACAATAATGATCATATTTTTATTTCTATTCACTTTTCTTGTTCAGTCACTAAGTCATGTTTGACTCTGCGACCCCATGGATTGCAGCACGCCAGGCTTCCCTGTCCTTCACTATCTCCTGGAGCTTGTTCAAACTCATGGTCACTAAGTTGGTGATGCCATCCAACGGTCACACCCTCTGTCGTCCCCTTCTCTTTTTCTAGGATTTTCTATCAATTGGCTTCCAAATTCAAAAGAGGAAAAGAGTGCATTTCATACAACTCCCTAAACCTAAACCCAAGTGTTGGAGGAGAGTAGCCCAAGATTGCTGGATTCCACCTCAGTTCAAACCCTGTTGAGTCTCTTGGGGTCAGCTGTTTCCTTGATCATGTACCATTATATCAGTCAACATCTGTAGGTGTGGAGATGAACTCAGTGTGGTCCTGGGCTCAGAAGTATGGTACTCAGCTTGAGATGGCCCTCCATGATGCTTCTGTGGCTTAAGCAAAATACACCACCTCCATTCCATAGCATGGACCAAGGCTGTGTCAGGGTGACATACACGCAGTTAAGGCCCCTGCTTAGAACACCTCAGTGGCTCATTATCTACTTTGAGGGTCATGAAGGCCTGGATGTGCGGTCTCTATAGCAACAGCTTAACTCTGCCACTGTCATGCAACAAGAGTCACAGACAATAAATCAGCAGTTGTGGCTATGTTCCAATAAAACTTTGCTAACAAAGCAAGCAGAGGGTTGTATTTGCTTCCCAGCTATAGTTTGCCAACTGCTGTACTATGTTCCATACTCCAGGCTCCTCAGCTTGACATTCAGGGCCCCTCATTTAGCCCCTATTCACCTCTTTAGCTTCAAATACTGACCCTGCTCACTTTTCTCCTTCCCATCCCTCTGCTTAAAATCCAGAAGTACCCAACTGGTTATTATAACTCTGTCCCTCAGCCCTTGCACACACACACATGCACATTCATACACATCTGCTCTTTTGTGGTTCTCTGATTTTGCACTCACTGTTTCCACTGCTTGAAAAGACTATCTTCTTTCTTTTCCTGGTCAGATTCGACTCACCCTTCACGACTGGATTCTAGGAAAACTCTCTGCCCTGGAAGACTTCTCTGAGCTACCCATGGCTGAGTTGGATATCTCTTTTGGTTTCCATGTAGTGAATGAATCAATGAGACATTTTATTTTATTTTTTTTTTATTTCTGCCTTCTACGGCCATCCAGGGAGCTCCTGGGGCTGGGGACTCGATTTCATAACTTCTTGGGGGACTTCCCCAGGTGGCGCTAGCGTTCAAGAATCTGCCTGCCAATGCAGGAGGCAGTAGAGAGGCAGGTTTTGTCCCTTGGTTCTGGATCGGTGCTCTTGCCTGGAAAATTCCACGGACAGGAGCCTAGTGGAGTATAGTTCATGGGGTTGCAAAGAGTTGGACACAGCTGAACACACACACACACACACACACACACACACACACACTCGTATTTCTGGGGCTTCAGAGGGTATCCAACATGGATCAACCACTGAATTTGTGCAGAACTGAACAGTGAAGCGAGAATGATCCAGATAAAAGTGCAGGCTTTCCTGAAGATGCTATAGAATGGAAGTTCAAGAGTAAGGTGAACTGACGGGTTTACAAACAAATGGGACAAGTATAGAACAAGCACTCATCTCACACGCTAGTAAAGTAATGCTCAAAATTCTCCAAGCCAGGCTTCAGCAATACATGAACCATGAACTTCCAGATGTTCAAGCTGGTTTTAGAAAAGGCAGAGGAACCAGAGTTCAAATTGCCAACATCCACTGAATCATGGAAAAAGCAAGAGAGTTCCAGAAAAACATCTATTTCTGCTTTATTGACTATGCCAAAGCCTTTGACTGTGTGGATCACAATAAACTGTGGAAAATTCTGAAAGAGATGGGAATACCAGACCACCTGACCTGCCTCTTGAGAAACTTATATGCAGGTCAGGAAGCAACAGTTAGAACTGGACATGGAACAATGGACTGGTTCCAAATAGGAAAAGGAGTACGTCAAGGCTGTATATTGCCACCCTGCTTATTTAACTTCTATGCAGAGTACATCATGAGAAATGCTGGGCTGGAAGAAGCACAAGGTGGAATCAAGATTGCCGGGAGAAATACCAATAACCTCAGATATGCAGATGACACACCCTTATGGCCCAAACTGAAGAGGAACTAAAAAGCCTCTTGATGAAAGTGAAAGAGGAGAGTGAAAAAGTTGGCTTAAAGCTCAACATTCAGAAAACTAAGATCATGGCATCTGGCCTCATCACTTCATGGGAAATAAATGGGGAAACAGTGGAAGCAGTGTCAGACTTTATTTTTGGGGGCTCCAAAATCACTGCAGATGGTGATTGCAGCCATGAAATTAAAAGACACTTACTCCTTGGAAGGAAAGTTGTGAGCAACCTAGACAGAATATTAAAAAGCAGAGACATTACTTTGTCAACAAAGGTCTGTCTAGTCAAGGCTATGGTTTTTCCAGTGGTCATGTATGGCTGTGAGAGTTGGACTGTGAAGAAAGCTGAGCACCAAAGAATTGATGCTTTTGAACTGTGGTGTTGGAGAAGACTCTTGAGAGTCCATTGGACTGCAAAGAGATCTAACCAGTCCATTCTAAAGGAGATCAGTCCTGGGTGTTCATTGGAAGGACTGAGGCTGAAGCTGAAACTCCAGTACTTTGGCCACCTGACGCGAAGAGTTGACTCATTGGAAAAGACCCTGATGCTGGGAGGGATTGGGGGCAGGAGGAGAAGGGGACAACAGAGGAAGAGATGGCTGGATGGCATCACTGACTCGATGGACATGAGCTTGGGTGAACTCCGGGAGTTGGTGATGGACAGGGAGGCCTGGCGTGCTGCGATTCATGGGGTCACAAAGAGGTAGACGTGACTGAACAACTGAACTGAACGGAGCTGATAGAACAAGCCAGGAGGACTCTAGTATGGCATGGGAATATTGGTTCACCAAATATGGGATCTGAAGAACAGGTTGGCAGATTTGACATTTTTACTTTGCGCCTGAGTATAGAGGTAAAAAACACGGCTTCCACATATTAGAATTCACAATGCAGTTGACATTGCAATATTAAAGAAAATAAAATAATTAGAAAACTGTGAAAAAATAGCATGTTGTCAAGTTCTGGGTTGTATGAAACAGAGAGGATGATCAACAGAAGCTAGCATAGTTTTAAAAAGCTTCTGATGGTATTAGGGGAAGAATATATGCAACTATTTTTGCTAAAAAAACCTTTTTAATTAGTGTATCATAAACACGTCCAAAATCATAATACCAATAACTACACAGTTCAATAAATTTTACAAACTGAGCAAATTTCTGTAATTAATACCCGGATTAAGAAACAGAATATTACCAACATCTCAGAAGCCTCTCCATGTCCCCGTGTTCAGTCATCACCTTCTTCCAAGGGAAACTGCTATCCTGACTTCTAACAGCAGAGGTAGCCTTACCTATCAGTGAACCTTGTGTATATAAAATGGGAGGGTTTCACTGGTGGCTCAGATGGTAATGTATCTGCCTGTAATGCAGGAGACCTGGGTTCAGTCCCTGGATCGGGATGATCCCCCGGAGAAGAGAATGGCTATCCACTCCAGTACTCTTGCCTGGAGAATTCCATGGACAGAGAAGCCTGGCAGGCTATGGTCCATGGGGTTGCAAAGAGTTGGACACAACTAAGTGACTGAGCACATGTACATAAAATAATACAGCATGCATGCTTTTGTGTCTCTTTTCTTATACTCTTCATAATATTATGAAATTCTTCCAAGTTGTTGTGTTTAGATGTATTTTGTTCATCCACATTACTGCTCAGGATCCCACTGTAAACATATACCACATTTATCTATTCATTCTTCGACTGATGGAAGTTTGGTAGGTTTCCGATTTTTCGCTACCTAGTAAAATTGCTGATCTCTAGCATAAGTCTTTTGAGAGATATGTGTATGAATTTCTGTTGAGTGTATACCTATGAAGTGAAATTGGTGGACGCTAAGTCGTGTCCGACTCTTGTGACCCCATGGACTGTAGCCCACAAGGCTCCTCTTGTCCATGGGATTTCCCAGGCAAGAATAGTGGAATGGGTTGCCATTTCCTTCTCCAGGGGGTCTTCCCACCTCAGGGATCAAACCCAGGGCTCCTGAACTGCAGGTGGTCTCCTGCATTGCAGGCAGATTCTTTACGGAATGAGTCAACAGGGAAGCCCAAGAAGTGAATTTACTGGGTTATAAATAATATACTTGTTTAGCTTCATAGATAATTCCAAACCATTTTCCAAAATGGTTGTATCATTTTATACTCCCACCTACAGTGTATGGAATCCCAATTGCCCCACACTTTCTTTAATTCTTGGCCTCATCAATCTCTTTAATGTTAGCTCTTATGTGTGTAAGGTATCTCTGTTGTTTTAATTTGTATTTTCTTGATAACTAATAAAATTGAGTACCTTTTTATCAAATTTATGGACTATTTCTATATCCCTTTTGGTTGAAATACTTACTTCTTTTTGGGGGTAAGAATTATCTGCCTTTTTGCCCATTGATGTATTGGTGTTCTTTATATGTTGGGTCTTCCCTGGTGGCTTAGACGGTAAAGTGTCTGCCTACAATGCGGGAGACCCAGGTTCGATCCCTGGGTCAGGAAGATCTCCTGGAGAAGGCAATGGCAACCCATTCCAGTATTCTTGCCTGGAAAATCCCATGGACGGAGGAGCCTGTTAGTCTACAGTCCATGAGGTCACAAAGAGTCGGACAGGACTGAGCGACTTCACTTTTCTTTCTTTCTTGTATATGTTGGGTTACATCCTTTGTCTGATACATGAACTATAATCTATGTTGCCTCTTTATTCTCTTTATCGTGTGTTTAATGAACAACACAAATTCTCATAATTTCTAGTTCCCCCTTAGACCTTTAAATTCTTGCTACTTCCTAGTGATAGACTCAGAGAAAGAGAAGAAAGGATTTCTGTTAGGTATAGAGAGCTTGAAGACAATAACAGAAAGGAATTTAGTGATTGCCTGATTCAAACCATTGCTCTTTCTCTTGGGAACTACAGATCAGAGAGAATGGGTAACTTGCTCTGAGTCACCGACTCAGCTAACAGCGTTAGGGCCCAGGGCCCCTGTGCCCTAGCCTTGTGGTCTTACACCACCACATTCACTCTTTCACTGGAGTAGTGGGAACAAACTGAGCGTCTATAGTAAGTGATGGCACAGTCGTTAAGCTGTGTGTACATTGATGAGAATTTCATCAGCCCCAAGGCCAGAAGACTGAGAAGCAGACCCTTCTGGACACAGTTCCCTCTATGCCCCTGAACAGGAACTTCTGTACGTTTAAGAAACTTCTGATACGCATGACTAAGCCCTTCTAGGCTGTGCATACCCTGATAGCAACATTCCAGTTCCAAAAATAGCAAGGAGTTGTTGATGTTGGCAAAATGCTTGGAACAATAAAGAGAGACAGAGGGTCTAACTCTACCACAGTTTTACTCCAGTAAGCAATTGTGCTCTAGCCCAAATCCTGATTACCCAGAGAGGTTGGGAAATTATAAGGTCAAAGTAACAATTCATCTCATCTTAAGGAGCTGACGAAACAGCTTGCCAAGGCCACATCTCTCTCTCACCAAAGCCAAGTGTACCTGTTGAGTCAGCACTCTGCCCCTGGGCCGGAGGTGAGGAGGGGGGCAGGCGGACAGGCTGGCTATTGCTGCTGGCGGAATCCTACAGAAAACAGGACATCTCTCTCAAGCAGAGTGGATATTAGTAATGACTTCAATGTCCACATGCTCCACTCATAACCCTGCTGCTACCCTCTTGGAAAATTTGACCCCTCCTTCACTTGTCAGATTAAGCTAAAAAAGCAACAGCCTGATTTGATCAAGACTTCACTCCTAGGGCTTCCCTGGTAGCTCAGCTGGTAAAGGATCTGCCTGCAATGTGGGAGACCTGGGTTCCATCCCTGGGTTGGGAAGATCCCCTGGAGAAGGGAAAGGCAACCCACTCCAGTATTCTGGCCTGGAAAATCCCATAGACAGAGGAACCAGGCTACGGTCCATGGGGTCACGAGAGTCAAACATGACTTAGCGACTAAACCACCACCATAGGGAAATGTGCTAGCTTTGTAGGTCAAAACTGGTTGAATGCTAGCAATTTCCAAGTGGTTTGACCTTATGTAACAAGCAAGTATTATTGTGGAATTTTAAAAATAAAAAAAGGTTTTTATTGATTATTGATTTCTATATTAGAATAAAAATACTGCTACTCACTTCCCAACCCAGGGATTGAACCCGGGTCTCCTGCATTGCAGGTGGATTCTTTACCGTCTGAAACACCACGGAGGCCCAGATTCTTACCACTTAAGTTCTTTTTATTGCTGAACTGTCTACGGTGCACCCAACTTACTGTTTACAAATCTGCCTAACCAAGCTAGACGGGGAGGGGAGGCTGTTATTAACCCTGTTTTATAGACGAGGAAACTGAGGCTCAGAGAGGCCCAGTGAACCCATCACTCCACGAGTAAGGGCAGGGCTGTGCGTCAGAGTTCAAAGCCCCTGCTTTGACTCATTACGCTGTCCAGTGTAGATCTGTGCTCTCTGATTTCAACTGAAACTCTAAGTCAAGAAGGAAAGGCAAGCTTCCTAAGGGTGAGACCCAGCATCTGTGGGCAGGGCTGTGTCTTATTCATGTGGGATCATGCCGTCTCTCCACAGCAGATACCCAGAAAGAATGTGCTCAGCAAATATAATAATTAGGGCTTAAAGAAGGAAAAAGGAGAGAAACAAAGGGAGAGACACGCTTCCCTGTCTTTAGCTTTTCCAGTATGTTCCCTGGCTCCGGGAAGTAGCCCACAGGCCCTCTAATTCCTCATCTCCCATGTCTGTTCCCACTGCCTTCCCAGGGACCACGCCCACACCCAGTGCGATCAAAACCAAGGATGCAAGCTGACCACGGGCCAGCAGGGGGAGAACCTGCCCTGGGCTCCTCCATGGTGGAATGTAAACCGCTTTTCTCTAGGAAACTGAAATCTCTGTTTTAAGCTATCCAGGTTTTTTTCTTGAACATCTCCTGGGACTGAATAATGTCTCTGGAGATGCTGTGTTATTTTAATGATACAACTGTTACTTGTTGAACATTTACTGTGGGCCAGGATCATTGTTAAAATATTTTACAATCAGCATTTAAAACTTGATCTATCTGATATCAGAGATCCATGTTTCACCTCAGACCTGCACCCACAGTTCTGGGGTTTATGAGGATCTGTGAATCCCCCAGAATTGCACCTGGTTTGTGAATGTGTGTATATCTGTGTGCTTATGTGCGTATGTGTGTGTACATAGGCTTGTGTGCTTTTATTTTTATTTCTTCCTGAGGAGAGGAGCCTTAGCCCTCATGAGAGTCTCGGAGAGGTGAAAATCCCAATAAAACTTAGGGACCACTTTAGGAGGAGAGGGTTAAGAGAAAGCTTCCCAGCTGATATGAGAGAGATATGAAACCACTCATTGTTCTTAAGCCTTTGACGCTATGACTGAATGGGATGGAGTTCAAGCAAGTGTGTAACAGCCAAGAACATTGATCAATGAAGGATGGATTATAAACTCTTAAATCTGTGTTATCTAGACTAGGTTGGAATAGAATGAAACAACCTGTCCTGGTGAGATTGTGAAACCAGTTTTGTAATCAGAGGAAGCGCCTAGAACACAGTGGGGGTGAGTGCAGGGAAGGACAGACAAGACAAAGTATGTGTTTGTTTCAGAAACAGCAGAGAGCAGGGAAGTAGAAAGAAAGGTCAAGATTATTCCAGGAGCATAATCCATTTCTTGGACAGCACTTTACAGTTTACAAAGTTCCTTCAGATACATAATGTGCATGCTCAGTCATGTCTGACTCTTTGCGCCTCTCCAGAGGAGATCTGAGTGGTCCTTTTCTTAGACTTCCTTATTTCTGGGTCTTATTCTGGAGATACACTGAGACATAGCTCACTAATTTATTGACGCGTGGAGGAATCAAAATAGAGTTTAGGGTCAACCCCCACAAAGCGAGAATAACTCCTGTGCATGGCCCCTTCCAGTACAGGTGAACTCACCCTCCCAAAGGGCCCAGGCACTCACCACATCACATGGGAGTCTTGGGGAAAAGAGCAAGACCAAGATGAGACCGAGCAGAAAATGGAGACAGACTAACTGCTGAGTGACCTGTGTCCCTGGGAACAGTGGAGAGAGGTCTTCTTAAGAGCTGTGAAGGCAGCTTCTGCCGCCAGCTCTGCTCTTAACCTCTGCACGGGTAAGATTGGGACTATTTGGCCAGGATGGGCCACAGAAAGGGAAAATCCAGCTCCAGATGAGGGATGGATCTCTGGCAATATGCCAGGGGGTGGCAAAACCATGGATCCAATTTTCAGGTGTGGTCAGTAATAATAAAACGCTCAGGGAAGGCAAGGTGTGGAACTTGTAGAAGGTGCCAGAGAACCTGGAAAAAGAAATTCTAAGACTGTATGAGTGGTTGGTTGCTTCTACTGGCAAAGGCATAGCTTAAAGACAAGATAGCCCTCCCTAAGTATTTCTCTCTCTTTTTAGTCGCTAAGTCCTGTCTGATTCTTGTGACCCCATGGACTGTAACCTGCCAGGGTCCTCTTTCCGTGGGATTCTCCAGGGAAGAATACTGGAGTGGGTTGCCATTTCCTTCCCCAGAGGATCGTCCCAACCCAGGAATCGAACCCAGGTCTCCTGCATTGCAGGCAGATTCTTTACCAACTGAGCTATTGGTACCAGTCATCCCTCCCACATACCAAAATCCAAGGATGCTTAAGTCCATTATATAAAATGGTGTAGTATTTGCCTATGATAGATGGGAAGCCTCCCGTATAGTATACTTTAAATCATCTCTCAGTTACTTATAATACTTACAATACCTAATTCAATGTAAATGCTATGTAAATAAGTTGTAAATATAATGCAAATGGTATGTAAGTAGCTGCCAGTGGGTATGTAGTAAATACAAGTCTTTGGAACTTACTGGAGTTTTTTCATTTTTCCAGTTATTTTTGATCTGTAGTTGGTTGAAACGGGGTGGTGGTGGGGGGAGGCATGCAGAACCTTTGGATTCAGAGGTCCAACTGTATTCAGTACGTCATTCTAAATTTCTGGCTCAACATAAAGACCTAAAATCATCAGTTGGGCTAAAGACTCTGTTATCTTTTGGGGCTGCAGGCTGAAGCAGCCAGAAACCAAACCCAGGCCTGGTCTTGCTAAATGGTTATGGGCAGGCCTGTCCTCTCCAGACCTAAAGATTTTGATGACATACTTCCAGCAGTACTTCAGTGGGTTGCCATTTATGGTGACTTGAGGAATCCCATGGATAGTTACCCAAAGCCCTCTGCAGTTAAGACCACTTTGGCTGGTGTAATGGTGGTGAGGATTGGTGTGGCTGGCTAGCTCAAGCTCCCAGATTATATTAAGAAGAGGAGGGTGTCTGTCCCCATCATCGCCTGTACCTTCCCAACACGTATCCCTTCCAGCGTCCCGGCCGGTGCGGAAGTCACGTGATCACAGGTGCCATCGCTGAATGCCTTCTTCTTAGCAACAGAAATATGCTTCTTACACACAGTTCAGAAAAGCTAAGGCAAAGAAATGTCACATTCTGAGAAAGACAGTCCAGAAAACAAAGGCACCAAGCTAACCTCAATCTACACTGCATCTCTCAAAAAATATTAAAGAAATCTCATCTATATGTGACCGCAGTATTGTAAATTATTTCCTTCCATTCCTCTTGTTCCTAAAACTGTCTCGAGAGTTCATTTCCATCCGCTCCAGCACAATCCGTGTCCTCCAAATTATCTTTTCCTTCTTCTCCCTCTTTCTTTTTGCCCCTCTCTCCCTTTCCCAGAGTTAATTTTGGCTTTTCCTGGGGTAGATAATTTGCTTCTACTTTTCTGCTTCTCCTTACAACTTAACTATAAAGTAACTCAACTATGAAGTAGAGCTGAAGACTACAGAGAGATTAGTGGCTGAAGTGAGGCGGAAAATTCCCCTAGGCATTGCCATATTTTCCTGAGTGGAGAATGCAATGGGAAGATGAGAATCATAATTAGGGCGCCTTTTGCACACCACTTAAAAAAAACATGGTTTAACAAAGGTGAATTCTGTCCCGACATTTAGCTTTGCTGAGTCTTGTCTCATCATTAAAATGGGGATCCCCAAACTTCCCTTTCATTTGGTTTGAATGTTAAATGAGATAACATGCACTTGTCAGGTATGCAGCGTAATGCTTGGTATGTGGTCAGCAGATGGGAACTGTTATGGAAAGCTGACAACCTCCTTTTGAGTTGTACTTCATGCAAGTGTTGATCACCTGTGTATTCTCTCTCTTCTCAACATTTTATCTAAATTTAAAACAAGACTTCAAGAAAAGTTTTTAAATTATAGTGAATACCTGCTGTATACATATCACGTATATTTTGAACTGTGGTGTTGGAGAAGACTCTTGAGAGTCCCTTGGACTGCAAGGAGATCCAACCAGTCCATCCTAAAGGAGATCAGTCCTGGGTGTTCTTTGCAAGGAATGATGCTAAAGTTGAAACTCCAGTATTTGGTCACCTCATGTGAAGAGTTGACTCATTGGAAAAGACTCTGATGCTGGGAGAGATTGGGGGCAGGAGGAGAAGGGGACGACAGAGGATGAGATGACTGGATGGCATCACTGACTCGATGGACATGCGTTTGGGTGGACTCCGGGAGTTAGTGATGGACAGGGAGGCCTGGCGTGCTGCAATGCATGGGGTCACAAAGAGTCGGACACGACTGAGCGACTGAACTGAACTGAACTTATTCTACCACATATCTGTCTATTCCTCTGTGCAACCATCAATTCAGTTTATTTTGGATACATTTCAAAGTGAGTTGTGCACATCAGAACTCTTCTCCCTAGATACCTTACCATGCGTGTTTCTAAAAATCTTCTTAAAAAAATACTGTAAAATAATCTTTTGTTTTTGCTGAGAGTGCTGGTGGATCACTTTTTCTCCCTAAGTGTAGGTCAGGCTCTCTCATGCTTTCCCCAGCTTCAAAGCAACATTTCTCAAAACATGTTTTGTGGAACCCTCGTGTAGAACTATCTGGAAAAACCTTAGTATCTGTGGTCAATGAGTTTGAAAAACTCTGGATTAAATAAAATTTGCAAAATACTCTACTGCAGGACTTCTCAGTGCCTTTGCTAGTCTAATATGATATATTAAGTGCTATGTCCAATTTATTTGACCATAAAACCTGAAGCAGAGTGGGTTCCACAGAATACACTTGGGGAAAAGATACATTTACCCAAGTCATACCTTTTCCCCTCTCTCCCCAAAGTTTACACACTTTGCAAGATTTCTAGTTCTTGGTCCTATGCATGGTTTTCTGGAAAGTTCCTCCAAGTCTCCTAGATCATTTCTGTCTCTAGTTATTATATTTATCTCAAATGAGTATGTCTCTGAAACACATTCTCTTTGTTAGCAGTGACACTGCAATCATTAATAACTATGGACTACTGTTTGCAAGTATAAAAGGGTACATTTAGTACAAACGAAAAAAATTTACAGTATGTTGGGGGAAATGACAAGTTTTAAAACAGTTTTTTCCATAGTAGAAAAAAAAAAGATGAAAATTTAAATAGCTTTAAATATTTTATAAGCAAATAAAAATAATATATTATATAGAAATAATAGGATATTCTTGGAATATACCTAAATTTCAAGTTTAGAAACATGGAGGCCAACTTTGCTGCCCATGAAATCATCTTTTGGTATAAAATCCAGAATGATGGATTAAAAATTGTTCCATATATCACATGTCCCACTTAAAATATCATTTAACCATGAGGTTTGGTTGGGAGCATTTTTTGGTACTCCAAGTTCACCTTCCCCATCAGCTGCTCAGAGAAGATCATAGATGAATGAGCTCTGCAAATGTGTAAGTCATGAAAAAAAGGTGCTATTTTTATTATCATTATCGTTTCACAAGAAGAATAATGGCATCTGAAATGACCTTGACACGATGTCCTGCCTTAATTCCTGTCTTCTGACAGGACCATGAAAGGTGGCAATGACCTGGTTTTCTAATTTGTTTCATGAACGATATTGTTTTCAAGGCCTCTTAGCCTTCTGCCACTGTATCTCACATATAGCATCTTGCAATCCTCAGAAGTCACCAAGTACTTTGTAAATGCTGGAATTCTTTTAGAGCTTGAAGAACTGTCTTTAATATGAAAGATTTAGGAGAAAGGAAGTGTAACCAGCCATCAGAGTTTGTGTCTGTTCTGAGAGAGGGACCAGAGACTCTCACTTGTAAAGCCACACTGCAGACAACTGAGCAAGTGAAGGTCTGGTTCTCTGGTGAAGACACGTGTCAGAAGGAGCCCAGATGGTGGTGGGATGAGGAGAAAGAAAGTACTTTGAAAGCGAAGGCAAAGCATGAACTTAAATGTGTAATCCCATGGATTACTTACTCTAAAAGTAAGGAGAGAAAGGGCAATTTTAGCATGTCTAGTAGACCCATGGCATTCAGAGATCATCCTTCTGGTCTACCTCCAGTTTACTTGTCCAACTTCACCTTCTGCCACTCTCGGATAAACTAGTCAAGAGTCGGCACAATCTGTCACTTCTCTGAGCCTTTCAGCACACGTTTGCCCTGACCTGAGACAACCTGCCTAGTTTGCCCACCTAGCTATTTCCTCCTCACCCTTCAGAGACTTTCCTGACATCACTATTTCCATGAAACCTCTCCCTAATGACATGGGAACCGCCCGTCTGGATCCTGTATCTCATACATAATCTCTAGCATAAAACTTGCCATGTTATTTTGTGACTGTATATTTATTTATCTTCTGACTGTGAGACTGTATCTTGAAAACAAAGCTTTAGCATCTTAACCTTAAAACCTAGGAGGTATTCAGTGAGTGTTTGGTGAATTCATATACAAATGAATCCAAGAAGGATCAGCTTTGTGTATAAATCTGTCAAGAATTGTATTTAATTAGGATTATTCAGGCCTAAAGGCAATGAGCAATGAGCTCAATTTATTTTTGAAATAAATTCATTAAGAAAAGAGCATTACACAGGAAACTATGTTAAGTATTCTGAAATAAACTATGGTGTATGGTGGGAAAGAATATAGGAAAAAATATGTATGTATAACTGAATCACTTTGCTGTACAGCAGAAATTAACACAAGATTGTAAATCAACTATACCTCAATAAAAATAAATAAAGCAAAGAGCATGACATAGCTTTCACAGCAAAATACTGTAATATCCTATATTGCAATATTCACATTTAATCATGTTTACAAATTAATGATATCCATAAATGAGCAGGCTCAAATATCCTCAAATCTCACCACCTCCTGGACACATTCTTAAAATACTCTCACTTGATTGTTACTTCACGTTAGTTTTATTCAATATTTATGGGTGAGATTGACTGCATTATTTATGTGTACATGGCCTGTTTTATCTTCTTGGGCCATTTCTTGAAAACTCGATGACTGGATTGCATATTTGGTAATGTCAGCTTTGTCACTGTTTAGTCACTAAGTCGTGTTTGACTCTTTGGGACCCTATGGACTATAACCCACCAGGATCATCTGTCTATGGGATTTCCTAGGCAAGAATATTGAAGTGAGTTGCCACTTCCTTCTCTAAGGGATCTTCCTGACCCAGGGCTTGAACCCACATCTCCTGCACTGGCATGTGTATTCTTTAGAATTGAGCCAGCAGGGAAGCCCTAATAGTAACTTGTTGCTGTGAATTCTCAAGCCAGGATAAACTTGAGTTTCTTCTGTCCTTCACAGCTATATGACCTTGGGTAAGTCCCTTAGATTAAACTTTGGTTTCCTATTCTGTAGAAGCTACAAGAAAGGATTCCTATATGACTGGGTTGTCTTGATGATTATATAATAAAGAGCATGTGGTAGATAGAGCGTGCTAAATGCCTGTAACTCTTTTCTTTTCCCTTCTCTTCTCTACAGTAAACATGATGTTGTGTCAGTGACTCTTCCCTGCAACAGTGGACTTGTTGGGGACTTCCCTGGCAGTCCAGTGGTTAGGACTCTGCCCCTCTAATGCTGGGGGCATGGGTTGAATCCCTGGTAGGGGAACTAAGATCTCACATGCCATGTTTGTTGGAGCCAAACTCCACCCACAAAACTAAACAAACAAACAAGTGAAACAATGGACTTTTAGGATGGAAATCTCTACAGGGGACAAAGGGTAGTATTTTCTCAACCAAAACAAATCTGACCCCAAACTAGTTAATTGTAAAAAAAAAAAAAAAAAAGAAAATTCAGAGTTGTCACTGTATCCTTTCTGCTTAGCCCTTCTGTCCATCAGCACAGTCTCACAGGATCAGAATCGTAGTGTTCAGAAGAGATCCAACTTGGTACAAACAGCCTGAACAGCTGGGTAGCTTTTTTATTTCTACCAACAGGGATGAAAAGGATGCTTAAGGCATGAAATCTATGTGTGCTCTATATTTAAAAATAATAAAAAGAGATGCTCAAACAAGCTTTAAAGAGATGTGGACCCAGAAATTACCTTTCCTAGATTTCAGGTAGAACAAGAACCAATAAGTCAGGTGGTGCAAAGTACCTAAATTGCCACTTTCATTTCAGCTTTAACTTTGCAGGATTTTTTTCTAGGTGACCTGGTTTCAAGTCACACTATATCCCCAGTGTGTCCTTCTCGGCCCCATGACATCCGAAGCCAACCATTTCATTTCCATGTATCCGTAGTACTAGGAGCAAAGTCTGTCGACATTCTTCCCCTGAGCAAGGCCTAGATGGAATAGAATCAAAAAGCTCATCAGATCATCTTATCTTCAACCTTGTTCAGAGTCTGAGACCTGGCCAGGATGGACAGACTCCAGATGTTCTGTCTTTCCTCCTCCCTCCCCCACCCCTCCAACAATCTCAGATCTTCTCTGTCTACCTGAATCCCAGGAGGCCAGCTCTTAAAAATGGAAACTGTCTGTGGTGGTCTGAGCTTGAGGGGGTTTGATAAGCTGGCCCCATAGCCATCAGACTCTGAGGGCTGCTTATTTTCAATATCGTATAATATTGCTTACACGTGGCATCTAGAAAAGGTACATATGAACTTATTTGCAAAGCAGAAATAGGATCACAGACGTAGAGAACAAAAGTGGACACCAAGGGGGAAGGGGAAGTGGGATGAACTGGGAGACTGGGATTAATATATATAGACCCAGATAATCACGATGGTGTGATCACCAACCTAGAGCCAGACATCCAAGTCGGCCTTAGAAAGCATCACTACGAACAAAGCTAGTGGAAGTGATAGAATTCCAGTTGAGCTATTCCAAATCCTGAAAGATGATGCTGTGAAAGTGTTGCACTCAATATGCCAGCAAATTTGGAAAACTCAGCAGTGGCCACAGGACTGGAAAAGGTCAGTTTTCATTCCGATCCCAAAGAAAGGCAAAGCCAAAGAATGCTCAAACTACCACACAATTGCACTCATCTCACACTCTAGTAAAGTAATGCTCAAAATTCTCCAAGCCAGGCTTCAGCAATATGTGAACCGTGAACTTCCAGATGTTCAAGCTGGTTTTAGAAAAGGCAGAGGAACCAGAGATCAAGCTGCCAACATCCACTGGATCATGGAAAAAGCAAGAGAGTTCCAGAAAAACATCTATTTCGCTTTCTTGACTATGCCAAAGCCTTTGACTGTGTGGATCACAATAAACTGTGGAAAATTCTGAAAGAGATGGAAATACCAGACCACCTGATCTGCCTCTTGAGAAATTTGTATGCAGGTCAGGAAGCAACAGTTAGAACTGGACATGGAACAACAGACTGGTTCCAAATAGGAAAAGGAATACATCAAGGCTGTATATTGCCACCCTGTTTATTTAACTTATATGCAGAGTACATCATGAGAAACGCTGAACTGGAAGAAACACAAGCTGGAATCAAGATTGCCGGGAGAAATATCAATCACCTCAGATATGCAGATGACACCACCCTTATGGCAGAAAGTGAAGAGGAACTCAAAAGCCTCTTGATGAAAGTGAAAGTGGAGAGTGAAAAAGTTGGCTTAAAGCTCAACATTCAGAAAATGAAGATCATGGCATCCGGTCCCATCACTTCATGGGAAATAGATGGGGAAACAATGGAAACAGTTTCAGACTTTATTTTCCTGGGCTCCAAAATCACTACAGATGGTGACTGCAGCCATGAAATTAAAAGATGCTTACTCCTTGGAAGGAAAGTTATGACCAACCTAGATAGCATATTGAAAAGTAGAGACATTACTTTGCCAACAAAGGTTTGTCTAGTCAAGGCTATGGTTTTTCATGTGGTCATGTATGGATGTGAGAGTTGGACTGTGAAGAAGGCTGAGCACTGAAGCATTGATGCTTTTGAACTGTGCTGTTGGAGAAGACTCTTGAGAGTCCCTTGGACTGCAAGGAGATCCAACCAGTCCATTCTGAAGGAGATCAGCCCTGGAATTTCTTTGGAAGGAATGATGCTAAAGCTGAAACTCCAGTACTTTGGCCACCTCATGCGAAGAGTTGACTCATTGGAAAAGACTCTGATGCTAGGAGGGATTGAGGGCAAGAGGAGAAGGGGATGACAAAGGATGAGATGGCTGGATGGCATCACTGACTCGATGGACGTGAGTCTGAGTGAACTCCCGGAGTTGGTGATGGACAGGGAGGCCTGGCGTGCTGCGATTCATGGGGTCGCAAAGAGTCGGACACAATTGAGTGACTGATCTGATCTGATATATATACATGCTTCCCTGTTGGCTCAGATGGTAAAGTGTCTGCCTGCAATGCAGGAGACCTGGGTTTGATCCCCTGGAGAAGGAAATGGCAACCCACTCCAGTACTCTTGCCTGGAAAATCCCATGGATGGAGGAGCCTGGTAGGCTGCAGTCCATGGGGTCACTAAGAGTTGGACACGACTGAGAGACTTCACTTTCACTTTTCACTTTCATGCATTGGAGAAGGAAATGGCAACCCACTCCAGCATTCTTGCCTGGAGAATCCCAGGGACGGGCGAGCCTGGTGGGCTGCCATCTATGGGGTCACACAGAGTCAGACATGACTGAAGCGACTTAGGAAAAAAATGAGAACCTGCTGTATGGCCCAGGTAACTCTGCTCAGAGTTCTGTGGTGACCTAAATGGGAAGGAAATCTAAGAAAGAGTGGATATATGTATAACTGGGGGCTTCCCTGGTGGCTCAGATGGTGAAGAATCTGCCTGCAATTGAGACCCGGGTTTGATACCTGGGTTGGGAAGATCCCCGGTAGAAGGGAATGACAAAACCCACTCCAGTGTTCTTGCCTAGAGAATTCCATAGAGAGACGAGCCTCGAAGGCTACAGTCTATGGGATCACAGAAAGTCAAACATGACCGAGCGACTAATACACACACACACACACACACACACACATGTGCACACAAGTATAACTGATTCACTTTGTTGTACAGGCAGAAACTAACACAAAGTTGTAAAGTAACTATACTCTCATAAAAATTAATAAAAAAGAGATCAAAATTGGGAGGGGGTAAGGTTGGGTGTTCTCTGCTGCACAGTCATTGTGGATCAGTGACCTCTCTTTACCGATGTCTTTGTCTTCTCTGAGACTCTTGGGGTCTTCCTCTGAATCCTGCCAAGTGACGAAGCAGAAGCTAGAGCGTAGAGATGGCCCATGTACTTTAAGCCCTTCTGACTGGAGGCAAAACATTGCTTCCCCTACCTTCCTTTGGTTAGAACTATTCACGCGAGCCTGTTACCAGAAGATGTGGAGTCTGGCTGCTTGCTGCTCAAAAGCCAATAAACAGGTTGGTGGAGGCATCTTTCTTTCAGATGCCGGCAACTGGAGGGTGGGGTTTGCTGGGCGGGGGTGCAGACATCTCCCATGACAAGCAGGGGATAAGAGCTTTTATAGAAAGGGAGAGGGCGTTACATGATGAAACAGCACAGTCAGCTCTGACAGCCGTCTTCAGATTGATCACTGATGGTCTGACCAGTGTCATCTTAGTGGTTTTAGGTACAGTTAATCTTCACTCCCAGGGTTGGCTTGTTTCCATTTCCTTGAGGTTAGTTCTCAGGATTGTAGCAGTTTATGTCATGATTACAGCCTGGCCATCATGTAGTTAACTTCTTCCACCTGGTGGGGGTTTCAGCATCTAGAAGATGGCTCAGAATATTATCGACAGCCATTGAGAAGGAAAGAAACATCCTCGACTATGCTTGATGACTACATCATGACTCTCTGGTCTCCTTTGACGACTTTCCTTTGTTTCTGCATGTTCTCATTTCTCTGATTAAACTTATTCTTCAACTAAAGTTTCCCACAGAGCAAAGGGAGGCAGAGGACATGGGGGGAAGGACCATACGGCCCTGCTCTATTTCATGCCCACTGAGGTGTGAGAGGGCTGAGAAAGGTCAAGCCAGCCAGTAGGGATGAGGGGCAGGTAACCCTCAGCTGGATTCTCTCCTCCATCTGCTGGGCTGGCTGACTGCCTGCTGAGGAGTTGGTCATATCTTTGCCATGCGGCATAGTTTTCATTTACATGACTAACCTGAGTTGAAATAAAAGTGAAGGAAAGATGAAACACAGGGAAAGAAGAAAGAGAGAAAACGAGACAAAAAGGAGAGAAGGTGTAGTTAACAAAGGTGTTGGTGGCACCAACTGTTTTCAGCCTGTCTTTCCCAAAGCCTGATCTTAGATGAGGTTTCGGGGTGACAAGGACCTGTTGTTACTCCGAAACTCCCATCGTGAGTCACAAACTAGGCGGAGGCAACAATCATGTCGGTGCTCGTGGTCTCTGCAGGTAATTAAATGAGAGATCTAATTGGGAACAGGCATCAGACCTAAGGAAGACAGTCATACTATTAATTTTTTTTTTTAATAAGAACAGTAACACACAGATCGCCATTAATCCTCGCCTTCATCAGAAACTGCTGTGACCCAGTTTCCCACATGAATCACTCTCTTTGAGGCCGACCCAACCCACTGCAGACACTCAGAACCTGCTCCCCGTCCCTCCCCACCTTTCATCTCTCACCACATTTTATCTTCTCAACGTAACAATTCCCTGTTTTGATACCTTGCAAAGACGAGGTCCGCAAGCCTCCACAATTTTGCTGACGCTGTTCCCCGTGCCTATGAAGCCACAACTTGATCACAAGGCACCACGTAGTTATTCCTATCCTGCCTACTTTGGGACTTCTTGTTCTGTAGTAAAAGCAAAGCTCTCGATATGTTTTTTATTTTTTTAAATTTTTAAATTGGAAGATAACTGCCTTACAGTGCGGTGTTGGTTTCTGTTGTAGAACAGCGTGATCAGCTATAAGTGTATATACATCCCTTCCTTCTTGAGCTTCCCTCCCACTCCCCTCACATCCCACCCTTCTAGGTTATCACAGAGCACGCAGCTGAGCTCCCTGTGTTATACAGCAATGTGCCACTAGCAACCTATTTTACACATGGTAACATATTAAAGTAGAAGATATTAAGAAGAGGTGGCAGGAATACACAGAAGAACTATACAAAAAAGATCTTCACGACCAAGATAATCATGATGGTGTGATCACTGACCTAGAGCCAGACATCCTGGAATGTGAAGTCAAGTGGGCCTTAGAAAGCATCACTACAAACAAAGCTAGTGGAGGTGATGCAATTCCAGTTGAGCTATTTCAAATCCTGAAAAATGATGCTATTAAAGTGCTGCACTCAATATGCCAGCAAATTTGGAAAACTCAGCAGTGGCCACAGGACTGGAAAAGGTCAGTTTTCATTCCAATCCCAAAGAAAGGCAATGCCAAAGAATGCTCAAACTACTGCACAATTGCACTCATCTCACATGCTAGTAAAGTAATGCTCAAAATTCTGCTAGCCAGGCTTCAGCAATACATGAAACTTGAACTTCCAGATGTTCAAGCTGGTTTTTAGAAAAGGCAGAGGAACCAGAGTTCAAATTGCCAACATCCGCTGGATCATCAAAAAAGCAGGAGAGTTCCAGAAAAACATCTATTTCTGCTTTATTGACTATGCCAAAGCCTTTGAATATGTGGATCACAATAAACTGTGGAAAATTCTGAAAGAGATGGGAATACCAAACCATCTGACCTGCCTCTTGAGAAACCTATAAGCAGGTCAGGAAGCAACAGTTAGAACTGGACATGGAACAATGGACTGGTTCCAAATAGGAAAAGGAGTATGTCAAGGCTGTATATTGTCACCCTGCTTATTTAACTTATATGCAGAGTACATCATGAGAAACACTGCGCTGGAAGAAGCACAAGGTGGAATCATGATTGCCAGGAGAAATATCAATCACCTCAGATATGCAGATGACACCACCATTATGGCAGAAAGTGAAGAGGAACTCAAAAGCCTCTTGATGAAAGTGAAAGTGGAGAGTGAAAAAGTTGGCTTAAAGCTCAACATTCAGAAAACGAAGATCATGGCATCTGGTCCCATCACTTCATGGGAAATAGATGGGGAAACAGTGGAAACAATGTCAGACTTTATTTTTTGGGTTCCAAAATCACTGCAGATGGTGACTGCAGCCATGAAATTGAAAGATGCTTGCTCCTTGGAAGAAAACTTATGACCAACCTAGATAGCACATTGAAAATCAAAGACATTACTTTGCCAATAAAGGTCCATCTAGTCAAGGCTATGGTTTTTCCCTTTTTTTCCTTTTTTTTATTATTTTTTTTTACTTTACAATATTGTATTGGTTTTGCCATACATCAACATGCATCCGCCACGGGTATACACGTGTTCCCAATCCTGAACCCCGCTCCCACCTCCCTCCCCATAAGGGCTATGGTTTTTCCAGTGGTCATGTATGGATGTGAGAATTGGACTGTGAAGAAAGCTGAGCGCCGAAGAATTGATGCTTTTGAACTGTGGTGTTGGAGAAGACTCTTGAGAGTCCCTTGGACTGCAAGGAGATCCAACCAGTCCATTCTGAAGATCAGCCCTGGGATTTCTTTGGAAGGAGTGATGCTAAAGCTGAAACTCCAGTACTTTGGCCACCTCATGCGAAGAGTTGTCTCATTGGAAAAGACTCTGATGCTGGGAGGGATTGGGGGCAGGAGGAGAAGGGGACGACAGAGGAGGAGATGGCTGGATGGCATCACTGACTCGATGGACGTGAGTCTGAGTGAACTCCAGGAGTTGGTGATGGACAGGGAGGCCTGGTGTGTTGCGATTCATGGGTCGAAAAGAGTTGAACACGACTGAGCGACTGAACTGAACTGAACTGAATGTATTTATGTTGAAACCTTTGTTTTTGGCTTTGGGTTTTTGTTGAAAGTGAAAGTTGCTCAGTCACGTCCAACTCTCTGCAACCCCATGGACTATACAGTCCATGGAATTCTCCAGTCCAGAATACTGAAGTGGGTAGCCTTTCCCTTCTGCAGGGGTTCTTCCCAACCCAGGAACGGAACCCATGTCTCCCGCATTGCAGGCAGATTCTTTACCAGCTGAGCCACTTTGTTACAAGCCACCAAATATAATTCCCCTTGATCCAAAACACTAAACAAATGTTTATATAAATGATACACTTATTGATATTTTACTGGAATGGGGATCAACTTATTCAATGAGAAAGCATAATAGGATATGAATGGTGGTTAGGCAAAATTTTCCTGGGCTGTGGGTGGGGGGTGTCTCTTGAAGTTGGAAGCAGTTGAGTGCTTTCTAGAACTAAAATAAGCCAGTTGCATCTTTGGAGTAAAGAGGTAGGTTGCCTGTAAGTGGAATTCAAAAGTAGGCCGACCTGCAGAATTTTGAAGAGTTGCCCCTAGGTTGCCTCTCCAGCCTTCTTAACCCTGCTCTCTGCCTTGGCGAGGCGTTCTGTATGAACTACACCAAAGTGGACAGTTCGCGTGTGATCAGACAGAAGAAGCAAAGGACACTGGGGTAGGTATTATCCAGTTCCCTCCTCGTGGCCTTTCCCTGGGCCGGCTGTGTGGATGTGCGTCCCTCTGCCAAAGGCCACTGCTCTTTCCAACGTGCCCTCTGCATTGTTTGCTCCTTCTGGGTCCCAGTAGCCAAAGCGTTGTTAGTCTTGGGCCTGTGGATCGAGTTCAGAAGGTCTGTAAACTCTAATGGAGAAAATAAAAACACACCTCTATTTATTTATGTAGAAGAATTTTGGTTTAATACAACATGTCTTTATTTTGGGGCTTCTTTAGTGACTCAGACGGTAAAGAATCTGCCTGCAATGCAGAAGATGTGATCCCTGAGTTGGGAGGATTCCCTGGAGAAGGGATTGGCTACCCACTCTAGTATTCTGGCCTGGAGAATTCCATGGACTGCAAAGAGTTGGACATGACTGAGTGACTTTAATTTACTCATCACAGACATATTTTATTTGACTATTTTATGCATCATTTTTTAATAGAATTGGTTTCTTTGGCAATTCTAAGTATTTTATCAAATTCACTTAAAAACATTATTCTTGAGTTGGGGTCTTCTGGGTCCCCCAGACTGATAAAAGTTTAGGAATCCATGCAGTAATCACCTCCCCTCCTTGTTGCATTGAGCCTAGTGGTGGGGACCACTTTCCTCTCACTGGCTTGGGGGGCCTGCATTGATCATTTCTCTACTCCCTGCCACACCATTTGCATGTGTTGTACTCAATCATGTCTGACTCTTTGCAGCCGCATGGATGGTAGCATGCCAGGCTCCTCTGCCCATGGAATTTTCCAGTCAAGAATACTGGAGTGGGTTGCCATTTCCTTCTCCATCGCACCATTTAAGTAATTCCTTTACTGTGTGTGTGCACGCTAAGTCCCTACAATCATGTCTGACCCTTTGTGACCCTGTGGACTGTAGCCCATCAGGTTCCTCTGTCCATGGGATTCTCCAGGAAAGAATACTAGGGTGGGTTGCTGTGCCCTCCTCCAGGGGATCTTCGTGACCCAGATATCAAACCCGGGTCTCTTAAGTCTCCTTCATTGGCAAGTGGATTCTTTACCACTAGCACCACCTGGGAAGTCCAGTCCCTTTACTTAAAGCCTCCTTGAACTCTCCTAAGTACAGCACGTCATCCTTGTCCCCCTGGGATACTGACGGATATGCCTTGTAAAGGACTTTGATTTCCTAGTCAAGAGTAGCTGGGGACCTCAAGCAGGTCACTTGACTTCACTGAGCCTCTGTTTTTCTCATTTGTAAAATGGAGGTTAATACCCACCGTTGGACATCAAGGCATCTAGGTTGTTGTCAGGACAAGTCAATGTAACACGTTTGAATGTTAGCTGGCACACTGAAAATATTACACAAGCCCTATCATTCATTTGCCAGCTTTCTTTCCCTTCCTTCTACCTGTTCTGCTTGGCCAGCAGACTGGCAGGACTAAAATACATTGCTTCAACCTGAAGGTAGGGGTCATTACAAAGGACACTGGCACTTGCGTTGCTTCTGTGGCTAAGGCTTTACGGCTGAGGCAGGGGAAGTATTATTTTTAGTGTTTCCCTCTGCAATTTTTCAATCAACTCTAGGTGAAGTAAGTTCTCATGTAAGAACCCAGACAATATTTCTCCAACAGGAATAATATATAGACATCATTTCCAAGAATATTTTAATGCATAGTGATTTCCTTGTGTTGTTCAATTATTTTAATTGCAATATTATTTAAATGTGTACAAATAAATTGGATATATACCCTTATGCTTATAGTTCTTGTACAGCTATTAATCAAAAACAAATTTGCAAATTAAACCCAGAAGATGCTATTAAGATGATAAACTGAGTGTATGCTATAATGTCCTTTTCCTCCTCTAAATATATAGGAGAAAATTGTCTATAACAGTGCTATAAGACAAAAGGGATTATTCTCCTTAGACCAGAAACTATAAGGGATTTCTGAAAGGCTGGAGGCAGATGGGGTATGAATAATTGATGAGGCTGTGGCCCTAACCCCACCCTGGGGAGCTTGTTCCCAGCAGGGAGTGGTTTCAGATACTCTGTCTAAATGCTGAGGACTGGATACCGGAATATAAGAGAGCTCTAAGGAGCTCTTAGCAGTCAAAGTGGCTTCTACAGTGCCCTAGTAGGAGAGTCCAGATGGCTTGGTCCCTCCCCTCCCCACTACCACACTCATGAGGTGGGAACAGGAGTGTCTGTCCCTAGGCTGGAGCACTAAGTGGAGGCGTTGGACCCGAGAGGCACCAAAGCCCCCTGGGTGGCTGGTGATACTCAAGGGAAATAAGGCGTCTCTAGGACAGTCAACTCATTGGAAAAGACTTTGATGCTGGGAAAGATTGAAGGCAAAAGGAGAAGAGGGCAGTAGAGAATGAGATGGTTAGATAGCATCACTGACTCACTGGACAAGAATTTGAGCAAACTCCGGGAGAGAGTGGAGGACAGAGGAGCCTGGCATGCTGCAGCCACCAGGGTCTCAAAGAGTTGGACACAACTTAGCGACTAAACAACAAAAATGACTAGCTAGTGACCTCCTAGCTGATAGTACCTCCACCTTTAGTTTATTATCACTGGTAACAGGTAGTATAATCCAGCTTTCAAATAGGCAACTGGTAAAAGATACAAAGACAAGCAGAAAACCAAGACTTAGGCAACATTTAAGAAAGTCAGTCTAACAGTCAAGTCAGCAAACCCAACCAACACTAGTTGTGAGAACTAAGGAAATCGAATTAATGTAGCAAATACAGGGAGATGAGAAAGGACATTGGATAAAAAAGAGAGACTTGACTAGAGACTTTGACTATAGACAGTTGTTGAAATAAAAGGAGAAATTAGTAGATGTACTGAATAGCAAACTGCACAGAACTGAGAAGAGAATTCATAGTTGGAAAATTGTTGCTGACAGGTTTTCTCAAAAGGCCAAGTTAAATAGCAAAAATGAATACATTAAAGAATGATTGGAAATAGGAAGTTCTAAGAGGGGTTCTGGAAGAAAAGAACGCAGAGGACAGATAGAAGGAGTCAACAAATAATGAAAGATACATATTCTGTTTCAGGAATACATGAGTTAAATTAAAAAGGATTACTGGGTGTCGGGCAGGAGGCATATAAAATGACCACACCCAGAAATACTGTAGAATAATTATGGGCCACCAAAAAAGAGGAAGTCCAGAAACCTTTTGGACAAGGGGGGAGAAAAGCTTCTCTACAGAAGAATAAGAATCATATTAGCATAAGTCTTCTCATCCATATCATTGAATGGGAGAGGAAAATAATAACTGTTTAATCAGCATTCTATACACAGTCAAAATATTGCTCAATTCAAAAATGAGAGGATGAAATAAGCACATTTTAGTGACTGGAATGTTTTGCCATCCCTTAAATTTGACTGAAACAATTGCTAGAAATGGCACTTGGTGAAACAAACCAAAATAAATCTAAGAAGAAGATATGGGGTAAGAAAGGAAAAGAGAAAACAAAAAACAATACAATGTATTTCAAAGAATAAAAGTGTTTTGATTATTAAAATATATGATAAATCTCAGATTTGGTAACTGAAAGCAGAACAAAGAAATGTGAGAATTTAAAATTTGGTTAGATTTCCTCCTATTTGGGAAGAAGTTATAGGCCCCAATTAACTCTGTTGCTGCTGCTGCTGCTAAGTTGCTTCAGTCGTGTCCGACTCTGTGCGACCCCAGAGACGGCAGCCCACCAGGCTCCCCCGTCCCTGGGATTCTCCAGGCAAGAACACTGGAGTGGGTTGCCATTTCCTTTTCCAATGCAGGAAAGTGAAAAGTGAAAGTGAAGTCGCTCAGTCATATGAGTCCGACTCTTAGCGACCTCATGGACTGCAGCCTACCAGGCTCCTCCGTCCATGGGATTTTCCAGGCAAGAGTACTGGAGTGGGGTGCCATCCATTAACTCTAGATATTGATAAAATAAAAAAGCAAAGCACCTTAAGCATAGTTGAAAACTACGAATTCCCATATGGCACAAAGGACTTAGCTGAACACCGTGCTAGGAGATTTGACCGCATTTATCTGGTTTCTAACTGCAGTAGGCGGTGTCCTCACACGTGACCTCTGAGCTGAGTCTTTACTCAAGAAAACACAATATTGCCGAAGGGCAGAATGTGCCGCATTGCCAAGCCAGTTTCAGTACTTCTCCACTTACTCCCCTCCTGCAATTTTCCATTTCTCTGTGGTCTCCCTTTAAGCTCCCTTAATCCCCTTCTTATATTCCCTGTCTCCCTTTGAAATCCTCAGCCACCTTTGTCTTAGTTGCGGTGGAGCTCAGTCTATGCTGGAGACTCCCTTACAGCAGTCATAGGAATAAATCTGTCTTGTTGCCTTCAACAAGAGTCCAGTCCTCTCTTTTTTTAGCACTCCTGTGTTCCCTGGTCCCTATAGTCAAAGCTATGGTGTTTCCAGTAGTCATGTATGGATATGAGAGTTGGACTATAAAGAAGCCTGAGCACCCAAGAATTGATGCTTTTGAACTGTGGTGTTGGAGAGGACTCTTGAGACCCTTGGACTTCAAAGAGATCAAACCAGCCAATCCTAAAGGAAATCAATCCTGAATATTCATTGGAAGGACTGATGCTAAAGCTGAAACTCCAATATTTTGGTCACCTGATACAAAGAGCTGACTCATTGGAAAAGACTGTGATGAGGGGAAAGATTGAGGGCAGGAGGAGAAAGAGGCAGAGGATGAGATAGTTGGATGGTATCATTGAGTCAAAGGACATGAGTTTGAGCAAGCTCCAGGAGATACCGAAGGTCAGGGAAGACAGGTGTGCTGCAGTCCATGGGATTGCAAAGAGTTGGTCTTGACTTAGTGACTAAACAACAACAATATTCATAGAAAAATTGTTTACAATCGCTGTAATGTGGACACAGCTTAAATGTTCATCAACGGACGAACGGATAAAGAACACGATCTATACATACAATGGAATACCGCTCAGCCCTTAAAAAGAAGGGAATTTTGCACTATGTGACACGCAGATGAATCTTGAGGAAACACCAAACAGAAGAAACCAGGCACAGAAAAACAACCACTCTAGGCTTTTATCCATTCGAGGGATCTAAAATAGCCAAATTCATAGAATGCAAGAATGGAAAGTTGATGGCCAGGGGCCTGAGAAAGGGAGAAAGGAGGAGTCACAAACAAATTGCCAAAATATTTCAGTTAAAAGTCCAGCCCTTTTGTTTTTTTCACCAAGTTAGAAGTTTTAAAGAAGAATTAAAATGGTAAAAGTAAAACCTGTAGCTTCTGAGTCAGAGGAGACTTCAAGGAAAGTTTCTTCAAGGAAGAGACAAACAAGCTGAAGGACAAAAATGGGGCAGACTTAGCAAAACCTGGGGAAAATGTACTTTCCTACGGAGGCCACGACAGATGCAAAGGCCTGGAGTTGGGAAAATGCTTCACGATTCGGAGCAACAAGTAGGAAATAAATGTGCCGAGAGCGAAAGGTGGGAGAGTGTGAAGGGAGGTTGGGGAGGAAGGCAAGGTGGCTCTTAGGTCACTGGGATGCTTAATTTGGGGGCAGCTGCATTCCTGCCTAGGTGTCTACAAGGATGCTGAGTGCTTTAAAATCCAGCTGTGTCCTGGTCTCTCTCTCTCTTCCTAGGCAGGAAGCTTGAAGAAGTCAAGGACTGGGGGGATCTTCCCTGGCGGTCCAGCTGCTAAGACTCTATGCTCCCAATGTAGGGAGGCTGGCTTTGATCTCTGGTCAGGTAACTAGATTCCCACACACCACAACTAAGAATTTGCACGCCACAACAGAAGATCCGGTGTGCCGCAATCAGGACTGGTGCAGCCAAATAAAAATAGATAAATAAATATTTTAAAAAGTTTGTGCCAATCTATTAAAAAAAAAAGTTGGCAGGGACTGTTCTCATGTTTTTCCCCAGCAGTTCAAAGAGGAGTCAGGTCAGGTCAAGTGCCCAATGACTGGATGGTTTTCAACTCCTGAGCTTTTCTTATCTCTCCCCTCATGGAGTCTGTAAACCCTGCCAGATTTGAGATTGAAAAGGAGAAAAGAAGATGTCTTATGCTTCTTCACAGAATCCTGAGAGGTTAGAAAGAAAGAATATAGCTGCCGGCAAGTCCCCGACAAAAGGTCCGGGCTTTGTGGGGGCGGGGTTCTCCCCAACATGTAACTCATCTCTGATCCTTCTTACTATCCCCATGCCCCCATCACCTTGACTTGAGGTAGCTTGGACCCGGAGAAGTTGAAAAACAGGCCCCTTAGTTTAAAATCCAAAGCGTTTTCCTGCAATATGTGCCCACATGTTGCCGAACATCCGACTGCGGCTGTCTGGCAAAACCGGAATGTTGACACACAAAGCCCCAGAGCTTTTCATCAGACACAGTTAGATGTCACTGGCAGGGGTGGCTGATGGGACTCTGCTGGCCTTTGCACCCAAGAGAGGGCTCTCAGGAGACTCCCTGCTCACGCTGATCAAGCGAAGTGGAATGAACTAATGACCAACGCAATGGGTTTATATTTTCCTGGAAGAAAGAGAGCACTAGGGAAAGTGACTTGCTGTTTCACTGTGAGTGCTCAGGCAGTACTGTTGGCTCGATTCACCTTCCAGGGGGCTGGGGAAACAGTCCTGTCTGCCCACTCCCCACCGCCCTGGAGCTCATGAACTTACCCTTTGAGAACTGAAGCCTTCTGTGTCTTACCCTAGAAATATTCAAAAGCTATTTTGACTGACATGCCTTTACAGTCTAAAAGGGAGAATTCTAATTCTGTAGAGAGAAGTCTTCTGTGCCTTGGGGAAATCTACAGTGATAGACAGGGGTCCTTTAGTCTAATTCTCTCTGCATCTGAGAGCAAGGTTGTGTAAACTTTGATGTCAGTGATTGCATGATGCAAGATTGTTAACAGAGAGGCCTCTGGCTTGGGCGTTTTGAAGATTTAAAAGTTCTTCAGATGATTCTGATATGCTCCCATAGTTAAAACCATCACTTCAAAAGAACAGAATATATTCAATTTCTCTTGAGTTTCACGTGTAAGTGTGTGTGTGTTTATGTGTTTGAGCAGTGAAGGTGTGGAGGTGGCTCCAACTTGTGTTTCTGACTGTTTTTCAAAGGCAATTTTGAGAGGCACTGATTCCTGGAACAAGCTGAGTTTACAAACGTCTTTACTCATCCTCTTAAGATGTGGATCAGACATATCCTTCATGAAATCTTTTCTGATTCACCCGAGCAGACTTGATTCTTCTTCTCCTTTGACCCTACTCTACCAGGAACAAACATGTATTCAGGTCCTCATAACTCTGAATGATAATTTAAACTTATCTATCCTCACCCCACCCCCAGCCCCATCCATAAAGACCTTCTTCATGGCTGGGATAAAGTTCTTCCTTCTCTGTAACCCTAGTTGCCTGTAAATGTTTGCTGACTAAATGAGGTTTAATGGACAGGGCAATAATCCCAACCTAGAGACTGCATTTATAAAGGCAACAACTAACAATCCAAGTGATTTTCAATGTTAAATAGTTTTAATGAATACCCAACATTCACTGTTAAATGTTCAGCTTTGGCTACATGAAGTGTCTCTTTGCTTGATGGTTACTTTATCAACTCCGCTAATACTGCTTTCAGATAGGATATTGTTGGCTATAAGTGAATCAATGAAGAAATTATTACTTAAGCAACAGGATTTTCTTTCTTAGTAGACAAAATCATTGAAAACTTTGTATCTTTGAGAGGAAGTTGAAAACAATAAGAAGAAACGGATGGCTGGAGCTTTGGAACATACTGTCGCCCCAAAGCTGTAACTGAGTGAGGCTTAGAGCTAGGGAGAAGTGTGGCTTTGCTGACTGTCTCTGAAGCCAGGCAGAGGAGACTTGTGTGTTACAGAACAGTGGAAGCTTCCCAAAGGGAAACACACAGAAACAATCAGGAGAGCAAACAAACCACACAGGATCATGACGTTACTAGGAGACAGAGATTCCATGACCTTTCATTTACCTGCAAGTGGAGGGCAGGATGAATTCCAACAGAAAGGGTGTGAGTTTAAGAGGCGGCTTAAGAGAAGGGTGGAAGATAGCAGAGAATCTTCATAAAACACAAGTGACATTACCCTGGGAATAGAAAGTCAACTTTAAACGAGAAAGTACGAAACGCAGGCTGCAACTTGGAAGTTCACAGCACTGAAGGCGGGGAAGGGTTTTGATTGTGTGTGGGAACGCAAAGGCAGAATTTGGAAGCGTTACTTCTGGGGAAGGGTTACAGATATACAGAGAGCGGGTGATACCACTTGGAGACAAATCAATGAAAAAATGAAAGAAATAAGTAGGAATGATTAAGGACTCTCAGGGAAATAAACCCTCCTCTCCCCATGCCACCATAACCCAAATTACCCATAAAAGAAATGGTACAAAAGGGGGAAGAACCAAGGAGTTCTGAAACTAGGGACCCTGTTGTGAAAGAAATAAGAATACAGAAAAGCAGATCAACATCCGTATAAAATTATTGTAAAAATAATTGAAAATGAGAATCAAAGCATTTCTCCTGATGAAAAGTCTTACCAGAAAATTCGAAGAAGCAGAAGAAAACTCAAAACAACTGGAAAGAAACACACCAAAGTAAATTCATTTAGGAATATAAAATAATACCTAAAATCAGAAATATAAAAACTAAGACCAGGAACAGACTCCCCTTAACCCTCCTTCCTTCAAAAAAACTACTTAGACTTGGGAGAGAAATTGAGAAAAAATATATCAGTAATGAAGATTCTGCAATTCAGGAGACCCAGTTTCGATCTCTGGATCAGGAAGATCCCCTGGAGAAGGACATGGCAATCCACTCCAGTATTCTTGCCTGGAGAATCCCATGGACAGAGGAGCCTGGGGGGCTGCAGTCCATGGGGTTGCAAAGAGTGGGACACGACTGAGCAACTAACACACACAATGAAGACTAAATTCCAAAGTACTGATGGAGTAAAAGATTTAACAAGGGGGATTAAAGAAAAAATAAAAAGACTAAAAATGAATTAAAATGAGGAAACAAACAAAGCATTTCACCCACTTTCAAAGGGAAAGTGGGTGAAATGTAAAACAATTTGCAAAGGTGGCCCAGCAAACCTATGACTGGGGAAGAGAATCAGAACAATGGGCCAGAGCTGGTATTTAAAATCCTAAATCCAGAAAAGTCCCGTAATCTACACGCTTCTGCTGAGCGCATGCTCAGTCGTGTCTGACTCTTTGTGACCTCATGGACTGTAGCCCTCCAGGCTCCTCTGTCCATGGGATTCTCCAGGCAAGAACACCGGAGTGGGTTTCCATTTCCTCCTTTAGGGGGTCTTCCTGACCCAGAGATTGGAACTGAGTCACCTGTGTCTCCCGCATTGGCAGGAGGATTATTTACCACTGGGCCCCCTGGGAAGCCTTAGTCTACAAGTTGATAGAGTTAAAGGGTACTAGGGAAAATTTATCTGAAACAATCGACTAGCTAAATGAACAATCAACTAGCTAAATGAATGAAGTTCAAAGAAGAAATCTTCAGGTCTTTCAGGCAAAGAGAAGGATTGGATTCTGGAAGGTGACTATACCGTAGTTCATTTAACCAACTCTATAATTGGACAATTAGGTCATTTCTGTTTTTTTTTAATTTTATTGGGGTATAGTTGATTTACAGTGTTGTGTGAGTTTCGGGTGTACAGCAAAGTGAATCAGTGATGCATATACATGTATCCACTCTTTTCTAGATTCTTTCCCCACGTAGGCCATTATGGAGTTTGAATGGAGGTCCCTGTGCTATATGGTAGGTCCTTATTCGTTCTCTATTTTGCATGTAGCAGTGTGTATATGTCAGTTCTAATCTCCCAAGGTATCCCTCCACCCCTTACCTCCTGGCACTCATCAATCTGTTTCCTACATCTGTAACTCTATTTCTGTCTTGTAGATAAGTTCATCTGCGCACCCTTTTTTAGATTCTGAGTGTAAGTGACATCATATGGTATTCGTCTTTCTCTGGCTGACTTCACTCAACATGACAAACTCTACGTCCATCCATGTTGTTGCAAATGGTATTATTCCATTCTGTGCATGCGTGACATTTTCTTTATCCATTCCTCTGTCAATGGACATTTACATCGCTTCCATGTCCTTCCATGTCCTTGAAAATAGTGCTGCAGTGAACTCTGGGGTGCCTGTATCTTTCGGAATTATGGTTTTCTCCAGATATATGTGAGTTAGTGGGATTGCTGGATCATACGGCAGCTCTATTTTTAGTTTTCTATTTACCGTTCTCCATAGTGCTGCACCAGTGTGCATTTCTACCAACACTGGGGGAGGTGGGGGCGTACCCTTCTTTTCCACACCCTCTCCAGCATTTCTCATTTGTAGACTTTTTTGATAACGGCCATTCTGACAGGTGTGAGGTGATACCTCATTGTGGTTTTGATTTGCATTTCTCTCCTAATTAGTGATGTTGAGTATCTTCTCATGTGCTGTTTTACGCATCTGAATGTCTTCTGTGGAGAAATTTCTATTTAGATATTCCACCCATTTTTTGCTCCTTAGAAGAAAAGCTATAACCAACCTAGACAGCATATTAAAAAGCAGAGACATTACTTTGCCAACAAAGGTCCAAAGGTCTGTCTAGTCAAGGCTATGGTTTTTCCAGTAGTCATGTATGGATGTGAGAGCTGGACTATAAAGAAAGCTGAGCACCGAAGAATTGCTGCTTTTGAACTGTGGTGTTGGAGAAGACTCTTGAGAGTCCCTTGGACAGCAAGGAGAGCCAACCAGTCCATCCTAAAGGAAATCAGTCCTGAACATTCATTGGATGGACTGATGTTGAAGCTGAAACTCCAATACTTTGGCCACCTGATGCAAAGAACTGACTCATTACAAAAGACCCTGATGCTGGGAAAGATTGAAGGCGAGAGGAGAAGGGGACAACAGAGGATGAGATGGTTGGATGGCATCACCGACTCGATGGACATGAGTTTGAGCAAGCTCTGGGAGTTGGTGATGGACAGGGAAGCCTGGCGTGCTGCAGTCCACGAGGTCACAAAGAGTTGAATATGACTGAGCAACTGAACTGACTGACTGACCCATTTTTTGATTGGGTGCTATTGTTATCATTACTGTTGTAGCCAATATCATGATGAGCTGAGTTCCCAATCGCCCCAGAATGCGATTGAATGGGGGAGCAGGGAGAACCGGGGGCAGCGCCCGCTAGAGGAATCGCTGATCCCACAAGATGTCATGTGTGGGTCTTTCCTCTTGGTTTTAGCTTGTCCTTTGATATGAAATTTGAGATGGTTTCCTGGCTTCAGAATGAAGAGACCCACGCCCTTGGTTCTGTTGCCCAGGTAGGTACTTCATTCCCCGCTCCTGCCTCCTGTTTCAGGTCTCACAGCACTGCTCTCATCTGACCTCTACAGAGCCTGCTGTTTCCGTGGGATGTTGGGGACCTTCATTTGAGATTAAGGGAAAGAATGATGTGCCTTTTGGGTCAACCATCCATCCAGCCCACCCCAGCTGGGAAGACCCTGGTAGTCAATCCCAAGAAATGCTCTACGGCCAGGCACCTCTGGGGAACGCAGAGGCAGGAAACCCAAGTGAGGCGCTTGTCCAGCCCTCCGACTCAGCCAGCGGCTTCTCACACCACTCTCCGTTTTATCTCAGGAAAAAGAAAGCATGACCACATCTTCCTGTCAGCACTGTTCTGTCCTCCAGTTCTCACCGCCCCCACACAAACATTTCACAGGATTCTTGCTCAGAAATGTGCTCTGGGTGGGTCTGGGTTCTGTGACTTTTTTTTTTTTAATCTTGGGGAAGAATTAGTCATTGTTGAGAAGCAGGTGAGGGTGGTGCTTATGTACCCTGACCCATCGTACTTGCAGAACAGGCACCATCCTGGTATGCTGGGGCTGTGGGGCGGGCTTGTCACCCAGCACCAGTCGACAACATTCATCCTTCTAGAATGTTCAGGGCCATGGTGTGTGTTTATTTCACTGAGCTAATCCCAAGAGCATTGCTTCTTTTTGTTCATGGTTCAGTCCCTAAATCATATCTGACTCTTGAGACCCCATGTACTGTAGCCCGCCAGGCTTCTCTGTCCTTGGGGATTCTCCAGGCAAGAATACTGGAGTGGGTTGCCATGTCCTTCTCCAGGAGATCTGCCCAACCCAGGAATCGAACCCAGGTCTCCTGCATTGCAGGCAGATTCTTTACCGACTGAGCTACGAGAGAGATGCCCCATTTTTGTGCAAGGAAGGCAGCTATGACTTCTGGACTGTACACACAGATGAGTGGTGCGTTTTAGCATCAGACTCTGAAGCGTCCTTGAAAGCTGCTCCTTGTCCCCTTTCTGCTTTAGGGAATAGAAGTATTGACAAGGCAGTCATCTTCTGATGACATTGCTGTGAGAAGAGGCAGACCTCGAGGAGTACCTTAAAATAGAAACAAAATAAAAAGACATCAGAGAAATGCATGTTTGCTCCTGCTATTACTCCACACTACCAGAAGATGGAGTCATATCTATTTTTCTATATGCTTTGCCAATCAACAGATACTGTAGGCAAAATCTCTGTTGGTAGGTTCATTCTGCAGTGTGTGATTGTAGTCTTGGCTTTATTTTTGCTCTCTGCCACCCATCCTTACCCTTTCTTCCCTCCTTCCTTCCTTCCATCTTCTTTCTCATTAAAAAAAAAATGAAAACAGCTTTATTCTTTAGAACCTGTTAGAGAAGTCCCTCTCCCTCCACTTAAAACACACACATACACACACACATAACGGTTACCCCTCAGATTTGGAAAAGATTAATATAGGAGCCATGGCCTTTCTGCTTGGGTGTTAATTCCTTCAGTTTTCTGCTCAGAAAATAGAAGTTCGATAACATCTGCTCTATTTATTTAGTGCATGCAGGCTTCCCAGGCGGCTCAGTGGTAAAGAATCCGCCTGCCGATGCAGGAGACCTAAGAGACACAGGTTTGATCCCTGGGTTGGGAAGATCTCCTGGAGGAGGTCGTGGCAATCTATTCCAGCATTCTTGCCTCCTGGAGGATCCCATGGACAGATAAGTCTGGCAGGCTGCAGTCCATGGGGTCACAAAGAGTCAGACATGACTGAATGACTGAGAACACATACTTATTTGGCAGGGCCTTATTCTAGGCCATTGAGAGCTTCAGAAGAAAGATAGACCTTTAGTCCATTAAGGGCTAATATCTGTCCTCAAGAGTCTGGGTTTCGAGACCTCACCATCCTACAACCTCCACATCAGGAGGTGATGTATCAAAAGCTAAGGCAACTGTGAGTGTTTTGGGAAAAAGGAGGAGGTGCCTCCAAGGATGAGCAGAAGGAGGTGGAAAATAGGTAGAATTTCAGAGAAATGCCATTTCTTTTCTTTAAGCTTTGTAATTTACTGTATTCATCCTCTGAAATGCTCTCTTGTGTTTTGTTCTCTGCTACAGGCCTAATTTCCCACATTCTTTCAATTCCTCTGCCCCAGTTTAAAAAAGAAAAATAAGTAAACGATTCATTGGAATTGAGTACAGCGATAATTTCCATAACAATATCAACAGTTTCAAAATCAGGCTCATGACTTCCCAGCAAAATTAAATCATGGCTCCTGGAACACTGGCTTCACGGAAAAGCTTTTGCTAAATAGTAATCTAGCTTCCAATCAAGCGGCACCCAGAGCACCCTTGTCAGCAGAGGGGAAAATGGTTCGATGGGCTTGATAGGCAGGTGGACCAGCTGGTCTCAGACACCTTGGCAGCTCCACTGGGCATGTGGAACTTACAGATTTAATGTGTGATTTGGTTCCTGGTGAGGGTTCTTAGGCAAATGGTCTGACTATGGTTAAGTCTTGCTTGTCTTGGAACCACTCATTTGGGAACCTGTTCTCTTTGAATCAAATTGCCAGCTTCCTTTGTCCACATTTTCCATTTAAGATTTCTTAGTGTCTCTGAGTGTTGGTAAAGTCTTGGCTTTGCATAGTCATGCATAAGGTATTCACTGGCTAGAAATACCTGCCTTGTGTATCTTGGTTTGTGGGCAAGCTTCCGGAAGGCTCTTTTGGGCTCAATTCAATACCTCGAGTTCTGAGCCATGCTGCCGTTTGCGGTTTGAAGAGGTCAGCCCTGCTGCCAGAAATGCTAAACCCTCAGAAGGTCAGGTCTAGTTAAGGCCCTGCAAGCCCAGTTTTCCTCCAGACTTCAACCAACACAGTCAGAGAGAGAAGAATATATGCCAGCCATGGACATCACAGGCATTCCCATCCAAGCTTTCCATTCGTAGATGAGATGTAGGTTGACCAGCTGGCTGACCCACCTTCACCAAACAGCTCTGCAGAGATCATATGCTCTGCTTTATCACTTAGGCTGTCTTCTCATCAAAATGCTGGCGAAGTATGGGCATGCTCCAGCACCTTACCTATCTCTTTGGACAACCCACAAAAGTCAGGTACAGTAAGTCCCCTACATATATAGAACCTTCAAGTTGTGAACTTTCAAAGATGTGAACATGCATTCCATCAATGTCAGGCGTGAGTGGAATCACAGCTTGCCCTCCACCTCCTATTGCTGATCATCCTTCAGCTCTACCATCTCCCATCTCCTCTCCCCTCTCCAGTCAGTAACTCTTTTTGCCTGTTCACTGGATGCCAGTCCCTGTATGACAGCTGTTGTACCGTACCACTGAACTTTTCAAGGTGCTGTACTGTAAGACTAAAAATGTTTTCTCTATTTAAGTGTGTGTTTGTCCTGTATGTATTATTTTTGTGGAAAGTATTATAAACCTATTATAGTACAGTACTATATATTGGATTGTGTTAGCTGGGTACCTATGCTAACTGATGCTGAAGCTGAAGCTCCAATATTTTGGACACCTGATGCAAACAGCTGACTCACTGGCTACCTGATGTGAACAGCTGACTCACTGGAAAAGACCCTGATGCTGGGAAAGATTGAAGGCAGGAGGAGGAGAGGGCAACAGAGAATAAGATGGTTGGATGGCATCACAGATTCAATGGATATGAACCAGGGCAAACTCGGGGAGGTGGTGAGAGACAGCGAAGCCTGGAATGCTGCAGTCCATGGGGTCACAAAGAGTCAGACTTAATGGACTTACAAACAAATTGGACTTATGAATGATGTCTCTCAGAACTGAACTTGTTCACATGTAGGGGACTTGCTGTAATGGCTACTGCACTCAGTTCACATCTTGACTTTGTTCATCATCATGGAGCCTTAATGCAAACCCTTCATGTCTCCTATAAAATGGGGTTAATCAGAGTGTCTGCAGTGAGTACAGTGCCCAGCATATAGTAAGGCTCAATACATGCATTCCTTTCCTTTCTCCTCAGCAACAGGCAAAAGAGAAAAAACAAAAAGACTTTAGAAATAATCTATTAGAGTAATTTTAAAATATTTTAAAGCCAGGAAGAATGCTTTGTAGGCATGAAACATAAACCTATGAAATAGATTTAAGAAGAACATCTCTGCAGAAGGAGTGAGGACCTGGAAGAGATGGAACCTACCTCTTGGCTTATCTCCTTTTTTACCCTCTCTCCAAGAATACTCTTGAAAAGGTCTCTAGAACTTTAAGAATTCCAAAGTTTATACTCTCACAACGCCTCTGGACATGGAAAAACTGACTGGTTCAAAATTGGGAAAGGAGTACAACAAAGCTGTTCATTGTCATCCTGCTTATTTAATTTAATTTATATGCAGAGTACATCATGTGAAATGCTGGGCTGGGTGAATCACAAGCTGGAATTTAGACTTTCAGGAAAAATATCAACAATCTCAGATATGTACACAGAAAGTGAAGAGGAACTAAAGAATCTCTTTATGAGGGTGAAAGAGGAGAGTGAAAAAGCTGGCTTGAAACTCAACATTAAAAAAACAAAGATCATGGCATCTGGTCCCATGGCTTCACGACAAATAGAAGGGAAAAAGTGGAAGCAGTGACAGATTTTATTATCCTGGGCTCCAAAATCACTGCAGATGGTGACAGCAGCCATGAAATTAAAAGACACTTGCTCCTTAGAAGGAAAGCTATGACAAACCTAGAAAGTATATTAAAAAATAGAGACATCACTTTGCTGACAAAGGTCCTTATGGTCAAAGCTATGGTTTTTCCAGTAGTCAGGAATGGATGTGAGAGTTGGACCAAAAGCTGAGCGCTGAAGAACTGACTCTTTTGAATCGTGGTGGTGGAAAAGACTCTTGGGAGTTCCTTGGACTGCAAGGAGATCCAATCTGTCAATCCTAAAGGAAATCAACCCTGAATATTGACTGGAAGGACTAATGCTGAGGCTGAAGCTCCAGTACTTTGGCTACCTGATGTGAAGAGCTGACTCATTGGAAAAGACCCTGAAGCTTGCAAAGACAGAAGACAAAAGAAGAAGAGGGTGGCAGAGGACGAGATGGTTAGATAGCTTCACTGACTCAATGGACATGAATTTGAGCAAACTCTGGGAAATAGTTGGAGAAGGAAATGGCAACCCACTCCAGTGTTCTTGCCTGGAGAATACTAGGGATGGGGGAGCCTGGTGAGCTGCTGTCTATGGGGTCTCACGGAGGCGGACACGACTGAAGCAATTTAGCAGCAGCAGCAGCAGCCGGGAGATAGTGGAGGACAGAGGAGGCTGGCATGCTACAATCCCTGGGTTCACAA
The DNA here is from genome assembly GCF_003369695.1 of Bos indicus x Bos taurus. NCBI lineage: Eukaryota > Metazoa > Chordata > Mammalia > Artiodactyla > Bovidae > Bos > Bos indicus x Bos taurus. Next base: position 109,876,961 of record NC_040081.1, on the reverse strand, counting down.
AGAGTTGAACATGACTTAGTAAATGAACAACAACAACCCCTCTTTTAAGCCAATTACACCATTTAAAACTAGCAGGCCAAGAGAACAAAAAAGACACACGTGTGGTTACATGGCTAAAGAAAAACCTAGTCAGACCTGGCCTATTTTTATTATATACCCTGCATTAAGAAGTGGAGATAAAGATGGGATATACAGATCTTAATCTACTCTACTTTCTAAAGTAAAATCAGGGCTTATGATCTTATAACAAGCACAAATTTTGATTCACTGTTGTCCTGGAAAATTAGAGATGTTTGGTTACAGCAGAGATCTATTCTGAGTTTGTAAACGAGTAGCTGAGACCAGATAACTTCATAAAAGTTGACTAAGGCATCCTTGGCTTAGAACCGAATGTGTGGTCCAGAAGCCATTATAGGAATCAGAAGTGATAATAATCTGGATGGGTGGAGTGCATGGGGAACTCTCCATGGAGGTGTTGTCCCTAAGGGAACTCTAGAAGATAGCCAGTGCACTGGCCAGTGGCCGTGTGTTAGCGTTAGTTACTCGGTTGTGTCCGACTCTTTGTGACCCGGTGGACTGTAGCCTGTCAGGCTCCTCTGTCCGTGAGATTTTCCAGGCAAAAATATGGAGTGGGTAGCCATTCCCTTCTCCAGGAGATCTTTCCAACCCAGGGTTTGTACCCAGGTCTCCTGCATTGAAGGTGGACCAGAAAAGTCATGGTGGAGAGATAAAAACCGTTAACTCCAGAGGACACTGTATGGAAGTGGGGTAAAAAAACATATATGTTTTTTTTCTTTTTCTTGCAAAAATAAAAGCATTACTTTAATCATAGGGAAATATCACATTAGGAAACTGACAGACATTTTTAAAAACAACTGCTCTGTAGTCTTTTCAAAAGTCATCCATAAAGAAATGGCTAAGGAAGAAATCCAGGTTAAAGAAAATTAAAGATTAAAGATATGGCATGGAGTTAGTTTCTGGGACATTTTGGGTATTAACTTTTTTTTTTAACCAGATATAGGGTTTGCAATTATTTCCTCCCAGTTTGTAGGTTTCGTTTTCATTTGTTGCTCATTCCCCATGCTGTGCAGAAGGCTTTAGTTTTACATAATCCCCCTGGTCCAGGTTTGCCTCTGTTGCCTGTGGTTTCAGTGTCGTATTCAAGAAATCATTGCCAAGACGAATGTTCAAGAGCTTTTCTAGGCATTTTACTGTTTCATGTCTTACATTTAAATGTTTGATCCATTTCTAAGTTGATTTTTGTGGATGGGGTGCACATCCATTTATCTACATGTGGATATCCAGTTTTAAGAAAAAATTAATAGGTGTCCATGACCATAGGAAGAGAAGCAAGTGTAGCACAAAGGTAACCCTTGTTGAATCTGAGTACTGTTCTTGCAAGTCTTTAAGTTTCCAATTACCTCATAATCAGTTCAGTTCAGTCGCTCAGTCGTGTCCGACTCTGCGACGCTATGAATCGCAGCACGCCAGGCCTCCCTGTCCATCACCAACTCCTGGAGTTCACTCAGACTCACGTCCATTGAGTCAGTGATGCCATCCAGCCATCTCATCCTCTGTTGTCCCCTTCTCCTCCTGTCCCAATCCCTCCCAGAATCAGAGTCTTTTCCAATGAGTCAACTCTTCACATAAGGTGGCCAAAGTATTGAAATTTCAGCTTTAGCATCATTCCTTCCAAAGAACACCCAGGACTGATCTCCTTTAGAATGGACGGGTTGGATCTCCTTGCAGTCCAAGGGACTCTCAAGAGTCTTCTCCAACACCACAGTTCAAAAGTAGCAATTCTTTGGCACTCAGCTTTCTTCACAGTCCAACTCTCACATCCATACATGACTACTGGAAATCCATAGCCTTTATCTTCCCAACCCAGGGATTGAACCCAGGTCTCCCTCATTGCACGGGGATTCCTTACCAGCTGAGCCACCAGGGACACCCTAGCAACTAAACAGCAAACAAATAAAGGGAGGCACTCAGGAGGCCCTGTGAGTTTGGGGCTGACTGAGTATGTGGAGATGGCAGAATGTTAGCTAGACCTAGAGACTGTACTTACTGCAGTAATTAAGAGGCCAGTGCCAGGGGCCAATCCATTCCACCACTCCTACTGGTGTCCCCTTGGGCAACCAGTTAACCTCATTTGATGGCTGTGAGGATGAACTAACGTGAGGGATATGATGTGCATAGGACAAGACTGGCCCTTGGTATGTGCGTGCTTTCTGTCTCCATGTCTATCTATAACTTTTGTTCTAGTTCTTGAGTTGCCTTGGAAGAAAGATGTGAAACACTCAAATGTAATGAGGAATAAAGACAAATAATGGAGAAGGAAATGGCAACCCACTCCAGTGTTCTTGCCTGGAAACTCCCATGGACAGAGGAGCCTGGCAGGCTACAGTCCTTGGGGTCACACAGAGTCGGATATGACTGAGCAACTGAGGATGAAAGATAAGTAAAGGGCTGACTCATTGGAAAAAACTCTGAGGCTGGGAAAGATTGAAGGCAAAAGGAGAAGGGGGCAGCAGAGGATAAGATGGTTAGATAACATCACCAACTCAACGGGCATAATTGTGAAGGACAGGGAAGCCTGGAGTGCTGCAGTCCATGGGTCATGAAGAGCTGGACATGACTTAGCAACTGAACAACAGCATCACCAGTCAAGACCTGGGCCGGGCAGATACCAGACTCGAATTCCCAGACATGTTCTGAAGTTACAGGCACCTGTGCTCTGGTTCAGGCCCCAAGAGCATCACTCAGGACCACTCACCGCCCATCAATTATTAATCTCACGGTATTCACCATTTTGACATTGGTCACTATTTGCTATAAGAAATGACAGTCATTATAGCAAATACAATAAAGAGTGACTGTTATAGTTTGAGAGTGATTTAGAAACAAAAGGCTACTAAGGCTCTTTATAAAACATTTCGCATCTGAATTTTCCTTAATTTGTCTCAAATCTGGACCCCCAGGTCATAAGATTTTAAAACCCCAAGCGTTTGGGAAATTTGGGCCAGACGGAATAGCCCTAGGCCAGGAGTCAAAAATCCGGCTTCTGATTCCAGCCATAATTTACTCGCTCTGTGACACTGGCCAGGTGACAACTTCTCTGAGCCCCTGATTTCTCCACAGTAAGCTCAGCAGGGGATGTGAATTCTGGGTCTTTCCCAGGTTTGTGGTGAGAGGCCAGCGAAAGGAAGAGGTTGGGGGTTTCAGGATGGGGAACACATGTACACCCATGGCTGATTCATGTGAATGTATGGCAAAAACCACCCCAGTATTGTAATTAGCCTGCAATCAAAATAAATTAAAAAAAAAAAAAAGAAGTTGAGAGAACACGGATGCCTAAATGTGCGGATTAGAGACACAATACTTTGACAACTCATAGCAATGAGATTCAACAAGCGAATATGTACAAAGGGCTCAGGAAGGAGGCCGAAGGGTGTGGACGGAGGCTCCTAGCACCCCAAGGGGGTTCCTGCCTCTCTGGGCCAGGCCTGGCTGGTTCTGCCAGCTGAAATGTCAACACGGAGGTTCTTGTCTAAAGTCCCAGGGGACAAAGGATGCTTTGGGCCCCGGGTGGGGAGCAGAGTCCTTTTCCGTTTGCCTCACAGAGGCCTTCCTCTCCTGGCCTGCGGGGTAGGCGGGCTGTAAGTAAGCAACAGGCCGTTTTCTGCTGAGTCACCCGGCTCGGCCCCTCCTGGCTGGTGTCGGGCCGCAGATTCTTAGTAGGAGGGGCTGGCTCCCCTGAGCTGTTTCTGTTCCGGGGGCACAGCGAATAGCATTTTATTTGGAGGATCAAATAGCCTTTCTCAGAAACAATAGAGGTTTTTTTTTTTAAATGGGGTAAGGTGGGCTGCTTGCCAGGGTGGCCTGCCAAATCACGCCTGCGGAGAAGGCCCCGCGGTCCCTGGGCTTCGTGCCACGAATTTGCATCCGTCGAACAGAGCAGGAAGCAACAGCCCAGAAGGGCCTGGGTTCCGCCAATCTTATTTTTACCACTTAAGACAGATGTGCCCTTGGTGGAGGTCCGAAGGTCCTGTTTCACTTCCACAGCTGCCGCGCTGCGTAATAAATAGTTGCTGACCTTTCACAAGCACTTTCCTGAGCAAAAGAGCCGACTCATTGGAAAAGACTGGAAAAGACTGAAGGCAGGAGGAGATGGTTGGCTGGCATCACTGCCTCCCTGGACATGAGTTTGAGCAAAGCTTGGGAGTTAGTGCACAACAGGGAAGCCTGGTGTGTGCTGTAGTCCATGGGGTCGCAAACAGCGGGACATGACTTAGCAACTGGACGACAACAGCGTGAGCGCTTGCCAAGTGCCAAGCTCCCTTCCGCGCTGTCAAAGCATCTCCTCAGTCAGTCCTGACCGGCTTGTGCACTAGGTTCTCTTTCTTGTCCTTGTTTACCTCTTGAGAACACTGACTCTCAGAGAGGTCAAGTCACCTGAAAAAGGTCACACAGCAGGTAGGTGGGGGAGCGGGGCCCTGGACGTCAGGGCCCGTTCTCTGGACAAGTACACCAGGCAGCAGGCTACAGGGACTGATGGGTGGGGACGCGTGCGTCTCAGAGAGTGGGTGTGCAAGTGGGTGTGTCCCCGGTTGGGGTTACTACTATTATTTATTTCTTTAACACAACCGGATGATGCCTTTGAAGACAAGGAGCAACATCAGGAAAACGATGCTGCGACGTCGTCCTCTAGGCTGGTTTTTGTCCTGTCTTGCCCCACGTCATTATGACTTGGAGGGTCTGTGAGCAGAAACCCTGAGGGTGAAAAGGCCACACCCCAGCTGCATACTCTGGTTATATCTGCTTCTGAACTGTCTCGGGCTGACCTTGTTTTGAAGCAGCGTGACCTTCAGCTGCATGTCCTTATTTTGTGGTTTTGGACTGAAGTGTGTAGGTTGTAGAAATTGCATGGATTCCAGACAGGCTGACCACACTTCAAATGCCAGTGGCAGGTGTGCGACGCCTGCTCTTCTAACTCCATGTGGGTCAGACGCACATTAGTCCTCAGAGAGCAAGACCTTTCTCAGACCGACTCGGAACTGGGCTATGTTGCTTGCTAGAGAGTGGCCTGATAACACCAGGGCTTTGGTTTGTTTGTTTTTAAGAGCTTCAAAAGACATTTGCTTCGCTCTCAGTGTCCCTTCCAGTGCCCGGGAACTAGTCCTGGTTGCTGAAGCCAAAAGTACATTCTTCCCTTTGTTGTTTAGCTGCTCAGTCGTGTCTGACTCTTTGAGACCCCACGGACTGTAGCCGCCAGGCTCTTCTGTCCGTGGGGATTTCCAGGCAAGACCACTTGGTCACCATCAAAATCAAATTACCAAGCAAGCAGGTGCTGATGAGACCCATCACCACACAAACTTAATTAAAAAAAAAAGTAGGTAAGGGAGCCAGTTTCCTGCAGAGTGACATTTCGGGGCTCCCCCTCCCACTGGGCATTGAAGATGCCGGGATGATGTCATTTTGTGACAGGGTTGGTAGGATCTGCAGCTTGGAGCCTGGGACCTGCCTGCCATGTGGGCTCCTGTCGGAGTCACTGTCAAAACCATTCATCTTCAGCTTACGGCTGCGCCTCCTGGGGGGACTAGGTTTTCTTGTTCTGTTTTGTTCGGCGTGGCATTCAAGATTCCTTCACAGAAATCTGTGTTGGGGCAAGAAAATGCTACATGAGTGATGCCCTTGTGAAGTCACCATCTGGCCAATATTCATCTTGCTTTGCAAAATACCAAGGATTTCCTTGGGCACAGATGCTGGGCCAGTGATCGAACGCCAGTGATCACAGTCGTAAACCCACACGCAATCAAGTGTAATTAATGCACCTGGTACCCGCTGCCGAGTTCACATTCCTGCCCAGTGCCTGGCTTTTTTGTCTCACGTGTGGGGCTTGGTTTTCTTTCCTTCCCTTTTGGCGGGACGGGCGGGGTTGGGGGGAAGGTGGGGGAAGACGTTTGCAATTTGAATCCTTCTCAGCATCTTTGGCGGTAATTAAGTCACTGTCACGGGGCTGGTTAAAAAAAAAAAAAAAAAGGGAGTGTTTGTGTGTGCTCAAGAAGCCGCATCACACGCAAACAATACAGCACTGAGCGACTTTCTGCGGCTTCAAGAGCCCATTGTCCTGTGCGCCTGGAATCTGTTCTGCTGTTGGCGGATCACTGGCTTTGGGAGGCCAGAGCCCCAGGCACTGGTCTCCTTATGGTTTTGTGCCAGACAGAAGAAGCGAGGGATCCCAAGCTTGGAAAAAATAAATGATGAAATCCTCAGCAGCCCGCCATCTTCCGACAAGCAGGATTTCAGGATCGCCTTCCTCTCTCTCTGTGTGGGGACTCTTAACGTGGTGATGGGGCAGGCGGGGAAGCCTCCTGCTTTGGTGCAATTGACATCCTGGGAAGCAGTGGACGCTCTCTTTGGACAGAGACCAGGGAGGGTTTGTAGGTGGGACAGGAAGGGTGGAGGTGGGCAGAAGTTTGCAGAAAGGCCAATAGTGATGGTACCTGAGGGTTGTGACGGGGTGAGGGGTCCGAGGGTCCCTGCAGACTCCTTCCATCCCAAGAGCCACGTAAGCTGTTGGATGTGGGAGGCTGGGAGGACCTTGATCAGGGTTCAGGTACAGGCAGGGGCAGTGACTGGGCTCCTTCGCAGCCTCCCTGCTCGGCCCTTGGGGAAGGGCTGGTGATCGTGATCTCTTGGAGACCTTGCTGTGGGCGGGGCAGCCTGGGAAACGGCAGCCCCCTGCTCATCCTCTGGGCCTGGCCCGTCACTTCTGCAAGGAAATAGGAAAATTGCAGGCAGCAATTAGAGGTTTCAAAGGCCCTCATGTGTCATTAGGGGCTTGTCACCACCTTTCCCCGAGCTCGGCAATGAATGGCTCCCCATTGTCTCCCGTCAAATTAAAGCTCCTTATCATAGGCTGGAGCATCCTCTGCTAATTGACTCCTGCTTTCCTCACTCATCTTTTATGCCACCGCACCTCGTCCCACCAACGTCTGCAAAAGCCTTCTAATTGCCAGCTCTCTTTGAATCAATTCTATTCAACAGATGTGCATTGGATTTCCGCTCCAGAGCTGGGCCCTGAGAGCAGGGGCAGCCGTGAGGCAGGTGAATCAGATGTCACCGTCTTTGGAATGGAGAAGGACTTCCTCCTGTCTGAGATACTCTTGCCTGGAAAATCCCATGGACGGAGGAGCCTGGTAGGCTGCAGTCCATGGGGTCGCTAAGAGTTGGACACGACTGAGCGACTTCACTTTCACTTTTCACTTTCATGCATTGGAGAAGGAAATGGCAACCCACTCCAGTGTTCTTGCCTGGAGAATCCCAGGGATGGGGGAGCCTGCTGGGCTGCCGTCTAAGGGGTCGCACAGAATCGGGCACGACTGAAGCGACTTAGCAGCAGCAGCCTGTCTGAGAGAGGAAGTGAGAGTTTGAGCCTCAGTCCAAACTCAGATGCTGAATCATCTCAGGAAAGTTAAAGTCTCCAGCCCTCTGTTATGGAGGCTCAGCAGTAAAATGGGGCTAATATCACAGACTTGCTCTAAAAATTGAGATTTTTATCTGTCTATGGCTTCCCAGGTGGCTCAGACGGTTAAGAATCTGCTTGCAATGCAGGAGACCTGGGTTCAGTCCCTGGATTGGGAAGATCCCCTGGAGAAGGGAATGGCAACCCTTTCCAGTATTCTTGCTTGGAGAACCCCAGGGACAGAGGAGCCTCGTGGGCTGCAGTCCATGGGATGGCAAAGAGCTGGGCACCACTAGGGACTACCACCTTATCTGGCTACCTATGATTTCTATATAGACCACACACATATGCATACACATATGTACAAACACACACATGCGTGCACACCAAACCCTCAAGGACCCACTGTTCTTTTCACTGCAATTCAAATGGGGCCTGAGGCAGCAGCAGTCATCTCTGTCTATAGGAGCTGGCAAAGGCCTCATTGAAGAGGAGAGATGGAGTCAATTTTTCTTCTTCCTGTAGGCACGAGAGGAAAGGAGCATTCCAGGGAAGGGAGCTCCGTGTACAGAGTCAGGGAGGCAGGAAAGAGCCCTGCGTGTTCCAGCAACGGCAAGTCCAATTGGGGTCCTGGTTTTTGGGGGGGCCCAGAGGTGGAGGATGGGGGGAGGTGGGGGAGGATGACCCCAGAGAGGCAGTCGGTGGGCAAGTCTACACCCACCGAGGCCCTGCTGCTTTCATTTGGCAGCTGCTCCTAATGACGCCTCCTCCACTTTTCTCTGTGCTTTGTGATTTCTGCTCTTAATATTACTCAGACTCATCCTTTCCATTCAGCCTTACCTGCTTCCAGCTTCAGGACAAGCCCCTAGCACCACTCAGGACTGATCAGATGTCATCTGTCACTTGTCTGGGCTCAGCTTGTAAAGTCCTCCAGGATAGAGGTCTCCTAGAGGACTCCCCTTATAACCACATTTCAGTAGCACTTTGCAAACAGAGGGAGTTTTGTAAATGCAATTGCCTCACCAGGTAGATTCTTAATTAGCAGCAGAGAAGTAGAGCTGGGAGGAGCAGAAACCCAGTAGAGATCCAACACCTTTTCCAGTGACCTCAAATGAGTCATCAGTCTCTTTGATCCTGATTTTCTGTGTCATCAATACAAGGGCCAGTTGTTTCTGAGGATGTTCTGAGAAGCAGAGAGCAGCCTCAGGGACTTTGGGAGAAGGGTGCAGCCTAAAGGGAGCCTTTGTTTCCCTAACTGAGGCTGGGAAAGAGTCTGTCAGGTTCTTATGGGCTTGTTTACCTGATGCGCTTGGAGTCTCGGAAGCTGCACCCCTGCCCTCCTAGAGAACAGGGCCCAGGATGGGGCTTTTTCGCCAGCCCTGGTTGTGTGGGTGTCACACTTCACCCCTGTTTATGGTGGTGTGGGCAGTGGCAACCCCTGGGCTGTGGTGGTGACCTTCACAAACCCTGGCAGGAGGGAGCTTGGGATCAGAAAGATGGACACACACGACATCTCCCTGCCAGTAAGTGCAGGAGCTGGGGTTGAGGTGAAAGGTTTTCTGACACCAACTCCAGGATCTTTTTTATCATCCCACCCAATATAAGATGCTCACCGTGCTGCCCAGCTTGGAGCACTGCGCCACCAAAAGGGAAACATACATAGAACCAAGAGCCCATGGCAACCCATCACAAACCTTGTAAGTTTCGGACTTGACCAACTGTAGGGAGGAGACGGAATAGACAACAGGGAGAGAGGCGTGGGGGCCCCTGGGCGTGGGCGGAGGGAACCACTAGGGGTCAAGTGCAGAGCTGGAGGTCTAGTGACAGGCTAGACTAGCAGAGAGAGGGGAACAGGGGCTTGGGACGAGGTTGGGCTGGCTACACAGTTGAGCATGATCAGTCATGACTCAGTCCCTGATGAGGGAGCTGCCTCTGAGGGTGGGTTCAACATTCAGGTGGAGCACTGTTCATACACAGGAGGCAGAGCCACGTTCCTGACTTCACAAAGACGATCTTGCTGTCTGTCTCTTGCTTGAGTTAATCTCACTGTAAAGAAGGGCATCTGGACACATCAGTCTGATCCCTGCTGGTCACAGGTACACGGGGAGCCTGGATGGAAATACAAAACGTGTCTCCACCTTCGCATCATTTAACCTGTCCTTCTCTGGCAGAATCTACCTGGAAGGGTGACTTAGGAGTCCCATCCTCTCTTGAAACCCCCTTCTCCTCCTTCTCAGTCCTTCTATCTTTGGATTCCAGAGGGACTGCCTCAGAACCTTGAGGCTTCCTGCCTGCTGACTTTCTCCTGCCTGAAAATAGTTATGCTGGATCTTCCAAGCTTCAGAGCCTTAGAGGAGCACCCACAATGCAAAGAAATAACTCTCTCATTTTCCTCTCTCTCACTTTATGACATCACCATGCTATTACACCTGAAGAATTACATAAGAGATGCAGGTTCTATCCCTGGGTTGGGAAGATCCCCTGGAGGAGGGCAAGGCAACCCACTCCAGTATTCTTGCCTGGAGAATCCCATGGACAGAGCAACCCAATAGGCTACAGTCGATAGGGTTTAAAAGAGTCAGACATGACTGAAGCAACTTAGCAGGCACTTGGTTATTTTAAAGACTTCTGTATGGACCAAAAAGTTCTTCAGTTCAGTTCAGTTGCTCAGTTGTGTCCGACTCTTTGCGACCCCATGGACGGCAGCATGCCAGGCTTCCCTGTCCATCACCAACTCCCAGAGCTTATTATGGACCAAAAGCTTCTATTCCACAACCCCCACCCCCCACAACCAAATTCATATGTTGAAGTCCTAATCCCCAGTGGGATAGTATTTGGAGACAGGCCTTGGAGAGTTCATCAGGGCTTGATGCGGTCATGAAGGTAGGCACACAATGTACTTAGTAAGCTTATAAGAAGAGGACGCCTTAGACCAGAGCTCCCTCTCTCTGACGTGTGAGGACACGGTGAGAAGGCAGCATCTGAAAGCTGAGAAAAGGGTGCTTACCAGGACCTGATCCTGCTGACACCTTGATCTCAGCCTCCAGAAATGTGTGAAACAAATATCTACTATTTAAGCCACCCAGTTGATGGTGTTTTGTTATAGCACCCCAAGATTACAAAACAAGCTTCTCCCTCCAAAGGGTGAGAGAAGGAAAATGATTGGAAGTTAAAGGACGATCCAGAAATGCTAATTCTTGAGAAGGATGCCAGATGGGAAAGACACATGACCGCCTCTTCCACGGAGTCCTCCTTGACCTCCCCAGATTGACACTGACCTCACTCGCACACAACCTCAGCTGCCATGCCTGCAGTGTTGAGTGGCATTGGTTTGGGTGCCTACGTCCTTTCCTCAACTGACTCTGAGGTCCTTACAACTGGACCTTGCTTGTTGGTTCTCTCTGTGCATGGCTGCCACATGCAAGGGCCTCCATGAATGTCTATGAGTGGAACACGCAGTAAGAGGAACTCTAGTTACATCTCCCAGGATATACTTTTCAGGTGTAGACATCTTAGATCCAGCACCACAGTTAAGAGTTCTGGCCCTGCATGAGAATGCCTGGGTTGGAATCCTTCCCCTCCCACTTAGCTTCCCGACCCTAGGCTAATAGCTGACTCTTCCTGAGTCTTAGTTTCTACAACGATAACATACAGGTAGGAAAGATGCTTCAGCTTGTGGTGCAGTCAGCTAAGATCATCCACGAAAATAGTACTAGGCCTAGAGTCAATAGCAATGCGTGTGTGCACACGCTCAGTCATGTCTGACTCTTTGTGACCCCATGGACTCTAGCCCACCAGGCTGTCCATGGGATTCTCCAGGCAAGAATGCTGGAGTGGATTGCCATTTCTTTCTCCAGGGGATCTTCCCAACCCAGGGATCGAACCCACTTCTCTTGTGTCTCTGGCATTTCCAGGTGGATTCTTTACCACTGTACCTGGGAAGCCCTCAATACTCAATAAATCTCAGCAATTATTATGTTTCCAGGAGGCAGAAGGGAGGGAGATTGCTCTGTGTGATGACCAGGGATATGAGAGGGGCTGGTCTTGAACTGATCTTAGACGGTGGTTGTCGGTAGCACGGCATACTTGGTGTGTGCTAACACGTGGCATACATTTGCTTCATTCTTAATACAAGTCTGCAAGGAAAGGATAATTAGCTTCATGGTAAAGAACAGACTGAGGCTCAGTGAAGTTGTGCAAACCTGCCCAAGATCACACAGCTAATAAATTACAGAGCGTGGGCTTGACCTCAAGTTTACCTGACCCTATCAGTGTACAGGCAACCCCAGGGGCAGGAAAGCCAATGTCACCTACACTCTGGTTACAAGAGAAGGTGCCTGTAAAGACAGGAGGACAGATGATGAAAGAGAAGACAGATGGGGTCAGGGGTGCTCTCTAGTGCCAGGCAGGGAACTTGAACTTGTTCCATAAATATTACGATGCCATTTCAAGGGTGGGAACAGGGAAGAAAGCAGATGAAAGGGTGGAGAGAAGCCTAGATTGTAGTATGTGCTGTGCTCAATCACTCAGTTGTGTCCGACTCTGTGGCCCCACGGACTGTGGCCCACCAGGCTCCTCTGTCCATGGGATTTTCCAGGCAAGAATTCTGGAGTCGGTTGCCATTTCCTACTCTAGGAGATCTTCCCAACCCAGGGACTGAACCTGAGTCTCTTGTGCTTCCTGCATTGCAGGCGATTCTTTACCACTGAGCCACCTGTGAAACCCCCAGATTGCAGTATGCACGCTCAATCACTCAATCAGGTCTGACTCTTTGCAACCCCATGGACTGAAGCCCACCGGCCTCCTCTGTCCATGGGATTCTCCAGGCAAGAATACTGGAATGTGTTGCCATTTCCTCCTCTAGGGGATCTCCCTGACCCAGGGAGATTACAGTATAGTCTTTGTCACTTATCATCACAGATCTCAGCTGTGTGACGTGTGTGGGAGCTGGGGTGATAAAGAGAGGGCCTGGGTGCTACAGAAATGCCCGTCCTTGGCCTCGTGTCCACTGCAGGTATTTGTAGAATTTCCAACTCAGACCTCAGCATCTGGATGCTCTGCTACCAGCGGCCAGGTCCAGTTGGGAGGGAGAGGATGCCCATGAAAATACAGGTAAAGAAGCTCCCGCCTCCTCTGAGGATGCCCGAGTTCTGAGGGGGCCTCTGTCCTGAGAGGCTGCGTCCTGGGCTCTAAGCTACTCCTCAGGAATCAGCCTTGCACAGGCGCCTCAGTCCCTGCCCTTCAGTTCCCTTTCGTAAAATCGGGGGATGATAGCGCCATCTGCTCAAATGCACCTGCTTTATCAAGAGAGCCTGTGTTTGTGAAAAAGTGCAAAATAATCGTCCAAGCATTAAATTTGCCACCCAGATACTTTCTTCGTCCTATCTCCACCCCAAGCAAACTCCACTGAATTCAATAATTACGCCACCAAAATAGTCACTGGACAGGCAAAAGAGAAATGAGAAAAATTCGTCCTCAAATCTCTCTCTCATTAATAGAGGAATTCCAGACCCAAGCAAATATGCCAGTGGGCAACCTGGATGTCATCTGTCATCTGAGATTCCTCCCGAGTCGTGCCCATTGCTAGTGATGTCACCACGTGAGCACTTTCTATATGTAAGGCACTGACTGCATTTAGATATATATATATCTCATATATATCTCAGGCCCTTCTCGTTTTTCACAGAGATGATTTCAATAACCTGCACCCTGGTCTCCTTTGCTACTGTCCAATCCCTTCTCCCCATGGACATTCGAATGAGCCTTCTCAAACACATAGAATCATGTCATCACCATTTAAACTCTGAATGGACTTCTTTGTCTCCAAGACAAAGGCTAAATTCCTTGACAGGCCATGGAAAGCCCTTTATTTTTGTAAATGAATTTTTACTGAAGTCTAGTTGATTTACAATGTTGTGTTAGTTTCTGCTGAGCAGCAAAATGAATCACATATACATATGCATATGCGTATACATGTATTTGGGATTCCTTGATGGCTCAAACAGTAAAGAGTCTGCCTATAATGTGTGAGACCCAGGTTCAATCCCTGGATGGGGAAGATCTCCAGGTTGATATTCTGGCCTGGAGAATTCCATGGACAAAGGAGCCTGGTGAGCTACAATGGGGTCACAAAGAGTCAGATGCGACTGAGTAACTAACACACACCCACAAACATATATTCTCTTTTCTAAGTTCTATTCTCATATACCATGGGCTTCCCTGGTAGCTCAGAATCTGCCTGCAATATAAGGGACCTGGGTTCAATCCCTGGGTCTGGAAGATCCCCTGGAGAAGGAAAGGGCAACCCACTCCAGGATTCTTGCCTGGAGAATCCCATGGACAGAGGAGCCTGGTAGGCTACAGTCCATGGGGTTGCAAAGAGTCGGACACGATGGAGCAACTAAGCACACATTCCTATACAGGTCATTACCGAGTACTGAGTAAGTTCCCTGTGTTACACAGGAGGTCCTCATTAGTTATCTATTTTATATTTAGTAGTGTGTGTACGTAGGTCTCAATCACGCAATTTATCCCTCCCCTCCACTTTCCCTTTTGGTAGCCACAAGCTTGTTTTCAACATCTGTGACTCTTTGTTTTGTTAACAGGTCCATTTGTATCATTTTGTAAAGATTCTACATGTAAGTGATATCCTGATACTGGTCTTTCTCTGTCTGACTTATTTCACTCAGTATGACAATCTCTAGTTGCAGCCATGTTGCTGCAAACAGCTTTATTTTGTTCTTTGTATGGCTGGACAATATTCCATTGTGGATCTCTCTATACCACATTTTCTTTACACGTTCCTTTGTAAGTGAACATTTAGGTTGCTTCCATGGCCTGGCCATTGTAAAGCAAAGCTGTTTCTGATTTTAGCTTTGCAACCCGCTTTCAGTGCCCCCTAAATACTCCAGCCAAGAAAATAGGACCACAGTCGTGATTCCACCCATCAAGGCTTCTCCAAGTCTCTATACTGGAATTCCATTCTCCCCTCATCAATCTGCTGCTGCTGCTGCTAAGTCGCTTCAGTCGTGTCTGACTCTGTGGGACCCCATAGACGGCAGCCCACCAGGCTCCCCGGTCCCTGGGATTCTCCAGGCAAGAACACTGGAGTGGGTTGCCATTTCCTTCTCCAATCTCATCGATCTAGGAAAGTCCAACTCCTGACTCGGAACTGAGGATTTTCTCTTACAAGAAGCCTCTCTCTGCCATCATGTGCCCAGTTAACACACCCACTACCGTACTGTCTACAGTAATTGCTACTTCTTTTTTTTATGTAAATTATGAGGAAGTAGATCAGAGGAGTGGTGATGGCAGAATGTCCCTAACGTGAAGAGAGAACAGAGGAGGAGCATTTATCCTCGGTTGGTCCTGGTTTTCGGGAACACATCAGGGAAGAGGTAGAATTCCAAAGCATTTCAAAGGAAGAATTGGATGCCTTGAGGTCACCGTGCTCTGAATTCCCAGCTGTCACCAAGGAGAAGGTCAGTATCGAAGGCTGTTGAGTAGGAAGAAGACAAAGTTCCTTGAGCAAGCTCAGGGCAGATAGATGGAGGTAGCTTTTGTTCTCCAGGTGGGCCTGCTGGCTGCTGGCTCCTCTGGCCATGGGCCAGGTGTCCCTTAGCAGGTGATATTTTAAGAGATCCAGCACCAGCGGCAAGTGTGGGTGAATTTGACATTTACTAAGACTCTTTCCCTCCGCAAAAATGAAGTTCCAGCCATCAGGGAGGGGTCCAAGGGCCGCAGACATTATCATTTTACTGGCCGGGGCATCTTTTGCTGCCATCGGAAAACAAACATCCACCTTCTGACTTTGCTTCCAGCAGCCCTGGGTCTCTCATTGAACAGTGTTTTCTGGGATTTTTTTTTTCTGGGGAACCAGAAGCAGGTTCCTTGACCCCTGACTTGACCAGTCAGAGGCAAAGAAAACAAAGAAGCCACCATCCTCATCCCCTCACTCTGTAGCTTCTGAGCTTCTATAAGATTACAGAACCATCTCCTGTTTGTTGTAGGTGTTCAGCTGCTACGTCATGTCTGACTCTTTGCAACCCCATGGACTGATGCATGCCAGGATTCCCCATCTTTTCATTATCTCCTGTTTGGTCCTTTCTAACTCTGTAAAGAAGGCTGAGCACTGAAGAATTGATGCTTTTGAACTGTGGTGCTGGAGAAGACTCTTGAGAGTCGCTTGGACTGCAAAGAGATCAAATAAGTCAATTCTGAAGGAAATCAACTCTGAATATTCATTGGAGGGACTATTGCTGAAGCTGAAGCTCCAATACTTTGGCCACCTGATGTGAAGAGCTGACTCACTGGAAAAGACCCTGATGCTGGGAAAGATTGAAGGCAAAAGAAGAATCAGGTGGCAGAGGATGAGATGGTTAGATAGCATCACTGACTCAATGGACATAAATTTGAGCAAACTCCGGGAGATAGTGGAGGACAGAGGAGCCTGATGTGCCACAGTCCATGGGGTCGTAAGGAGTCAGACACGACTCAGCAACTGAACAACAACAACAACTTTAAGCATATCAAATAATTCCTTATTCCCAGGAAGACGATTCTCTGCTTCCACAATTCTTATTTCAATCTTATTGCAGCCCATTTTCTCCTCCACTTTTTAAATTTCCACCCCATACCTCTTACTCCAGCCCCTCAATCTTAATCCAAATGAGCACTTACTCTGTTGGGTTTTAGATATTTTGAATATGTATGGATGGTAATTGTATCTTCTGCCCCTAAATGCATCTTTTTAAGACTTCAGTTCAGTCCAGTCGCTCAGTGGTGTCCGACTCTTTTCGACCCCATGAACTGCAGCACTCCAGGCCTCTCTGTCCATCACCAACTCCCGGAGTCCACCCAGACTCGTGTCCATTGAGTCAGTGATGCCATCCAGCCATCTCATCCTCTGTCATCCCCTTCTCCTCCTGCCTTCAATCTTTCCCAGCATCGGGGTCTTTTCAAATGGGTTAGGTTTTTGTTAAGGTCAACTCTTCTAGTCTCTCCTTTTACATTCAGAGCTTCTGCCCCTTTTAGAATATGGATCTTGCTAGAAGGGTTATTAATTCCCTGCCATTGAGAGTGGATTAGGCCATCTGTCCTGAATCCTTACCTGATAGTGATGTTAACAGCAGCTACCACTGACCATGGGCTCCATACTGGCCAGACACTGGATGTGGCCCCTGACCTGAATCCATGATCTCGTTCATTGTGACAATGAGTCTGAACATTCCGTATCACTGTTGTCCCCAGCGTTCAGGTGTGAGAACGAGGCTCAGAGGGGCTACACAGATCAGACAGATCAGACAGATACTGGCAGATCAGACAGATACTGAGATTCCAAATCTGCCTGCCTCCTCTGAAACCAAAGTTCAGAGTCCCATGCCGCCTTATATCTTGAGCTTTTGTTGAGGTCTGTTTTAATTTCTCCTTCTTAAGAAAATGATGATAAATAAAGACAGAGGATGAGATCTGAGAAACAAACATCCTGGACACCCTGAAATTGTCCTCTCCCCTTATTAAGGGCCTCCCAGCAGGAGTGAAATTCAGTTTCCTTAGCTAAATCCATTTGAATTCATTTCCAGGAGCTAAAATTTGACAAGCGGCTGTAACAACGCACTCCGGTGGAGGCCGGGTCTGTAGCCGCCGGCATGCCTGCCACGGTCTAATTTTGTTTCTCTCCTGTTTGCCTGGTGTGATTTGTCCTTTAGAAACCAGCCTCATCTGGGAATAGTGTGCATTTGTTAATTACCTTTACAGAGCCAGCAGATGGTGCAGGAAGCACTGTCTTGTCTGTGGACCCAAGCCAAAACAGAGAGAGAGAGGCATCTGTTTATTTGTTTAATTTCTTTGCAAGGAAATGGTGGGTATAAAAATAAAACCGATCGTCACTAGGCATTTCAAAACGAGAAACACTTTTGGTGTCGCATAATAATGGTTTAAAATAAAATTCCCTTTTATTCCCCAAAGCCTTTGCAATTCAAAGAAGCCAAGGAACCAGGAACTGGCTGTGCTGGACTCAGACAGGCCCCATTATGTGTGGGTGCTAAATCATTTCAGTCGTGTCCCATTCTTTGCAACCCTATGGCCTGTAGCCTTCTAGACTCCTCTGTCCACGGGATTCTCTAGGCAAGAATATTAGAGTGGCTGCCATGCCCTCCTCCAGGGGATCTTCCTGACCCAGGGATCAAACCTGCATCTCTTAGGTCTGCTACATTGGCAGATGGGTTCTTTGCCATACCTAGGAAGCATTAGCCAGTCTTAGACGCTGGCCATACTTAGCTGTTGAGGAAAAGCTTAGGTGGAGAACCACCCAGCAACTGGGCGCCATGTACAGTCTCTCACTGTGTGTCCATAGCCCCACTTCTTGACTGGCCAAAGGCCAGGTGAGTTTCCTATGAACAGAAGATTATGGTCACTCTGTCTACACATTTGATGGCAGGCGTTCAGAATAGAAATCTACACCTCTGTCCTTAGAATCAGAATATCCCAGAGGGAAGGAGCCTTCAAAGCACCCCAGTTGAACCTCCTCCTTTCAGAGATTAGGACATAGAGAACCCAGAGCAGGAAAGGGCTTGATTCCAAGTCACGAAGATTACCAGTGGCAGAGTCGGAGTCAGAAGCGAGGTGACCACATCTCTCAGCTTGCTGCCCCGCTTCCAGAAACTCTGCCAGATGAGGAGAAGATGGGGAGGGTCGGCCTGGGAAGACTCTGCACAGGCTATGTGAGCTAAGTCTTAAGAGACTGCTGGCTGGGCAAAGATGGGCCCTCAAGGCCACACACCTGGAGGTGGGCAGACACGTGACTCTGAGAAACTCAAAATAGACTAGAGAGACAAGAGCGCCAAGAAAGGTTGCTGGTGAAGTTGTCTTGTCATGAAGATACAGCATCAGCAGACATCAGCAGGGACAGTCATAGTCGGGCCTGTGTCCAATATGGTGCAGATGGGCTGGTGGGGAACCAGACTGAGGCAGAGATGTCGCGGGGGATAAACAGAAAAGGGTCTGACGCAGGGTGGTGTCATCTAAGATCAAGAGGTTTCATCTTGCTGCACTCCATAGGAACGTCTCTGCTCAAGGTCACCGATGACCTTGAAGTGACCTTGGAATCCAGTGGTCACTTCATTGGCCTGACCTTTCTCAACACAGCTAACCACTACCTTCTTCTTCAGATGCGTTATTTTCTTAGGGTGCAGACACCACACTCAAGTGTTCTTCCTTCCTCGGGGCCCCGTCTTGGCTCAGCTTCTCTGCCATGTCTCTAAACAGTGGGGACCACAAGCCTCCCTCCTTGAATTCTTCCTCCTCATCCGAATTCTTCCTCCTCATCCAAATTCTTCCCAAGGCTTTAAACATCATCTTCGAACCATCAGCTTCTGATTGTCTCTCTTAAGCACTGATCTTTGCCTTCATATTTGCATGCATTTATCCAACAGCTTACCATTCAAAAATCAAACGGATCTCTGGAGCACAGAGTCAGATGAATGAAAATCCTCCAGTCATGACACACTGTCAGAGTCAATCCATGCAACGAACACCCGTGAGCCAAGGGCATGTCCAGAGCTAGATCTTTCCACACATTTACGTGCTTTTCGCCTGCTCTTTTCCTAGTCCTTCTCACCCTGAAGTAAACATCGTTCGGTGTTTTACTTTGTCATCTCCTTTTTTTTTTAAGACACAGTTTTATCACATATATAAATGCATGCCTAAAAGAGATAACTTTTGTTTCCAGTGGTTATTTGAATTGTATTGAAAAAGTATACTGTATATCGTCACGAAGGTACACTTTTCTTGTTTTCTGCGGCCTCAACCAATCTTTTTTCACTGCTGAATGGATTCTTTACCAGCTGAGTCACTAGAGAAGCCCAAGAATACCAGAGTGGGTAGCCTATCCCTTCTCCAGGGGATCTTCCCGACCCAAGAATTGAACCAGGGTCTCCTGCATTGCAGATGGATATCTTTACCAGCTGAGCTACCAGGGAATCCCCCCTCAAATATACCACCATATGTATCCGCTTTACTGTCCATGGGCATTTGGGTTGTCTCTGGATTACTATTAAAGTTAGCATCGTTATGGGCATCTTGTCACATCTGCTGACACATATGTAAGAAATGCATTTAGGGGTGTACCTAGGAGTGAACTCCTCATTGATTCAGTTCAGTTCAGTCAGTAAGCCTTGTCTGACTTTGCAACCCCATGGACTGCAGCACACCAGGCCTCCCGTCCATCACCAGCTCCCGGAGTTTACTCAAACTCATGTCCGCTGAATTGGTGATGCCATGCAGCCATCTAATCCTCTGTCATCCCCTTCTCCTCCTGCCTTCAATCTTTCCCAGCATCAGGGTCTTTTCCAATGAGTCGGTTCTTCACATCAGGTGGCCAAAGTATTGGAGCTTCAGCTTCAGCATTAGTCCCAATGAATATTCACGACTAATTTTCTTTAGGATTGACTGGTTTGATCTTCTTGCAGTCCAAGAGACTCTCAGAGCCTTTTGGCTCTCAGCTTTCTTTATAGGTTATAAATGTTCAACTTTACATAATGATGCCAAACTGTCTTATACAATGATGATACCGGTTCACATTCCAGCTAGCAGTGTATAATATGCATTCTTTTTGTTCCACATTTTGATCAACACTTGATATTGTTAGACTTTTAAATTTCTGTCAATTACCTGAACATAAAATTCCATCTCATCAGGATTTAGATTTGCATTTCACTGATTACCCTTGAGGTTGAGCGGCTCTTCATAAGTTTATTGCATATTTTTTGGGTTAGTAATATGTCTTTCCATGTCTTTTGCTTATTTTTTCTATTGATTTATCATATTGTTATTGCATTGTAAGAGTTCTTAAATGTTTTCATATTTGTGTCTTTTTATACTAACCTTTTGCCTGGTGTGTGTCGTTTGTATATATTCTAGTTTATAGCTTGATTCTTCATTTTCTTTAATATGTCTTTTTTGATTAACAAAATTTCTTAATTATAATGTTCTTAAATTTTTCAGTCTCTTATACTTTGTGCTTTTTATCTTTATTTTTTTCCCCTATCCTAAAATGAGAAAGATATTCTTCACTACATTACATAAGAATTTGGAAGTTTTTACAATGACCCTTGGGTCTCGCATTTATCTGAAATTCATTTTTAGTGCAGTGTCAGGCAGTGATCCAATTTCACCTTTTTCCTCCCATGATGAGTGACCATTTTATCAACACCTTTTGGTAAACAGAATCTCATCTCCCCACTGATCTGTCAAACTACCTGCATCCATATATTAGATTCTATATAAACATGCTTAGTTTCTGGGGTCTCTATTCTATTACAGTGGTAGGAATAAATTTTATCATTTTGTTCATCCAACACTTTTCCTTTCATTTCTTTTTAGAGACTTCCCCTTTTCTCTCTGTTGGCCTTCCTATGGATGTGGACAGATGATCCAGGCTGGACAGCAAGCATTCTCCATCTCCTGAGCAAGGTGATTAGTTTAAAATTGGTCATCTGATTAATTAAAGAGTCAAGAAAAGAGAAAGCATCACTGAATGAGAGCAGAGGCAGCTGCTTGATGACAGCCTTTGAGCACCTGGATCCAGCTGTGCCTGAAGCAGGTACCCTTTGCACTACCCATTACATAAGCAAATGAATGATCCTTGATAAACTTAAGGAGGGTTTTTAATCTCTTGCAATTAACAAACACATATGGCCACAGTCTCATCTACCTGCAGGTGACTCAAGATAATCTATGGCAGAGTCAATTTTTTTTTTTTCAAACACTGTCTCTCCCTCTATGTGTGTGTGTGTTAGTCAGTCACGTCCAATATTTTGTGACCCCATAGACTGTAGCCTGCCAGGCTCCTCTGTCCATGGAATTCTCCAGGCAAGAATACTACAGTGGGGAGCCATGCCCTTCTCCAGGGGATCTTCCCTACCCAGAGATCCAACCTGGGTTTCCTGCATTTTAAGCAGATTCTTTACCATCTTAGCCACCAGGAAATGCCATGTTTCTCCCTCTGCTCCCACCCAAAGACAAACAGAAGCAAGATTAAGTTCAAAAAGCTCCAGGCAACACTTTTAAGACCTTAATTAAAGCGTAGAACTCATTGTTTAGGTAAATTCGATGCAGAAGTCCCATATAAAGAACATATAAAAGTGATATCACTGTGGTTGAGAAAAGGCTGAGGATGCACACAGACCTCCTTAGCTGGCCTAAGAGCCATCCATTTCCATAGATTATGAGCCTGATCATCTTAGCCTGGAGAATTTCCCTAGCAGGTCTTACTAGACCATTAAAAAAACAAAACCAAAAAAAAAATTATTTTGGTTTTAGAGTGGATAACTTTAGGCTGTTCAGTCTGGAAATAACAGATAACAGGGCAGATATCTTTGGAGGACGTTCTTAATCCCTGGCAGTAACAGATGTCATCAGCATGGGGAGAATGCTGACTTTTCCGTTCTCTGGAGCGGAGAGGCAGAGGAGGCAGAGGGGCCTTTTGCTAGACTGAGAGTCGTAGTAGATCCAGCAGGGAACCTGGGAATAGCCGCTTCGGGTTTCTTCCTCCTCCCACTCTGCCTTCGAATTTATGACCCTCTATGCTCCTGCCTCCATTGCCTCAGCACCTGAACAGTCTCCTAGTAGGAGGTGCAAATCAGCCAGTCTTTGCACTTCTGTTTGAAGTCAGATCTCTCCAGGGGAACCCACTTATCACCTGGAACCCCACTGCCTGTTGAAATCTTGGTGCATGTGTGTGCTAAGTTGCTTCAGTCATGTCTGACTCTTTTATGACCCCATAGACTGTAGCCCACCAGGCTCCTCTTTCCATGGGATACTCTAGGCAAGAATATTGGAGTGGGGTGCCATTTCTTCCTCCAAGGGATCTTCCCCACCCAGGGATCGAACCCACCTCTCTTAGATCTCCTGCATTGGCAGGTGGGTTCTTTACCACTAGCACCACCTGCTAAGCCCTGGAATCTTGGTAGCTTGATTCAAACCCCATAATTCCATGGTCAGTGGGATTCCAAAGTCCTCCCCAACATTTATTGATTTCTGAAACACTTAAATTGTGCCAGGATCTTCTGCCTTGGGAAAAATATGGAAGGTTTATGGGAAAATAAGAAGGAGAAACAAACTTGACAGGGAGGTTTATAATAAGGTAAATGATAGATAGGGTAAATGATAGGATAAATGATAATAAGGTAAATGATAGAATCAAAATTCAGCATGATCTTGAAAGATAAAGCCAAAGTGAAATTGGCATTATGAGATTGGACAGGGAGAAATGCAAGATTTTCCATTTCAAGTTTTTCCCTCCTTTTCTAAGTTAAGGATGGAATGAATTAATGAATAATATATATGTATGAATGTTGTGGAGCTTTCCAGGTAGCTCTAGTGGTGAAAAATTCACCTACCACTGCAGGAGACATGGGTTCAATCCCTTCATCAGGAAGATCCCCTGGTTGAATAGGAAATGGCAACCCATTCCAGTATTCTTGCTGGGAGAATCCCATGGACATAGGAGCCTGGCAGGCTCAGTTCAGTTCAGTTCAGTCGCTCAGTTGTGTCAGATTCTTTGCAGACCCATGGACTGCATCACGCCAGGCTTCCCTGTCCATCACCAACTCCCGGAGTTTACTCAAACTCATGTTCACTGAGTCGGTGATGCCATCCAACTATCTCATCCTCTGTTGTCCCCTGCTCCTCCTGGCTTCAATCTTTCCCAGCATCAGGGTCTTTTCCAATGAGTCAGCTCTTTGCATCAGGTGGCCAAAGTATTGGAGTTTCAGCTTCAACATCAGTCCTTCCAATGAACACCCAGGACTGATTTCCTTTAGGATGGACTGGTTGGATCTCCTCGCAGTCCAAGTGACTCTCAAGAGACTTCTCCAACACCACAGTTCAAAAGTGCCAATCTTCAGTGTTCTGCTTTCTTTATAGTCCAACTGTCACATCCATACATGACCACTGGAAAAACCATAGCCTTGACTAGACAGACCTTTGTTGGCAAAGTAATGTCTCTGCTTTTTAATAGGCTGTCTAGGTTGGCCATAACTTTCCTTCCAAGGAGTAAATGTCTTTAAATTTCATGGCTGCAGTCACCATCTGCAGTGATTTTGGAGCCCCCCCAAAATAAAGTCAGCCACTGTTTCCACTGTTTCCCCATCTATTTGCTATAAAGTGATGGGTCTGGATGCCATGGTCTTAGTTTTCTGAATGTTGAGTTTTAAGCCAACTTTTTCCTCTCTCCTCTTTCATTTTCATCAAGAGGTTCTTTAGTTTTGTAGCCTGGCAGGCTACAGTCCATGAAATTGCAAAAGAGTTGGACACAACTGAACATCTGAGCAGAGTACAGCACATGGTTGATGCAGCTATGCTTAAAAATAAGAAATGGAAATCTCTTTGGATGGAGGAAGTCAGTATAGAGTATGATTCAGCCCCTAGAGGGTCAAATCCATAGAAGCAACCCCCCGGTTCAGGGCACACGCTGGGACAAATGGAAGCTCCTGTATTTTGGTTCAAAAAACTCAACTGGAAACAAAACTTTTAAGAAATTCAAGACCTATTGACTACAGATCATGCTTTCTACCATCTACAGGTAAGAGTCAAAATACCTTTGCACAGCATATGAGCCTCTATGACTTAGTTCTGTCTACTTTCCATTCCATAATTTCTTCTCATGTGAAAAAAACCAAGCTTGCAACAAATCAGTTATTTCGAAAACGAACAAAATAGGCAATAGAACTAGGCGTGTATATTTCCAGATCAAAGGAAGTGATCTGTGTGCTTTAACTGATTAAACCTCATCTGGAGTTTTCTCTGTGTCCAACTCCGGGACTTATGTTTCCAAAAAGACAAGGACAAGATGGGGAAATAATCCAGTGTGAGGAGCTCACCGGCAATGGAAAGATATGTCTTGTGTGGATATATTTCGCTCAGAGAAATCTTTCAACTCCCATGATGTCTATTTTCAACTGTTTGTAAGCTAACCATAGATGATGGAGCAGGCATGTTTCAGGAAAAAAAATTTAGAGCCAATGTGTGAACCTTGCAGGAAGTCAGACTCAGCTCTGGACAAGCACTAACCCTCACAGGAACTGACTATTGGGAGCAACAGCAAGTCTTCTGTAGCTGGGACTGTCCATCTACAGACAACATGCTCAGTGTGAGAGAGTGACCTTGTGCATGGAAGAGTCTAAATGACCTGAAATGTACCCCTCTCTTTGTGACAGTCACGATCAACATGTTCTCGGATTTCTTAGAGATGTCCAGAAGTCTTGAAGAGAACAGGAGTTGTCAAGAATGGAGAAATAAGAGAGAGGAGAATGTGAGGAAGATGGGATTAACATTAGAGAAACTCTGAAATCCGTTAACTGGGCCTTCTAGAAACTCTATTTCCTCTTTCTTGCCCGGTGACATACTTCCCCAATTCTCCACGCTATTGTCTTTGCCACTTTCAAGATACTCCTTAATTAAAGGGTTAGCAATAATTCATACTAACATGTAAATGACTTAGAGAAACCCACAGTCTTTTCTGCCTAGAGTCATTGCTTATCAGTAAGTGATAAAAGCTAAGTAATAGACTATAGAAAGTACAGTCATTAGCTATTTGCAAGGGAGAAATCAAGGGTTATATTTGCAGGTACATATGCCAAGCATTGATAGCAAATAACAGAAATGTCCTTTAACTTCAGCACAAAATGTATCTATTTGAAGAACACTGGGGAAGCTCTAGGAAATGAGGATCAGTAACCACACCTTAGGAAAGATATGAACCAGGGAAGCCCTGAGGGCCTGGGAAGTAGAACAGGTGAACCTTCTCTCCCATGGCTGCTACAAGAAAACTTTGCTCTACCTGCTGCCATGGCCATCATATCTGCGTATCTAACTGAACATTCAGATTCTCAAAAGGCAGAGAATGATGGTGGATCTTGGGTCTTGTGACCACCTTGGAGGCTAAGAAAGTTCTCAGGCCAAGTGGTGCAGGTAGAAGCATAAAGGAAAGATAACCAGTGTGAAGGATTGAAGGCAAAGGAAGAAGAGGGCAGCAGAGGATGAGATGGTAGATAGCATCACCCGCTCAATGGACATGAATCGGAGCAAACTCCAGGAGACAGCGAAGGACAGGGAAGCCTGGCGTGCTTGGAGGTGCAAAGACTCAGACGTGACTTAGTGACTGAACAACAACAAAAAGACAGCCGGATGTAGGAAAATGCATAAAAGAGGGACAGAGGGTCTTTTGAGCAACCTAAAATCACATCACACAAAGTCTTGAGAGTCGTCTCATGTCACCAACAAATCCAGTACCGTCACCACGATGCTCACAATGCTTGAGTGTCTCCCAGGTTCCAACAGGAGAAGTCCAAGTTCTGTAGCAAGTATCCATGACCCACGAAGCCTTGCCCTTGACTACTTTGTTGCAGTGGGAAAAGTTTTTCTATTTTTTTCTCTTGCCCTTTGATGGGTTCTTTTTTAACTTTAACCATTCCTAGTCTGTAGTCTGTAACTAATCTTTTTGATTTTAACTGTTCCTAATCTGTAGTTTGTTTTTCAAGAGACTGACCTGATATGTCAATTACATCCCACACCCATCACCCTCTAACTCTGCAGGAGCTATGTTCTGCACCTGTGTATGTGTGCATGTATGCTCAGTGGTGTCCGACTCTTTGCGACCCCATGGACTGTAGCCCGCCAGGCTCCTCCTCCTTTGGAATTTTCCATGCAAGAATACTGGCGTAGGTTGCCAATTCCTTCTCCAGGGGATCTTTCCAGCCCAGGGATTGAAACTACATCTCTTGAGTCTCCTGCATCAGCAGGTGAATTCTTTACCACTGCCCTACTTGTATATTATCCTTTAACTCTTTTTTATCACATCCTGTATCTGGTGATCACCTTTACAGCACTGTTTGCAGACCACCCCTTGTAGATTTTCTCTTTTTGCATTTCAGAAAGAAAGCCGCGGTGCAATAAACAGAAGACAATGGACCCAACGACCTGGGCTACCAGACACCAGCATATGACTGTGTTCAAAACAATATAAGAGGAAGAAGAATACAAGATGCTTACAACTTTGTCCCTTATCACCTGCCTCTGACTGTGCGCCCTCCTCTATAAGATCCTCCAGATTCCTCATGGAAGGCAGGGCACAGACCTAGAGGCATGAACCTACTGTGTCTTTCCTCCACTGGCTCAAGATTAAAGCCACCTTTCTATTTCCTCCCAACTCTGTCTCCATAATTTTGTTATTTGACTTCGGTGGGCAGAGAAAGCCAAGATTTTGGTGATAATGACTTCACTGGCTGAACGACCACTGGGTTACCTTTCTGGCTGCCCAGCCAGATGCCCAGCCACCATGTGCCCTGGAATTCGTGGTCCTGACACCCCTTCTCCATGCAGCCCCCTTCCCATTCCCGCCAGCTTTAAGGTTTCCTCTTTGACCTCCTAGATAATGGAACAACTCGACGGGCTGCATCCACAAAGCTCCTGCTCGGTTTGGTGTCTCCACTGACTCAGGTTTTATTTTTGAGGTTTACGGTTTTGTTGAATGTGTTTCCCATGAGCCGCCTCATATCTCTGGTAGCACAAGGCAGGATCTAAACAGATACGGTCCTTGGGAGCATCAGAGTTAGGGCAGAAGTAAGGGTGAGGTGCAGAACCATAATCTTTCCCTTTCCTTCTCTCTACTTCCAAGTCGGAGTAAACAGAGCTTCATATTGCCTGCTGTGTTGTAGGTGCTCAATACACACTCACTTGAACAGCTACCAAGGGCAGAGGGCTTTTACTCCTCACCACCAATGACCAGGCCCAGATCCAGGTCTCATGAAGCCTGAGGCTTACTCAGTTTGCCTGGCCCTCTTGGGAAAAGAATACAAATTCTTATTTTGGCAGTTTTCAAAAAGACAGATGGCAGGAGGAGTGCCTTGAAATAGACTCCTGTAAGAGAGAGACGTGAGGCAGAAACGTCTTACCTTCCTGGTAAATCCTCCTCTGCTCATACCCATGTCATTTCACAGAAGAGAGTCAGGGAAGGAGAAGGGTCAGCCTTCATGATGTCTTTTTTTTTTTTAATTTGTTTTTTATTGGGGTATAGTCGTCTTGGGCTTCCCAGATGGCTCAGTGGTAAAGGATCCACCTGCAATGCAGGAGACGTGGGTTTGATCCCTGGGTCGGAAAAATGCCCTAGAGAAGGAAATGCTTGCCTGGGAAATCTCACAGACACAGGAGCCTGGCGATCTATAGTCCATGGGATCACAAAGTTCAGTTCAGTTCAGTTCAGTTGCTCAGTCGTGTCCAACTCTTTGCAACCCCATGAACTGCAGCACGCCAGGCCTCCCTGTCCATCACCAACTCCCGGAGCCTACCCAAACTCAAGAGTTGGATATATCTTAGCAACCACTACCAAAAACAATATAGGTGCTTACAAAGGTGTGTTAGTTTCTGCTGTATAAGAATATGCATATCACCTCCCTCTCAGATGTCCCTTCCACCTTCCAACCCCCATCCTATCCACCCAGGTCATCACAGAGCACCGAGCTGAGCTCCCAGTGCTATACAGCAGGTTCCCACTAGCTATCGGTTTTACACATGGTAGGGCACATACATTAAGCCCAACCTCCCAATTCATCCCTCCTCTTTATGCCTGACCCTGTGTCCACATGTGCATTCTCTACACCTGTGCCTCTGTTCCTGCCCTGAAAATAGGTTCATCTGTACCATTTTCCTAAATTCCACATACATGTGTCAATATGTGATATTTGTTTTTCTCTTTGTGATTTACTTCACTCTGTGTTGCAGACTTTAGGTTCATCCATATCTCTACAGATGAGTCAGTTTCATTTCTTTTTATAGCTAAGTAGTATCCCATTGTATATATGTATGTACTGATGGTCAGCTACATGTAATCATCGGGTAGTTTAAAAAAAAATACTTCAGGAATTCCTGAAGTATTTAAAATTATTTTTCTCACACAATTTGAAATCGCTGTTAAACTGTCTATATAAAACAACACACATGTAAGTGCCTTACAGATTACATTTTAACTCATTGATGACTGAGGTCATCAATAAGATACTTTGAGTTGCCAGATTATCTTAACTTTGGGGAAGGCTATAGTAAATCTTTCTTGATAGCTTAAAATGTGTGTCTTTGAATATTTTTGGAATGTGGCATGGATTTGGAAAGGCTGTTGTTTTCTGTTTGTTTCTTTTCTTTCTTTTTTCCCTCTAAATTCAGGCTCAGTCAGGGCCCTCTCATGTAAAATTGTATGCATAGGAACCCTTCTGTAGTATTCCTTAAGTGCATAAGAAAGTGCTGGGGGAAGGAAATTGAACTGTTGAACCTGGTGACAACAATCCCAACAGGTAATTTCTCAGATGATTGTCCATTTTAAGAGCTACTGATATGAACCAGACATTGAAGATAAAAAGTGTAGAGTCACAGTCAAGCTTTTTAAAAAAAGACTTTTTGATGTCAACCATTTTTAATGACTTTATTGAATTTGTTACAATATTGCTTCTGTTTTACGTTTTTGGTTTTCTTTCTTTTTTTTTTTTTTTGCCATGAGACATGTGGGATCTTAGTTCCCCCCAAACAGGGATCCAACCTGCAGCCCGCAGCATTGGAAGGTGAAGTCTTAACCACTGAATGAAATCCTATAGCTAAAATATTAGTAACAATGCAGTTTTGTAATATGTGGACTAATTTTACTGAAGACCGAAGATGTTGACACTCCAAGATGAGCTCCTTAGGAACTGCCAGCCCTTTGCAGCTACAAATCTTGTGGAAAAGAAATTTATCCAATTTCAATTGGATAAATTCAAACATACATGACACTCTGAAACTTACAGAAAACTGTGACTGCTGTCTGTGGCCTCAACTGTAGTTTGCTGGTGTAAATTAGCAGTGACTCATTGGTTTCATTGTTTTTTTTTTTTTTCATTTATTTTTTTTATTGAAGGATAATTGCTTTAAAAATTTTGTTGTTTTCTGTCAAACCTCAACACAAACCAGCCATTGGTACACATATATCCCCTCCCTTTTGAACCTCCCTCCCATCACCCTCCCAATCCCACCCCTCTAGATTGATACAGAGCCTTTGTTTGAGTTTCCTGAGCGGTACATCAAATTCCCATTGGCTATCTACTTACATATGGTAGTGTAAGTTTCCATGTTACTCTTTCCATACATCTCATCCTCTCCTCTCCTCTCCCCGTGTCCATAAGTGGTTTCATTGTGTTTTAAACATAGGTTCTGAGTTTAAACAAATGGACATTTATGCCGACATGCCACTTTGAGTTTTCAATATAATTTTCATATTTGCACACTATGTATGATTTTATTTGAAAATGAGACTTCACTGCTCAATAAAAAAATAAAACCAAAAAATAGTGTGCTAGCAGGGAGAATGTGGAGTTTAGATGTAGGTGGTTCCTCGGTTCACATTCAAGCGATGACCATTGCTGAGTGGACCCCATAGCTCGTTTTTCACAATTGCTTGCCGGACCCAGTCCAGTCATTAAGAGTGCT
The DNA here is from genome assembly GCF_003369695.1 of Bos indicus x Bos taurus. Lineage (NCBI taxonomy): Eukaryota > Metazoa > Chordata > Mammalia > Artiodactyla > Bovidae > Bos > Bos indicus x Bos taurus. Next base: position 109,846,984 of record NC_040081.1, on the reverse strand, counting down.
GCCTACAGATATAGCCTGAGACCCTTGAGGTTCTTAGGCTTTTCTTTTTTCTTTCAGGAAACATCCTACGTGAGGAAGGTGCACTCTGCATGTCAATATGGTAGCTATGTTCAAAGCCCCAAAAGACCCTGGAAGATAAGGACATTCATGAAAAAAAAAATGTGCTAGGTAATCGGGTCAGCCTGGCTCTGAGCCCAAGTGGGCAGTTCAGTAATTGAAGAGTTTTGTTTCTCTAAGAAGCCCACGGGACAATGCCGGCCTTATGTTGAATCCAATGCCCAGACCTTACCTCCCCACACGGCCCCGGCCCCGGCTTTGGGGACCTCCCGTAATCTCCTCCTGTGGACAAAGGAACAAAGGCCAGTCTATTTCCCTCCGCCCCGGAGATGCCATCAGGGGAAAACAGAGCATGTTTTCTTCAAAGTCCAAAACACTCAGTTTTTGGCCAGGAGGCCAAACTTGTTGAACTGGGAGAGAAGGGGCTCCGACTGGAGCCTGGGAGGCATTGGCAGGTTTCCTGACTCTGGGTGGAGCGTGCTGGGCTCCGGGTGAGAGACTTGGTGGGAGTTGGACTGCAGGAAGAAGAAGGGGAGCTTGCCAGAACTGGCTGGCTCCAACCTCACATTCTTGGCAAGGAGAGAGAGTCCTTGGAGGGGGAGATCTCCAGAAGCTGCAGGGAGGGTTGCCTTTCCTCTGCCTATGTGTTTGCAGAATCGTAAAGGCAATCACATGCTTTATTAGACATTAAGCCAGAGTTGACGCTCGGCAGAAATAAACAAAACCAAGGAACAAAACCCAAACGTCTCAATTAGGTCATCAGAAAGATGTCTCCTTGGTGTCGACAATCAAATTTCCTCTTCATGTTTCACTGGCAGACGTGAAGTCTGCCTTGTTTCAGAGCTGGGGTGGTCTCCTAGGCCACCCCAGCTGACCCTCGGATCATTCTCTTTTTAAAAAAAATTTTTAATTGGAGGATAATTGCTTTATAGTGTTGTGTTGGTTTCTGCCATACAGCAATGAGAATCAGCCATAACTCTATCCTCCCCTCTCTCTTGAGCCTCCCGCACTCCCAATCCACCCCTCTAGGTTATCACAGAGCTGGGTTCCCTGTGCAGCTTCTCCCTAGCCATCTATTTTACCTATGGCAATGTATATATGTCAGGGTTTTTGTCTGCTCTGCACATGGCAGGCAGAGTGGCCACCTTAGGTAACATCTTGAAGGTGCCACTTCTTGGCTTTAACTTTCTGTTTCTCCCCATTGTCTATGAAATAAACTTTGACTCATCCCTGTCACTCAAAGCCTTCCACAATCTGTCCCTAAAGGATTTGTTTAATCTTAATTTTACTGTAAACAATCTATCCACTGGTCAGTTTCATATTGTTTCCCATTCATGTTCTTTACTCCACATCTTTCCACCTGACGTTCACACGACTCCCTTCCACCTTTCCAAGTTGTACCTACTCTAAAATGCCAGCCTCAGACACTGCACATTCTATAAAAGCTCCCTGAGAAATAGTCATTAAGAAAATCAGACTTACTCGAGACTTGCCCTTTCATCCACTAGCGCTATGGTTTGGGACTAGAACAGCAACTTCTCTGAACCTCAGTTTTCTCAGCGATAAAATGAGGAAAACATATAGGGAGTGTAAAACTTTGCAAAGAAAATCACAGAGTTCTTAGCACATGCTTACCTAGCACATAGCGAATGTTTAAAAACTCCAGTTTTGAGTTTACAATTAGGCTTACCCTGTTCTATCTTATTTATGATAAGAAGAAATGTACTCCTATTGTTTCACTCTGCATTTGGAAGAATTTTTGCAAGACAAAAGAAAGCCTGTGAAAAAACTCACGAAATCAATAGACAACTTCACAGTTACATGCTTATCACCACGCTATTTCACATATGGAATCCTGGTGGTAAGTCTAATTTACCAAAGACGTTTTAACTAACCATTATATCTTACCTGCTTCCCAGAGGAGCAGTAAAATGAGCATTTACAATAGTGTAGATGTTGTATTCTCTGCTCAGGTTTCCAGAACATAGAGCTATCATCTCATATTTTCAGAGGACTTCAGTTTTCAAACGTTGTCTTGTTTGGTCACCAAAACAATTCTGGAAGTTAGGAATACTCAGCATTCTCTCACAAAGGAAGGAAGAAGGATTCATAATGACCAAGTGAGGCCACCAGGCTAATGTCATAGTCAATGCAGAAATAAGTCATGTGGGCACAGGGTAGAGACCCAATAAGATTTCATAAAGCGCATGAAAGAATGAATGAACAAACAGCTGAATGAGCAAAGTAACCTACCTTCCACTTTGGCTGAGAGACACAATTCTTTAGGAGTGATGGGAGGATAATACTCTGTAGTGGCTTCAACAGGAAGGAGAACCAGAAAAGAGGGGTTACATGTATACATACAGCTGATTCACTTTGCTGTACAGCAGAAACTCACCCAACATTGTGAAGCAGCTGTACTCCAATGAATACAAATAAAAGCAAATAAAAGATTCAGAGCAATGCCTTCCAAAAAGTACAAAGTCTTTTAAAAAATGGAGGGACTGTATCTTTCAGATCTTTTCAGTTTCAACAGAGGTCCCTACAGACTTTGCTTAAGGAAAAGTGAGAGATTTATTGGCTTCTATAAATGCAAAGCGCAAGGACTAAGGTGCCTTTTAAGAGTTGATTCTGAGCTCAAGTCATCTTACCAGTTCTTCTCTCTCTCTCTCTCACATACATACACACTCTCACACACACACACACTCACACTCATACACACACACACACACACACACACTCTCTCTCTCTCTGTCTCTCCTCTGCAGGACAAATGTCCCCCACTGAGCAGAGAAGATAGCAGTGTCTCAAGCTCCACATCCTTCCTGTTCTACCCTCAGGATGATAAAGAAGCGAGGATGTGCTGGGCTTCACATTCACCAGCTAAAACCGGGCTTGGCAACCCTAGGTGAAAGTGATTTTAGAACTACTGGTGGAGTATCCCAGTGACATGTGTATTTCTTGGTGGTGCGGGCTTCTGATTGCCCCCTCCAGCCCTATCTACACCAAGAAGCTGTAGTAGCTCATTCCTGTTGAGTACTTGTTCATGGTCAGCCCCTGTCCTTTTCTCTGTTCTTTGATCTCTCCTTGAGTCCTGTGAGCAACTCTACAACACAGTTCTTTTATTATCATCATTTATCAGTAGAGAAAGTAAGGCACAGGCAGTTTAAGTAACTTCTCCAAGGTTTTGTGGCCACTGGGTAGTAGGAATAGACAGTTGGGTCTAAATGTTCTAACTCCAGAGACCACGCTCATAACCACCACACAACTGCCTCTCAGTTACGATTGTGTGACTCAAACATTCCATTGTTGTTGTTCAGTTGCTAAGTTGTGTCTGATTCTTTGTGACCCCATGGACTGCAGCATGCAGGCTTCCCTGCCCTTCACTATTTCCCAGAGTTTGTTCAAACTCAGGTCCATTGGTCCATACGATCCAACCGTCTCATCCTCTGCCACCTGCTCCTCCTCTTGCCCTCAATCTTTCCCAGCATCAGGGTCTTTTCCAATGAGTCAGCTCTTTACATCAGGTGGCTAAGGTATTGGAGCTTCAGCAACAGTCCTACCAATGAATATTCAGGGTTGATTTCCTTTAGCATCGATAATTGTTGCAAAGAATAGGGATAATGAATGTATTCACAATGTCAAGTAGAGACTCCATCAACAACAGCTAATCATGCTCCATTCCAAGAAGATGCTTATTTAAGGATTCTAGCTAGTCCAGGAAGATCATAAGGATGACCAGGACCAGAACTATCAACCATTTTGAGATCTTTGTGTTAACAAGCCCAGGTCTCTGATGCAAGGTTTATACTTTAGTTGAGATTGTGAATACCTGGGGCTCAAGGGACAGAAATCCAACAAGTTGACTTAAACCTAAGAGAGGAATATTTACTGTCACAAATAAAGTATGCAGACTAGAGCCAGTGCATTTTCAAATGCACGTTCTAGAAATCAGTCTTTCTTTATCTCCCAGTTTTACCTCTTTGATGTTGGTTTATTTTTCCAGTTTGGCAGAGGTGGTCACCGTGCAATGTCTTTCCACACTGATACCAGTTTAGCATACTGACCTCCCCACTACCATCCCCAGGTGAAGAGAGCATCTCTCTCATGAAACGTCCATCAAAAGCCCTGGGGAACGTCTCTTTGGTGTGGCTTGAGGCACATGCCTGCCCCTGAACCAGTGACATGGCCATAGTCACGCAGTGTTCTGGTTGCCCCAAAGCAGCTGGCTCTGCTCACAAACGGAAATCAAGGTGCAGTTACCAAATGAAGGGGAAGAAGACCCAGGGCAGCTGCAATGATTCTTCTCCTCCAGGTCACTATAAATAAAGGTGGAAAATTCCGATCAGTTCAGTGGAGAAAGAGTTCTTGAGTTTCATCTCGAGAGGGCAAGCCTCATTTCAATTGCAGAAAGAAAAATTTGGTCTCAATAACTTTTCATTATACCTTCCCTATTCATTCAATATGTATTTATTAAGCACCTACTATGAATCAGACGGGCTTCCCAGGTGGCTTAGCAGTAAAGAATTTGCCTGCAATGCAGGAGCCACAGGAGATGCAGATTCAATCCCTGGGTCAGGAAGATCCCTTGGAGGAGGGCAATGGCAACCCACTCCAGTATTCTTGCCTGGAGAATCCCATGGACAGAGGAGCCTGGTGGGCTACAGTCCAGAGGGTCACAAAGAGTTGGACATGATTGAAGCAACTGATCACACATGTATACATGCATCAGACACCGTGAAAAGAACTGAGGATACAAAGAGAAACAAACACATCTGCTACCCCTCTACAGCTCCCTGTCTGCTGCTGCTGCTGCTAAGTCACTTCAGTCGTGTCCGACTCTATGTGACCCCATAGACGGCGGCCCACCAGGCTCCCCCATCCCTGGGATTCTCCAGGCAAGAACACTGGAGTGGGTTGCCATTTCCTTCTCCAATGCATGAAAGTGAAAAGTGAAAGTGAAGTCGCTCAGTCGTGTCCGACTCTTAGCAACCCCATGGACTGCAGTCTACCAGGCTCCTCCATCCATGGGATTTTCCAGGCCAGAGTACTGGAGTGGGGTGCCATTGCCTTCTCCAGCTCCCTGTCTAGTGATGATTTTATGGATGGAGACAAGAATTGTAATAGTTATCTTATAGTTTTATGCTCTATATATAAAAATAATTTCCAATAGCATAAATATTCAAATATTAAGTATTAAACTGTATTAATCACTATAAGAAAATATGGTAACAGATTTACATAATTGGATTTGTGTAATTTATGAATTGGAGGAAAAAGTATTCACCAAAATGTTTCAGAAGACAGCAACATACTTGGTTGGAAGAATTTTTGTTTGTTTTGTTTTAATTTGGCTGCATTGCGTCTTAGTTGTGGGATCATTGTTGCGGTGCCTGAACTCTCTACTAGCCGTGAGTGGGCTTAATTGTGGCTTAGTTGTCCCCAGACATGTGGGATCTTAGTTCCCTGAACAGAGTTCGAACCTGCTTCCCTTGCTTTGGAAGGCAGATTCTTAACCACTGGACTACCAGGAAGTCCTGCAGGCAGAAATCTTTGATAAGCTTCTTGGGGTACAGGTCAGGACCCTCAAAGAATACTTACCTATCAAAAGATGGTTCATTGCTTCCTACACATAATAAAAGAACATTGTGTGCTCACTAGAGAGATAAATTAAAGGGAGATTTGGCAAAAGAGAAAAAGATGGTGTGATGCTTTGCATTTAATGGTGATGTTTCCTTCCTCGTGAAACCTCCTTCCCTGCCCTCCACCAAACAATTGCTGTGAGTGGATTTATTGGGGAAGCCAGTGAATGGACCGAGCTTCCTCCCCACGGAGCCTGTGGCTGCGGTCGCCACGGCTGGACTGACGGCACTGACATCTGGTTTACATTGACCTAATCGCGGGGGGGGATGGACGCTCAAGCCTGACCCTGAAGGCAGGAACCATAAAAGAGACAGGGGCTAAATATGACTGCATCACATGAAACAGATTCCGAATAGTTTAAAATGCCATAACAAAGTTAGCGTGTCAAAGACGAACTGGAATGAGTTTTGTTTTCCGCGTAAATGACAGAAGTTTATCTTCATAAAAATCTTTTTATTTATCATTAAGAAAACAAAGGCAAACCCTCCAATAGAAATATAGGCAGAGAGTTGAGCATTTTCAAAAGGAAAAGATATAAACGGTCAATTAACACATGAAGGAGTTTGTTGTTGTTCAGTCTTCATTCCTGGCTGACTGTCTGCGACCCCTTGGACTGCAGCACCGCAGACCTCCTTGTCCTTCACCATCTCCCAGAGTTTGCTCAAACTCATGCCCATTGGGTCGGTGATACCACTCAACCATCTCATCCTCTGTTACCTCGTTCTCCTGCCCTCAATCTTTCCCAGCATCAGAATCTTTTCCAGTGAGTTGGCTCTTTGCTCCAGGTGGCCAAAGCATTGCAGCTTCAGCTTCAGCATCAGTCCTTCCCACGAATATTCAGGGTTGATTTCCTTCAGGGTTGACTCATTTAATTCCTTGCAGTCCAAGAGATGCTCATTTATAGCAAAAACAACAACAACAACAACAAAAAAAAAAAACACCACAATTCACCATAAAATAATAACTAAATCCCATGGTTTGCTTATTAGCTTGGAAGAAAAAAATTCACAATTCACAGTGTTGCTAGACTGTGGGGTAAATGGGCACCTTCAGATACTGCTCAACAGAGATAAACTTTCCAAAGAATAATTTAGCAATAAGTTCTAAATCCTTAATTGTATATATCTTTAATGAAACAAATTCACTTCTGGGGATGTGTCCTAAAAAAATATTTAGACAAATGTGAAAAGATATGCATACAGGGGTACTCACTGTGCCTTATTTATAAAAACTGAACTATTTGAAACAACCTAATATTTCAGAGGCCACAGATTGGTGACCAAAACTATGCTGTGAAACACCAGGCAGCTGCTAAACGCTATGGTGTAGGTGGATACAAGTGAATATTGGCATACAGTTCCAATATAAACATTGTGAGGTGAAAAAATCAGGCTGGAAAAGGACATGTATATTTTGAAGCTAATTTTGACTGCAGACACCACACACAAAGGAACACATAGGAAAAAAATGCCCAAAGGACATTCACTGAGTGGTTTACAGAGCTTATTTGTGGGGTGATTGCACTAGAGGTGATTTGCAGAGTTTTCTGTTTGTTTAAATCTAACTGGTCTCGGGACTTTGCTGGTGGTCCAGTGGCTAAGACTCTGTGCATCCAACCCAGGAGACCTGAGTTCCATCCCTGATCAGGGCACTAGATCGCACATGTCACAGCTAAGAGTCTGTATGCCAAAACTGAAAATCCTGCATGCACAACTAAGCCCCGGCGCAGCCAACTAAAAAAATGAATAAAATAAATTCAATTGGTCTCTAGGCTCTGAGTATCCTAGAAAGAAAGCTAGACGCTCACACCATGAAACGATATACAGAAACATAGAGTTGAGCATGGTAGGCAGTGCACTGGAAGAGGTGAGCTTGGGGTGCCAGGGGACCCTGAAGAAAGACCCATGGGAAGTCTCAGGGGCAGATTCTGAACCGCTTCCTCTGGGGCACCCTCTCTCCCTCAAGTATCCACATGGAAGAGTGTTGCAGCATGGCGTCTAGACGTGTGTCTCTACACTGCAAGTGTGACTCCTTCTGAACATCACCAGTGATCGGACCATCCTTCATTCCTGAGCTCCAGGAGCCCATCACAACTTACCACTGCCTGTTCACCACTTCCCACCCCGCCAGCCCTGGAGCCTTGCTTTTGTTCCTGCTCCCAGGCTCTGCTCTCCACCTGAAAGGTCAGCCCCTATTCCTTGCTCAGTGACCTCCTTAAAGATTGCTCAGTTGTGGGATTCTCCATGAACCCTTCTCAGACCTACTGGATTGCTCTTTCCTCTGAGTTCTAGCCATAACTGCGTCTGACTCTTTGTGACCCCATGGACGGTAGCCTGCAAAGTGCCTCTGTCCAAGGGATTCTCCAAGCAAGAATACTGGAGTGGGTAGCTATTCCTTTCTCCAGGGGATCTTCCTGATCCAGGGATGGAAACTTGGGTCTCCTGAACTAGATGCAGATTCTTTACCATCTGAGCCACAAGGCTCTATTCTAGTATATTCTAGAATATACTAGAATATATATTGAGCATAAATATATTCTAGAATTTATAGTAGAATAAACCTGACTTCTATTCTAGTATATTCTAGGCCCTTGTCTTCGTTGTTGGATGCCAGGATCCTGTCTTCAGGTCTGATCCAATTCTCCATCCTGCCCTTCAAGATGGGATTGTGGTTCTGCTGTCCCACAGGCCAAACCTCAAAGGTGAACTGCTCACCTGAGCTGCGGGCGATTGCCCAGGAACCCTCTCTGCTTTGCTGCTTAGGATAAAGCCCAACCCCTTTACCATGACCTTGAAGCCCTCTTAGCTCTGACATTGCCTTGTGGGCCTGCTCCCCACTTTTGATTCTATTTCCCCGCCTCTGGAATGTGGTCCCCATGGAGGAAACTGGAGTGGTCTCCAGGCGATAGGGGAGTCCCTGGCTCCAAGAGTGCTGCCCAGGGCGTGACCTTGCATGTATGTGCCTGGTTGTCAGGCACAACCCTGGTGCCCAGGGCCGTGCAAGGAGGCTCAGCCATCGCTCATCATTCAGGGCTCCAATTTCTCTCTCTCTCTCTTTTTGTTATTTGAATTGAGGTTTAGTTGGGCTTCCCTTGTAGCTCAGTTGGTAAAGAATCTGCCTGCAGTGCAGAAGATGCAGGTTTGATCCCTGGGTGGGGAAGATCCCGTGGAGAAGGAAATGGCAACCTACTCCAGTATCCTTGCCTGGAAAATCTCATGGACAGAGGAGCCTGGTGGGCTGCAGTCCATGGGGTCGCAAAGAGTTGGGCACGACTGGGTGACTAACACTTAATTACTTACTTAGTTGCTTTACAATGCTGTGTTAGTTTCTGCTGGACAACAGAGTGAACCGGTCATATGTATACATATGTCCCCTCCCTCCTGGACCTCCCGCCTTCCACCCCTCCAGCCCACCTCTCTCGGTCATCACAGAGCACCTCGCAAGCAAAGCTCTCTGTGCTGTACAGCAGGTTCCCACTAGCCATCTGCTTTACACATGTATGTATGTTGATCTCCATCTCCCATCCACCCCTTCCCTTCCCCTCTCCACACCCACATGTTCTTTTTCAACATCTATGTCTCTGTTCCTGCCTTGCAAATAGGTTTGCTTGTACTGTCTTTCGAGATTCCACATCTGTGTGTCCATATATGACAGTTTTTAGTATTTCCAAGCTATGAAATTGGTGGCCACAAAATCTTTGTAACTAATATTGGATAGCATTTCCTAACCTATTTTCTAAGACTAACTAGAAATGCGTATACCCCGATGACATGACTGGGTATCATTCAGGCGTATACCTGTTGGGATTTTGGTGTTAAGGAGTTGCTTGGACTGAGTGAAAGTTAGGACCTTTGTCTCAAAGCTGCTCTGTTAAGGACTGACAAGAGTGGGCATGGAGAAACGTAGGTCACTTGGGAATGTCTTCGGGAGGTGTCATTAATAAGACTGTGTGTGCGATTCATGGAGGGGAGGATGGAAAGGGAAAATCATGGAAGAGTCCTTGTATTTGGATTGAGCAGTTGCATGCAGGGATGGTGGTGCATTTACAGAGAGACAAAGGCTGCGGGTGGGTGGGTAAGCACTTTGGAAGAATTTATAGGGCATGTTGGGCTGTGTGGGGGAGAGGAAAGCGTTCTCTTACCAACGCAGTATGTTTGAGATGTCTGAGACACCCAGGTGAAGACGGAAATTATTGAGAATGTGAGCCCAGATCACACAGGCTGAGCTGGAGATAGACATCCTGGAGTCATTAACATAGAAGTGAACTGCATGAACACATGTTGGAAGGGTTGCAGACAGAAAGCAAGAGCAGGATAAAAGCTGGGTCGCCGGGCACTATCTTCCTGTGCTTCATCTTCCTCACTTGTAATATGGACATGGAAAAGTGCCAGGCATGTGCACTGAAGTGTGTAAAATAGATCGCTAGCAGGAAGCTTCTATACCATGCAGGGGGCTCAGCTTGGCGTTCTGTGATGACCTGGAGGAATAGGATGAGGGCGGGCTGGGAGGGAGGGATACATTCATACCTGTACTGCTTCACTTCACTGTACAGCAGAAACTAACACAGCACCCTAAAGCAATTTTATAATCCAATTTAAAAAAAAGTGCCCGGCATGTAGTAACACTCAGGAAATACAGCTTTAATTGTTAGCATTTTTTATAGGTTGGTAGAATGGGGGCAGGTAATGAATATACAAAGGAGACAGAAAGGTCTGGGGGAAATGTGGAACATACAGTTCCTTCTGCAGAGTGTGTGTGGGCCTGTGTGCATGTATATACATATTTTTTAGCTTATTTTCCATTACAGGTTGTTATGCAATATTAAATATAGTTCCCTGAGTGATACAGTAAATTCTTGTTTTCCATCTATTTTGTGTTTAGTACTGTGTATTTGTTAATCCCATGCTCTTAATCTATCCCTCTCCCTCTCTTTCCCTTTCAGTAACCATCGTTTGTTTGCTATACCTGTGACTGTGTTTCTGTTTTGTATATGGATCTATTTGTATTATTTTTCAAATTCGTCGTATCGTCTAATACTTGTTTTCTCTGTCTGACTTACTTTACTTACTATTATAATCCCTAGGTCCATCCCTGTTGCTGAAAATGATATTTCATTATTTTTTATGATATTTTATCTCTAGGTAGTCCATATTTTATATATATGTACCCATATAGATGGGCTTCCCAGGTGGTACTAGTGGTAAAGAACCCACCTACCAATGCAGGAGATATAAGAGACACAATTTTCGTCCCTGGGTTGGGAAGATTCCCTGCAGGAGGGCATGGCAACCCACTCCAGTATTCTTGCCTGGAGAATCCCATGGAAAGAGGAGCCTGGTGGGCTACAGTCCATGGGGTTGCAAAGAGTGGGACACGCCTGAAGTGACTTAGAATAGCACAGGACCCTTATATATTTATATACCATATCTTCTGAAACGAGTTATCTGTTAATGAAAACTTGGATTATTTCCAAGTCTTGGCTATTGTAAATAGTGTTGCATTGGGTACATGTAGCAATGATGACTTTTTAAGTCACTGTTGGATGATACGAACAACAGCGTCAAAGTCCACCACCAAGTTTCTGTAGAATTTAATTCTAGCAAGTCCAGGATGCCCAAATCTGTCCCAAACCATAAGGTGCCCTATATGTGCCAGCATGATTTGTTTCAGTTGAGAATGAGCTGGTTAATATTACTCATGGGCTTTCCCATGCAGTTCTGGGCATGATCACAGGGACATTATTTTGAAGAGAGCAAGGGGTAAATGAAGAGCAGCAGGAATTTTGGAAATACAGTTTTTTTAAAGAGTTGACTTTATAATGGGGAAGGCGTTATATCCTGTATCTTATTTTATTTGCTAATGAAATTTTGCTGAGTTCTTAGGAGGACACCTGAGATTCTGCACATCTCAACTTATTCTCTGTCGACTTTGGGTAAAGGAAGATAGAGCAGCCACAAGAGCCTGGACACTGGCTTCAAACAAGGGCCTGACTCTGACCTCAAACTTGGGGTTAGATGTCCACGACCTGGGTGGCTTAAAACAACAGATACTTGTTGCCTCACAGTTCAAGACGCCAGAAGTCCAAAATCAAGGTGTCAGCAGAGTTGGTTGCTTCTGAAGGCTCTGAAGGACTGTCGGTTCCAGGCCTCTCTCCAAGCTTCTGATTGTTGTTCTTGTTCAGTTGCTAAGTCATGTTGGATTCTTTGCAACCCCATGAACTGCAGCATGCCAGGCTCCTCTGTCCTCCATTATCTCCCTGAGTTTCCTCAAATCCATGTCCGTTGAATTGGTAATATTATCTAACCATCGCATCCTCTGTCACCCCCTTCTCCTCCTGCCCTCAATCTTTCCCAGCATCAGAGTCTTTTCCAATGAGTCAGCTCATCTCATCAGGTGGCCAAAGTATTGGAGCTTCAGCATGAGTCCTTTCAATGAATATTCAGGGTTGATTTCCTTTAGGATTGACTGGTTTGATCTCCCTGCAATCCAAGGAACTCTCAAGAATCTCCTCCAGCATCACATTTTGAAAGCATCAATTCTTTGACTCTCAGCCTTCTTTATGGTCCAACTCTTACATCTGTGCATGACTGAAAAACCATAGCTTTGAGGCATTTGCTGGCAATCCTTGGCCTTCTTAGCTGGCAGCAGTGTCAGTTAAATAATTGCCTCCATCTCCATGTGGCCTTATTCCTGTGTGTCCCTCTGTGTCTTTACCTGGCCTTCTTCTAAAGGCCCTAGACCCTTGATTTAGTGCCCCTCCTAATCCACTAGGACCTCATTTAATCATATCTACAAAGATCCTAGGTCCAAATAAGGTCACATTCTGAGGCTCCAGGAGGACTTGAATTTTGAGAAGGTACTCTTCAACCTGGTTCAATCTCTCTTACTAGCTGTGTATGTTTCTTATAGGGTAAGTTTTTCCCCTTATAATGTGTAAATCTTACACTGTTGAGTTTTGTGAATAAATGAAGTAAATCAGGGAACTCAGCACAGTGCTGAGTGTACAGTAAAGACCATAAGAGCTGTGTTACTAAGATCAGATCCTGGTTGTGCTGGGAGATTGTGAACCTCTCTGAGCCTGTTTCCTATTTGATTAAAAGCTCCATAAAGAAAGGGAAAATTTATCCTATTTTATTTGCTTTGCTACATCTCAAGAGCTTCCCACAATACATGGTCAGTAGTGGGCACTTATTAAACTATCTTGGCATCTATGGACTCTAACATGGGAATGATGGGCATCTCACAAAAGTGTTGGTGGGATGAAATGAGACAAAATTGTGTCTGCTTCTTTGTACCCAGAAAGTGTCCATTTCCTCTTGTCCGTCTGTCTGTCTCTCTTTCTGTCTGTATTTTAAAACACAGACTGGTACAGAATATACACATTATGAGAGATGCCAACAGGGACTGTACTCATTGGTGAAAATCTCAAGACTTAGGGAAGGGACATCCTGAGCTCAGTTTAAGGCCTCAGTAGAATTTGGAGGATGGGAAGGAAAAAGGTAAGCCAACTTGACAAACCACCAAAATGATGTTCACTTAGTCTACAAATAGATCTTTACATCCAGTGCTATTCCAGAAACCATGTATGTGGTTGGAGATACCAAGGTGATCTTCCTGTTCTCTTTGGTTCTTAAGTTCAGTAGACATAGATCTAAACAGGTTAATATGAGGTTATAGGGCTCCACGGGGGCATTTTGCCAGGATAAAAATTTCTAGACATATGCAAATGTATAAAAATAACTGAATATTATACACCCAAGTAAAGGAACGAAGCATTGTTAATACAGTGAGAACTCTGTGTTCTTCTGGTTGGCACCTCTCTGACAGGTGGAAAGTTGTTCACAAAGAAAAGCATAAAGTGAGGAGAAATGACTGGCCCAGGCTGCCACATCCACCCTTCCATAATGGAAACAGGCAAGTATAGACTTGTGTTGTCTGATGGTGTCTGTCACTTTTCAAGCAAAGGAAACAGACTATTATTCTAAAGGCTTCATTCAGTGTGAATGACCCTTTTCTTCCTTCCCTGAATCCTATATCTAAGGTAGTCTTACTCTATTTAATAACAATGCCACAAAAAATTTAGGATAAGGTAGCTCCAGTCATTCCCATGCAACATGAAACCTCCAACAGAGGATCAAGCATCAGGCCCAGGGAATCCCTGAAAAGTGGCAGAATTAACCTCTGCCTCGATATTTGCCCAAGCATCATACCACAACACTCCTCAATCTGTGAGGATGAATCCAGGGGGACACAGAAGATGAGGGAGTTGTGGGAACCCTACTCTTTGTTTGAGAAGAAACATCCATCCTCTTTGGAAGCCAAGTTAAAGAGGTGAACTAAGAACATCACTTTTGATGGCCAAGGGCATCTTACTTGCCAACTGGAGGTCACTGAAGCCCTATCTGGTGCTATTATTGGAGAGAGGGGAAGCACTGTGTGGTAAGCAGAATTTTAAGGTGGCCCATTGGAAAAGACCCTGATGCTGGGAAAGTCTGAAGGCAGGAGGAAAAGGGGATGACTGAGGATGAGATGGTTGGACAGTATCACCAACTCAATGGACTTGAGTTTGAGCAAGATCTGGGAGACGATGAAAGACAAGGGAGCCTGGCATGCTGCAGTCCATGGGGTCTCAGAGAGTCAGACATGACTTCGTGATTGAACAGCAATAGCTGAGCTTCTCAGACCCCAGTGTACACACACCTCCTCCTAGTCTCCAGCAAGCACCAATCTAAGTCCTGATGTGAGGGGATTTTTCAGATATAATAAAGGTCTTAAATTAGTTTATATTAAGATGAGGAGGTTATCTGGAGCCTGGCCTAATCACAGCTGAGTTTAAGGGTCAAAGGCAGAGGAAGCCAGAGATTCAAAGTGTGAGGGAGGCTGGGCACACACCAAGTTCTCCTTTGATGACCTGAAGATGGAGGAGGCACACGGAAAGGAATTCAGGTGGCCTCTGAAAGGCGTAAGTCTGGTTGACAGTCAAAAAGAAACGGGGACCTCAGTCCTACAACCACAAGGAAGTGAATTCTGCCAGGAGACTGAATTTGTTTGGAAGCAGATTTTCCCCCACAGCCTCCAGTGAGAACTCAGACTGGTCAACATCTCCATTTCAGTCTTAAGATAAACTAAGCAAAGAACTTTAGATCTACAAAACTGTGAGAAAATAAATGGGTATTGTTTTAGGCTGGAATATTGTGGTAATTTTTATGTAGCTAGATTTTCAAGATCATTCTTTCCATGGTGGCTCAGTGGTAAAGATTATACCTGCAATGCAGGAGACCCAGGTTCAATTCCTGGATTGGGAAGATTCCCCTGGAGAAGGGAATGTTTTAGTTCACTTCAGTTGCTCAGTTGTGTCCAACATTTGCGGCCTCATGGATTGAAACATGCCAGGCTTCCCTATCCATCACTAACTCCTGGAGCTTGCTCAAACTCATGTCCATCAAGTCAGTGATGCCATCCAACCATCTCATCCTCTGTCACCCCCTTCTCCTCCTGCCTTCAGTCTTTCCCAGCATCAGGGTCTTTTTCAATGGACCACCTTAAAATTCTGCTCACCACACCATGCTTCCCTCCTCTCCAATAGGCTGGGTGGTTAAAAGAAGAAATTAATTTCTCACAGTCTGGAAACTGGGAAATCCAAGACCAAGTTTTTGGCCTATTTGGTTTCTGGTGAGAGTCTTCTGCAGAAGGCTGTCTTTTTACTTTGTCCTCACAAGGTTGAGAGAGAGAGAGAAAGCAAGTTCTATGCTCACGTCTTATAAGGGCACTAATTGCATCACAAAGACACCATCCTCATTACCTCATCACCTCATCTGATATCCTGATTACCTCCCAAGGCCTCATCTCCTAATACCATCACTTTGGGAGTTAATGGTTCAACATAAAACTTTGAGGAGGACACAAACATTCAGATTATCACAGGAGGATTCTCAAAGGTTGAAGATATGCCACTAAATACTATAATCAAAGACCCTGTGGCCTCTGAGCCAAATGTCTTACAAATGAAAATAAACTGAAATCCTGGAAGGGAGCAAGGGGCAAGCAAGCCTGTTGGGAGCTATCACCGTTCATGTCATCTTGAGGCCAGACCTACCTTGAACCTCAGGAGTTTCTGCTCACTAATCCCAGACCAGCCATTCAGGCCCAGATCAGCACAGTCTGAGCCAAGGACATCTTCATCACCCAGGAGACTATTCAGTCTCTTCTGTGGGAGCACATTCCGAGGCCAGGGAACAGGCAGAGGTGGAGAGTTGGCACACAAAGAGACACTTCTCAGAAAGCAGCCTCAAAGAAAGTCACAAAAGCCAAATTTGCCTCAGTCTAATATTTGCCATTCCTGGATTTCACATCGGCAAACAGTAGGGATGAACTGGTGGCCATGGACACAGCCTGGGGTAAGGGGTGTTTCTCGCTCTTTATGGCTTTTCCAAGAAACCTGCAGGGTTCTGCAGACACAACATGATTTGTCTTTGGAGTCTCTGTCTCTCTTGCTCTCTCTCTTTCCTCCTTCTCTCTCTCTTTCCCCACACCACACAAAAAGATTTGAAAGAAGGCATTAACAAGTTAATATTTATTGAACCCTGATTGTGTTCTAGATATCATGTTGCTGTATTAATTGCTCTTCCTGATAATCCCACAAAAAAAGTATATTACACCCATTGGTGGGAAAGAGTAGCTATGTTCAGAGATGTTGATTAAAATGTCCAGAAGCATACAGGCCATAAGCAGTGAAATTGGATTGGAACTCCTGCCTAGCTGCCCTCAGATCCCTGCTCTGGCCACCTTGTCTTTCCAGCAGAAAGCTGAATTCAGGAAGCAGATTCTACATGTGAGACAGTGGATCCCTCTCCAGACAAGAACTCAGTATGAAACTCCTTTTTTCTTACTGCCCATCTAGGACCCAACCCACAGTGTCCATCTAAAGGACAACTTGAGGGAAGGTGGGTGGGAACAATGTCTAATATTTCATGATACCTTTCAACAAACATCTTCTGAGGTCCTAAGGATCACCTGTGAAGTGAGTGAGGTTAAAAGACAAGAGATTCCACTCAATCATTTTTACAAATATCAACAAGTCCCCTGCCATTGCTTCATTACTAAACCTAAAAAAGATGAACAAGATCATCTTTACCCTTAGACTAATAATGGTTTATGCTGTTACCAAGCTGTTAAAATATTGTGTTCCCTTCTTACTTATTTTTCACAAGAATCCTATTAGGAAGCCAATAGTATATCCATTTTATAGAAGAGTCAGTTGATTGTCCAAGGATCCATAGTAAGGCTAGACACAGCTATAGCCAAAGTTCATAGAAGTTGTACACTGTCCGTGGGTACCCAGTCCATCCCAGCAGTGGGAGAGGCTCATCCTGGAGCAGGCAGTTAAAGGGTCCATTATCTGAAGACAACCTAAGAACTTAAAACTGAAGGGAAATGGTCTATCGCAACTCTAGTTCAACAAAGATAAATAGGGACGTAAAAATGGAAGCTCAGAGAAACTAGATAACCAGACCATAGACACATGTAAGTTAGGACTAGAAGCAGAATCCTATGATGCATGATTCACTATGCTTTTTACTCTAGCATGATGCCTCTATGACCATAATGTTAATAACGCATGTAGTAATTCTCATTTACTGGATAGCCAGCATTTTTCATGCTCATCTTGTTAAATCCTCAGGATAACCCTGTGCAGCCATGATTATCCTCATTTTCCAGGTGGGAGGAGAGGGAGAGAAACTTATTTGTATGACAGAAGTGGGGAAAAGAGGGGTCTGGGGACGGAACCCACGTGTGAACCCACGTTCTAAACCACTGCAGTGCATTGCTTCCCACGACTGCCTCAATTGAAAACCTTCTTTTGATGGTGTCAGCAATTCTGTGCTCTTGGTAAGCATTTAGCCTAGCCATGCCATAAACATTAACTCATGTTAGCCTCCTCATCCAGTCAGGCAGCAATTCTTATTTTTGTAAAAGAGAAACAAGTAAGCTAATAGAAGTCAAGGAACTTGCCAAAGGTCAAAGTGAGGTGGGACCACTGCTTCTTTGCCTAACACCCTCTGTACTCTGGCCTCCCCAATGGCCACCTTGTGAATATTATGAGTGGGGTAACAACCATTATGATGAATCAGAGCTGACTGTAGAAGCAGCTATGATCACTGCAAATTATATCTGTGGATAACAGATCAGAGAGGAATCAGAAGTAAAATTGTAAAAGTAATTTTTTAAATGCCATCAAACAGATCAAGGGGGTTTCCCTGGTGGCTCAATCAGTAAAGAGTCTGCCTGCAATACGGGAGACTTGGGTTCAATCCCTGGGTTGGGAAGATTCCCTGGAGAAGGAAATGGCAACCCACTCCAGTATTCTTGCCTGGAGAATCCCATGGACAGAGGAGCCTACTGGGCTACAGTCCATAGGGTCACAAAGGGTCAGACACGACTGAGTGACTAACACACAAACAGATTAAGAGGTTAAGAAATGGGAGGATAAGAAGAAGAAATATACAAGTGTATGGCAGTCATAAGACGGCCCTGGTGGTTCAGTGGTAAAGAAGCTGCTTGCAATGCAGGAGACACAGGAGACTAGGGTTCAGTCCCTGGATGGGAAGATCCCT
Organism: Bos indicus x Bos taurus; assembly: GCF_003369695.1. Classification (NCBI taxonomy): domain Eukaryota; kingdom Metazoa; phylum Chordata; class Mammalia; order Artiodactyla; family Bovidae; genus Bos; species Bos indicus x Bos taurus. The sequence continues at coordinate 109,828,670 of NC_040081.1, read as the reverse complement.
TGGAGAAAGGACTGGCAACCCGCTCCGTATTCTTGCCTGAAGAATCCCATGGACAGACGAACCTGCAGTCCATGGGGTCTCAAAAAGTCAGACATGACTGAGAAACTAACACTTTCAATTTCTATCAAAAACATACAAAACCCACAAATATCAGCATGCTGAGAGATACGAATATTTCTTCAATGAAAAATGGATTTGTAGCTTGAAAAACTTTGTACAATAATGGTATAAAATCAAATTGATATATATATATATGTGTGAGCTCACACACATATATGTATGTTTTATCCTTATAGAGCATGCCAGATTTTTTTTTTTTTTTTACTCAGTAAAATTTAAATTTTTACCAGGAGTTACACCACTTCTTGAGCTTTTCTGATGGTAGAATTGCTTCTTCCTTTTTTTTTTTTTTTCCTCAGAATGCTGACTGATATTTATAACAGGTGAACTTCTCTGTAAGGCCTAGTTAGTAAATATTTTATGCTATGTGGGCCATACCATCTATTTTGCAATTACTTAATTCTTCGTATAACACAAAAACGGCCACTGATGACTCTTGTGTGAATGGCCACCAGTGGTTTCGATCCATAGGCAGAGACACCCTGGATAACAACTCAGCACCGTCCTGCAAAGCAGAACAGGCACGCGCTTTGTTATTCAGGGGTTCTGCCTCTGGAATCTGCTGTGCACGTGCCTCTGGAGACTCATGGAAGAACGTTCACAGCAGCATTGTTTGTCATAACAAGAAAACTAGGAAGAAATCAAGCTGGCAGAATGGAGTGATAAATTGTGATATTTTAGTACGATGGAAAACTACACATGAGGGGAAATAAATGAACTACAGCAGAACATCCACCTGGGTAAATATTAGAAGCATCATATTCCGTTGAAAAATGGAGAGCAATTTCATTCTTATAAAACTCATAAATGAGCAAAATTAGATGGTGCACTGTTTGGGGACACATACGCACATGGAAAAATCACCCCCCAAAAGACAAGGAAGTCATTAACACCAGTTTCAGGGGAATATTTACATTTAAGAGGGAGGAAGGGGATATGGGAGGAGCACTGGGATGATGTTTAAATCACCAGTGGGATTTATTTTGTTTGTTTTATTATCATGACTATGATTTTCACAAATATTACACATTTTCTTTTGTACAAAAAGTTACGTGATGAAGCAAAAAATAAAGATTGTGTTCTAATAAAACTATATTTACAAAAACTGGTGGTAAGGAGTGGGATTTAGCCCATGGGTCATAGAGTCCTGGCCCTGATACGGTGGGACATTTGTTTCCTAAAACACAGCTTATGTGATGTCACTGACTGTTCACAAAGTGCTAGAGCAGACCATGCAGTTTATCTGGCTTCACCTGCTGCAAGCAGCAGAACCCTGAATCCGTTAGTAAGGCAGAGCTCATGCAATTAACATACCTGTCAAAATATCTGGAGGGTTCTTTAACTGTTCTTGTTGTTGTTTAGTCTCTAAGTCATGTCCAACTCTTTGCAATCCCCTGACTGCAGCATGCCAGGCTCCTCTGTCCTTCATATCTCCTGGAGTTTCTTCAAATTCATGTCCATTGAGCCAGTGATGCCATCCAACCATCTCATTCTCTGCCATCTCCTTCTCCTCCTGCCTTCAGTCTTTCTCAGCATCAGGGTCTTTTCCAATGAGTCAGCTCTTCCCATCTGGTGGCCAAGGTACTGGAGCTTCAGCTTCAGCATGAGTCCTTCCAGTGAAAATTCAGGGTTGGTTTCCTCCACGATTGACTGATTTGATCTCCCTGCAGTCCAAAGGACTCTCAAGAGTCTTCTCCAACACTGCAGTTCAAAAGCATCAGCTCCCTGGCATTCAGCCTTCTTTATGGTCCACCTCTCACATCCCTACATGACTACTGGAAAAAACATAGCTATGACTATAAGCACCTTCGATTTTATAAAAATGATAGAATTGACTGTTAAAGATGATCCCACATTCTAGAAAGATAACTCTAAGGCATACTACTTTTATACAAAAAATACAAAATAAATTCTGTTACTAGCTTCCTAAAAACAAATAACATGCAAAAAATTAAAGATGTCAAATACCAATAAATAAAAGTTAACATAGATTAATAATAAAAATGACAAAATATGTAAGCACTTGAAGTACACCATTAGCATGGCAAAGCATTTCAAAACAGCCAAAGTGAAAGTGAAGTCACTCAGTCGTGTCCGACTCTTGGCGACCCCATGGACTGCAGCCCACCAAGCTCCTCCGTCCATTGGATTTTCCAGGCAAGAGTACTGGAGCGGGTGCCATTGCCTTCTCCAACAAAACAGCCAATGTTGTGCTTAATAAAGCACCAGAAGTTTTGGTATTGACATCAAGAATAAAACCCAGCTACTATGTAATTTTATTCTTCATGTTCAGAACAGTCTAATAAGGCCTAATCCAGAAATAAGGGCTACTGCTAAGTCACTTCAGTTGTGTCCGATTCTGTGTGACCCCATAGTCGGCAGCCCACCAGGCCCCCCATCCCTGGGATTCTCCAGGCAAGAACATGCCATTTCCTTTTCCAATGCATGAAAGTGAAAAGTGAAAGTGAAGTCGCTCAGTCGTGTCTGACTCTCAGCGACCCCATGGACTGCAGCCTACCAGGCTCCTCCATCCATGGGATTTTCCAGGCAGGAGTACTGGGGTGGGTGCCATTGCCTTTTCCGGAAATAAGGGCTGCAAGTACTAAAAAAGATATCATTATAGGAAGATGATACAATTTAGTACTTTAAAAAATCCAAATAAATCAACCAAAATGCTGTTAGAATTAATGAGTTCATGAGTAAAGAAACCAAAGAGAAGATAAATATATAAAAATCAGTGGCATTTTTCCAAGCCAGCAATTATGAGTTTGAAACATAAGGGAAACATAAGTTAAAAAAAAAAAAAAGCAGAATGGCAGTTAATTATAAAATATCAAGCAATAACTTTGACCAAAAGAATTGTGTATATTGCGATTCATGGGGTCGCAAAGAGTCACACACGACTGAGCGACTGATCTGATCTGATACATCTTTGATACCCACTCCAGTATTCTTGTCTGGAGAATCCCAGGCACGGCGGAGCCTGGTGGGCTGCCATCTATGGGGTTGCACAGAATTGGACACTACTGAAGCGACTTGGCAGCAGCATACATCTTTGATAGACTATTCATACAATTTGAATAAAAATCTCCCTTGTTCCCATGCAGGAACAGAAAAATGATTAGAGATAACCACAAACCAGTCAATCCAAAAGGAGACCAACACTGAATATTCATTGGAAGGACTGATGTTGAAGCTGGAGCTTGAACACTTTGGCCACTTGATGTGAAGAGCTGACTCATTGGAAAAGACCCAGATGCTGGGAAAGATTTAGGGCAGGAGGAGAAGGGGGCGGCAAAGGATAAGATGGTTTGATGGCATCACCCACTCAATGATCACAAATTTGAGCAGACTCCCGGAGATAGTGGAGGACAGGGAAGCCTGATGTGCTGCAATCCCTGGGGTCACAAAGTCAGACACGACTTAGCACCTGAATGACAGTAGTCACAGGCTCAATGGGAAGTCTTTCTTCCCAGTGGTTGTCATATCATAGGGAAGAGAAGTCATAAAATGGACCATTAATCCAGGTGGTAGCACTATCTGTGGTAAAGAGAGAGAGCATTCTTGGGATGTCAATAGACATGATCTGGTGCTGCAGAGTTAATTATTTGTCTGTTTTTTGTCCAGGGTTCCTAGCATTGAGCTTCTAAAACCCTTGTAATTTCCCAAGTGATAAAATTGTCTGTTTTAACTTGGATCCCTTGGGCCACACCTTAACTTAAAATGATGAGATGACTCATGTTTGGACTCTAGATACTTCAAGATGAGGACTGGTCCCTGAAAAGACCAACCACATGATTAGAGGGCTGAGACTTTGAGCCAGCTTGATCTTATACAGAAGGAAAAGGTGCTGGAGACTGAGTTCAGCCATGTGGCCATGATTTTTCAACCATGCCTACACAATGGTGGTGGTTTAGTCGCTAAGTTGTGTCCAACTCTTATGACACCATGGACTGTAGCCCACCAGGCTCCTCTGTCCGTGGGATTCTCCAGGCAAGAATGCTGGAGTGGGTTGCCATTTCCTTCCCCAGAGGATCTTCCTGACCCAGGAATCGAACCCAGGTCTCCAGCATTGCAGGCAGATTCTTTACCGACTGAACTACCAGGGAAGCTCCTACGACTTCAGTATAAAGCTGGATAGTGAAGCTTGTTGGAGCATCCTGGGTGGGGAAGAGATATGTTGGGAGAGTCACAGGTCCTGATTCAATGGGGAGAAGGCACAGGAGCTTTGCATTCAGGCCTCCCTTGGTCCCTGCCCTATTTACATCTTCATCTGGCTATTCTGAACTCTGTCCTTTATAATAAAACTGCTGCTATAAGTATTGCACCCTCCTGAGGTCTGTGAGTCATTCTAGGAAGCTATGGAGCAAAGAGGAGTCATGGGAACCTCCAAAATGTACCCCTGATTGAAGAATGCATGACTCCCTGATGTCGACCTGGCCAATGAGCTGGCCAAAGGAGAACATGCCCTCTGTGGTGCTGGGCGGTGGGAAGACAAAGTGATACTTGGATCTGGGGTTGCAGCAGCTGCCTGCCTGACTCACTGAGGATGGACCAAATGGAAAAACACAAAGCTTTTTAGAGAAAGCCCCACCTCAGGATTTCCTCTTGGCTGGGGAATGACTCACTGCCCAAGATTTAGGCCATTTTACTGATGTGTGTTCTGCTGCTTGGAGCAGAAAGCCTTGGAACACAGTGAGAAAGCCAGGAAAGGAGACCCTGAGGCTTCCCGAGACTTCCAGAGACAAGATTCTCCCAATACATGTGGTCATTCGACTTCATCCTGGGAGAGAGCTTACTGGGAGGGAATTTACAATGTGTGTGCAGTGGACAGGCTCATATTCTGTTTGGGAGAATATACATTGAAAAGACCTCTTTAGAAAACTTTTTGGAAGTTTGTAGCAAGAGCCTTAAGTAAAGCAGTACACTTTGATGCAATTGTTCTACTTTTGACAATTTATCTTCAGGAAATAATTCTAAATAAGGAAAACGCTTTATGTCGGCAGATGTTTATTGCTGTAATAATGAAAAATGGAAACAAATTAAATTTGCAACAAGCAGGGGGAATTTAAATCAATGATGGCACATATACTCTCCACTTGCAAAGATATTAGAAATGATGGTTATGAAGACTAAACTAGCAATGAGAAGTGTCTATAATTTAATATGAAAAAATGATGATATAAAATTATATACAGTATAATTACATCTTGAAAAGCAACAATTGTATGGGTAGAGACGTGCTGGAAGGAAATGCAATAGAACATGAATAATAGCTGGATTTGAATAGTGGGGTTATCAAGATTTTTTTTAGGTCTTCCGTGGTGGCTCAGTGGTAAAGACTCTGCCTGCCAATGCCAGAGGCATCACGGGTTTGATCCCTGATCTGAAAAGATCCCCCGTGTCATGGGGGAACAAAGCCCCTGTACTACAACTACTGAGTCTGTGCAGTAGAGTCCAGGAGCTGCAACTGCTGAAGCCTGGATGCCCTAAAGCCTGTGCTCTGCCGCAAGAGAAGCCCCCGCAACGAGATGCCCTTGCATCACAACTAGGGAGTGGCCCCCACCCCTTGTTGCAACTGCAGAAAAGCCTGGGCAGCTACAAAGAGCCAGCACACCCATACATAAAAATATATATACATTTTAAAAAAAAGTTATTTTAACTTTCTACATTTCTATAAAATACTACATTTATAATTGTTGTTATTGTTCATGCCCCGAGTCGTGTTCAACTCTTTGTGACCCATGGAGTACAGCACGCAGGACTTCCCTGTCCATCATCATCTTGCAAGTCTTGCTCAAACTCATGTCCACTGAGTCAGTGATGCCATCCAACAATCTTATCCTCTGTCATCCCCTTCTCCTGCCTTCCATCTTTCCCAGCGTCAGGGTCTTTTCCAATGAGTTGGCTCTTCTCATCAGGTGGCCAAAGTATTGGAGCTTCAGCATCAGTTTTTGCAATGAATATTCAGATTGATTTCCTTTAAGATTGACTGGTTTGATCTCCTTGCAGTCCAAGGGACTCTCAAGAGTCTTCAACATCACAATCCAAAGGCATCAATTCTTTGGTGCTCAGCCTTCTTTATGGTCCAACTCTCACATCTATACATGACTACTTTTATAATATATAATTTTTAAAAAGATCAGAGTGATTGCCTTAAAAAATGTAAAATGTGTTGTGTTAGGGTTCTCCAGGAAAACAGAATCAATAGGAGATAGACATTATGGGGAGAGAGATTTATTGCAAGGTTTGTCTTGGGTGATGAAGGAGGATCAGCAGACCCATAACCTGCCATATCTAAACTAGTGGCCCAAGAGGGCCAGTGGTGTGGTTCCGGTCCATGTCCAAAGGTGGAGCCAGGAGTGGTGATGGTGTAAGTTCCAGTCTGAGTGCAGTAGGCACTCAATGTCCCAGCTTGAAACCAGGTGGGTGACTTCTCCCTCACCCAGACTTTCTTCCATGCAGGCCTGCAGTGGATTGGATAAGGCCCACCCACACGGTGAAGGGCAATGTGCTCTACTCAGTCTATTGATTCAAATGTTAATCTCATTCAGAAATGCCCTCCAACATCCAGAATAATGTTCAAGCAAATACCTGGACCCTGCATGACTCAGTCAAGTTGACCATAAAGTTAACCATCACTGCAGCCATGAAATTAAAAAGACAATTGCTCCTTGGAAGAAAAGTTATGAACAACCTAGATAGCATATGAAAAAGTAGAGACATTATTTTGCCCACAAAGGTCTGCCTAGTCAAAGTTATGGTTTTTCCAGTAGTCATGGATGAATATGAGATTTGGACTATAAAGTAAGCTGAGCGCTGAAGAATTAATGCTTTTGAACTGTGGTGTTGGAGAAAACTCTTGAGAGTACCTTGGACTGCAAGGAGATCCAACCAGTCCATCCTAAAGGAGATCAGTCCTGGGTGTTCATCGGAAGGAGTGATGCTGAAGCTGAAATTCCAATACTTTGGCCACCTCATGCGAAGAGTTGACTCACTGGAGAAGACCCTGATGCTGGGAGGGATTGGGGGCAGGAGGAGAAGGGGATGACAGAGGATGAGATGGCTGGATGGCATCACTGACTCAATGGACATGAGTTTGGGTAAACTCTGGGAGATGGTGATGGACAGGGAGGCCTGGTGTGCTGCGGTTCATGGGGTTGCAAAGAGCTGGACACAACTGAGCAACTGAACTGAACTGAACTGTTAAATTTGTGATCACAGTAGCATTATGTTAATATTAATTACCTCATTCAAGCCTTCAATAAATGCACACATATGTATATATATATGTATCTCTTAATACATCTGTGTAGATACATTTATATCTATACAGGTATCTACATGTGTGCATGTATATTTGTTGTTGTTCAGTCACTCAGTCGTGTCTGACTCTTTGTGACCCCCATGAACTGTAGCACACTGGGCTTCCCTGTCCTTCACCATCTCCTGGAGCTTGCTCAAACTTGTGTCCATTGAGTCCGTGTTGCCATCCAACCATCTTGTCCTCTGTATAAATATTTGTATGTGTGCATGTATATTTGTATGTGTGTAAATATATCTGATTCCTATGTATCAGGCATAGTTCTAGACTCTAGAGAAGCAGCAAGACAAAGTCCATAGCCTTATAGAGCTTACAGTCTAGAGATTGAACAGATGAAACTGGAAAATAATAAATAAACTTTCAATTAAAATTTATTTATTTAATAAATTTATATTTATAAATTTAACTTATAAAATTTATTTAATAAATTTATAATTGCTGCTGCTGCTAAGTCGCTTCAGTCATGTCTGACTCTGTGTGACCCCATAGACGGCAGCCCACCAGGCTTCCATGTCCCTGGGATTCTCCAGGCAAGAACACTGGAGTGGGTTGCCATTTCCTTCTCCAATGCATGAAAGTGAAAAGTGAAAGTGAAGTTGCTCAGTCATGTCTGACTCTAGCAACCCCATGGACTGCAGCCCACCAGGCTCCTCTGTCCACGGGATTTTCCAGGCAAAAGTACTGGAATGGGGTGCCATTGCCTTCTCCTAATTTATAATTATAAAATAATAATTTATTATTTAATTAATAAATAATAAACTTTAGGCAATGAAACATACTAGGAAGAAAAATTATAGAGAGCATGTGGCTAGGTGAGGGTTCTAGTTCAGTGACATTGTCAGGGAACACCTCCTTGAGGAGATATTTGAGCGCAAGCCTGAATGAAGTCAGGGAGTGATCCCAGTGGCAAAGGTGTCAGGCGGATGGGATGTTATTTGGGGATCTTGAGGAGGACAGCTCGCCAGGGTAGCTGGAGCTGAGTGGGGGGGGGGGTGTTAGGAAATAAGGTCAAGCGTGGGCAGGAATGAGAGCAGGTGTAGCCCCATAGGCTTGGGGAGCGGTTTGAAATTTACTCTGAGCACCTTGGGGGCCAGTGAACAGTCCATGCATGCTTAGTTACTCCAGGCTTGTCCGACTCTTTGTGACCCCATGGACTATAGCCTGCCAGGCTCCTTGGTCCTTGGGATTCTCCAAGCAAGAATACTGAAGTGGGTTGCCATGCCCTCCTCCAGGGGATGTTCCCAACCCAGGGACTGAACCCACATCTCTTAGATCTCCTGCACTGCAGGCAGATTCTTTCCCACTGGGGCTTCCCTGGTGGCTCAAACAGTAAAGCATCTGCCTACAATGCGGGAGACCCAGGTTCGATCCCTGGATCGGGAAGATCCCCTGGAGAAGGAAATGACAACCCACTCCAGTATTCTTACCTGAAAAATTCCATGGACTGAGGAGCCTGGTAGGCTATAGTCGCAAAGAGTTGGACACGACTGAGCAACTTCACTTCACTTCTTTACCACTGAGCCACCAAGGGTTTTGTGTATTGCGACAGGCAAAGACTGACATATTCACTTTCATCCTCAACTGAATAAACCCATCTGGTGCCAGGCATTGTTTTGGGCAATTTCTCTTTGATATGCAATGTCCTGAATGAATGCAGTGGGTTCTCTAGAAATGCTTGCTAAAATTCATGTGTTCCTCCCTTAAAATCTATAAACATCACGAGGTACAATATAAAACATTTGGAGACTGGCCCTCAAATGGAGTAAGGAGATTTGCTGAGGTCTTGCAGCTAGTGTAGATAAAATGCAATGAGAGGCTTTGGTCTGAATCCCAAATGGGCCACTTGCCGGCTTTGCAGCCTTGGGAACAGGACTCCACCGCTCTGTGCCTCAATTTGCACACACGTGATTTGGGGTTAATATTAGCACCTCCCTTGTGGGGGGGCTCTGAGGATTAAATGAGATCATGAGCAGAGCTGATATTATTATTGTTAGAGCTTCAATTCCTACCGAGGCTTCTGGCTGGAAGCAAAGGTACTGTCTTGGTACATACCTGACTTCTTATAAAACTACACCACTCCACAAAATCAAATCAAAGCAGTCATCTGACAGTCAATAGAGCCAATTTCTCACAACAACCTTGCATATAAAAGAGTCTGCTTATAGCCAGGACCAGCCAGGAGAGCTGCTCTTTCTTTTGCAGAAGGACCTTGGTCTGGTAGAAGCATCCTGGTGTGTAGGGAGCAGCCTTGCCTGCTGAAAGAACACACCATCACCTCTGTTTCTCCTGCACGGGCTGGGCCTTCTGCTTCTTCCAAGTCCAATTTTCCCTGAGGGTGTCATATGTCTCCCCAAACCAGACCACTGCTGCCTTGGGAACAATGTGCCAAGTATCAAACAAAGGCTCTGTTTAGGTCCTGCCACCGGAGGGCTGAACTGAGGGTCATATTCCATCTGGGGTTCTCCAGGTTGCATACCTGCTCCCTTTAGCACATATTTTTGGAGACTACAGACTACAAATCTCTCCCCACCCACCCCTAGCCATACACACCACAGCTCTGTTCTGGAACTTCTCTCCCTCTGCCCTAGCGTACTGGGTCTTCCTGTGGGTTGAAGGACGTGCTTTGTTAGCGGTGCCTGATTGGAAGCACATTTCCAAATCATGTGAGTGTATCTCAGTGACCACTGCTCACCTCACCCCATGGAGGGCGGGTGTTTCCATTTTTCAGTAGAAAGGTATGCCCTGACTTCCCAGGTGGCTCAGTGGTAATTCTGCCAATGCAGGAGACACGGGTTCGATCCCTGGGTGGGGAAGGTATCCTGGAGAAGGAAACGGCAACCCACTCCGGTGTTCTTGCCTGAGAAATCCAATGGACAGAGGAGCCTGGTGTGGGGAAGATCTCCTGGAGAAGGAAATGGCGATCCACTCCAGTATTCTTGCCCAGGAAATCCCATGGATAAAGGAGCCTGGTGGACTACAGTCCATGGGGTCACAAAAGAGTCAGACAGGACCTAATGACTCAACAACAGCAAGGCCCTGACTTTGAGCTGGAAGAGTCACTGAAGAATATCTTATGGATCTCCTTTCTGATGTTTCAGAGTGCCGGACGGTGCCAAGTGGTGACTGGCCTCTGCCTCAGCTCTCCTCCATATATTTTATAATTTCAAATCATCTCATTTTGATTGAAAGTTCTTTGCACCTGGTGGTCACATCACTTTCTTAGACTAGTCCTTTTACATCTGAATTAGAGCATTTGTATGCAAAGAGCATATTGTCATGCTGACAAAATTTCATTTGGCCCTAAAATTGAGAGTAATAAGCTTTGGGGGAGTATTCTTTTCATTTTCTGTTTGTCCCTTCAGATCCACTTTTAAAAAATTAATTTTATTGGAATATGTTTGCTTTACAATGCCATGTTTGTTCCTGTTTCTCAGCAAAGTGAATCAGTCTTTCATATACATATATCCCCTCTTTGTGGATTTCCTTCCCACTTAGGTCTCTGCAGAGCATTGAGTAGGGTTCCCTGAGCTATACAGTAGGCTCTGATTAGTTATCTATTTTTTCAGATTCACTTTTAGCCTTCCTCTGCCCTGCTTTGGGGCTCAAGAGGCTGACTATTAGGGACTTCATCAGTGGGCACAATTGCCCTCTGATGTCTTGTTGATTTTTAATGAGGTCAGGGTGTGTCTTATTCCAGTTTCCTCACAAAGCAGAATAAGGTTTATGTGTAGGTAGTTTATTTTGGAAGTGATAGCAGGGAAGTGGAGTGAAGACTTAGGGAGAATAAAATAAGAGAGGCGGTGAAGTGAATATAAGGGCCTCAGTGTGGCCCCCTGCACTGAACATCTTACCTGTACTCCTGGTAGCTCAGTGATCCTGAGAAGAAGACAGACTATGCCTCAGCATTTTCTACCAGAAGGCTGCTGGGGAGAAGCAATTAACCATTGTCTCTAGTCTTCATTCCCGGAAGTTTGTCCCATGGGCTGTTAATTGCCCCCATATTTCTGTTTCTCATGGATGGATGTTGAACAGACTGTCACAGGCATCAGAGAAGATCTGGGGCAAAGGACAAAGGCCGAGTGGTGTGTACATGTGTAGAGGCACCATCAGCCAGAAGCAAGTTGAAACCTGCATGGAACTGATCACCAGAGCTGTGGCTGGGATTCCAGGTGAGGGCAAGCGTGCATGAGTTGGTGAACCAAAGGTTTCCTATATTGTGTGTTTATTCCCCCTGCTTCCCTCTCTGCTTGTTTGTTTCACTCTTTCTAAGGTTACAGTTCCTATTGGGTGGCTCCCCCCAAATTGAGATCTAAGCCAATATCTCCATCTCTGAAAGCGCTACAGAATAAGAGACTTGAGACACCATTATAAAAAATCTGGTCCTGATCAGGGGAAATTCAGTACCCCAGGGGCATCAACTGCAAAACCACCAGACCCAGAGGCATCATCAGTGAGAAGGAGACACAAGAAATAACTACTCAAGATAAATTCACAAACAGAAATTACAAAGCCTGTACTCAAAACAGTTATCACAAAAGATTGTCTGCAAACTCAACGGACAGGGACTTTATCATTGAGGAATTGTAGGTATTAGGATCATCTGCTCAGAAGGCATTTAAATGATATGGATTAAATCCTCAAAACAATAAAGGAAGACATCACATCCATAAAGAGAAAAAAACAAGAAATTTTGAAACAGAAACAGGGAGTTCTGAACCAAGAACAACAGGAATTTGAAGGGGAGATGTCTTTTTTAAATGAAATTTTTAAAAAGAAGAGTTCTAGAGTCTATACAGACTGATTGCAAAGATAGTTCCTCTTATACTCTATGTCCAAGTTCCTTTGTCAGTAACATCTTATGATCATGGTACATGTGTCACCATTAATGAACCAGCTTAATACATTAAGTCAAGTTCATAATTTACTTATATGTCCTCAGCTTTTCCCAAATGTCCTTTTTTTTTTTTTTTCAAGTTCCAGAATCCAATCCAGGATATCACATGACATGTATTAGTCATGCTTCCTTAGTTACCTCTGTTAGGCAGCTCAGTGCAGCTATATGCTGACTCAGAGGATACTTAAAAGGCAGAGAAACAACTGAGTGGATCTGTTGGCTCTTGGGGCACTGAAACAGTGCAGATGGAAGTGGAGCTCTGAGCCACGTGGGCCCAGAAGGAGGTGCTACTCTCCTCAAGCCAAGAGCCAAGAACCATGCAAGGGAGTCTCAGGTGGTGTTGCTTGTTTTTAACATTCTTAAAATAGATCTGACTAGTATAACCAACCATATACCAAGGAGGATCATCTCCTGGGCCATTAAACTGAAATGGCAACCCAGTCCAGTACTCTTGTCTGAAAAATTCCATGGATGAGGAGCCTGGTAGGTTACAGTCCATGGGGTCTCAAAGAGTCAGACACGACCGAGTTACTTCACTTTCTTTCTTTCTACCAAATTGAGAAGGACTAAAATTACACCGAATGTGTTCTTGAGCCTCCACTGAATCAAGGGAGAAATCAACAGCAGAAACGTTTATAGCGTCTTTTTTGTGATAGCCCCAAACTGGAAACAGCACAGGTGTATCCCTCAGGGGGTGACTGTTGAAGCAGCCTGTGGCACATCCGTATTATATAACCGTGTGCGTGTGCTCAGTTGTGTCCCACTCTTTTGTGGCTCCACAGACTGTAGCCCACCAGGTTCCTCTGTCCATGGGATTTTCCAGGCAAGGGTACTGGAGTGGGTTGCTATTCCCTTCTACGGGGAATCTTCCTGACCCAGGGATCGAACCACATCTCTTATACCTTGCGAATTGGCAGGCATGTTCTTTACCACTGACGCCACCTGGGAAGCCCAGACTTACCATATGTTCCAGCAATTCCACTGCTGGGAATATATCTAAAATACAGAAACACTAATCCAAAAAGACGAACCTAGACAGCACATTATAAAGCATAAACATCACTTCCAATTTGGAAGGACCAATGCTGAAGCTGAAGCTCAAATACTTTGGCCACTTGATGTAAAGAGCTGACAAGTTGGAAAAGACCCTGATGCTGGGAAAGACTGAGGGCAGGAGGAGAAAGAGTGACAGAGGATAAGTTGGTTGGATGACTCAATGGACGTGAGTTTGAACAAACTCCAGGAGATAAAAGACAGGGAAGCCTGGCGTACTGCAACCCACGGGGTTGCAAAGAGTCTAACTTGACTTAGTGACTGAACAACAACAATCCAAAAAGATACATGCACTGCAATGTTCGTAGTAGTATTATTTATAATTGTGAAGATTCAGAAATAGCCTAAATGTCCGTCAACAGATGAATGGATAAAGAAGATACGGTGCATATAGACACTATATATACATACATACATATATAATATATATAATGGAATATTGCTCAGTTTTAAAAAAGAATGAAATTCTGTCACTTGCAAAAATGTTTATGGATCTAGAGGGAATACTGCTTAGTGGAATAAGTCAGAGAAAAAATATTCCATGTTATCACTTACATGTGGAACCTAAAAAATAGAATAAATGAATGAATGTAACAAAACAGAAATTCACACATATAGAGGACAAGCTAGTGCTTACCACTAGGAAGGGAGAACAAGGAGGGGCAAGAAAGGGGTAGGATATTAGTAGACAGATACCACTAGTTCAGTTCAGTTCAGTCACTCAGTCCTATGGATGAAACAAATAAGCAACAAGGATATATTGTCCAGCACAGGGAAATACAGACATTATTTTGTAATAAACTAAAATGGAGTATAATCCATGGAAATATGAAATAATAATATTATAAACCTGAAACTAATATAGTATTGTAAGACAACTGCACTTCAATAAACAGACTCTTATTACATTAGCACCTTAGCAGAAGGATCTCTAGCCTTTTCTAGCTGTGATATTGCACAAATTACTGAACCTTTCTATTTGTTGGTCTCTTCATCTATCGATGGGATTTTTTTTCGTTGTAAATATGAAGTGCTTACCATAGTCCTTGTCATAGAGCAAGCATTTCAGTAAACACAGTCTCATTTACATCATCATCATCCCATTTGCAGGCAACCTTGGATGGGACACACTGGAGAGGAAGGTGGAAGAAGGGACTTTCAGTGGAGTATGTGGCACGAGGACCTGGGATGGAATAAGACTGGGAAGAGAAGCAGGACTGGGAGAAAATCACAGCAAGGGCTGGGGCCGAGCGGAGGTAGGAGCACAGGCCAGAAGATTCAGATGGGAAACATTGTCTTTGCATTTCTATTCAGCAGGGACTGATTTCGCATCCCAAATTCAGATCTTAGAATGGTGTTCCCTTTTCTTCTGCAGTCTATTTGAAGAGAAACTTGCCCGTTTTGCATTTTCTTCTTTTAATGCAGTTCACTCACTAAATGTTAAATGAGTACCTGTTGTGCACATGGCACTGTGCAGCGAATGCTGTCCCACTGTCTCATGGTTTGGAACTTTTGGACACTTCCAGTTTCCACCCTCAACAAATGATCTCATTTGGGACAAGGAATTTGAAGGCTATGGTGATGAAGTAAAGCTCGTATAAATAATGTGGCTTTCAACAGGTGCTTAAAACTTCTAAACGTCAGCTCTTCATCTGTAAGATGGGGAAAAGTATTATCTGCCCTAAATGGTTGCTACTGCTAAGTCACTTCAGTCGTGTCCGACTCTGTGCGACCCCATAGACGGCAGCCCACCAGGCTCTGCTGTCCCTGGGATTCTCCAGGCAAGAACACTGGAGTGGGTTGCCGTTTCCTTCTCCAAAGCATGAAAGAGAAAAGTGAAAGCGAAGTCGCTCAGTCGTGTCTGACTCTTTGCAACCCCATGGACTGCAGTCTACCAGGCTCCTCTCTCTATGGGATTTTCCAGGCAAGAGTACTGGAGTGGGGTACCATTGCCTTGGGGTTACTGTGAGGGTTAATTTGGCTAATCCTATAAAGTTCACATGGTTTCTGAAATATATATACCCCTAATAAACATTGCTCTTCCTATAACTAAGAAATCCTAACCTGGACCAAAGCCTTGGAGCCAGCCCTGCACACGTGCCGGAGGTCGCCGAACATCTCGTGCTTTTCCTTCTCTTCTCATGTGCTCAGGTCTCAGGTTTCGGTTCAGCATCATTTCCAAGTCAGCTGAGCACTGTGGTCTTGGGTGATTTATATCTCTGAGGCTGTGTTCTCATCTTGTGGAAAATATTAATACAGTCCAGCCCTTAGAAGCATGATCCCTGGCATCAGATGAACCTGTGCCTAAAACCCTATACCTTCATTTATTAGCTACGAGACCTTAAGAAGGGAGCTTGAGCTCTCTGTGCCTCAATATTATCATATGCAAAGTGGGAATAACAGTACTTACACCATTGGGTTATTATGGGAATGCAGGATATAGCGTATATCAAGCCTTGTGCATAATAAGTATTCAAAGTCCCCTTTTCTGTATTCTTTATTTATGTTAGAGAAATTATAAGTAAGTGTCTTATTTATTTAATTTTATTATTTGGCTATGCCATGTGGCATGTGGGATCTTCGTTCCCTGACCAGGGATCAAACCTGTGCTGCCTGCAATGGAAGTGTGGGGTCCTAACCATGGGACCACCAGGGAAGTCCTACCCTCTTCTTTCTTATGTAGAATGTCTAGAATAGTGGCTGGCACTCAGTGAAGGGTAGCTGTTATTATTGCATTTCTTGTTCCCAGGAGCAATATACTTACAAGTGATACACAATATAAAAAATCTGTAAATGATTATGGAGAAGGATTCACTCATGATACATTCCCAGGTTACATGAGGTCTGCCTTCCCCCAACTACTCTGAGAGCTTGGAGGAAAACATTGACTATTTGTTCTTTATTTCAGCATATAGTGTCCAGGAAAGCATGAAATGAAATCCACTGGGAAAAGTATGGAGGGAAGAACTGTAAGACACAAGGGATAACTCTGATGCTTCCAATCACTGCAGCTGGGCCCCTCTCTCCTCTCATTTACACACGCCCCCCCAAAATTAGAAAAAGCATGAATCTTGCCCACAGCAGTTCCCTGTAGGGAACTTTTACTGAGAGAGTTAGATGATTTGAGTTGGAAAATGCCAACATATACACAGCCTTTCACCACAAGCGTGATTGTGTGAAATGACTTTTGATGAACTGTGGTGAGATAAGTCTATATCTACTCACTGATGCCCCAAACTCATGAAACAGGACAGTAAGTCCAACTAAATAGGAGCGGATCTGATCCCTATTTTCAGGTAAAATCCAGAGGACTAATTTGCTGTCTTGAAGGGATTTCAGGTGGACTACATTCTGTTCTGCAATAATGTTATGTTCTTGATGAACCTCATGTCATGATAGAAATTATTGCTTCTATGTGGCGGGGAAGTAATGTACTAAAGTGTTTCACATGTGCAATGGTGGCGTGGTTTAGTCACTAAGTCATGTCCAACTGTTGTGACCCCATGACCGTAGCCCACCAGGCTCCTCTGTCCTTGGAATTTTCCAGGCAAGAATACTGGAGTGTGTAACCACTTCCTTCTCCAAGGGGATCTTCCTGACCCAGGTATTATACCCACATTTCCTGCATTACAGGTGGTCTCCTATATTACAGGTTGATTCTTTACCAACTGAGCCACCGGGGATGCCTCAGATGTACAATAATAAAGTTTTTTTTTAGGAATTTTAATAATATTATTTGTCTAGCTAAGATATATATATATATATATATATAGCTATAAAACTTCAAAATGACTTGAACACATCTGAATCTTGATTCCATGCAGCTTTAAACAACAAAAAAAATGTCTGTCGCCACCACTTGTTATGCATCCATGCTGCCTTTATATATTCCCTTAACAATTGTTGATCAAAATTTCTACTATATGCCAGGCACCTTTCCCAATGCTGGGCCTGTGAGAGTGACTGAGGCAGGCAAGCATTCTGACTTCAGAAGCATGGAAACCATAAGGTCAACACCACGATTATGGATTTCCCCTGGGTTACCCAGGAACTGGAGAAGACACTGGGATGAAGGTGAGAAGGAGGGACCCACTGCAGGACTTGTGAGCCAACGAGGCCTTGTGGAAGCTGAAGGGTACAGCCTGAGAAGAGACTGGGGAGGCCATGGCAGGCCGAGGAAAGAAGTGATGTGAAGGACCTGAGTCAGAAAGAGCTTGTTGTGGCCTTGGGAAGAGAAGGGGCGCCTGAAATGATGGGACACGTATGGAACAGCTGTGCTTTAACCCTGATGCACTCCTGGTCCCCTCGCTGTATCACGCCCTGTCTATTTTAGATTATGAAGTCACGCTGGGGGGAAATGCCTGCCCCACTTTCTTTCTATTTCTTTATTTAAGTTTATTTTTGGCTGCCCTGGGCCTTTGTTACTGCACGGGCTTTCTCGAGGTGTGGCGAGCATGGGTTCCTCTTTGTTGCTTGCGTGAGTTTCTCATTGCAGTGGCTTCTCTTGTTGCGGAGCACAGGCTGCAGGCACGTGGGCTTCAGTGGTTGCAGCACGTGAACTCAGAAGTCATGGCTCACAAGCTCTGGAGAACAGGCTCAACGGTTGTGGCAAACGGGCTTAGTTGCTTCGAGGCACGGTCTTTCCAGACCAGGAATGGAGCCCATGTCCTCTGCCTTGGCCGGTGGAGTCTTCCCCACTAAGCCACGAGGGAAGTCCCCTGGACCCCTTTCGGATGTCCCTCTTCTCCTGTTCCTTGGCACTAAAGCTCCTGGCTCAGGTCTTCATACTCTGGCTTGCAGATGGCAGACTGGGGCTTATTTCAGCCTCCATAATCACATGAGCCGATTCCCAAACAAATCTCCTCTTACATATCTGCGTGTGAGCAAAGTCGCTTCAGTTGTGTCCAACTCTTTGCAACCCTATAGACTGTAGGCCATCAGTCTCCTCTGTCCATGGGATTCTCCAGGCAAGAATACTGGAGGGGGTTGCCATGCCCTCCTCCACCACTTATATATCTATACATATGCTATTGGTTCTGCCTCTGGAAAACTGACTACTAGTTAAGGCTGTGGTTTTTCCAGTGGTCATGTATGGATGTGAGAGTTGGACTGTGAAGAAAGCTGAGCACAGAAGAATTGATGCTTTTGAACTGTGGTGTTGGAGAAGACTCTTGAGAGTCCCTTGGACTGCAAGGAGATCCAACCAGTCCATCCTAAAGGAGATCAGTCCTGGGTGTTCATTGGAAGGACTGATGTTGAAGCTGAAACACCAACACTTTGGCCGCCTGATGCGAAGAGCTGACTCATTTGAAAAGACCCTGATGCTGGGAAAGATTGAGGGCAGGAGGAGAAGGGGAAGCAGAGGATGAGACAGTTGGGTGGCATCACCGACTCAGTGGACATGGGTTTGGGTGGATTCCAGGAGTTAGTGATGGACAGGGAGGCCTGGCGTGCTGCAGTCCATGGGGTCACAAAGAGTTGGACATGACTGAGTGACTGAACTAACTGACTGACAGTTGGATTGCTAACATTATCTAACTCAACTGATGGCATTCCTTACTTGGTAAGTACTCAGTTTAGAGATAATTGAATGAGCAGTAGGTGCAAGATTCAACTTAACTGTTCAGTAGGAAATACGTTTTAAACATACCTTTAAGCATTATACAATGTTCAAAGGTATATTTTCTAAAATCTGAGGTGCTTGATTCCTTCTGGTTAAAATTTACTTTAGTGCAAATCAGAAATTGTTTTACACATTAATAGAAGTCTAACTTGAAGTTTCAGTTATTGTTGAAGTCGTATTCATTGTTCTTGCTTAGTCATTCAGTTGTGTCCGACTCTCTGTGACTCCATGGACTATAGCCCAGCTGGCTCCTCTGTCAGGGGATTTTCCAGGCAAGAGTACTGGAGTGGGTTGCTATTTCCTTCTCCAGGAGATCTTCCTGAGTGGATAATTTCATTGACAGAGGAGCCTGGTGGGCTACAGGGCATAAGGTCACAAAGAGTCAGACATGACCGAAGTGACTTAGCATGCATGCACATAATAAGCAGATGAAAAGATGTCAATATTATTAGTCATCAAGAAAATTGCAAATTAAAACCATGAAGAGAAAGATACCAGTTCATATTCACTAAAATAATACAAAAAACCCATCAACTTTGGTGGGAATGCTGTTGTTGCTGTTTAGTACATCAGTCTTGTCAGAGTCTTTGTGACTCCATGGACTGCAGCATGCCAGGGTTTCCTGCCCCCGACTATCTCCCAGAGTTTGCTCAAACTCATGTCCATTAGAGTCGGTGATGCCCTCCAACCATCTCATCCTCTGTTGTCCCCTTCTCCTCCTGCCTTCAGTCTTTCCCAGCATCAAAGTCTTTTCCAATGAGTCAGCTGTTCACATCAGGTGGCCAAAGTATTGGGACTTTAGCTTGAGCATGAGCCCTTCCAGTGAATATTCAGGGTTGATTTCCTTTCAGATTGATTGATCTCCTTGCAGTCCAAGGGACTCTCAAGAATCTTCCCCAGCACCACAGTTTTAAAATCATCAGTTCTTCAGCACTCAGACTTCTTTATGGTCCAACTCTCACATCCGTACATGACAACTGGAAAAATCATAGCTTTGACTATATGATCCTTTGTTGGCAAAGTGATGCCTCTGCTTTTTAATACGCTGTCTATGTTGGTCATAACTTTTCTTCCAAGGAGCAAGTGTCTTTTAATATCATGGCTGCAGTCACCATCTGAGTGATTTTGGAGTCCTCCAAAATAGAGTCTGTCACAGTTTCCTTTTTTTCCCCATCTATTTGCCATGAAGTGATGGGCCCAGATACCATGATCTTAGTTTTTTGAATGTTGAGTTTTAAGCTAGCTTTTTTCACTCTCTTTCACCTTCATCAAGAGACTCTTTAGTTGCTCTTCGCTTTCTGCCACAATAAGGGTGGTATCATCAGCAAATCTGAGATTATTGATATTTCTCCTGGCAATAATCTCTGTTCTCCTGGAAATGAACAGAGATCATTCTGTTGTTTTTGAGATTGCACCCGAGTACTGCATTTCGGACTCTCTTGTTGACTGTGATGGCTACTCCATTTCTTCTAAGGGATTCTTGCCGACAGTTGTAGATGTAATGGTCATCTGAATTAAATTCACCCATTTCAGTTCATTTTAGTTCAGTGATTCCTAAAATGTCGATGTTCACTCTTGCCATCTCCTGTTTGATTGCTTCCAATTACCTTGATTCATGGACCTGACATTCCAGGTTCCTATGCAATACTGCTCTTTACAGCACTGGACTTTACTTCCATCACCAGTCACATCCCCAACTGGGCATTGTTTTTGCTTTGGCTCAGCCTCTTCATTCTTTCTGGAATTATTTCTCCACTCTTATCCAGTAGCATATTGGGCACCTACCGACCTGGGGAGTTTATCTTTCAGTGTCACATCTTTTTACCTTTTCATACTGTCCGTGGGGTTCTCAAGGCAAGAATGCTAAAGTGCCCTGCCATTCCCTTCTCCAGTGGGAACATAGAGCAATTGAAACTCATGGATTGCTACTACTACTACTTCTAAGTTGCTTCAGTCGTGTCTGACTCTGTGCGACCCCATGGACTGAAGCTCACCAGGCTCCCCCGTCCCTGGGATTCTCCAGGCAAGAACACTGGAGTGTGTTGCCATTTCCTTCTCCAATGCAAGTAAGTGGAAAGTGAAAGTGAAGTCGCTCAGTCGTGTCCGACTCTCAGCGACCCCATGGACTGCAGCCTACCAGGCTGCTGCTGGTGGAATGCAAAGTGGTAAGGCCACTTTGATAAAGAATATGGAAGCGCCTTACAAAATTTCATACATATATTAAATATAATTCAGCAATTCTACTTTTAGATATTGATCCAAGAGAAATGAAAACATATATTCCCATAAAAATGTGTGAACATTCCAGCCAAAACCTGGAAGAAATCCAAATGTCCATCAGCTGATGAGCAGACAAACAAATTGTGTACGATGGAACAGTAATCTGAAACAAGAGGAGGATGATATATTATTATGGACAACACAGGGATAAATCTCAGAAACAACTCTAAGTGAAAAAGTGAAACACAAAATGTTATGTACTGCGTGGTTTTCATTATATGAGATTTTATCAAAACTATTGTCAGAGAAAGTAGAACCATGCTTTGCTGGAGGCTAGAAGTATGAGAGGAAGGATGTGTATCGTGTAATAGACACAAGGAACATTGCAGAGAGAGGGAGCTCTTCTGTAGTTTGGTTGTCATGGTGATTGTGATTGTAAACAGTTGCCCAAATTTGTCCAGCTGTATTTTTAAAACGTGTGAATTTTATCAATACCAATGTGAAAAAGAGAAAACAATACAAGCTAGTGCTTGCTGAAAAAAATTAAGTGGTGAAATAACATATGAAAAGGAGAAAGTCTGGGCGATGACATAACAGAATACAGCAGGATGGTCCTGGTTGTTCAGCCTTCCTGGTCTACTTGCAACTGCATCATGGCTGGTGCGTGATCCTGTTTCTGAAAGGCAATGTATCGTGAATCACTCGTCAGCTGGTGTTTGTGTGTGTGAACAGTTGCTCAGTCGTGTCTGTCTCTTTGCAACCCCATGGACTGTAGCCCACCAGGCTCCTCTGTCCATGGGATTATCCTGGCAAGGATACTGGAGTAGGTTGTCTTTTTTTCCTCCAGGGGATCTTCCTGACCCAGGGATCAAAACTGTGTCTCCTGTGTCTCCTGCCTTGGCAGGCAGATTCTTTACCACTGAGTCACCTGGGAAGCCTGTCATCTGGTAGAAAGGGTTGAAAACATTAACATGGTCAAGATTAATATTAAGCAAATTGGCTCGGTGCATGCATTTTGCTTAACAGAAGATTCTGTTTGGCAGAATTACCTTGTACATAAATTCATATTCCTTTAAGGAATGAGGTAAAAAAAAGACGTATATGAGAAAAGTTCCTATCTGGTCTTTGGGGCTATGTTGTGTGTGAAATTTCTAAAATTCATCAATGCTAAATGGGTTTCTCCATACGTTTACTGAGTGGATCATAGTACTGGTTATAATCAAACATTTCACAGGATTGACAATAAGAATGAGCCAGACATGGTACCTGATGCTGGTTATAAAAGTGAGCAGACATGTTGCCCATAGTCTAGGAGTTGGCACCCTGTTCTATTTAACTTTTGATTTTATATTGGAGTATAGCCAATTCACAGTGTTGCGATAGTTTCAGGTGGACAGCAAAGGGACTCAGTCATACATGTATCCATTCTCCTTAAGCCCCCTCCCATCCAGGCTGCCACATAACATTGAGCAGGGCTCCCTGTGCTCTACAGTAGGACATTTTTTGGTTATCCATTTTAAACAGAACAGTGGTACATGTCCATCCCCAACTCCCCAACCATCCCTTCTCCTCATCCTTCCCTCTGCCACCCTGCCCCTGGAAACAGGAAATTTGTTCTCTGAGACTGTGACACCCTGCTTTTGTAAATGACTAGGTAGTACGTCCAAGGTCAGGAGCAGCGGCCGAGAGTGTCAGGTTGCGAAGCGCAGTAACGGCCGAGAGGAGCTACCCCAAGTCCAAAGTCAGGGGTGGCAGCCGAGAGGAGCTACTCCAAGCCTGAGGCCAGGGGCCGTGGTCGGGAGGAGCAACCCCATCTCCAACGAGCAGTGGCTGTGCGGGCGCAGGAGGGCCTAGAGGAGCTATTCCATGTTCAAGGTCAGAAGGGGCAGCGGTGAGGAGATACCCCTCATCCAAGGTAAGAGAAACCCAAGTAAGATGGTAGGTGTTGCAAGAGGGCATCAGAAGGCAGACACACTGAAACCATACTCACAGAAAACTAGTCAATCTAATCACACTAGGACCACAGCCTTGTCTAACTCAATGAAACTAAGCCATGCCCGTGGGGCCACCCAAGACGGGTGGGTCAGGGTGGAGAGATCTGACAGAATGTGGTCCACTGGAGAAAGGAATGGCAAACCACTTCAGTATTCTTGCCTTGAGAACCCCACGAACAGTATGAAAAGGCAAAGTGATAGGATACTGAAAGAGGAACTCCCCAGGTCAGTAGGTGCCCAATATGCTACTGGAGATCAGTGGAGAAATAACTCCAGAAAGAATGAAGGGATGGAGCCAAAGCAAAAAGAATACCCAACTGTGGATGTGACTGGTGATAGAAACAAGGTCTGATGCTGTAAAGAGCAATATTGCATAGGAACCTGGAATGTCAGGTCCATGAATCAAGGCAAATTGGAAGTGGTCAAACAAGAGATGGCAAGAGTGAATGTTGACATTCTAGGAATCAGCGAACTGAAACGGACTGGAATGGGTGAATTTAACTCAGATGACCATTATATCTACTACTTGTGGGCAGGAATCCCTCAGAAGAAATGGAGTAGCCATCATGGTCAACAAAAGAGTTCAAAATGCAGTTGCTGCTGCTAAGTTGCTTCAGTCATGTCCGACTCTGTGCGACCGCATAGATGGCAGCCCACAAGGCTCCCCCGTCCCTGGGATTCTCCAGGCAAGATCACTGGAGTGGGTTGCCATTTCCTTCTCCAATGCATGAAAGTGGAAAGTGAAAGTAGGAAGTCACTTTGTCGTGTCTGACTCTCAGCGACCCCTTGGACTGAAGCCTACCAGGCTCCTCTGTCCATGGGATTTTCCAGGCAAGTGTACTGAAGTAGGTTGCCATTGCCTTCTCTGTCAAAATGCAGTACTTGGGTGCAATCTCAAAAATGACAGAATGATCTCTGTTCGTTTCCAAGGCAAACTGTTCAATATCACAGTAATCCAAGTGTATGCCCCAACCAGTAATGCTGAAGAAGCTGAAGTTGAATGGTTCTATGAAGACCTACAAGACCTTTTAGAACTAACACCCCAAAAAGATGTCCTTTTCATTATAGGGGACTGGAATGCAAAAGTAGGAAGTCAAGAAACACCTGGAGTAACAGGCAAATTTGGCCTTGGAATACGGAATGAAGCAGGGCAAAGACTAATAGAGTTTTGCCAAGAAAATGCACTGGTCATAACAAACACCCTCTTCCAACAACACAAGAGAAGACACTACACATGGACATCACCAGATGGTCAACACTGAAATCAGATTGATTATATTCTTTGCAGCCAAAGATGGAGAAGCTCTATACAGTCAACAAAAACAAGACCAGGAGCTGACTGTGGCTCAGATCATAAACTCCTTATTGCCAAATTCAGACTGAAATTGAAGAAAGTAGGGAAAACCACTAGACCATTCAGGTATGACCTAAATCAAATCCCTTATGATTATACAGTGGAAGTGAGAAATAGATTTAAGGGCCTAGATCTGATAGATAGAGTGCCTGATGAACTATGGACGGAGGTTCGTGACGTTGTACAGGAGACAGGGATCAAGACCATCCCCATGCAAAAGAAATGCAAAAAAAGCAAAATGGCTGTCTGGGGAGGCCTTACAAATAGCTGTGAAAAGAAGAGAAGCAAAAAACAAAGGAGAAAAGGAAAGATATAAGCATCTGTGCCGGTGCCAGCCGGCAAAGTCAATCAGGTCCCGAGAACGTGCATGGCGCGGCTGAGAAATAAAACTACAGCAAAAGAATTCTACAACAAAGATGGGGTCGAGAGGTTCAGACACGTCTCTACAAAGGGAAGCGGTCTGACACTGACTTTATTCAGCATCTTATATTTATACAGGAGAGCGTGAGAAAGACAAGACAGTTAACATTTTTTCTTGGTTGACCTATACATCTTACAAACAGTTACAAGAAATCTTGAGAGCATGGGAATGGCACCCTGTTATTATTTCTTACACCAGATAACATTTCCCTGTGTGTGAGAAGTTTGTACAGAACTCCAGGTGTCTGCAGTAAATAATCGCCTAATCTCTGGGGTGGCGGGACAGAGAGTTATGTTTGCAAGCCAACCCTCAAGGACTGAGGCAGCTCCCAGAGCTGTGTCCTTCAGACAAAGGACCCCGTTCTCACGGGCACTTCCACGAACATCTGAATGTAGAGTTCCAAAGAATAGCAAGAAGAGATAAGAAAGCCTTCCTCAGCGATCAATGCAAAGAAATAGAGGAAAACAACAGAATGGGAAAGACTAGAGATCTCTTCAAGAAAATTAGAGATACCAAGGGAACATTTCATGCAAAGATGGGCTCGATAAAGGACAGAAATTGTATGGACCTAACAGAAGCAGAAGATATTAAGAAGAGGTGGCAAGAATACACAGAAGAACTGTACAAAAAAGATCTTCATGACCCAGATAATCACGATGGTGTGATCACTGACCTAGAGCCAGACATCCTGGAATGTGAAGTCAAGTGGGCCTTAGAAAGCATCACTACGAACAAAGCTAGTGGAGGTGATGGAATTCCAGTTGAGCTATTTCAAATCCTGAAAGATGATGCTGTGAAAATGATGCACTCAATATGCCAGCAAATTTGGAAAACTCAGCAGTGGCCACAGGACTGGAAAAGGTCAGTTTTCATTCCAATCCCAAAGAAAGGCAATGCCAAAGAATGCTCAAACTACCGCACAATTGCACTTATCTCACACGCTAGTAAATTAATGCTCAAAATTCTCCAAGCCAGGGTTCAGCAATACGTGAACCTTGAGCTTCCAGTTGTTCAAGCTGGTTTTAGAAAAAGCAGAGGAACCAGAGACCAAATTGCCAACATCCGCTGGATCATGGAAAAAGCAAGAGAGTTCCAGGAAAACATCTATTTCTGCTTTATTGACTATGCCAAAGCCTTTGACTGTGTGGATCACAATAAACTGTGGAAAATTCTGAAAGAGATGGGAATACCAGACCACCTGACCTGCCTCTTGAGAAACCTATATGCAGGTCAGGAAGCAACAGTTAGAACTGGACATGGAACAACAGACTGGTTCCAAATAGGAAAAGGAGTACGTCAAGGCTGTATATTGTCACCCTGCTTATTTAACTTCTATGCAGAGTACATCATGAGAAACGCTGAGCTGGAAGAAGCACAAGCTGGAATCAAGATTGCCGGGAGAAATATCAATAACCTCAGTATGCAGATGACACCACTATTATGGCAGAAAGTGAAGAGGAACTAAAAAGCCTCTTGATGAAGGTGAAAGAGGAGAGTGAAAAAGTTGTCTTAAAACTCAACATTCAGAAAATGAAGATAGTGGCATCTGGTACCATTAGTTCATGTGAAATAGATGGGGAAACAGTGGAAACAGTGTCAGACTTTATTTTGGGGGGCTCCAAAATCACTGCAGATGGTGACTGCAGCCATGAAATTAAAAGATGCTTACTCCTTAAAAGAAAAGTTATGACCAACCTAGATAGCATATTGAAAAGCAGAGGCATTACTTTGCCAACAAAGGTCCGTCTAGTCAAGGTTATGGTTTTTCCAGTGGTCATGTATGGATGTGAAAGCTGGACTGTGAAGAAAGCTGAGTGCCGAAGAATTGCTGCTTTTGAACTGTGGTGTTGGAGAAGACTCTTGAGAGCCCCTTGGACTGCAAGGAGATCCAACCAGTCCATTCTGAAGGAGATCAGCCCTGGGATTTCTTTGGAAGGAATGATGCTAAAGCTGAAACTCCAGTACTTTGGCCACCTCATGCAAAGAGTTGACTCATTGGAAAAGACTCTGATGTTGGGAGGGATTGGGGACAGGAGGAGAAGGGGACGACAGAGGATGAGATGGCTGGATGGCATCACTGACTCGATGGACGTGAGTCTGAGTGAACTCTGGGAGTTGGTGATGGACAGGGAGGCCTGGCCTGCTGCGATTCATGGGGTGGCAAAGAGTCGGACACGACTGAGCGACTCAACTGAACTGAACTGAAGATAGTACATGGACCATCCTCTGTTGCAACTACTCAACCCTGCTCAAACTCGTTAGTAATCCAAGAAATGAAAACTACCACAGATTGGCAATAAAGATGGACCAAACCTGTAGGGAACTAGGATGTGGAAAATCAAAGCTTCCTTACATTGTTAATGAGTGCACAAGCCAGTATGATCACTTTAGAAAAGAGATCACGTTCCGGAGCATGGAGAAGCTCCTGTGCCCCCCAACCCAAGCGATTCACTCCTGGGTATTATACCCTAGAAACTGAGGCATGCGTGCATACAATAACAGTAATAATGAAATACAATACCATTTATAGCAGCACTGTTTGAAATAGCCAAAAACTGAAAATAACTAAATTCCCTTCAATAACAGTTAGATATTTATATGATAAAATGCTATCCAGCAATGAAAATGAACTGTAGCTACAGACAACACAGATGTATCTTATACAAAATAATGGAGAGCAAATAGTAGATGCGTGAATTGTTTTAATTCCATTTACTGAAAGTTTAAAAGCGATGTCATTTTGGAATTCAGGATTGGGTGTTAAACTATACTAAAATGTAAAGGGCTGCAAAAGTGGTTGTTTCAGAGAGGATGGAAGGTTATGACTGAGGGGACAGAGAAAGATCCTGTCAATTTGGATACTGTCGATTTTCGTCCTTTTTTTTTTTTTACTGTAGCTAAATATACATAAAATGTACCTTTCTGAACCAGTTTTAAGAGTGCAATTTGGTGGTACATTCACATCATTGTACAATCATCACCACTACCCATTTCTAGAATTTTTTCATCATGTCAAACTCTGTCCCCATTAAGCACTGACCCTCTTTCCCTCCGATCCTGGCAATCTCCATTCCACTTTCTGTCTCTAAGAAGCTGACCACTCGTGGTAGCCCATCTACAGTGGTTCAGACGGTAAAGCGTCTGCCTCCAATGCGGGAGACCTGGGTTTGATCCCTGGGTCAGGAAGATCTCCTGGGGAAGGAAAAGGCAACCCACTCCAGTACTCTTGCCTGGAAAATCCCATGGATGGAGCAGCCTGGTCCATGGGGTCACAAACAGTTGGACACGACTGAGCAACTTCACTTATTTCACTTAGTGTCTTGTCTTCGAAGTTCATCCATACTGTAGCACGTGTCAGACCCCTCTTCCTCGTAAGTTGGGATCATAGCTCATTGTGTCTGTATCACGTTTTGTTTATCCATTCATTTGTCAGTGGTCACTTATGCTGTTTCCACCTTTTGACTATTGTGAGTGATGCTGCTGTGAACACTGATGTACAGATATCCAAGTCCCTGCTTTTAACAATTTTGGGGTTTTAAAATTACTCATAGTGCATATTGGTGCTTAATATTTTCTATATGTACTTAACAGTTCATAAGGAGGTTTTTAAAAAAATCCTATAGACCTGGGATTCAGGTACCATGGAATCTCTGATTTTGATTTTGATTTTGCATTTCTTCCTATGGAACTCTTGCTCTTGTCCCACTAAAGCAAACGGCGTTTCCTTGCTCATTTAAAAATAAGCTTTTAAGTGAGGTATAAAACCTACAGAAAAAATGCAAAAATAATAATCATCAGTGTGATGAAGTATTCACAAAATGAACGGCCTGTTTGGATGTGTATGCTAGGTACATGCAGGGGGTGTGTCTGGAAACAAACCACATACAGTCATTTTGGGAAACCAACAAGGTCTTAAGCTGAAAAGGAAGAGCGAAAGTGTGCTACTTAGCTGGAAAGAGGTAAATAGCATGATACTGTAAAAGTGTTAACACTTTAAGGTGGTTGCTTCTCAGGAATGGAAAGTAGGGATGAAAAGGTGGTAGGCCAATGTTTTATTCTCGGAATTGTGTATTTAACTTTTAAAAGAGATACATATTTCATATTACAATTTGAAAATAGTTTATTTACAATAAATTAATCAACATCTATAATCTATCTTCCTCACCCCAAACAAGGCCTTTGTTATCATTTCATATGTTCATCTAGGTTTTGGTTTTGTTTAAATTGAGTTTTATTCTTACCTTAATGATGTTATATTTAGATGTTATATTATGTCTCTACTCTTTAGGACGTTGGAGAAGGAAAGGGCAAATCACTCTAGTATTCTCACCTGGGAAATCCCATGGCCAGGGGAGCCTGTTGGGCTAGTCTTTCGGGTCACAGAGAGTAGGATACGACTGAGTGACTGAGCACATACTCTTTAGGACTTAACTATACATTAGACCCACAACAGTGTCCAGCACCCATGTTATGACTTTGACATCAATGACAATGTGTTTTTTCCAACACATGTGTGTATGTGTACTTGCTAAGTCACTTCAGTCGTGTCCCACTCTTTGCAACCTCAAGAACTGTAGCCCGCCAGGCTCCTCTGTCCATGCGATTCTCCAGGCAAGAATACTGGAGTGGGTTGCCATGCCCTCCTCCAGGGGATCTTCCCCACCAGGGATCGGACCCGAGTCTCCTGTGTCTCCTGCACTGCAGGCGGCTTCTTTACCGTTGAGCCACCGGTGAAGCCCTTTTATTCCCAACACATCACTAGCAATTCTTTGACACCACATGAGTGCCCTAAAATTCAACTCAGCTTGGACACCATCTACCTGGTAATAGTGCCAGACCCCATAGATGAAGTCAGGCTCGGACCTACAAGGTGCCCCTCCTCCCGCTTCAGTTGAAGTCCGGATTGTCAGCTGGGTTCTGACCCAGTGGCTACAGACTGAAGGTTCCAACCACTCCTCCTTGGGTTTCAGTAATTACCAGTTTATTATAGAAGAATATAACTTAGGAAGAGCCTGATGGGAGAGATGCCTAGGGCAAGGTGGGGGAAAGAGCGTGGAGCTTTCAAGCTCTCTCTGGACTCAGCTACTTTCCCTGAGCTCACCGCCCAGGGTGTTCATAGCCCTCCAAACTCTGTCTCTTGGTTTTTTTATGGAGGCTTCCTTACTTTGGCACCACTGATTAAATTGCAGTCCATTGGTGATCGATTCAACTCACAGTCCAACTCCCCTTCCTGGATGTG